>NW_025421748.1:1245000-1867500 GCF_011764305.1 Mustela putorius furo | reverse complement strand
GGACACCCCAGGACTGTAACCCATACACATGAGGAAACCGTGGTCTTTGGAAATCTGCAGAACCATCAGACTGGGAGACACGTGCGTGTCACTCTGAGACACCCACAGTTTCTGGAGCCTCCCTGGACACAACTCGGAATCTAATGTGCCACCGGTTGACCGCCCTGACGTCAACCCACTGGGGAACCCTCCTCAGCAGCAGCAGATCGAGCCTGCCGTGCCCCGAGGCACTTGCCATAACTCTGGTTTCTGCTTTCAGACTTCTATCCCAAGAGGTCAGGCCCCCAAACTCCCCAGATGAAGGGCCCCTCTGTGAAAACCCAAGAATCTGACTGCTAGGTATGCGGAAACCATGCCCTTGGAAGCTCTACAGTGCCCTCGGAGAGGAAGAAAGCTTCACGCCCATCTAAAGCAACCCCCACCATCAGCGGACCCATGTCCAGCAACCCTGATTCCGCTGCACGGCAGGAAGCATTTCCTCAACTCAACCCCGAGGGGAACCTGCTGCTGCCCCTCAGAACTATTTGTTACTTCAACTGCAAACCCTAGAGGGTTTTACTAGTCGCCAATCACATTGAGATACGGCCTTGGGAAAAACGTACACTGGCAACAGGTCTCTGGGGAGAAGGACGATATAGACAGTGAGGCTGGGCAGCTGGGGATGCCCGGCTCAGGGCGGAAGGCCGCCCCTTCACAGAAGCGGGACAACCGGAACGCCTGCCCGCCTAGGGCGGAATGCCACCTACTTCGGGGAAACCGAGCACCCGGGAACGCCGGGTCAGCTCAGAGTGGAACGAAAACCGCCTGCTTCCCTTGTCCGTTCTTGCACCTTTCTCTTCCCAGAAGGGCCCGTGGTTAGTTAGACGAGTCCTTTGAATGTCCTTGTTTAACTTTTAATTAAGTTTATCTTGATCCCCCTCCTTGCTTGTCTGCAAGAGGGGATTAACGTCTGACCTTCCTCAGTCCTGCTGTTGGCTACTGTTTCTATCCAATACAAGGGAGGCTGTGGAGTGCTTCATGGCAGCAGTCCCTTCGACTGTTGTCCCCTGCTCCCAATCTCTTGCAGCTGACTTCTTTCTGCCGAATTCTTCTCCCATCCCGACGGGAAGCGGCAGGAGCCCGCATCAGAGTTCTGCCATTCCCCAAGGCCATAACTCTAACCCTAAGTTGCATATTCAGATTTCCTTACACAGAGGCCTGTCCTGCAAACCCTCCGGGTTGGGAACCCTGGAATCACAGCATAGGAGTCACCTGCCACCGAGCAGGAAACCAGTCCGTTCGGAGCTGCGCAGAACCCTCAGAGCCAGAGAAACCTGTGTGTCCCCATGAGGACTCCCCCATATTCTGCAGCCCCCTGGAGCCTGATGCGCCACCTGACCCTCATCCTCAACGTGGCTCCTCAGGGAACCCACCTCCAGACCAGCAGTTCCGGCTGGCCACGCCGCTGGCTCCCCTCTCCTCAGGGACCCCTGTCAGCTCTAGACAGACCTGGAACCTCCCTGCCTGCCGCAAAGCTCTGGGATCCCCTCTCCTTCTCGATGAACACCGGCCCAAGGCGTTCATGACAAAGGGGGAAGGCGCCCTCCTGACTGCTGCACACCTCCTCACCGCAGAGAGCCCGCACGACAACAAATCCCAGAGCCTGACGTGCCGCTTGAGCCCATTCTGGACTCAGCCCGACAGGGAACCTGCCTCAGCAGGTTGGGTCTGCCGTGCCCCTAGGCCATAACCCTACGTTGGCTTTTCTGGCTTCCATCAACAGAGAACTGGCCCCCGAGCCCTCCAGATTGGGGACACCTGAGCCACACCCCAGCA
Organism: Mustela putorius furo; assembly: GCF_011764305.1. Lineage (NCBI taxonomy): Eukaryota > Metazoa > Chordata > Mammalia > Carnivora > Mustelidae > Mustela > Mustela putorius. The sequence goes on along the minus strand of NW_025421748.1, from coordinate 1,865,685 downwards.
GTCCACCTGCCCCTCAGGAGGAGACTGCAGCCCCGCAGAACCCTCAGAAAAGAACAAACCCGCATGCTTCCCTGAGACCACCCCCACCTCAGGCAGCCCACCCGGCCACAAAACCACAAGCCTGATGCACCACTGGACCGCTGTCCTCGACTCAGGTACCCGGGGATCCTGCTTCAGTGTGGGCATATTAGGCCTGTCATACCCCTAGGCCCTAACAGTAACCCTAGGGTGGGTTCTCAGGCTTCTGTCCCCATAGAACTAGCCACCAATCCCTCCAGATGGTGGACCTCTGAGCCACAGCCCAGGACTCTGCCTGCCATTCAGGAAGGAACCATGCTGCGTGGAGCTGTACAAAACCCTCAGAGTGGGAGAGACATGCATCCTGAGGCCACCCCCACATATGGCTCCCCACCAGACCACAAACATGCAGGCTGGTGCTCAGCTGGACCCTATCCCTCAACTCTGCCTGTGGAGCAGGGGAGCTGCATGGGCCCAACCCATGTTCCTGGATGGCCACAACAAACACCGAGAAAGAAAGAGCTCTAGACTGCATGTGCCAGCATGGCCTGGATCACCACCCAATGCTGACCAATTCTCACAGCTTTCTGCCCAAATCGATATCAATTTGGGCAGAAAAAAATGTCAGATTTAGCCAGAAAAACCCAGCGAACTTGCATTTGGCAGCAGAGGCTGGCAGAGCCACTGCCTGAACCTGGCACGGGGTCCCAAGTAGTTGTGGTCCAAACCCTGCTAGAAAGCCCTCTGTGAGGCAGGTGCACGTGATGCCAACCACTCCCGCTACTCAACCCCTGAGGTGTGCGCCCTGGCACTGGCATATCATATCTGCGATGCCCCTAAGCCCTTGCCCTAAGCCTTGGTTGGGGTTTCAGGCTTCCATCCCCAGGGGTCTGTCCCCGGGGCCCTCCAGATTGGGGACCCCAGAGCCACACCCCAGGAGTCCCCTGCCACCCAAGAGGAAACCGTGCTATTTGGACCTGTGCAGAACCCTCAGACCGTGAGAAATCCCCATGCCTCCCTAAAGCTAACCCCACCTCTGGCAGCCACCCCTGGCCACAAAAACCAGAGTCTGGCGCACTGCCTGACCCCCGTCCTCTACTCAGCACCCCTGGGATCCCACCTAAGAGCCATCAGATTGGACCTACCATGCCCCTAGGCCCTAATCCTAACCCTACTTTGGTTTTTAGACTTCTGTCCCCAGAGACCTGGCCCCCAATCCCTCCAGGTTGGGGAACCCTGAGTCACACTCCAGGATTCCACCTGCCACCCAGGTAGAAAGCATGACGTTTAGAGCAACGTAGAACCCTCAGAGTGTGAGAAACCTGCATGCACCCCGGAGACCACCAACACGTTCGGCAGATCCCCTGGCCACAAACCCAGAGCCTGACGTGCCGCCTGACCCCCATCCTCAACTCAGTCCCCCGGAAATCTCACTTCAGCACAGGCAGATCAGCCCTACCATGTCCCTAGGCCCTCACCATAACCCTAGGTTGGGTTTTCATGCTCCAGAGGCCTGGCCCCTAAGCCCTCTCTCTACATTGGGTACCCCTGAGTACATCCTAGGACTCCACCTTCCCTACAGGAGGAAACCATGCTGCTCAGAGCTGCACAGAAATCTCAGAGCGGGAGAAAACTGCATGACCCCTAAGACCACCCACTTTGTGCCCCCCCCCCAGACCACAAAGCCAAAGCCTGATGCCCAGCCTGACCCCCTTCCTAAACTCTGCCCCTGGGGAGCAAATCTCAGCAGGGACCCTCAGGCAAGTCCTGTGGGTCTGGCCCTTGGTTCCAGATGGTTGCAACACGCCCTTGGCAAGAAAGTGCTCCAAACACCATGCACGCACACCCCAAATCACTGCACAATGCCGGCCAATTCTCTTAATCTTTCTGCACAAATCGATATGGACTTGGACAGAAACCTCGTGAGAATTGGCCAGAAACCCGGCAAACTCGCTTCTGGCACTAGGAGCCTTCTGGCACTAGGAGCCCTCGCTTCTGGCACTAGGAGCCCTCAGGAGAGCCGACTGAGCCTAGCCGGTGGTCCCAGGGGTCACGGCCTGAACCTTCTGAGAAAGCACTCTCAACGACAGGCACTTGCTGGCCTGAATCACCCCAGAACACTGGCGACCCCTGCCCTCTACGCAGCCCCCTGAAAAGGTCATCTCAGTGCTGGCAGATCAGGCCTTCCAGGTCCTTAGGCCCTAACCCTAGGTTGTGTTTTTAGGCTCCATCACAAGAGGCGTGGCCTCCAAGCCCTCCTGACCGGGAACCCTGAGCCAAACCACAGGACTCCACACATTCCCCAGGAGGAAATGGTTCTATTTGGAGCTGTGCAAATCCCTCCAATTAGGAGACTTGTTCATGCCCCCCTGAGATCACCCCCACATTCAGCGCCCCCCCCCGGAAGAAAAGCCTCATCCTGACAGTCCGCTTGAATCCTGACCTCAACTTGGCCCCCCAGGGATCTTGCCTCAGTGATGACAGATCAGGCCTGGCGGGGCCCTAGGCCCTAACCCTGACCCTATGTTAAGTTTTAAGTCTTCCATCCCCGCAAGCCTGCAGATTGGGACACCTGAAGCATACCAGAGGGTTCTGCTCGCCACCCAGAAAGAACTGTGTCATTCGCAACTCCATAAAGGCTTCAGAGTGGGAGAACTCCGCATACCACATGAGACCACCATCCACCTTCAGCCGCCTCATGGACACAGTCCTGGAGCCTGACACTCTGCCTGACTCACGCCCTCAACTCAGCACCCCAGGGCCCTTGCCTCTGCGCAGGAAGATCTGACCTTTGTGCCCCTACACCCTAACCCTTTCTCTAGCTTGGGTTTTCAGGCTTCTGTCCACAGAGTCCTGGCCCTCAAGCCCTCCAGACTGGGGACACTTGAGTCATTCCGTGGCATCGCCCGCCACCCAGAAGCTAAGCGTGCCATTTGGAACTGCGAAAACTTCGTGGCAGGAGAAGTCAACATGCCCACCAGAGGCCACCCCCACCTTCACTGGAACCTGAGTACGAACCTGGAAACGGACATTCAGCCTGACCCACGGCCTCAACTCAAGCCCCTAGGGTGCTCCCCTCAGCACCAGCAGACCCTAACAGTCTATGGTGTTCTTAAACGTCTGTCCCCAGACACCTGACTCCCAAGGGACTGCATACACAGGAACGATACCAGTGGACACCTCCTGCCACCCAAAAGGCATCCATGCCATTTGTTGTTCCAGAAAAGATTCAGAGAGGGGGAAATATGTATGCCCACTTAACCCACCACACCTTCAGCATCCTCCTCTGGACACAGAGCCTGATACTCACCCTAACCCTTGCCTTCCACTCAAGCCCTTGGAAGTGTCACCTCAGCACTGGCAAATCAGGCCTGCCATGCCTCTAGGCCCTAACCCTAACTCTAGGTTGGATTCTAAAGCTTCCCTCCCCAGAGTCCTGGCTCCAATTCCCCAAAGCCTAGAACATCTGAGCCATGCCAGAGGCCTCAGCATGCCTCCCAGAAGGACACCATGCGACTTTGAACTCAGCAACGGATTCAGAGTAGGAGTTATCTGCATGCCCCCTTGAATCCACCCCCCATTCAGCGGCCCCCTGGACAAAAACCCTGGTCACTCCCGTTGACCCATGCCCTCAATTCAGCCCCCTGGGAGGTTCACCATACTGATGGAAGATCGGGCATACCAGGCCACTAGACCCTAACCTTAACCTTGGGTTGGCTTTTTCAAGAACCACTCCCACTGGTCTGGCTCTAAATCCCAGGGAATAGGACACCTGCGGGAAGCAGAGGACTCACCCCACAGCAAGGTCAAAAATCATGCCTTTTCAGAACTCCAGAAAGGATTTAGAGCAGGAGAAATCTGAATGAAATCTTGAACCGATCCCTGCTTACTTCTACTTTAATACCATACTGACCATAATATGGAGACTCATACCCTCCTTATCTCTACACCTCAATTCAGAGCTTGTGAAGGTCTCCGTACCTAAGCAGATCACACCTTCCATGCTCCTGGGCCTACCCCCATCCCAGCTTAAAACATGGGTATATACATGAACACACCTTTCCACAAAGAGGACATTCGAGTGACCGACAGACACACGAAAAAGTGCTCAACATCAGTGGCCATGAGGACAACGCACATCAAAACCACAATTAGATACCAGCTTACAACATTCGGCATATTTAAATTTATCAAGACAGGGAGAAACAACTGTTGGCAAGCATGCAGTGAAAGAGTAGCCCTCTTGCACTTTTGGTGGGAATGCAAGCTCATACAGCCACTCTGTAAAATGGTATTGAGTTTCCTGAAGAAGTTAAAAATAGAGCTACTCTACGAACTGGCAATTGCACGACTAGATATTTACCCTGAAGATACAGATTTAGTGAAAAATGGTTACACCTTCTCACCAAGGTTTCTAGCAGGAATATCCACTATAGCCAAACTACAGAAAGAGCCCAGATGTTCACGGGCAGATGAAAGCATAAAGATGTGGTTCATATCTACAATGGAATAGTATTCAGCCATCAGAGAGGATGAATACTTACCATCACATCGACCTGGATGGAACTAGACGGAATTATGCTGAGGGAAATAAGTCTATCAGAGAAAGACAATTATCATATGGTTTCACTCATATATGAACTATAAGAAAAAGCACAGAGGATCATAGAGGGAGGGAGGAAAAACTGAATGGGAAGTTATCAGAGAGGGAGGAAAACCATGAGAGACTCTTAACTACAGAGACAAGCTGAGGGTTGCTGGAGGAGATCACTGGGTGATGGGCATGAAGGAGAGCTTAGGATGCAATGTGCACCGGGGATTATACACAACCGATATATTACTGACCACTACATCGGAAACGAATGACATACTATAAGTTGGCTAATTAAATTTAAATTAAACAGAGAGAGCTCAAATAAACACTCCTAAAATTTGTAGGGAACCAAAAAAGATACTGAATAATTAACACAATGTTGAGACTAAAAAGAAAGCAGGAAGAGTCACGATTCCAGATTTCAATTTATAGTACAAAGCTGTGGTCATCCTAACAGTGTGGTACTGGCACAAAAATACAACGACCAAGGGAATAAACCCACAATTATGAGGCCAACTAATCTTCCACAAAGCAGGTAAGAATATCAAAAGGGGAAAGGACAGTCTCTGTAACAAATAGTGTTGGAGAAACTGGACATCTATGTGCAAAAGAATGAAATTGGACCACTTTCTGACACCATACAGACAAATAAACTCAAAACAGTTTCTTGACTTCATTGGGAGACCTGAAACCATAAAAACCCTACAAGACAGCACAGACAGTAACTTCTTGACATGGAATAGCAATATTTTTATAGACTGTCTCCTGAGGCAAAGGAAGCAAAAGCAAGAATAAACTGTTGGGACTATATGAAAATAAAAAGTTTCCACACAGTGGTAAAACAATGAAAAAGTAATAATAAGATGACCTATGGAAAGGGAGAAGATATCCTATACAATAAAGAGATACTGCCTAAAATATATAAAAATATATAAAACTGATACTACTTAACACCCAAAAAAACAAATTGTCCAGTTGAAAAATGGGCAGAAGATTCCATGTCTCCAAGGAATACAGATGGCCAACAGAAAAGATGTTCACCACCACCCATCATCAAGAAGATGCAAACCAAAAGTACAATAAGGTATTACCTCATACTGTCAGAATGGCTCACATACAGCACAAGAAACAACAGATGTTGGAAGGATGTAAATAAAGAGGAACTCTCATGCTCTGTTGGTGGGAATGAACCTAGTTCAGCCACTCTGGAAAACAGTATGGAGGTTCCTCAAGATGTGGAAAAAATAGAGCTACCCTAGGATCCAGCAATCACACTACTGGGTATTTACCCAATGAATATGAAAACGGTAACTCAAAAGGATGCATGCACCCCTATGTTTCTTGCAACATTATTTACAAGATCACAATATGAAGGCAACCCAAGTGTCTGTTGATAAAGCGATAAATGAGATGATAGATGCGTACACACATACACACACAGAGAGACAGTAGACTATTATTCAGCCATAAAAAGAATAAAATCTTGCCATTTGCAGCCACATGGGTGGAGCTAGAAAGTATTATCCTAAATGAAATCAGTCAGTCAGAGAAATACAGTACTATAGGATGTCCCTCTGGTGTAGAATTTAAGAAACAAACATACATAAATAAAGGAGAAAGATAGAGTACAATAGAGTACAAACTGATGGTTACCAGATGGGAGATGACTGGAGGGTTAGTGAAACAGAGGAAGGGGACTGAGAGTCCACTTCTCCTGATGAGCACTGAGTAATATATGGAATTACTGAATCACACGACTGTACACCTGAAACTAATACAACACTGGGTTAACTCAACTGGAATTAAAATAAATAATTTTTAGAAAAAGATTTTTCTTCCAATAACCTATCTGAAAGAGCTGTTGCTACATAATGTTCTTAAGCCCTACTTGGGAGTATTTACTCTACAATAATTATTCACTCTATGCCTGGAATTCAAATTATATTGAATTCTTATACTATTTTTTATTTTATTTTTTCAGTGTTCCAAGATTCATTGTTTATGCACCACACCCAGTGTTCCATGTAATATGTGCCCTCCATAATACCCATCACCAGGTTCCCCTAAACCCCACCACTTCCCTTCCAAAACCTTCGGTTTGTTTCTCAGAGTCCACAGTCTCGCATGCTTCATCTCCCCCTCCGTTTTCTCCCAATTCACTTTTCCTTTCCTTCTCCTAAGGGCCTCCATGTTATTCCTTATCCTCCACAAGTGAGTGAAACCACATAATTGACTCTCTCTTCTTGACTTATTTCACTCAGCTTAATGTCCTCCAGTCCCATCCATGTTGATACAAAAGTTTGGTATTCATCCTTTCTGTTGGAGGCATAACATTCCCTTGTATATGTGGACCATATCTTCTTTATCCATCAATCTGTTGAAAGCATCTCAGCTTTTTCCACAAATTGGCGACTGTGGCCATTGTTGCTATGAACATTGGGGTATGGATGGCCCTTCTGTTCACTACATCTGTATCTTTGGGGTAAATACCCAGTAGCACAATTGCAAGGTCACAGGGTAGCTCTATTTTTAATTTCTTAAGGAATCTGAACACTTATTTCCAAAGTGACTGCACAGACTTGCATTCCCACCAACAGTGTAAGAGGGTTCCCCTTTCTCTGCATCCTCTCCAACACTTGTTTACTGTCTTGTTAATTTTGGCCATTCTAATTGGTATAAAGTGGTATCCCAAAGTGGCTTTGATTTGAATCTCCCTGATGGCTAATGTGTCTGTTAGCCATTTGTAGATCTTCTTTGGAGAAGTGTCTGTTCATGTCTTCTGCCCATTTTTTGACGTGATTATCTGTTGAATTCTTCTACTTTGCCTGTTAAACCTAGCCCATGGGAGCCATGGTCCCTTTCTGTCCAGTCTCAGCACCTATGCATTCAAGAGTGTAAGTAGAGACAGATGCCACTTCATATCCAGAAAGCTAAGACTGTTACTGGTTTAGTATGAGATAGTCACAGAGTGTGAGATAGGCTTGAGAGCAGGTTTGTTATACATCCTGGATATCTAATTCGGTGGTCTTCACCTGGATCCATTTGGCTAATAGTTTCCCTGTGGATGGGTTTGCTTCCAAGCACATACATGGAAGATACAAATGTGGATGGGCTCAGTGCAGGACAGGAAGAAAACTATCGCCCTCGGCCCGCAAGGACGACAAGAAGCCCCAGTTTGGATGCATCTTCTCTCTCTTTATTTCCGCAAGTCTACACACTTATATACGCTTACATGAGCAATCAGTGAGCAGGGTACAGGAGGGAGCGAATCAGGCTGTGCACCTAAATGAACAACTTCGCTAGCAACCAATGCTGTTTACTTCCTCTTTGGGCGTTCCGCTTAGTCTCACGAGACAATCCTAACCTGGCAACGAGCCAGGCGCCATGTTTTAATGGCGGAGGCCGCCCTGGCCAGGGGCCTGCCTCCGACAGAAAACCAAGTACAGACCAGGGTACAATCCCTCCCCTGATGGAGTAAATGCCATGAGTGCGGGTACAGGAGGCAGAAGCAATGTGAAACACCAAGGTCACCAGCTGACTATAGGCTATACTATAGTTCTAACCTGGGGTCCTTCAAAGGCAGGACCACAAATCAAGGCCTCTCGAGATACGGGGCTTGGAGGCGGCTCTGAGCTAACTCTGGGAAGAAGAGGGGGTAGAGTGATAAAAAGAAAGTATCTGCCCCTGCACTGGTCCATGCCAGCTGCCCACCACTCCTGGCCACATCAGTCTACACAGATGGCGCATCCTGGTCTCAGGATGGGCTGGCTCAGGTCCTGCAACCATCAGTGGGACAGCTGGCCCCAGGGCTCAGGGACATGCTGAGGGAATGGAGAAGGAAGGCTTCCCCTCTGCGGTCGTCCCATCCTTGAGCAGACAGCCCTACAGGACTGCTGAAAGCCCACTAACAGGTTCAAAAGAGGTGGCATGGTTGAACCAGGGTGATGAGAAATTGAAAACAATATTCATTTTTTAACTTCAGAGCTGTAAGCTCAGGAAGTGGGGAGAACATCCCTGAGGAAGACTGAGGGGAGGGCAGGCCAGGCTGAAAAGGGAGATGGCTCTCTTGATTGGGGACCTGCAGCCCCCTTTCAGGGCAAGGTATTATCCTCACCTCACAGGGGATCCATGGAAGTGTTCCATCAGGGTACTGACAAGGGCTGCCTCTTTAGAAGGCTACCCTGGCATCAGGTTTCACAGAGCAGAAGAGGAGGACCAAATGGTGGGAAAGCAATACCCCGAAGGTCATGGACAAGAGGGCAAGAGTAGAGGGTCATGACCATGAAGATGATGAAAAGTAGGAGGCAACAGCATGGGAGACCGCCGGCACAAAAGTACCATGGTCACAGTGTCCACAGCTACAGTGACTGGGTGCCTTCTGGCCAGGCATGACTGACCTTGTGAGCTCCTGATTAGTCCTGACCACAATCCCGGGAAGTATGCACCACCACATCCCTCCTCTCCCCGTGTTGCTCGTAGGAATCACAGTCCCCAGATCCCAGTCAGCTTTCATGGAAGTCAAATAGTGGCTCTCCCCACACACTGCCCTTCTAGTGGCACTCTAGTGTGACCCTTGTGCCTGGCCAGGGACTGCTGTCTACCTGACTCCACACAACTCAATAGACAAGAGGGTGTCCCTGAATTCCACAGGACATGATGAGACAGATCCACAGGCCCTGCTACCCCACCCACCACCAACACCCAGTGGGTCACTCAGGACCTCAGCTATTGTCATGAAGCTCACCATGCCCTGTTTCAGTCACTTTCAACAGAAAGCCTAGTTCTGATCCCCCACAATACCATACATCCTGGTTGCTGACCTGGGGCCATGCCATGAACTCACATGGCACCTTTCATTTAGAGAAGGGCACCCCTGCACCTCATATAAAATGCTTCTAATGAAGTACACGTCCTTCAGGACTAAATTGTGAACAGTGATGCACAGCCTGCATGGTAGTCAGTACTTCTAATGAGGGTTAACCACCACCCCGACTCCAGGCTCACAAAACCTCCCTCTGTCCCCACAGAACTCATGCTCTTCCCTCAGACAAAAAAACAAAACAACAAAAAAACAAAAACAAAAAACAGGAAACAAATACTTAATCTGAATGCTCCCTTCACCTTCTAGTTCAGATCTTGTCCAATCACAATGGTATGAAACTGGCCATCACTCACAAAAAGAAAATGGGACTGTCAAAAATATGGGGAGATTGAACAACATGCTACTAAACAACCAACTGTCAAAGAAGAAATCAAGAAACTTTAGAGGTACCCTGAGACAAAAAGGAGAACCTACAAAAACTTATGGAATGCAATAAAAATAGTTCTAAGGGGGAAAGTCATAGAAATTCAGATCTTGTCAATCCAGAAGAAGGCTCTCCAATACACATCCATGGGAAAAAAGGAGGGGGGAGAAAAGCAAATCCCCAAATCAGTAGGAATAGGGAAATAACAAAAGGAATGTGGAAATAATTCAATGGAGACTAAAAAGACAAAAGATCAATGAAAATAAAAGCTGGGAGCCTGGGTGACTCAGTGGGTTAAGGCTCTGCCTTCGGCTCAGGTCATGATCTCAGGTTCCTGGGATCGAGCCATGCATAGGCTCTCTGCTCAGTGGGGAGCCTGCTTCCCCCTCTCTCTCTGCCTGCCTCTCTGCCTACTTGTGATCTCTGTCTCTCTCTCTCTCTCTGTCAAATAAATAAATAAGATCTTTTTTTTTTTTAAGGGAGATGTGGTTCATATAGACAATGGAATATTACTCAGCCATCAGAAACGATGAATACTTACCATTTGCATGGACATGGATGGAACTGGAGGGGATTATGCTAAGTGAAATAAGTCAAGCAGAGAAAGACAGTTATCATACGGTTTTACTCGTATATGGAATATAAGGAATAACACAGAGGATCATAGGGACAGGGTGGGAAACCTGAATGGGAAGATATCTGAGAGGGAGAAAAACCATATGAGACTCTGGACTCTGGGAAACAAATAGAGGGTTGCAGAAAGGGAAGCGGGTGGGGGATGGGATAACTGGGTGATGGGCATGAAAGAGGGCACGTGTGGTGAAAAGCACTGGCTGTTGTACTCTATAAATCAGGGAACTAATTGAATCATGAATAATGAATCATTGAACATTACATCAAAAACTAACGATGTATTATAACTTTGCCTAATTGAATTTAAATTTTAAAAAATAACGAACTTTAAAAAAAGGAATGAAAGATGATCCATGACGATGAATACCACAAAAATACAAAGGATCATCCGAGTACTATGAGCAAGTAGAGGCCAACACACTGGACAGCCTAGAAGAAATGGGTAAGTCCCTCCCAACAACCTAGAAAGACAGAACCAAGAAAGGGAAAAATCTGAACAGACTGATCACGAGTAAAAAAGATTGATTTGATAATCAAAAATCTCCCAAGAAACAGATGTCCAAGACCGAAAAGTTTCACTAAGGTGTTCAGCAGACAGTAGAAGAATTAATACAAATCCTTCTCAAACTCTTTAAAAAATAGGAGAGGAGGGCATCCGTTCAAACCCATTTTAGGAACTAAGCATTATCCTGCTACCAAAACAGTTCAAGAAAAGGATTCCAGAAACATACAAGAAAAGGAAATGCCAATATCCCTCATGAACAGAGATGTCAAAATCCTCAAAAAATTAATCAGCAAACTGAATTCAAAGATACGTCAGAAGAATCCCACAACATGGTCCAGTGGGACTGATTCCAGTGATGCAAGGACGCTTCGACGTCTGCACATCCACCAGTGGGGTACACCACCTCAACCAAATAAAAGATAGAATCACATGGTTGTTAAAATAGATGCAGAAAGAACTTCTCACAAGATTAAATATGCATTTATGATAAAACTCTAAACCATCTGGGTATAAAAATCCCTAATGATTCCACCAAAAAAACTGTTACAAAAAAACAAATTCAGTAAAACTGCAGGATTCAAAGTTGACATACAGAGACCTGTTGCATTTCTTCTTTTAAAAGATTTTATTTATTTATTTGACAGAGGAAGCATGAGCACAATCAGGGGGAGCAACAGAGGGAGAGAGAAATACAGGCTCCCCACTGAGCAGGGAGCCCGATTAGGGGCTCCATCCCAGGACCCCAGAATCATGACCTGACCTGAAGGCAGATGCTTCACAGTGGAACCACCCAGGTGCCCCAACTTGTTGTTTCTATATACTGAAGACAAACTTTCACAAAGAGAAACTAAGAAAGCAATGCCATTTACAATTACATGGAGAAAAAATATCTAGGAATAAGAGTAAGCAAGAATAAGACCTGGTACGGGCACCTGGGTGGCTCAGTGGGTTAAGCCGCTGCCTTCGGCTCAGGTCATGATCTCAGGGTCCTGAGATCGAGTCCCGCATCGGGCTCTCTGCTCAGCAGGGCGCCTGCTTCCTCCTCTCTCTGTCTCTGCCTGCCTCTATGCCTACTTGTGATCTCTCTCTGTCAAATAAATAAATAAAATCTTTAAAAAAAAAAAAAAGAAAGAAAGAAAGAAAGACCTGGAACACTGAACACATGGTGGAAAATAAAGGAAGTGCATGTGTGCATTGGGGTGGGGAGAAATGCATGGGTCAAAGAAATGGAAGATGATGCAAATAAACAGAAGCGTATGCCATGCTCATTAACTGGACATTAACATGTTCATCATAGCCAAAGCAATCTAGAGATGTGATGAAATCCCTATCCGAATCCCAATGACATTATTCAAAGAAATAGAAGACAGTTCTAAAATTCAAATGGATTCACAAAAGATGCCAAATACGCAAAGCAATCTGGGGATAGAAAGCTGCAGTCGCCACACTCCCAGATTTCAAACTAGAATACAATGTTATAATCATCAAAACCGTATGGTACTGGCATAAACACAAATACACAGAATAGAATAGAACAAAATAGAAAGCTCAGAAACTAACCCACACATATATGGTCTTAACTTACTACACAGGAGCAGAAAATGTACAATGCGGAGAGGACTGTCTCTTCAGTGAATGATACAGAGAAATCTGGACACTAAATGCAGAAGAATGTAACCAGATCACAACACCGCACACAGAAATTTTAAACGGATGAATGATTTGAACATGAGACCTGAATCCATAAATCTCCAAGAAGAAAACACAGTAGTAAGTTTCTTGACATTGGTTTTGGCAAAGTCTTCAGATCAGACACCAAAAGCAAAGGCAACAAAGGCAAAAATAAACAAGTGGAACAACATCAAACTGAAATCTTCTTCACGGCAAAAGAAACCAACAAAAACTTAAAAGGCAACCCAGCCAGTGACAAAATCATCTGTAAATCATATGTGTGAGAAGAGGCTAATATCCAAAAGACACAAAACACACATACAAATCTAAACAAAAACTAAATAAAAATGGGAAGACTATGTGACTAGATACTTTCCAATGATAACATACATGTGGCCAACAGACACAGAACAAGTTGTTCAGCATCACTAATCGTCATCAGGGAACTGTAAGTCAAAACAGGAGTCAGCTGTCACAGCTGTTGGAACAGCAATTGTCCCAGAGACAGACACCAGGTGTGGTCAAGCATGTGTAGATGAGGGGACCCAGTGGGCTGTTGGTGGGAATGTACATTGCTGCAGCCACAGTGGAAAACAGTAGGGAGGTTCCTGAAAATAATAAACACAACTACCATGAGACCCAGTAACTTCTCTATCAAATATTTTTTGGAGCACACAAAAATACTCCCTCAAAAAGAGAGATGCACTCCCAAGTTCACTGGAGCATCGTTCACAATAACCAGACATGGAAACAAATCTTGAGAGCATTATGCTAAGGAAAGTAGACACAGAACGACAAACCAGATGCTCTCATGTCCAGTCCACATGGACACAAAAACATAATGAACACATACATACTGGAAACAAATTGGTGGTTTCCAGATTCAGGGAAGCTGGGGGCGGGAAACAGATGGAGGTGGTCAGAGGCGCAATGTTTGCATGATAAAATCTGCAGGTCATGGAACATTCTGTGTCACTGGGAGACTAAAGCTAACCCTGTGCAATGTTTGAGTGATAAAATCTACAGGTCATAGAACGGTCTGTGTCACTGGGAGACTAAAGCTAACCCTGCACAATGTTTGAGTGATAAAATCTGCAGGTCATGGAACATTCTGTGTCACTGGGAGACTAAAGCTAACCCTGCAGGAGGGGTCCAGGTTCCCCTGTTCTTTGAAAGTACATTTTTCCTAGGAAACCTTTCACAGCAGAAATTGTGTACAGAAGGAATTACCATTAAAACGTATAGAAAAATTAGTGAGTATGATCGGACTCTAAAAATTTCTTCTCTTTGGCCTTTCTTCGGCCTCAGGACACAACTTCCTAATGGATACTCAAGATAAATGGAGATAAAGCACAACAGATGTTCACAGACACAATTCAAAGCACTGGTGGCTGGATACAGAGAGCAGTGCCCACGTTGGGGTGCATGCTGCCTCTGTAGCGGTTCCCCACAAAAGTGATGCTGAACGCAATGTCCACTCTTTGACTTTTTTCATAAGAAGGAAATCCTCTTCAGATTTCTTCCTGCTACTGAAGCTGGGTGAAAACGTAGATCTTTCAAAAGAGCCAAGTGTCTTACTATGAACTTTGAAAAAGTGGGGGAGACTTGTACTTGAAAGTTGCTGATGGGGTAGGAGTTCAGAGTTCTCCCAGACACGAACATCGGCAGGTCCACTGTAAAAGGCACCTTCCTCGGCATGTGGAACACAGACTCCCTCCTACTCCCAGAAACCTCCTCCTTCCCCTCACTTGGGGCAACCAACAAGAGCTGGGAGTTCTCTCAATTCCTCCTTTCTCCCATTCCCAATATCCAGGCCATCAGCAAATCCTGTGAACTCCATCTTCAAAATGTACCCAGAATAGGATTAACCACTCCTTCCACGGCCACCTGTCTGGTCCACACTAGAACCTATCTCTTGCCTGAGTTCCTAGAAAAGCTTCATGATTGACCTCCCTTGTCTATCCTCAACCCTGTGTGTTGTGTTCTCAACACTGTAGCCAGGATGGCCCAGTGAAAAAAAGTCCCATGGGGTCAAAGCCCTGTAATGGCTTTCTGTCACCCTACTGTCACCTCCTGGAGGTCACATCCTAAGCTGTCTCGTGTGGCCACAGGGCTTTCTTGCTGCTCCTGGACATACCTGGTATGCTCCTGTCCCAGGGCTTTTGCACATGCTTTTCCTTCCATTTAGAAGGCTCTTGATGTGATATCAGTCACCTTCTTTAGATCTTGATTCAAGTATCACCTTCCTAGTGAAATACCACCTTCCCCCATGTGAACACTGACCACCACCCCACCTCCCTTTCATCACCCCGGCCATGCCTCCTGCTTTATATTTCCAGAGCAATTATCACAGTCACCAGTCCATCTTGGCAAGGGAGAAACAGAGGCCTACATGGAGGGTTTCACTTCTGACTCATTCTAATTTCCAACTCCAGAGCCCTGGGGGAAAAGGTGACCAGAGCTCTTGCACAGTCAGGATGCCTGGGCCAAGGAGTCCACCTAATGCACCCTCCACACCATCAGAGAAATGAGCCATAAGGGGAATCCACTTGCACATGAAACCTGAAACCAGACACCTTCCTCGATTACAGGTGAGCACACACACTTCCTCCCCTTGCCTGATGAGCTCACCTGAGAAAACTGAGCAGGAAAGCATCCCAGGGCCCCAATCTCCCTCTGGCCCACGTCCTGGGAAACAGACAGCTCTCCTCCCTACACCAGCTACCTGTGACCACAGCATCCTCCTGTGGTCAGGCAGAGTGCTGCACCTATCCCTCTTTCCTGGGATGTCGTCACAAACCAGACTTTGGTGCACAGTTTTCAGGAAGGACCCTGCAGCAGCAGCAGCAGCAGCAGCAGGCTGCCCAGGTTTGGCCTCAGCCTTGCACACCAGGCCCCAAGCGGAACTAGAGTTTCCTGGAGTCTGGTGTGCTGTGTGGCCTTGGAACCTAATAACAGGAGCTGAGATTTCAGTTCCAAATGAAAACTGGCCTCTTCCACATAGCACAGGAAAGTGGAGGATTTCTCAGGGGTGTGGCTTTGGAAGAAGTTCTTCTGCTCGTTGAATTCATAGGCACCAGCAGAGGACACCTGCTGCACCTCGTCTGAGAAAGCAAGGGGCACCCGGGCAGGATCAATAAGGTTGCCTGTGGACTGCTTCCCACCAACCACCCTGCTGAGCCGAGGGCATGAGAACCAAAGAGAAAGTAGCTTTCGTGGTACATCTGCAGCAGTAGGGCTGGCCAGGAAGCAGAGCCCTGTCCCTGGAGCAGGATGGCCTGCCCTCAAGAGTAGTGGTCCACCACCATGGCCTCACAATCTCCCAGATATCTGTTCTGACAATGCTTCCAGGCTCAGACCTGCTCACATGATGAGTCATAAGATCCAGAGACTGCTTTCTACCCCCCCCCCCTCAATGCTACTCACAGAGAAGCAAACTCCAGCCTCAGAAATGTAATCATCATTAGCTCTGGAATTCCCTGAGTTTGTCTACACTGGCCCACCCAGGTGTCCCATCCGATCATTCCTCAAGTGCCCTAGGGTTTCAAGCCACTTTCAAGCTGCCCTTATAAAGGCAGGAACTGGTCCGAGTAGAAAAACCAGCCAAGTGACTCTGCGTGCTGGAAACTTGGACAACATCCTCCCTGTACACCAACACTTCCAAGTCCAAGCTTCAAACCTTTGTTCACTGTGCACTGAGGACCGTGTCAGCATGAACACTGCTCTGTCAAATCTCTTATCTCCCATTTCTTCAAATCAGAAACCAGGCTCCAGTCACCACTTCCTTTTCCCTTCAGAGAAGTAAGGAAAAGGATAGAATAAAACACTAGATGTGTGGGGCACCTGGGTGTCCCAGTGGGTTAAGCCTCTGCCTTCAGCTTAGGTCATATCTCAGCATCCTGGGATCGAGCCCCGCATCAGGCTCTCTGCGCAACAGGGAACCTGCTTCCCCCTCTCTCTGCCTACTGCTCTGCCTACTTGTGATGTCTCTCCCTCTGGGTCAAATAAAATCTTTTAAAAACACACACACACGCGCAAGATGGTGGAGAAGTAACAGGCTGAGACGACATCGGCAGCAGGAGACCAGCTAGATAGCTTGTCAAACCATTGCGAACACCTACAAACCCAACAGGAGATCAAAGAGAAGAAAAGCAACAATTCTAGAAACAGAAAATCGTCCACTTTCTGAAAGGAAGGACCTGCGGAGAAGCAAATCCAAAGCACAGGAAGATAGACCGCGGTGGGAGGGGCCGGCTCCCGGCAAGCGGTGACGGAACAATGGAGCACAAAATCGGGACTTTTAAAAGTCTGCTCCACTGAGGTTCATCGCTCCAGAGGCTTAACCTGGGTGAAGCCCACTCGGGGTCAGCGTGGCCCCAGGTCCCGCGGGGTCACAGAAGGATCGGGATGTCTGAGTGTCGCAGAGCTCGCAGGTATTAGAGCGGGGAAGCCGGCTACAGAGACGGAGCCAACAGTGAGCTCGCAGCTCGGGGTTACCTTGGACCAGTCGCAGGCTGGGTGAGCTCGGAGCATGGCTGGAGACCAGGGAGACGGGAGTGATTGAGCGCTTTTCTCTGAGGGCGCACTGAGGAGTGGGGCCCCGGGCTCTCGGCTCCTCCAGGCTGGAGACCAGGAGGCCGCCATCTTCGTCCCCGTCCTCCGGAACTCTACGGAAAGCGTTCAGGGAACAAAAGCTCCTGAAAGCGAACCCGAGCGAATGACTTAGCCTGGCCCCGGCTAAGGGCGGTGCAATTCTGCCTCGGGCAAAGACACTTGAGAATCACTACAACAGCCCCCCACCCCAGAAGATCAGCAAGAAATAGAGCCAAGACCAAGTTCACTTACCAAGGAGAACAGCGCAATTCCAGAGGAGGAGAAAGCAAAGCACGGAATTCATGGCTTTCTCCCCATGATTCTTTAGTCTTGCAGTTAATTAATTTTTTAAATTTTTCTTTTTTTTTTCTTCTGCTATTTTTTTTAACTTTTACCCTTTCCTCTTTTAACGTTTTTTGACTAGTTTATCTTAACAATACCTTTCATTAAAAAAGATAATCATAATCTCTTTTTTTAAAAGATTTTATTTATTTGACAGATAGAGATCACAAGTAGGCAGAGAGAAAGAGGAGGAAGCAGGCTCCCTGCCAAGCAGAGAGCCCAATGCAGGGCTCGATCCCAGGACCCTGGGATCATGACCTGAGCCAAAGGCAGAGGATTTAACCCACTGAGCCACCCAGGCGCCCCAATCATAATCTTTTTGAACCTTTGTTATTATAGTCATATTTTATCCTTCATTGTATCTAACTTTATTTTTTTTACACATACGGTTTTTTCTTCTAAAAAATTTGGGGTACAACTTCTTCTAATAGATCAAAATATACCCTAAATCTAGCTCCACGCTTGTTCTAGTCTCCAGCCCAAGCAAATTCTCTCCACTTTCTTTTTCTTTATTCTCCTAACCAACTTACTATATCAACTCCTTTTTTAGAAATTTAAAAAAAAAATTTTCACATTTACGGGCATGTTCCATCCCTTCATTGTGTTTACCCTTAAATATGTTCTTCATTCTTTAAAATTTAGAAAGGCAGTTTCTTCTAAGAGACCAAGATACTCCCAAAATTAAATGGGTGACCCTGTTCTAGTCACCAGTCTAATACATATACATTTTTAATCCAGCTTCCAGGACCCCAACTGGGGACACTCCTGCAGGATCCTGACCGGCTATGACCACCAAGCCCAGGGCATGAGGCACAGTGCTGAAGTTGGGGGACTACTCTGAGGATCGTTGCCACCACACCTGTGCCTGGGAGAACAGGGACCTGGAGGACCCTTCTGCACAATCCTGACAGCCTATTGCCACCATCCATGAGGGACACAGGGAACAATGCTAAAATTAGGAGATGCCTCTGGGGCATCTACACCTGTGTCTGGGGTGGGAGACAGGAACCTGGAGGACCCACCTGCATGATCCTTGCGGGCCTTTACCACCATCTCCAAGGGACACAGGGCACAATGTTGAAGTTGGGGGTTGGCTCTGAGGCTTGGTGCTGCAACACTTGTGCCTAAACATGGGGACCCTGCTGAGCTGGAGGTGCTGCTCAAGGTCCATTACCTGCACTGTGTCAGGGACTGGGGTGCAACCCACTGACGTGGGGACTGTGTGCCATCCTGACATCCCAGTCTTCCAGGGAAACACTGGGAAACCTGAAATGTCCACAACTCATCCCACAAAACCAGGGGTGAGTGGGTGTCCTAGAGTTCAAGGATCTGGGGGGTATGGCCAATTAACGGATATAGGGCAGAAGGGACTTTCGAGGGAAAAAGGAGAACTCATCTGAGTTCCCAGGATTAGCTCATTCCATGCCCCCTTCATGTACCCCCACTTCCCCCATGGAGCTCAACCTACCACCCAGGTCCCCACCCCGGCCCACAGCGTGTACTCACCCACCAGGGAACCCCCACAGGTCAATCTCACTTTCTCCTGCCTCACTGCTGTATCCAGGGGCAGCTGGGGGCCCACCCACAGAGAGGTAGCTCCACCCCCACATGGTGACTGGTCAGGGAGGGTGGTGCCCCAAGCCCATTGGTGGCTACACCTGCCTGCATCCAAGCACCATAACTTATACCGGTGCCTCCCTGTAACTGCAGGGGGTCCTGGAGGCCCTTCCCACCTTTACAGCTGGCTGCAGCTGGCTGGGCTGCACAGGCATTGGCGGAGTTTGGGGCGGGGCCCCCACAAACAGGGCCCCTTCCCCGGATTCCTCAGGCTGCAGACCACCCTCAGAGCCTTGCCCCTTCCCTTCCTGCACCAACACTTCCTGAGGAGTTGTGCCTGGCTCCTGACAAGGTCAACTGTTCACAGACCTTCTGAGGCTTGGGCTGCAGGAAATGCAATGGTTTCCCACATTTCCAAGACAATTTTAAGACCCAAATAGTAATGCTCCAAGTGGAAAGAACTTCATTTTCTGGTCTAACCCATGGAGTGGATAGTGCTTCTTAGACCTTCAAAACACCCTTCTAGGATGAGCCCATTTGTGGTGGAATATATATTCCCAATTAAAACTCTTCAGAGTGTAGGGATAGAGGAACATTCCTCAATTTCATAAAAAAACACCTATGAAAAGTCCATGGCACATGTCATTCTCAATGGGGAAAAGCGGAGAGCTTTTCCCTTAAGCTCAGGAACACAACAAAGATGCCCCATTCTTGCCACTATTTTTCAACATAGTACTAGAAGTCCTAGCATCAGCAATCATAAAACAACAAGAAATAGAAAGCATTCAAACTGACAAAAAAAAGTCAAACTCTCTCTCTTCACAGATGACATGACACTATATGTAGAAAACCCAGAAGACTCCACCCCCATATTACTAGAACTCATACAGCATTTCAGTCATGTGGCAGAATACAAAATCAATGCACAGAAATCAGTTGCTTTTCTATACACTAAAAATGTAACTGTAGAAGGAGAAATTAGGGAATCAATTCCATTTACAACAGCGCCAAAAACCATAAGATACCTAGGAATAAACCTAACCAAAGAGGTAAAGGCTATATACTCTAGAAACTATAGAAAAGTAATTGAGGAAGACACAAAGAGATGGAAAAATATTCCATGTTCATGGGTTGGAAGAATAAAAACATTGTCAAAATATATCTATGCTGCCCAGGGCAATCTACACGTTCAATGTCATCCCTAGCAAAATACCATTGGCATTTTTTCAAAGAGCTGGAACAAACAGGAACCAGAAAAGACTCCACATAACAAGGGAAAGGTTGAAAAAGAAAACCAAATCTGGGATCATCACATCACGATGCCCGACGTCAAGCTGTATTACAAAGCTGTGAGCATCAAGACAGCATGGTATTGGCACAAAAACAGAACATAAATCAATGGGACAGAGTAGAGAACCCAAAAATGGATCCTCACTTCTATGGTCAACCCATCTTTGGCAAATCAGGAATGAATATCCAGTGGAAAAAGAACAGTCTCTTAAATAAACTGTGCTGGGAAAATTGGACATCCACATGCAGAAGAATGAAACTGGACCATTCTTTTACACCATACACAAAGATAAAATCAAAATGGATGAAAGACCACAATGTGAGACAGGAATCCATCAAAATCCTAGAGGAGAACATAGGCAGTAACCTCTTTGACCTCAGCCACAGCAACTTCTTTAAAGACACATCTCTAGGGGCACCTGGGTGGCTCGGTCATTAAACGTCTGCCTTCAGCTCAGGTCATGATCCCAGATTCCTGGGATCAAGCCCCACATTAGATTCCCTGTTCAGCAGGAGGCCTGCCTCCCCCTTTCCCACTCCCCTTGCTTGTGTTCCCTCTCTCCCTGTGTCTTTCTCTGTCTAATAAAAAATAAAAATCATAAAAAGAAAAAGACTTGTCAAGGGAAACAAAAAAAGAAATAAATTTGGGGGACATCATCAAAATGAAAAGCTTCTGCACAACAAAGGAAACCGTCAACAAAACTAAGAGACAACCCATGGAATGGGAGAAGATATTTGCAAATGGCATTACAGATAAAGGGCTCGTATCCAAGATCTACAAAGAACTTATCAAACTCAACACCCAAAAAAACAAATAATGAAGTCAAGAAATGGACAGAAGACATGAACAGACATTTCTCCAAAGAAGACATACAAATGGCCAAAAGACACATGAAAAAGTGCTCCACATCACTAGCCATCAGGGAAATTCAAGTAAAAACCACAATGAGGTGCCTCCACATTCTAACACCAGTTAGAATGGCAAAAATTAACAAGACAGGAAACAACAAATGTTGGCAAGAATGTGGAGAAAGGGGAACCCTCTTACACTCCTGGTGGGAGTGTCAGCTGGTACAGCCACCTTGGAAAACAGTATGGAGGTATCTCAGACATTAAAAATAGAGCTACCCTACAACTGACCAATTGCACTACTGGGTATTTACCTGAAACATACAGATGTAGTGAAAAGAAGGGACATGTGCACCCCAGTGTTCATAGCAGCAATGTCCACAATAGCCAAACTGTGGAAGGAGTCGAGATGCCCTTCAACAGACAAATGGATAAAAAATATATGGTCCATGGGGCACCTGGGTGGCTCAGTGGGTTAAGCTGCTGCCTTCGGCTCAGGTCATGATCTCAGGGTCCTGGGATCGAGTCCCGCATCGGGCTCTCTGCTCAACAGGGAGCTTGCTTCCCCCTCTCTCTCTGCCTGCCTCTCTGCCTACTTGTGATCTCTCTCTGTCAAATAAATAAATAAAATCTTTAAAAAAAAAGAATATATGGTCCATATATACGATGGAATATCACCCCACCATCAGAAAGGATGAATACCCACCATTTGCATCAACATGGGTAGAATTGGAGGGGATTAAGTCACAGAACTGGAGTGAAGTAAGTCAACCAGAGAAAGACAACTATCATACAGTTTTACTCATACGAGGAACGTAAGGAATAACATGGAGGACCACAGGGGAAGGAGGGAAAACTGAGTGGGAAGAAATCAGGGAGGGAGACAAACATGAGAGACTCTGGATTCTGGAAACCAAACTGAGGCTTACAGAAGAGAGGGGAATGGGGTACCACGGTGATGGGTATGAAGAAGGGCACGTGTTGTGATGAGCTCTGGGTGTTATACACAACTAACGAATCATTGAACACTACATTGAAATATAATGTACTACATGTGGCTAACTGAGCATAATAAATAAATAAATGTGCTTTCTACATGAAAAACAACAATGGGAAGAGAAGTTCAGATTTGTAAGATGTAATGTTCAGATTATAAGATGAAACGTTCTCAAGATCTGTTTCACAGCAGTGTAAACACACTTAACACTGCCAACTTTATACTGAAAATGCTAAAAATGGCAAAATCAATGTTCAATTCTTTATAATTTTTTAAAAGTACATTCTGTACGATGCCATTTTTATATTTTACTCATTTATTTCGGAGAGAGAGTGTGAGGCATGAGAGTGGTGGGAGAGGCAGGAGGGGGAAGAGAGAATCATGAGCCCAAACTACACTGAACACAGACCCTGCACTGGGCTCGATCCCACATCCTGAGCCAAAATCAAGACTCCGTGGCTTAACTGAGCCACCATCCACCTCCATAGGCACTAGCATTGTTTACTCCGCTAGTGTTTACACCACCGCTGTGTTGAACTCTGTTGAAAATACATCTATGACGGGCACGTGGGTGGCTCAGTGGGTTAAAGCCTCTGCCCTCAGCTCAGGTCATGGTCCCAGAGTCCTGGGATCAAGCCCCATATTGGGCTCTCTGCTCAGCAGGAAGCCTACTTCTCCCCACACCCCCAACTGCCCCTCTACCTACTAGTGATCTGTCTGTCAAATAAATTAATTAATCTTTAAAAAAAATACATTTATGAAAAACTGTGCCAGAGCTTCCAGGGGTGAGTCGAAGTATAAGCACTGCCAGGTGACGGGTGCACCTGTGGCCTAGGAAGGGTGCTGCTCACCATTCTCCCAGACAGGGGTGTCCGTCACCCTTCTCTCTAGGGGAACTGCAGGAGACCCCCTGTCCTCAGGCACCTGAGGTCCACCTGACCCAGGAATTCACCTTCTCTAGCAGAGGACAGATGGGGCTTCCTTCTCTGGCTAAGAATATGAACCTTGGGGGTGCCTGGGTGGCTCAGTGGGTTAAAGCCTCTGCCTTCAGCTCAGGTCATGATCTCAGGGCCCTGGGATCGAGCCCTACATCGGGATCTCTGCTCAGCAGGGAGCCTGCTTCCTCCTCTCTCTCTGCCTGCCTCTCTGCCTACTTGTGATCTCTCTCTGTCAAATAAATAAAAATATTTAAAAAAAAAAAAAAGAATATGAACCTTGATCCTGCGAAAGGAGAGCTCCGCTGGGACTCCTGGCCTGGTAAGGAAGCTATGCCCACTGTGTATGTGACAGAGCCAGAGCAGCTGGGCATGGAGGGAATTAGTGCCTTAAGTCAGCCTTGTGTGCGGCAGTGTGGGAGCAGCAGCCCCTGCTTCCTGGGTAGCAGTGATGTGTGCAAAAGGAGGGAGGCAGGGGCACCTGGGTGGCTCAGTGGGTTGAGGCCTCTGCCTTCGGCTCAGGTCGTGATCTCAGGGGCCTGGGATCGAGCCCCAAGTCCGGCTCTCTGCTCGCCGGGGAGCCTGCTTCCCCCTCTTTCTCTGCCTGCCTCTCTGCCTGCTTGTGATCTCTCTCTGTCAAATAAATAAATAAATAAAATATTTAAAAAAAAAAAAAAAAGGAGGGAGGCAAGGGTGGAGGCTTCTAAGCCACACCAGTCTCACCCTTGGTCCTGAAACCAGCAGGAAGAGAACGCTGAAGACAGAGACTCCAGGGGGATTCCCATCCAGGGAAAGGGGGTCCGCTGGAGGGCACTGAAGCTGCAAGCCCCGCTGACCACAGGCCACTGGCAGAGGATCACCTCTGGCACTTCTTTAGCATGTTGTCCGTGTTCATGTGTGGATAGTGATTGACCCACTGGTGCACTTCCAGAGTCAGACTGGAAAACTTCCAGTGCCTGCTCATGGGTCAGAGGACCCCACACCCAGAGAAGCAGAGGATGTCCCTCTTTCTCCAGAGCTGGAGAAGGCAGCCACCACCCTGGGGCAGGACCTGGTCCAGGCATATGTTCTTCCTGAAACCCCCACGTTCAGTGGGCATTGCTGCACCTGAGAAAGACCCCCTCAGCCCCAGAGCCAGGAGCTGTAAGGGGCTTTCTCCCATTCTGGCCCAGGATCATGACTAGAAACAATCCTGTCTTTGAGATGACGGGTCTTCTTCAGGAGCCAGAGAGAGGACTGGCCCCTCCCCCTTCCCAAGTCCAGGACGCCCAGGACCCTGCGAGAGCTCTTCATTCAAGGAGGAGTCATGGAGAGCGTGTGTGTCTTGTCAGCCCAGCAAGTGAAAGAACCAAACCCCAGTTCTCAGGTTCTAACAGAAGCAGAATTTCAATATACTGCTTGGGGGCAGCCACCTCCCCTCTTACATGGCCTTGGGGGACTCCAGGGGAAGTCTTCCTTGCTCTCCTGCCCTCAGAGTGAGGAGATGACCCCGTGTTCCAGGGTTCCACCCTGTCCCACTGCTAAGGAAGAGCCACACATAGGGACCTGGTGTCAGGAACGTGGTCTCTCAGGGGCCTGACAGCTGCGTGGAAGGGCTGAATGGCTTTGGGAGGAGGGGTGCTCACTGGCAACACTGTGCACCATCCCCCGCAGCACTCTGCAATCCAGACTCTGTGCCCACAACAGGTCAATCACCAGCATCCCATATGTTCCTGCCACAAGAGTGATTGATCATTCGGGATCACTGCATTGCACAGAGGCAAAGAGTGAGGCCCAGAGAGGGGAGGTAAATGACTCCAGTCACAGGGCTGCTCAGCAGAGGGGCTGGAAGGCCAGCCCTCCCAAGCCACCGTTAGCCCAGCCAGGGATTCCCTGAGCCGAGGGCGAGCTCTCCCCCTTCCTGCCTGGCCACATACTGGCCCCTGAGCTGACTGATGGGCTGTTCTTGGCTCTGAAGGTGTTGCTGACCAACTAGGAGAGGGAGTCCAGCTGGCAGGACAGGCTATAGCTATAGGACAGAGTGACAGTCTGAGCTAGCACAAGCCACACTCTGGTTTCCCTCCCAGAGCCTGCCTGGGAGCTGGAGTATGGGTGCCCTAGGGGCCAGCACACAACAGGGTCTGTGCAGACCAGGGAGCCATGGCCCCCAGGGAGAGTCCATTCTGCCCTCTCCCTGCTCCTGTGCCACATAACCTCTCCTCATTGTGGGACTCCAGGACCTAAAATCAGGCCCCATAGGGCTGGCGTGGCGCCAGCTTGTAATGAGTTTCAAGCCTCCTGGAGCAGCAGATTTCCCGGGGCTGGAGGAGGGAGGTCTGGCTGCAGACGAGGACTGGGCTGGGGGAAATGCGGGCCTCGTGGAAGGTGAAGGAGGGGGCAGGGGCCGAGTCCTGGGGCCACAGCTCACGTCTAAAAAGGTCTGAAATCCATGCATGTCCACAGGGCCCCTCATTACAGTAACAACACCCTCACACTTGGGCATCCTGGTGGTGACCCCCTCCTGCCTGCCCTCCTTCCCACCCCTCTGACTGTAGCCAGGGCTGAATCCAGGGACAGGCTAGAGCTCTGTCCCAGGGCACAGCCGGGAAGACAAGCAGAAGGAGGAGAGGAGAACTGAAAGGGGTGGACTGATCTCCCTGCCCTGACTAGGCCTCCACTGATGTCTCCAAGTCCTCTGGCTCAACCCCGCATTCAGCTGGACCCTGTAATGGAGTCTGAATTCTAGACCAGCTGGGTGAGGGGAATTCAGTGACTTTCGCATCCCCAGATGTCCAACCCGCCTGGCCTTGCACCCTGAGCCTTGCTTCCCAGGGTAGGCATGGATCTGGTGCTCAGCAGACTTCGGGGCCACAAAACACCTGGCAGTGATGAGGGAACATGGGGGACCAGTCGGGGACAGCGCCATGGTGGGTCCGCATCCACCACAAGGCTGGGTCAGGGGACAGGTGCTGTGTGCAGGTCTCCTGGGCACACCTGGCCCTCTCGGAATGGAGGTCTGTGTGCCTGGTGTACCTTTCTTCCACCTCCACCTACGCCTGGAGGAACAGCCAGGTTCAAGCATTTCCATGTCCAATCCTCAGGGTCAGTTGGGAACCTGGGCTCAAGAGACGGAGCGACTGGCCCAGGACAAAAATCGGGTACAGAGTCCAAGGAGCAGACCTTCCCTCCAGTCCTAGGCAATTCCTGACCGTCCCATAAGGTTTGCTTTGAGGGTGAGAGCTCCTCAGATGCTTGGGGAGAGCTACCCACCCCATCCCATGTGGGGACATGACCTCGGGCATCCCCAGACATCTACAGGAATATGTGTCTGAGCGTGCATATGTGTCTGACCCTAACACTAACACTAATCTAACCCCAAACCCTAAGCCTGACCCTGAACCAGACCTTAACCCTGACCCTAAACTTGAACCTGACCGGAACTCTGACTCTGACTGAAAACCTAATCCTGGCCCTGACGAGAACACTGACCCTGACCCTGACCCTGACCCAGTCCCTAAACATAACCCTGAGCGTAACCCTAACCCTGGTCCTAACCCTGACCCTGACCCTAACGCTGACCTTACCCCTAAAACGTACCCTAACCCACCCTGGTCATGACCCTAACACTAACCCTAAACCTAACCCAAAAACTTACCCTAACCCTGACACTGACCCTAACAAGGACCCTGATTAAACCTAACCCTGAATCTAACCCTAACCCCAACCCCAAACCCTGCCCTAACCCTGATCCTAAACCTGTCACACCCTATCCTAACCACAACCCTAACCCTAACCTTAATCCTAACCCAAAACCCTAACCCTGGCCCTACCCAGACCCTGAACCTAACCCTAACCCAGACCCTACCCTAAACTGTCACCTAAACTAACCCTGACTTTGACCCTAAACCTAACCCTGGACCTGACCTGAACCCTGACCCTGACCCTGACCTTGACCCAGTCCCTAAACCTAACCCTGACCCTAACGCTGGCCCTGAACCTGACCCAGACCGTAACCCTAAAACTTACCCTAACCCTGACCCTGAGCCTGACCCTGAGCCTGACCCTAACCCTAACCCTAACCCTAACCCCTAACTCAAACCCTAACCTTCTCTGTCCTCCTTCCCACCCACCGACTCAAGCCAGGGCTCTATCCAAGGACAGGCTGGACCTCTGTCCCAGGGAACAACCAGGAAGACCCAGCAGAGGGAGAGAGAAGTGGAAGGGGCCCACTGATCTCCCTGCCCTGATTTGGCCTCCACTGACGTCTCCAAGTCCTCTGGCTCAAGCCCGCATTGAGCAGGACCCTGGGAGGGATCCTGAATTCCAGGCCAGCTGGGTGGGGGGTACTCGATGAACTTTGCATGCCCAGATATCCAACCCGCCTGGCCTGGCACCCTGAGCCTTGCTTCGCAGGATAGGCACGGTTCCGGTGCTCAGCAGACTTTGGGGCCGCAGAGGACTTGGCAGTGGTGAGGGAACATGGGGGACAAGTCGGGGACAGCGCCATGGTGGGTCCGCATCCACCACAAGGCTGGGTCAGGGGACAGGTGCTGTGTGCAGGTCTCCTGGGCACACCTGGCCCTCTCGGAATGGAGGTCTGTGTGCCTGGTGCACCTTTCCTCCACCTCCAGCTACCCCTGGAGGAACAGCCAGGTTCAAGCATTTCCATGTCCAACCCTCAGGGTCAGTTGGGAACCTGGGCTCAAGAGACGCAGCGACTGGCCGAGGACAAAAATCGGGTACAGAGTCCAAGGAGCAGACCTTCCCTCCAGTCCTAGGCAATTCCGGACCCTCCCAGGAGGTTTGCTTTGAGGGTGAGAGCTCCTCAGATGCTTGGGGAGAGCTACCACCCCATCCCATGAGGGGACATGAACTCGGGCACCCACAGACAGCTAGAGGCATATGTGTTTGAGCGTGCATGTGTGTGTGCACACACACACAAATCGTAAACCTGAACCCACACCCTAACCCTAAACCTAACCCTACACCTAACCCTAACAGTAACTCCTAACCCTGCCTCGGACCCTGACTGTGAGTCTGACCCAACCATAACCATACCCTGAAGCTGACCCTGACCCTAACCAAGAAACAAACCCTGACCCTAACACGGACCCTGACCCTGACGGTGGGCCTGACCCAAACCCTGACCGTAACACCGATGACGCTGACCCTAAACCTCACCCTGAACCGGACCCTAACACGGATCCTGACCCTAAACCTAACCCTGATTCTAAACCTAACCCTAACCCCTACACTAGCCATAACCCTGACCCTAACACTGTCTAACCCTACCCTAACCCCAACCCTAAGACTAAACCTAACCCTAACCCCAACCCTAAACCTGACCCTGAACCGAACCCTAACCCTAACCCTGACCTGACCCTATACTGGAATCTAACTAAACGCTGACTCTGACCCTAAGCCTGACCCTGACCGTGAACATGACACTGACCCTAACACTAACCCTAACCCTAAACCCTAACCCTAACCCTAACCCTAATCCTAACCCTAACCCTAACCCGGACCCTGACTGTGAGCCTGACCCAAACCTAACCATACCCTGAAGCTGACCCTGACCCTAACCAAGAAACAAACCCTGACCCTAACACTGACCCTGACCCTGACGGTGGGCCTGACCCAAACCCTGAGCATAACACCGATGACGCTGACCCTAAACCTCACTCTGAACCGGACACTAACACGGATCCTGACCCTAAACCTAACCCTGATTCTAAACCTAACCCTAACCCCTACACTAGCCCTAACCCTGACCCTAACACTGTCTAACCCTACCCTAACCCCAACCCTAAGACTAAACCTAACCCTAACCCCAAACCCTAAACCGGACCCTAAACCTAACCCTGAACCTAACCCTAACCCTAACCCCGACCTGACCCTATACTGGAACCTAACTAAACCCTGACTCTGACCCTAAGCCTGACCATGACCGGAAACCTGACACTGACCCTAACACTAACCCTAACCCTAAACCCTAACCCTAACCCTAACCCTAACCCTAACCCTCAGGGAGCTCTGGTGGGAGAAGGAAGTCCGGTAAGGAGCCCCCAGGCAGTGGTGACCTCACTTCCCTGATGACACAGCCCAACGGAATTGGAACCCACGTATCCAGGCACCCACATTCCAGAGAAAACCCCCCTGCCCAGCTCATTTCTGGGCAGATCCTGAAGGAAGCGACATGTTCTGCTGCTGCCTACCGAAGCCCAGAGGATGCAGGCAGAGGAGAGCTCGCCCGCCAGACACGTCCCCCCACTGGGCAGGTCGTGTCAGGCTTCCCCGACGACTCTGGCCCTTTGGCAAAAAGAATCAAAAGGTGATACCGGGAGGCTCAAGTCAGACAGCCCCACACCTTCTGACCGACCCGTGTAGGCCTACGTCTCCTCCCCGTGTGTGGATGTGTGTGTGTGTGTGTGTGTGTGTGTGTGTGTAAAGAGAGCTCATGGGGGGTGGAGACGCCCCAAGCAGGAGCAGGCTGATGAGGGGTCAGATGCCTGGTGGGCAGGTCATGTTCACACCCCAGGTTAAGGCTGGCTAGGTGGGACGGAGTGTGGGGGCTGCACCCTTCTGCCCAGGGTTGATCCTGAGACCCTGCAGGGACGGGTCACTGACCCAGGTGCGGGGCTGTGCACACACAGGTCTGCGTGGGATCTGGGAGAAGCAGGGGCACTGGGCAGGAGCACGGTGGGTATGGCAGGGCAGGGCTCTGACGCCTCTTGCACACTCCCCGTCTCTGCCTTGGCAGGCCACGGATGAACTAGGAAGGAGGCGGGAAGACACGCACCCCTCCCCGACCCCGGAGTCCCCGGTCCTGGGAAGGCCCTCGCTACCTCCCAGACCACTGCCCGCGGTACTCCACTGCACTGCGGTCCTGGACACGGAGCCCACGGAGGCCAAGTCCGAGGGTGAGAAGGCTGGGGTGGGGTGCCTGTGGCTGTGTGGGGAGGGGTCGGTGCTGGGCCCCACAGGGAGAAGCCCCCACAGGCCGGTGTGGGGCCAGGAGCCTCGACTTGGCTCGGAGCACCCAGGGGGTGGACTGCATTCGGGGAGACGTCCCGGGGAGGGTTCCTTCGTGGCTGCGGCTTCTCCGGGAGGCCCCGGGCTGGGCTCTGTCTCTGCAAAGCCACAGGGAGAGGCAGGCCCATGGGGGACCTTCTCTCCTCTCCCAGCTTCTCCAGCGGAGGAGCTAGACCCACTCCCAACTTCAGCAACTCCGGAGGGGCACATGGTGTCTGGAGTCACTTCGGCGGGAGACCGGGAGCCCACAGGTGCCCGGGCGCCTGCCCACGAAGATGCTGATGCTGTCCGGGGAGAGCTGGCTCCTGCTCCTGCTCCTGCCCCCACCCCTGCTCCTGCCGCTCCCCCTGCCCCTGCCCCTGCCAGAGCGACTCCCACTTCCCCTGCCCCTGCCTGTGCTCCTGTTCTGGCCCTTGACCCAGATCCTCCCTTGGTCCCACCCCTTCCCCGACCCCTCCCTGGGCCCCTGTTCCCGACCCAGACCCAGCTCCTGCCCTTGACCTCGCCCAGGCCATCACCCCTGCCCTTGCCCCAGCTCCTGCCCCTGCCCCTGCCCCTTCCCCGGCCCCCCTATCCCTTCGCCTTTCCCTGCCAGGGCCACTGCCCAGGCACCTGCCCCTGCACCGGCCCCAGACCCAGGTCCTAACCCTGTTCCTGCCCTTTGCCCTGCCCCTTCCCGTGCCTCTGCCTGGAAGGCCTCCACTTTCCCTGCCGGTGCCCCTGTTCCTGCCCCAGACCCAGCTCCTGCCCTTGACCCTGCACCAGTCATCACCAAGGCACTTGCCTCCGTTCCTGCTCCTGCTCCTGCTCCTGCTCCTGCTCCTGCTCCTGCTCCTGCCCCTTCCCCTGCCCCTGCCCCTGCGTCTGCCGCTGCCCCTGTCCTTTCTCTTTTCCCTGCCAGGGCCACTGCCCCTGCACGTGACCCAGACCCAGGTCCTACCCCTGGTCTTGCCCCTGGCCCTGCCCCTGCCCCTGCCCCTGCGTCTGCCCCTGCCCCTGCCCCTGCCAGGAAGGCCTCCACTTTCCCTGTTCCTGCCCCAGTACCAGGCCCTGTCCCTGCGTCTTCCCCTTCAACTGCCGCCATCCATTCCCCTGGCCCTGCCAGGACCACTGCCCCTTCCCCTGGCCCTGCCTAGGCCCCTGTTCCCGCCCCAGACCCAGCTCCTGCCCTTGACCTGGCCCAGGCCATCACCCCTGCCCTTGCCCCAGCTCCTGCCCCTGCCCATTCCCATGCTCCTCTCCCGTCTCCTTTCCCTGACACGGCCACTGCCCCTGCACCTGCCCCGGCACGTGCCCCAGACCCAGGTCCTACCCCTGCACCTGCCCCTACACCTGCTGCAGACCCAAATCCTAACCCTATTCTTGCCCCTGCCCCTGACCCTGACCCTGCCACTGACGCTGCCCCTACCCCTGCCAGGAAGGCGGCCTCTTTCCCTGCCGGTGCCCCTGTTCCTGCCCCAGACCCAGCTCCTGCCCTTGACCCTGCACCAGTCATCACCAAGGCACTTGCCTCCGTTCCTGCTCCTGCTCCTTCTCCTGCTCCTGCTCCTGCTCCTCCTCCTGCCCCTTCCCCTGCCCCTGCCCCTGCGTCTGCCCCTGCCCCTGTCCTTTCTCTTTTCCCTGCCAGGGCCACTGACCCTGCACCTGACCCAGACCCAGGTCCTACCCCGGGGCTTGACCCTGGCCCTGCCCCTGCCCCTGCGTCTGCCCCTGCCCCTGCCCCTGCCAGGATGGCCTCCACATTCCCTGTCCCTGCCCCAGACCCAGGCCCTGTCCCTGCGTCGTCCCCTTCAACTGCCGCCATCCCTTCCCCTGGCCCTGCCAGGACCACTGCCCCTTCCCCTGGCCCTGCCTAGGCCCCTGTTCCCGCCCCAGACCCAGCTCCTGCCCTTGACCTGGCCCTGGCCATCACCCCTGCCCTTGCCCCAGCTCCTGCCCCTGCCCATTCCCATGCTCCTATCCCGTCTCCTTTCCCTGACACGGCCACTGCCCCTGCACCTGCCCCGGCACGTGCCCCAGACCCAGGTCCTGCCCCTGCACCTGCCCCTACACCTGCCGCAGACCCAAATCCTAACCCTGTTTTTGCCCCTGCCCCTGCCCCTGACCCTGCCCCTGACCCTGCCCCTGACCCTGCCCCTGCCAGGAAGGCCTCCTCTTTCCCTGCTGGTGCCCCTGCCCCTTCCCCTGCCAGGAAGGCCTCCTCTTTCCCTGCCGGTGCCCCTGTTCCTGCCCCAGACCCAGCCTCTGTCCTTGACCCTGCACCAGTCATCACCAAGGCACTTGCCTCCGTTTCTGCTCCTGCTCCTGCTCCTGCTCCTGCTCCTGCATCTTCCACTGCCCCTGCCCCTGCGTCTGCCCCTGCCCCTGTCCGTTCTCTTTTCCCTGCCAGGGCCACTGCCCCTGCACCTGACCCAGACCCAGGTCTTACCCCTGGTCTTGCCCCTGGCCCTGCCCCTTCCCCTGCGTCTGCCCCTGCCCCTGCCCCTGCCAGGATGGCCTCCACTTTCCCTGTTCCTGCCGCAGACCCAGGCCCTGTCTCTGCGTCTTCCCCTTCAACTGCCGCCATCCCTTCCCCTGGCCTTGCCAGGACCACTGCCCCTTCCCCTGGCCCTGCCTAGGCCCCTGTTCCCGCCCCAGACCCAGCTCCTGCCCTTGACCTGGCCCAGGTCATCACCCCTGCCCTTGCCCCAGCTCCTGCCCCTGCCCATTCCCCTGCTCCTCTCCCGTCTCCTTTCCCTGACACGGCCACTGCCCCTGCACCTGCCCCGGCACGTGCCCCAGACCCAGGTACTGCCCCTGTACCTGCCCCTACACCTGCCGCAGACCGAAATCCTAAACCTGTTCTTGCCCCTGCCCCTGACCCTGACCCTGACCCTGACCCTGCCCCTACCCCTGCCCCTGCCCCTGCCAGCAAGGCCTCCTCTTTCCCTGCCGGTGCCCCTGTTCCTGCCCCAGACCCAGCTCCTGCCCTTGACCCTGCACCAGTCATCACCAAGGCACTTGCCTCCGTTCCTGCTCCTGCTCCTGCTCCTGCTCCTGCTCCTGCACCTTCCACTGCCCCTGCCCCTGCGTCTGCCCCTGCCCCTGTCCGTTCTCTTTTCCCTGCCAGGGCCACTGCCCCTGCACCTGACCCAGACCCAGGTCTTACCCCTGGTCTTGCCCCTGGCCCTGCCCCTTCCCCTGCGTCTGCCCCTGCCCCTGCCCCTGCCAGGATGGCCTCCACTTTCCCTGTTCCTGCCGCAGACCCAGGCCCTGTCTCTGCGTCTTCCCCTTCAACTGCCGCCATCCCTTCCCCTGGCCCTGCCAGGACCACTGCCCCTTCCCCTGGCCCTGCCTAGGCCCCTGTTCCCGCCCCAGACCCAGTCCCTCTCCTTTGCTCCTGCTCCTTTCCCTGCCCTTGCCTGGCCTCCTGTTCCTGCCTCTGACCCAGCTCCTGCTCTGGATCCTGCACCGGCCACTACTGCTGACCCTGTCCCCGCCCCTAGCCCAACCCCTGCCCCAACACCTTCTCCTGCGGGCCTCCCAGACCCGCATCCAGAGCCCACAGCTCTGCGGGGAGATCTTCCCAGAAAAATGCCGTCAGTTCCATCCCCTGACCCCGACATCCCCCCAGAATGTTTCATCCCCCCTCCTTGTGTTCTTCCTCTCCTGTATGGAGTCACCGTTCTCGCCGCCGTCCATCTCCTCTATGCCGTGTATTATTTATTTTAAATAAAAGTTCTTGTTTTCCCTTGAACACGTCATGAGCATGAAGTGCATTCCCAACGCTGTGCCACCACGCCCCAGAACATCGTTGCAGGCTATCTCCTTCCCCAAAGGAGGAGACCCTGAGCCCAAGCCCCTCCTGCCCATTGTTCCCCCAGCCTGGCCCCTCGCAAGCCCTAAGCTGCTTTCTCTCTTCCTGTTCCTGCACGTGTTTCTGGAGGTTTCTGGAAGTGGAATCCCTCCATAGGTGCCTTTGTGTCTGCACCTATTTTCAAAGGGCCCTTGTTTGGGGTTTGGTTAGGTTTGGTTTTTGTTTCTTCTCTCTGTTTGACATAGAATTTCCCTTCTTGGATGTTGAGACGCCCAATGGATTACAGAGGAGATGTCATCCTAGGGACCCCTTTAGGAATTCTGGGCACAATCTCGGGGCCAAGGCCCCTGTTCCTGCTGGGACACCACAGTCGGTCCCCAGACAGGACACGGCTGTTTCCTCCTGTGGCCCACACAGAAACCAGGGAAATGCAGAAAGCTGGAAGACACACCGCGGAGCGCAAAAGCATCGCTCACAACCCTAGACCAGAGAAAGGTCTCCCATGGGTCTGCTCCACTCCATGCTCCAAGTCTCTGGGTCCCACAGGGACAGAGACAGGGACAGAGACTAGACACGTGCAAGTTCAAGGGGAAGGAGAGGCACACAGGGAGTGTGTGTCAGGAGATGCAGGAGCTCCCGGGGAAGGACTCAGGCAAAGGAAACCCTGGGGAGGCAGTGCTGGTCACCCTCAGACTGGCAGGTGTCTGGTCTGGGGACCAGCAGCCCTGGGGAGAACGTGAGGAAGCAGAGGTCCGATGCAGGGCCCCTGGAGAGAAGGCGGACAGGCACCCCTGTCTGAGACAACCGTGAGCGGCACCCATCCCAGGCCACAGGCCCACCTATCACCTAGGAGGGCTCAGCCTGGGACTCACCCCCAGAAACTCTGGCTCGATTGGCCACGGATGTGTTTTCAGTAGTATTGGGCACAGCAGTGGTGAGACAGCAGGGAATGGAACAGTGTTCATGCCCAAGGAGATGGAGGGGATCCTCATCCCCGTCCTCCTGACACAATGTCCTGGGGCTCCTTTCTCAGTGTTGTCTGAGGCACAGGATCGAGGCAGCCCCTCTGAGACCCAACTCCTGCCACCCTGCTCCTGGGGACATTCATAATAGTTTAAGGAGGACGTAGAGAGGAGCCAGGATGACAGAGGGCCAAGGACAAGGAAGGTCAGCACTGGGAGGACAGATGGACCAGCCCCGAGCCACCATGCAGGGCCTAATCCTAACCCGAACCAGAACACTAATACTAAGCCGAATCTGAACCGGAACCCGAACCCTAAACCATAACCCTCACACTGAAACTCAACGCGAACCCAAACCCTAACCTCAAATCGTAAACCTGAACCCACACCCTAACCCTAACCCTAACCCTAACCCTACACCTAACCCTAACAGTAACTCCTAACCCTGACCCGGACCCTGACTGTGAGCCTGACCCAACCCTAACCATACCCTGAAGCTGACCCGGACCCTAACCAAGAAACAAACCCTGACCCTAACACGGACCCTGACCCTGACGGTGGGCCTGACCCAAACCCTGACCGTAACACCAATGACGCTGACCCTAAACCTCACCCTGAACCGGACCCTAACACGGATCCTGACCCTAAACCTAACCCTGATTCTAAACCTAACCCTAACCCCTACACTAGCCCTAACCCTGACCCTAACACTGTCTAACCCTACCCTAACCCCAACCCTAAGACTAAACCTAACCCTAACCCCAACCCTAAACCTGACCCTGAACCTAACCCTAACCCTAACCCTGACCTGACCCTAGACTGGAATCTAACTAAACGCTGACTCTGACCCTAAGCCTGACCCTGACCGTGAACATGACACTGACCCTAACAGTAACCCTAACCCTAAACCCTAACCCTAACCATAACCCTAATCCTAACCCTAACCCTAACCCGGACCCTGACTGTGAGCCTGACCCAAACCTAACCATACCCTGAAGCTGACCCTGACCCTAACCAAGAAACAAACCCTGACCCTAACACGGACCCTGACCCTGACGGTGGGCCTGACCCAAACCCTGAGCATAACACCGATGACGCTGACCCTAAACCTCACCCTGAACCGGACCCTAACACGGATCCTGACCCTAAACCTAACCCTGATTCTAAACCTAACCCTAACCCCTACACTAGCCCTAACCCTGACCCTAACACTGTCTAACCCTACCCTAACCCCAACCCTAAGACTAAACCTAACCCTAACCCCAAACCCTAAACCGGACCCTAAACCTGACCCTGAACCTAACCCTAACCCTAACCCCGACCTGACCCTATACTGGAACCTAACTAAACCCTGACTCTGACCCTAAGCCTGACCGTGACCGGAAACCTGACACTGACCCTAACACTAACCCTAACCCTAAACCCTAACCCTAACCCTAACCCTAACCCTAACCCTCAGGGAGCTCTGGTGGGAGCAGGAAGTCCGGTAAGGAGCCCCCAGGCAGTGGTGACCTCACTTCCCTGACGACACAGCCCAACGGAATTGGAACCCACGTATCCAGGCACCCACATTCCAGAGAAAACCCCCCTGCCCAGCTCATTTCTGGGCAGATCCTGAAGGAAGCGACATGTTCTGCTGCTGCCTACCGAAGCCCAGAGGATGCAGGCAGAGGAGAGCTCGCCCGCCAGACACGTCCCCCCACTGGGCAGGTCGTGTCAGGCTTCCCCGACGACTCTGGCCCTTTGGCAAAAAGAATCAAAAGGTGATACCGGGAGGCTCAAGTCAGACAGCCCCACACCTTCTGACCGACCCGTGTAGGCCTACGTCTCCTCCCCGTGTGTGGATGTGTGTGTGTGTGTGTGTGTAAAGAGAGCTCATGGGGGGTGGAGACGCCCCAAGCAGGAGCAGGCTGATGAGGGGTCAGATGCCTGGTGGGCAGGTCATGTTCACACCCCAGGTTAAGGCTGGCTAGGTGGGACGGAGTGTGGGGGCTGCACCCTTCTGCCCAGGGTTGATCCTGAGACCCTGCAGGGACGGGTCACTGACCCAGGTGCGGGGCTGTGCACACACAGGTCTGCGTGGGATCTGGGAGAAGCAGGGGCACTGGGCAGGAGCACGGTGGGTATGGCAGGGCAGGGCTCTGACGCCTCTTGCACACTCCCCGTCTCTGCCTTGGCAGGCCACGGATGAACTAGGAAGGAGGCGGGAAGACACGCACCCCTCCCCGACCCCGGAGTCCCCGGTCCTGGGAAGGCCCTCGCTACCTCCCAGACCACTGCCCGCGGTACTCCACTGCACTGCGGTCCTGGACACGGAGCCCACGGAGGCCAAGTCCGAGGGTGAGAAGGCTGGGGTGGGGTGCCTGTGGCTGTGTGGGGAGGGGTCGGTGCTGGGCCCCACAGGGAGAAGCCCCCACAGGCCGGTGTGGGGCCAGGAGCCTCGACTTGGCTCGGAGCACCCAGGGGGTGGACTGCAGTCGAGGAGACGTCCCGGGGAGGGTTCCTTCGTGGCTGCGGCTTCTCCGGGAGGCCCCGGGCTGGGCTCTGTCTCTGCAAAGCCACAGGGAGAGGCAGGCCCGCGGGTGACCTTCTCTCCTCTCCCAGCTTCTCCAGCGGAGGAGCTAGACCCACTCCCAACTTCAGCAACTCCGGAGGGGCACATGGTGTCTGGAGTCACTTCGGCGGGAGACCGGGAGCCCACAGGTGCCCGGGCGCCTGCCCACGAAGATGCTGATGCTGTCCGGGGAGAGCTGGCTCCTGCTCCTGCTCCTGCCCCCACCCCTGCTCCTGCCGCTCCCCCTGCCCCTGCCCCTGCCAGAGCGACTCCCACTTCCCCTGCCCCTGCCTGTGCTCCTGTTCTGGCCCTTGACCCAGATCCTCCCTTGGTCCCACCCCTTCCCCGACCCCTCCCTGGGCCCCTGTTCCCGACCCAGACCCAGCTCCTGCCCTTGACCTCGCCCAGGCCATCACCCCTGCCCTTGCCCCAGCTCCTGCCCCTGCCCCTGCCCCTTCCCCGGCCCCTATCCCTTCGCCTTTCCCTGCCAGGGCCACTGCCCAGGCACCTGCCCCTGCACCGGCCCCAGACCCAGGTCCTAACCCTGTTCCTGCCCTTTGCCCTGCCCCTTCCCGTGCCTCTGCCTGGAAGGCCTCCACTTTCCCTGCCGGTGCCCCTGTTCCTGCCCCAGACCCAGCTCCTGCCCTTGACCCTGCACCAGTCATCACCAAGGCACTTGCCTCCGTTCCTGCTCCTGCTCCTGCTCCTGCTCCTGCTCCTGCCCCTTCCCCTGCCCCTGCCCCTGCGTCTGCCGCTGCCCCTGTCCTTTCTCTTTTCCCTGCCAGGGCCACTGCCCCTGCACGTGACCCAGACCCAGGTCCTACCCCTGGTCTTGCCCCTGGCCCTGCCCCTGCCCCTGCCCCTGCGTCTGCCCCTGCCCCTGCCCCTGCCAGGAAGGCCTCCACTTTCCCTGTTCCTGCCCCAGACCCAGGCCCTGTCCCTGCATCTTCCACTTCAACTGCCGCCATCCCTTCCCCTGGCCCTGCCAGGACCACTGCCCCTTCCCCTGGCCCTGCCTAGGCCCCTGTTCCCGCCCCAGACCCAGCTCCTGCCCTTGACCTGGCCCAGGCCATCACCCCTGCCCTTGCCCCAGCTCCTGCCCCTGCCCATTCCCCTGCTCCTCTCCCGTCTCCTTTCCCTGACAGGGCCACTGCCCCTGCACCTGCCCCGGCACGTGCCCCAGACCCAGGTCCTACCCATGCACCTGCCCCTACACCTGCTGCAGACCCAAATCCTAACCCTGTTCTTGCCCCTGCCCCTGACCCTCCCCCTGACCCTGACCCTGCCACTGACGCTGCCCCTGCCACTGCAAGGAAGGCGGCCACTTTCCCTGGCGGTGCCCCTGTTCCTGCCCCAGACCCAGCTCCTGCCCTTGACCCTGCACCAGTCATCACCAAGGCACTTGCCTCCGTTCCTGCTCCTGCTCCTGCTCCTGCTCCTGCTCCTGCCCCTTCCCCTGCCCCTGCCCCTGAATCTGCCCCTGCCCCTGTCCTTTCTCTTTTCCCTGCCAGGGCCACTGACCCTGCACCTGACCCAGACCCAGGTCCTACCCCTGGGCTTGCCCCTGGCCCTGCCCCTGCCCCTGCGTCTGCCCCTGCCCCTGCCCCTGCCAGGAAGG
Source organism: Mustela putorius furo (assembly GCF_011764305.1). Lineage (NCBI taxonomy): Eukaryota > Metazoa > Chordata > Mammalia > Carnivora > Mustelidae > Mustela > Mustela putorius. The sequence goes on along the minus strand of NW_025421748.1, from coordinate 1,826,514 downwards.
CCTCCACATTCCCTGTTCCTGCCCCAGACCCAGGCCCTGTCCCTGCGTCTTCCCCTTCAACTGCCGCCATCCATTCCCCTGGCCCTGCCAGGACCACTGCCCCTTCCCCTGGCCCTGCCTAGGCCCCTGTTCCCGCCCCAGACCCAGCTCCTGCCCTTGACCTGGCCCTGGCCATCACCCCTGCCCGTGCCCCAGCTCCTGCCCCTGCCCATTCCCATGCTCCTATCCCGTCTCCTTTCCCTGACACGGCCACTGTCCCTGCACCTGCCCCGGCACGTGCCCCAGACCCAGGTCCTGCCCCTGCACCTGCCCCTACACCTGCCGCAGACCCAAATCCTAACCCTGTTTTTGCCCCTGCCCCTGCCCCTGCCCCTGCCCCTGAACCTGCCCCTGACCCTGCCCCTGCCAGGAAGGCCTCCTCTTTCCCTGCCGGTGCCCCTGCCCCTGCCCCTGCCAGGAAGGCCTCCTCTTTCCCTGCCGGTGCCCCTGTTCCTGCCCCAGACCCAGCTCCTGCCCTTGACCCTGCACCAGTCATCACCAAGGCACTTGCCTCCGTTCCTGCTCCTGCTCCTGCTCCTGCTCCTGCTCCTGCTCCTGCTCCCTGCTCCTGCCCTGCCCTGCCCCTGCCCCTGCCCCTGCCCCTGCCCCCTGAATCTGCCCCTGCCCCTGTCCTTTCTCTTTTCCCTGCCAGGGCCACTGACCCTGCACCTGACCCAGACCCAGGTCCTACCCCTGGGCTTGCCACTGGCCCTGCCCCTGCCCCTGCGTCTGCCCCTGCCCCTGCCCCTGCCAGGAAGGCCTCCACATTCCCTGTTCCTGCCCCAGACCCAGGCCCTGTCCCTGCGTCTTCCCCTTCAACTGCCGCCATCCCTTCCCCTGGCCCCCCTGCCCAGGACCACTGCCCCTTCCCCTGGCCCTGCCTAGGCCCCTGTTCCCGCCCCAGACCCAGCTCCTGCCCTTGACCTGGCCCTGGCCATCACCCCTGCCCTTGCCCCAGCTCCTGCCCCTGCCCATTCCCATGCTCCTATCCCGTTTCCTTTCCCTGACACGGCCACTGCCCCTGCGCCTGCCCCGGCACGTGCCCCAGACCCAGGTCCTGCCCCTGCACCTGCCCCTACACCTGCCGCAGACCCAAATCCTAACCCTGTTTTTGCCCCTGCCCCTGACCCTGACCCTGCCCCTGACCCTGCCCCTGCCCCTGCCAGGAAGGCCTCCTCTTTCCCTGCCGGTGGCCCTGCCCCTTCCCCTGCCAGGAAGGCCTCCTCTTTCCCTGCCGGTGCCCCTGTTCCTGCCCCAGACCCAGCCTCTGTCCTTGACCCTGCACCAGTCATCACCAAGGCACTTGCCTCCGTTCCTGCTCCTGCTCCTGCTCCTGCTCCTGCTCCTGCCCCTGCCCCTGCCCCTGCCCCTGCATCTGCCCCTGCACCTGCCCCTGCCAGGAAGGCCTCCACTTTCCCTGTTCCTGCCCCAGACCCAGTACCTGTCCCTGCGTCTTCCCCTTCAACCGCTGCCATTCCTTCCCCTGCCCCTGCCAGGACCACTGCCCCTTCCCCTGGCCCTGCCTAGGCCCCTGTTCCCGCCCCACACCCAGCTCCTGCCCTTGACCCTGAACCAGTCATCACCGATGCACTTGCCCCAATTCCTGCTCCTGCCCCTTCCCCTGGCCCTGCGTCTGCCCCTGCCCCTGCCCCTGTCCTTTCTCCTTTCCCTGCCAGGGCCACTGCCCCTGCACCTGCCCCAGACCCAGGTCTTACCCCTGGTCTTGCCCCTGGCCCTGCCCCTGCCCCTGCCCCTGCCAGGAAGGCCTCCACTTTCCCTGCCTGGTCCCCTGTTCCTGCCCCAGACCCAGCCCCTGCCCCTGCGTCTTCCCCTTCAACTGCCGCCATCCCTTCCCCTGGCCCTGCCAGGACCACTGCCCCTTCCCCTGGCCCTGCCTAGGCCCCTGTTCCCGCCCCAGACCCAGTCCCTCTCCTTTGCTCCTGCTCCTTTCCCTGCCCTTGCCTGGCCTCCTGTTCCTGCCTCTGACCCAGCTCCTGCTCTGGATCCTGCACCGGCCACTACTGCTGACCCTGTCCCCGCCCCTAGCCCAACCCCTGCCCCAACACCTTCTCCTGCGGGCCTCCCAGACCCGCATCCAGAGCCCACAGCTCTGCGGGGAGATCTTCCCAGAAAAATGCCGTCAGTTCCATCCCCTGACCCCGACATCCCCCCAGAATGTTTCATCCCCCCTCCTTGTGTTCTTCCTCTCCTGTATGGAGTCACCGTTCTCGCCGCCGTCCATCTCCTCTATGCCGTGTATTATTTATTTTAAATAAAAGTTCTTGTTTTCCCTTGAACACGTCATGAGCATGAAGTGCATTCCCAACGCTGTGCCACCACGCCCCAGAACATCGTTGCAGGCTATCTCCTTCCCCAAAGGAGGAGACCCTGAGCCCAAGCCCTCCTGCCCATTGTTCCCCCCAGCCTGGCCCCTCGCAAGCCCTAAGCTGCTTTCTCTTCCTGTTCCTGCACGTGTTCTGGAGGTTTCTGGAAGTGGAATCCCTCCATAGGTGCCTTTGTGTCTGCACCTATTTTCAAAGGGCCCTTGTTTGGGGTTTGGTTAGGTTTGGTTTTTGTTTCTTCTCTCTGTTTGACATAGAATTTCCCTTCTTGGATGTTGAGACGCCCAATGGATTACAGAGGAGATGTCATCCTAGGGACCCCTTTAGGAATTCTGGGCACAATCTCGGGGCCAAGGCCCCTGTTCCTGCTGGGACACCACAGTCGGTCCCCAGACAGGACACGGCTGTTTCCTCCTGTGGCCCACACAGAAACCAGGGAAATGCAGAAAGCTGGAAGACACACCGCGGAGCGCAAAAGCATCGCCCACAACCCTAGGCCAGAGAAAGTTCTCCCATGGGTCTGCTCCAATCCATGCTCCAAGTCACTGGGTCCCACAGGGACAGAGACTAGACACGTGCAAGTTCAAGGGGGATGAGAGGCACACAGGGAGTATGTGTCAGGTGATGCGGGAGCTCCCAGGGAAGGACTCAGGCAAAGGAAACCCTGGGGAGGCAGTGCTGGTCACCCTCAGACTGGCAGGTGTCTGGTCTGGGGACCAGCAGCCCTGGGGAGAACGTGAGGAAGCAGAGGTCCAATGCAGGGCCCTTGGAGAGAAGGCGGACGGGCACCCCTGTCTGAGACAACCGTGAGCGGCACCCATCCCAGGCCACAGGGGCACCTGTCACCTAGCAGGACTCTGCCTGGAACTCACCCCCAGAAACTCTGGCTCAGTTGGCCACGGATGTGTTTTCAGTAGTATTGGGCACAGCAGTGGTGAGAAAGCAGGGAATGGATCAGTGTTCATTTCCAAGGAGATGGAGGGGATCCTCATCCCCGTCCTCCTGACACAATGTCCTGGGGCTCCTTTCTCAGTGTTGTCTGGGGCACAGGATCATGGAAGCCCCTCCTGAGACACCACTCCTGCCACCCTGCTCCTGGATCATTCAGAATATTTTGTGGAGGAGGTGGAGAGGATCCAGGATGACAGCGGGCCAAGGAGACGCCATGTCAGCACTGGAAGGGCAGATAGACGTGCCCCGAGCCACCATCCAGGGCCTGAGCTGTGATTCCCTCAGACCTCACACAAAATAGTGGCTCCTGATGTATGGACTGGCTTCTATGGTTTCATTCCCTCCCTCCCTACCTCATTTATTCACTCCATCATTCAATCCCCCTCTCTCCTTCCCCTGCACCCGTCCCTTCCCTCCCTGAGTCTGCCCTCCTCTTTCCCTGCCTCCCTCTCGGCCTCGCTCCTTCCCTGCTCATCCTCCCTCCCCCACTTCCCCCCTTTCCTCCTCCCTCTCCCCCATCCTCCCTCCCTCTTTCCCGCACCCCCATCCTCCCTCATGCCCTCCCTCATGCAACAGAGGATCTGGGGTCCCTGCTCTTACTGAGCACCTGGGCTTTTTCAGTGAGACCCCCTCAACCCATGTGCTCATGTCCACTGTGGGAGGTGACGGGGCTAGTCCTCAAGGCTCGCAGTGTTCCAGACCACCAGGATGCTACTCCTGAGAGGCCCAATATCTAGTTCTGAAAAATGATGAAAAGTCAATATATCCTAGACCTCATGCAGTGTGAGTTCTAATGGTCCATACACACTGATTCCTAGAAGCACAAAGAGTAAGTCATTCAGTGTTGACTGGGGGTTTGTGACACAACATTTCTGATCAAATGACGTTGATCAGCCAACATCTCCAGCGTTTCAGCCAACATCTCCAGGGCCTCTGAGTTTACCCAAAGGTCTCTGTGATCCTCTGACTCTTCCATCGACTTCCTGGGGAAGCTCAGCCCTGTTTCCTGCCTTGTCTCCTGCATTTTCTAGGACACTTCCATGGACCCCTACCCCAACCAGGGCCTCCCCCACCAGGACTCCCCATGCTCTGTGGCCTGGTGCCAAGATCCTGCGCTGGGTCCCTTGATCCCAGTGCTTTGTGCAAGGCCTGTGTGCTCCCTCTGGGGTCACAGTAGCCTGCGTCATCCTGCACTGGGTCTCCTCTAACAAGTCTGTGAGGTCAGCCTATGCCCACGTCATGGGCATGGAAGCACAAGTCCAGAAGGTCCAGGTAACCTGCTCCCAATCCCAGCGTGTGGAGCCTGAGCCAAGAATGGTCCCCAAGCAGAGGATGACTTGGGCATAGGGAACCTAAGGGAAGACGTTGTACAGTGATCCCACAAGAGAGTGAGCCCCGTGGCAGCCTGGTGCTCAAGCCAACTGGAAGACCACACCCCTAACCCTAACCCCCTAACCCTAACCACAACCCTAACTCTAACCTGAACCCTAACCCCAACCCAAACCCAAACCCCTAACCCCGAAACTGAACCCAAACCCAAACCTGAACCCAAACTCTAACATGAATCCTAACCAGAATCCAAACCCAAACCCCTGTCCTCTAGAAACCCTCCATTTATGCTCTAAGTTTGAGTCTGTTTCTTCATTGTCCTATCTTTCTCCCCTCACTATGTTCATCTGTTTTCTTGCTGAAATTCCATAGGAGTCAATCATAGGTTATTGGTCTTTTCTTGCTGATATGGCTTAGCTAAATCCACTCTATATCCATCCACATCTTTGCAAATGGTAAGATTACATTCTTTCTGAACCTGGCTCCTATTCCATTGAGAATATGTGGGAGATTAGATATCTACATTCATATATATATATAATCAGTGAATGGACACTGGGACTCCCTCCATCGTTTTGCTATGGTTAATAATGCTTCTGTAAATATCATGGTGCTTGTACTCCCATTGAATGTGCATTTTTGTGCTGTTTGGGGAAATACCTAGGAGGGCAATGGCTGGATCCTAGGGTTGTTCCGTTCTTAGCTTTTGGAGGAACCACCATGCTCTTTTCTAGAGTGGCTGCAACAACCCGCATGCCCACCGACCATGCAGAAGGGTTCTGCTGGAAGCAGAACATTCCCTGCCAGTAACTTCCCTAAGGAGGAAACGGAAAACCTGGGGGATAACATGACCCCATGTCTGGCAAGTAGCCCCAGAAATTTACCCCAGGGTTCCTGACACCATGCCCTGTGAAGCCATCAGAATGCCTCTATCCAGGGGAATTCCCAAAGACTCTTCTTCTGACTTCACCACCCATGAAACTGCAGAGAAAGGATGCCATGCCCAACTCTCTAGATGGTCCACTGAGTAAAACTAGAAAGTCAAGCTTCCCTTTTCAATCATCCAAGGCTCCTTGGAATCCTTTTGAATGTCCTCTCTGCCCTCATCGAAACTCTTTGGATAAAAAATAATTCATTAGGACACATCCCCTTGGACAAAGGAGAAGCCATCCTCCAAGCCTCTCTCTGACCACAAGCAGTCACCTCACTCTAGATGCCGGTCATTCCACCACAGCCTAGGACCCATGGAATCAACAGTGTTCAAGGAAGGAACGCATTCTACATCCCAAACACACACCAAGTCCATCTCATCTTCCTTTTCGAATCCAAGGGATTGCCTAGGAAAGAAATGTTCCAAACACCTTTGTGAGCCAGAAAGAAGCGGAGAAAATGAGATTCCCTGCCAGGTGCTCCCTGCAAGGAATCTCAGGAACCCTAGCACCCATACTCCATGGCTGACAGCTTCATTCGTGGGACGTTTTGGCTCCACTAGAGATGAGAGAAAACCCAGGTTGTCTGGGCTGAAATAGAACTTTGACCTCCCATGCTGGCATGGATGTGCCACTGTGCCCCACGGGCCTGCTGTTTTCTCTGAATGCTGACGTCCTGGGACAAGCTGCAGGATGGATTCAGACGCTGATTTCCAAACTTCAGGTCTCGTGGAGCCAGAGCGAAGAAGGGCTGTCAGGTGTTGCTATGGAGGCGCCTGCCACCTAAAGCCTACACACCTGCTCTGATTCCTGGGAGAAGGAGAGACACATGCTTGTTTCTTAAGTGGTCATCCACTTCCTTCTCAAGCTGGCCAATGCCCTTGTCCTTTTTGGAGAAGCAAATAGACTCTTCCAAACAGACACTCAACTCCTCGGTTCCAAGGGCACCGTGGGTAGGGTTTGGTTCCCCCCGCTCCAGACCCCCACTGGCAGGGCCCTCCTGAACCATCCTGACAGCACATTCCTATCCAACCTGGGGCAACAGGGCACAGTGCTGAGTGGGGGCCTGGCTCCAGCGGTTGTGACCACCACTCTTGAGCCTGGGGAAACAGTCTTCAGCTCAATACTCTGTCCTTTAAAAACGAACTGCAGTGTCTCACGTTTCAGGGCTCCTCACCCAGCACCTCCCCACTGCCCTCAGAGCCAGCAGGCAGCACCGATTCCTCTTCTGGTGTTTGCCACGGCAGCTCAGCACTGCCTCCAGTGGTGGCAAGCAGCATTGCCATGCCTTAAAGTGACCCTCCCATCACAGCTCACCACGCCCTCCAGTGGCGACCGTCAGTAAAGCCGCACCATCCCTTGTCTCCTACTCGCCACTGCCTCCAGTGGTGGAAAACGGCACTGCCACTTCTGCAAGCGTCTCACACTGCATTTCACCACCCCTGCCAAGTGTCGGGATCCTTCAGGGTCCTTCCTTCCAGCGTCTCACATGGCATGTCTGCACTTGTCAGCACAGTGGGGACAAGCTGCAATGCCATGTCTCTCTCTGGTCCACAGACTCAGGTTGGCTTTCTGTGTATGCTCACTGGACATCTGCCAACATGTGCCCTCACTGCTGCCATCAGGAGCACCTCAGGGATCCGGGCATGTGGGGAGGCAGGCACAGCACTGGGGTGTCTTTGGGCCTGTTGGGGGGAGCTAGAGGCAAAGTAGCCCCAGCAGCTCCTAGGCTGGCTTCTTGACGGAGTCCACAGTGCAGTTAGTGGGATCCAGATTGCTTTAATGCCCTCCAAGTGTCCTACCTGCCACTTTCCTGGTCTCTTCCTGCCCCACGGTGTAGCTCAGGCTTCAGTGCTCTAAGTGGAATGAGAGAGAAGTGGGCCTCTGTGGCAGCAGCCCACCCAGCTGAAGAAGCTGAGTGCTTACTCATGTGTTCGCACTTCCCCCCACAGGAGAAACTGCAGCGGCTGAGAGCTGTACCACTGGCAGAGCGGGGGATAGATGAGGCACAATGGGAGGTCACAAACTTGGTGGCTGAACACGGCACAAATGTATCATTTCATGGTACTGTCAGTCAGAAATCCAGGCACAGCACAACCAGACTCTCTGCTCAGGTTCTTATGAGGCTGAAATCAAGATCGTTTAGCTAGGGTGGCTGTTCTCATCTGAGGCTCAAGAACCTGTTCTAAGTTCACTGGTTGTTGGCAAAATGTATTCCCTTACAAATATAGAACTGAGATCTTAATTTTCTTAGTAACTTTGGCCAAGACTGTTCCCAGATCCTAGAGAACACCTGTAGTTACTTGAATGGGGCCCCACAGACATTCACAACATGGATGTCTGCCTTCTCCAAGGACAACCAGAGCCAATCTCTAACTTCCGCAACCAACTTGAGAAAACTTTTAAAGGGTTTTTTAAGGGTTTGGCTGATTAGGTCAGGCCCACCCACAATAACATAATGTAATCACAGGAGTGATATCCCATCATATTCACAGATTCTTCCTGTAATCAAGGAGATTATATAGTGCATATACCAAAAAAATGTGGAAATTCTGGAGGCCATCTCATGATCCTGTTTCCTAAAGAAGAGCTATGAGAAAAAGATGTTCCTTCTTTCTTCCTCTGTGAGGATTAGGTATGCCTGGTATATTTCTTATCAGATGGAGGAAGCTTGCCTGGGAATGAAGCCAACCCAGAGGAGGACAAAACAAGAGATGTATTAAAAACAGAACACTTACTGCATCCACTGACAACCTGGATCATGCCACAGCTACAGGCCTGCCCACAGGCTTTTCCATTTCATAAGCCAACTAATTTTTCTTAAGCTCTAGGACTTTGATTCCATACCTTGCTGCTGAAATGGCCTTGACTATCACAGATACTGAAAACATATGGCCCCTGAAGATGCACTTGCAAACTTGCCATTTGACCTGGGTCTTCTTTGTAAGAGTTTTACCTGATGGGTCCTTTCCCAACCCCCAAATTATTCCTCCTGAAGAAAATTAAGTCACAAGTTTTGTTTTTTGAGTAAGGCTTGAGGGAGGAAACGCATGCCTCCTGTCCAAACACACAGGAAAGAAAGAAATGATGAGAAGACCACACAAGGATATAAAAGATCTTCAACGGTGGTGAGGGATAGTAGAAACAATCTGGAATACGGGTGAAATTGGAGAGATGCCATCACAGGAGGAGATGAATTCAGACTGACTGCATATTGATGTTGACAGTCAAAGAGTCTCCACTGCAAACAGAACTTTTTCTGCTTTAGTGGGAATGCCTACATTCATGGGTTACTTTCACATATATGTCATAATTAATCTTCATGATAATTCAGTAAGGTAGTCAATACTGGGTATATAGTTTCCATTTTATAGGTAAGGAAATTGAGACTCAGAAAAGTGAGGTCATTTGCTCAAGGTCACAAAGCCAGTAAATGCCAAATCGGGACTATAACTCATGTTTCCTGGGTGCTGGTCCCCAGAGGTGGAACGACATGAGCTGTGGAATTGCCAACCCCAGGTTGAGTCCAGCCCATCCACTGACCAATGGCCAACAGTGGATGGTTGGAGCAATGAATAAAATGATATGTTGTGTGCCCAGAATAGAAACTGTTGGAAAGAATTTGTTCCCTTTTACATCATTCAGGAGTGGTGACCATGCCCATTGTTGCCTGAGGAAAGGGCTCCTGGAGGTTGTTCAATATTTGGGGGCAGATATTGTGTGCAAGGTCTTTCTGGGAATGACAGGAGCCCAGAGGGGCGAGGAGGCTGTGGATGGCCGGGGGTGGTGTGGACAAGCCCTCTAGAAGAATGGAGGCCCACCCACCCCGAGCAGGGCACCGTGTGCTTCCTCATTCTGACCTTCGAAGTTCTTGAGCACCAGGTGGGGACTCAGTGCCTCTGCTCACGTGCATTATGTAGACATGGTTCCAGTTCGTGGGTTGGTGGAGGTGAGGAGTTTAACCCCAAAACACCTAAGAAGTATATTCCTGGATATCTGAGCAAACACAAAATCATCGTCTGCAATGGGCAAGCTTCAACCCATGAGACACCAGGACATCTGTGAGCCCAGTCCCTGACCATGGGCTAACAGTGGATGCTCTTCACAAACCCTCACCTCTGCCATGGCTTCTCCCCTCCACTGCTCTACCACACGGACTTCCTCCCAGTGTGGGACCACCAGGTGCTACCTCTGTGGGAAGGCAAAAACTGAGGAACTGGTCCCCACTCTGTCCTTAACTTGCTGTGTCATCTTGACCAAATCACTGGGCCTCTCTAGGGCTTGGTGTCTTTTGCTGTAAGACAAAGGGGCAGAACTCCCAGGGGAGGTTTTATTACTTGAGACTGAAAAACACTGTGAAAAAGAGACAGCAATGCTGTGGGTTCCTCCGTCAGAAAAGCAGCTCTACAGGACTGCCCAGTCTCATGAGACCCAGGACATACCCGAAGCTACATAAGCACTTGTTAGAGAAGAGGTGATAGTCTTTATTTGTATTTATAATCAAAGCATTAAAAACAATTAAGTACTTTCTTCTTGTTGTCTTAAAAAGAAAAGAAAGATGGAAGGGTAAACCAGATGGCCCCCACCTGCTGTCTTCTAGCTTGAAATTATATTTACAGATAATTATTCCCACCTCTCCCATGTCCCACTCGCCCCCCCACCTTTTACCCCTGCCTGCTGTGATCTACCCCCTGCGCCATTTTGACTAAAGGAGCAGCCGGTGACTGCCTTGTGTCCAGGCTTCCATATGAGGGTGTTAAAAGAAACCACAGGCCCAAAATAGAGTCATTAATGCTAAAACCACATCACCAGACCAAGGCTTAATACCTAACCTAATTACAGTTCCAGCCTGCTCCGGGAATGTAGTCTCAACCAGTCAGTCTGGAATCTTCTAATCACTACCAATGAGGAAAACTGCCACATGGCCCCTTTTCTTCTCCCAAAGAAAGATGATGTAATCCACTCTTTCCTTGTCTCTGCCCCCTTCAGCCTGTAAAAGCTTCCCATTTTGTATAGCTCCTGGGAGCTCCCCTCTACTTGCTGGATGAGATGCTGCCTGAGTTATCCATCATCCAACAAACCAATTAGATCGTCACAGCTCACCGTCGGTTTGCAAGGCTCTACCCCATGTTATGGCACTGGAGTGGCTCTGACTTCCTGCAGACTGCATTTTGAGCATCTTCAAGGGGGAAGGACCCCATGGGCTTGCATGGCATGGAGGTAGCTGGTAGCTTGGAAGTCCCCTCTCAGCCCAGCCCAGCCCTGGCCAGACTCCCCACCCTCACCCCAATCCAGGCCCATGTCCTCCTGTTCGAGGAATAAGTCTGATGGGAGCCCACTTCTGGGGACTGCTGGGCAGGGACAGAAGGGTCCCCCCTGTAGACGTTTACAGCCCGTAGGACAGTCACCAACTTAGGAGAAAGGGAAGGTAATTAAAATAGACAAACAAGGGCCTGGAGCTCCAGCAGGGCCCTGGGTCTGGCCCTGGCATGAACAGGATTTTTCTGCTCTGGGCAGCCTTTCCTGGGCACCACAGGGACCTGTAACTATGGACACATCAAACAGAGATCTCTGGGCTCTTCTGGCTCCAAGCCCACTGGGCCTGATCTCTCACTAGGTTCCACCACAGGACCCCAGAGCTTCCCCCCTCTCCCAGGTGGAGACATGGAACTCACATAGCACAGGGTGAGGGAGGGTCTCCTCCAGTGCACAGTGGAGACCAGTGACTGACGCACAACAGGTGTGACCTTCTTGCAGTGTTATCACCAAGAAAATGGCTCCAGATCCTCCATGCACTGGCCTCAGGCTATCCCACACCAGGACGGAGATGAACTGATGCCAAGGGTCACCACCAAACCTAGGTGTTGCCCTGACTTACGAAAGGGACCTTGAGCAGAGCATTCACCACAGGCCACTCCGTTAAGTGCTTGAGTGGGAATCGGGTGCACTAGACCTTCAGCTGCAGGGTTCACAGCCTTCCTGGGCACCACACTGCCTGCCCCAGGAGAAGTCAGGCTGCTAGCTGTGAGACCCACACTGTGCTTACCGGTGACCTTCGCTATTTTTCTTTCTTTCCTTTTTTTTTTCCCCCTTTGAGATTTATTTATTTATTTATTCAAGAGAGAGACAGAGAGAGCATGCAGGATGGGGAGGGTAAGGGGAAGAGAGTCTCAAGCATTCTCTGTGCCCAACACAGAGCCCAACACGGGTCAGCGCCACGACTCCTAGATCACAGCCTGAGCTGAAGCCAAGAGTCTGACACTTAACCAGTGGTACCACCCAGGCGCTCCTGACCTGTGCCATTCCTGTGCCACACAACTTTAAATACAAGTGGCAAGACATTTCTTCAAAGTGACGTGGGAAACAGAGGCAGAGGGAAAATTATTAAGTTTCCTTACCCACTGACAAGCCTGCCTCAGGCAGAGTGACATTCCTCTAGGGACTCAACTGCCTCAACTCTGGGCAAAGGGCAATCCTAGCCTGATGACCCCTACCCCCAACCAGGACCCTGTAAGTCTCCTTTAACAATTCCTTTGGAAACTTCTCTAACCCCTCCAAGATAGTGTGGACAACCATTCCCAAGCATGTGGCCCACCGATATAGGGTGGACAACCATTCCCAAGCATGTGGCCCACCGATACACAACTAAAGGGTCTCATGACAAAGGTTTTATTACTGGGAATGAATCACCTTTTTCCCAACAGCAGCCAGCCTCTCAAGGTCCTGGAAACCTTGCTTCCAAAATTCCTTAGAGACTTACGCCATCACTGACCCCCTCCCAACTTGCAAGCATATAATGGACCACCCCTCACAGCCCCAGGGCAGCAGCTCTTCCTGCCCACAGGTCCTGTCCCCATGCTTTGATAAACCACCATTTTGCACCAAAGATGTCTCAAGAATTCTTTCTTGGTCATCGGCTCCAGACCTCATCCCACCAAACCTCACTTACATTCTAAGACTTCATCAAAAGGACCCCTGTGAGCCAGCAGCTGAGATGTCCCTGGATTCTTAGAGCTAGATTAAAGGACCTGGCCTGACAATGTGACAGTGGGAACACTCTGAAAGCTTTCCTGTCTTGAAAGGACAATAATGTGTGTCCCATCTACCACATGGCTTGTTGCAAGGATGAGAAAAAACACAGTGTATGAACTTATTTTGTAACATCATGTCTTATGATGATCATAACTTTTATTTTTGATAAAACTCGACCTATTGGTTGCCAACTGATATTTGAAGCAAAGGAAAGAAAGGCAACTAGCATTTGAGTTTTTAGATGTCCAATGTTACCAATAACCTAAGAACTGTCAATTAAAATAAGACAATTCTATTTTTACCTGTTAAATTCAGGGCCCTAGGCATGCCTTATGGTAGGCCACGTGCAGGCCTCATGGACATAAACTCTTAGGAGCAATCTGGAACAAGCACTTCGGGCTTCTGCCTCAGCCACTTAAGGACATAAACAGAGATGCGGAATACACTTTATGCATAAGATCTTTCTCTTAGAGCAAGGAGGAACTGGAAGTCACTCACACGGACAAAACTAGAGAAAGTGAAAATGGCACTTAGCTCTTGTCTCTCCACAACCCTTTAGTCAGCCTGACTTCTTCTCTTTCAGAAGCCCTGCTTCAAAGTTCTCCCAGCCCCTGTGGTTCTGACCACCGGCGCCGAGCTGAACCCATCTGCAGGGAAGGACAGGTGGCCCGGCTCAGCCAGTGAGGTCAGCCCACCTGGACACAGACATTAGTCGGGAATGGCTTTCTCGCCAGGGAAGGTGTACCTTCTGCGCCCTAAGATGAAACTGGCTGCAGTTAAGACCAACGCAGTGGGAAGAGAAGCCCGGAGATGGAGACGGTGCTGAAGGAGTATTTTCAGATCAACGAACTCTTTTTGCTTACACTACTCTGACGAGGGTTCTGGCCACTAGCAATTGGAGCACTAACACAGAGCATTAGCTGGCAGCCAGAGGAGACGGACCTGATGGGATATTCTGCAGTCAGTGCACGCCATCCTCAGGAGCGATTTCTGGGAACATAACAAGACTGACAGACTGAAAGAAGTGTGATTCACAATCCATACACTGCACAATGATTGAATTCACAGAAAAAATTTCATGGATGCAAAAATTGGAAGCCAACACATCAAAATATTAGCAGCCATGCTGACTGGTGAGATTATGAATTTTCAACCTTAAAAAATTGTCCATACAGATATATATCTTACAGTAAATACCAAGGGAAGAAACTAAGGAAAAGATTAAGTTTTATTGATTTATACTTCCTTTGATCCCAAAAAGGACTTAAGCTATCATGGTCTTCTCAGATGAAAATTTTAGAGTGTTTCTGAAGTGACAGTTTGAGATTCTCCTAAAAAATACTGACCTACCAGCTTTGCACAACAGGAGAATGCTATTTTTTTTTTTCATTACTAAAACTGGAAACATGCTCCATGATAGAAAAGCAGGCTCGGCTCTTCAATAACTTTGTGACCTTCGGTTTGATTATCACTAGGAAGGGAGCCGTGGTATTAACTGCCTCCAGTCAGGTTATTAATGCACTGATTTCATTGAACCGTGCCACATTTCCTAAAGGATTTTTCTCCACCCCACTCCATGTCTCCAGGGAATCTGAACCTGAACTAAAAGAATAAAAACACTAATTATTGGCTATGGCCTGGTAAAGATGAGCAGACTTGACCCGCTAACCACACACCCAAAGCCAGAATCCCGTCTGGGCTCAGTCGTCTCAGGCTCCTTAGCCAATACCTTTCTATCTTGAATTCTCTTTTCTTGATCAGGGCCTACCTCGTCCTCTGTCCAATCCAGCCTTCATGGAGACACTCAGCCCCTCTGGTAAAGGCAAGGGCTCCGACCCTCTGTTGCTGCAGGTGGGCACAGGGGCTCCAAAGGAAACGACACGGAGGAAGTAGGAAGCGCAGCAGCCCAGGCCCCTGCTTCTCTTGCCCCCACCAGGCTGCTTTTACCCCCGTGTGGCCTTATCAAGGCCATCCTCTCCTAACCTGGCCCACGGTATCATTCTTGGGGACTTGAGTGGCTCTGAGGACAAGAACCCAGCATCTCCACAGAGGGGTCTATGGTGCTCTCTGGTGGTCAGTCAGAGCACGACAGACATACTCAAGTGCGGAGCCATCGCCAGTGCCTGCAGTGACACAGTGCTTGGCTTTCCGGGTGATAAGTGGATCTTACCCCAACACAGAAGCTTTCACACGGCACCAAGTGGTGAAGGGAGAAATCACCAGCAGTGAGAAAAGGGAGAGAAGCAGACACACACCCTCAGTCTGATCCTATCCCAAGTTCCCTCTGCACCCAAGGCCCCGCAGGAAGGCAGCCAACGGCGGATCGTGTAACAGCTTTGCTAAAACAAAAACACAAAAGGGTTTCAACAGCAGACAGTGAAAGCATAATAAATACGAACATCCATGTTGAAGAAAACAGACCCAACACACTTCACGAAAATAATGCTTTTAATTATTTTGAGTGAAAAGCCCATTTTAGCAAGTTCAATATAAATCATTTTTCTTAAACAGAAGCTCTTCGCTAGATTTTAGGTAAGTTCAATTTGTAGTTTTAAAACATAACAATGCACATTCCTCTTCCGTTTTTAGCCAACGAAGGATCCGGCAGCTTGGTTCCTGACACCCCTCTTGAGAAGGGTCTTCCCTCATCTTCTGAAACCATGTGTGTAGATAATAAAACCAGCTTCTTTTCTGAAGAAATGTGATTTTTTTCCTTTAAAGTTATCTTCTCCCTCACGACCTGACTTAGGCAGTAATAGCACAGGAGCCATTTAAAGATTGTGAGCGGCTGCGGGCCCCTGCTGAGAGCGGCATTATTTAAAAAGCGACAAAGTGCAACCAGGGGCAGTGGGTTTGGGGACTGGCTTAAGCTGGTCTATGTCTGCTAAACTCCACTTAAACAGAACACCAGAAAATGACACACAAAATTCCCTGCATCCTTTCTTCTTTTGCAAGCCCATTTGGGGGTGAAAAATAAAGTACACATATATGTGGTGTGTGTTTTGAGTGGAGGACGCAGATTATCCAGTGTCCACTTTAATGGGAAAATGAAATTCAGGAAAGGCTTGTGAACTTCTTCTGTTCCAGGGAATTATCACTTTAATTTGAAAAGTGAAAAAAAAAGTACTTTGTAAGAAATAGTTTTGCCCTATGTTGGTCCCCAAGACTGTCAGGCACAAATGGCTCATGAGGAGGAGGGTTTGGCACGATGACGCACGTGCACAGGCGCACAGGCCAGCCCCACCGCCCGGCTCCCGCAGCTTGGGCACAGCCATGGTGGACTGAGGCCCACTCGCCAGCACTGTGGCCTCCAGGAAGGAAGGACAGGCGTTCCGATGCCTTCAAATGCCAGCGGGCCACCTAAATCCAGCACTGGCTTCTCTTCAAGGAGCACTGCCGGAAAACTGTTTGGAACAGATGGAATAAAACTTCCTTGATCATGATGAAAGATATCCCTCTAAGAAAATGGCTTCAAATTTTGCAAAAAAAAAAAAAAATCTAGCAACCACATCTTCCAAGAAATCCAGGAATAGTGCAACTCTACTTTGTAAACAAGCAAGCAAGCAAAGCCAACAAACCCATCTGGGAAATGTTCTACAGAGAAACATTAAGGCCTTCGGGTGTGCATAAGCCACCCATAGCCACCTCCCCAGTGTTGTTCAAGACGCCGTGTTCTGCTTCACCTGGAGAGGGGAAGAGAGAGGAAGAAGACTTACTTCGTTAAACTGAGTTGACAGATCTTACCAGGTCATCATTCTAGGGAATGGTTTAAGCAACTCCTGATCCAGAAGTTTAAGATTTTGAGTGAATTTCAGCCACCCCAGAACACGGAAGAATTGCCTGGGTTCTGGTATCTATAGGTCTGGGGTCTGGCCTCGGAGACTGGATGTCAGCCAGCACCCTGCCCCAGTGAGTGCGACCACCACACCCTCTGCTACAGCCTCTGGGATGCAGCTCTGCTGAGCGGCACCCGATGTCGGAAACCACCATAGTCAGCTGAACTCGAAAGGTCGGCTTCGTGGCTGCCTCTCCCTAGGATTCTGTCCTGCCTCAGACAGGGCGACACCCTGGTCTAGACTTTAGTTCTCTCAAGACAGGGAAATGCTCCCTCTTCTCTCTGAGCTGCACAAAAGGCTCCCTAGTCTGCGTAAGAAAATGGGAACCTCAAATTTATCTATGCCACTCACTCACTCAACACAGAGACTTAACAGGGAAGCACAGTTTTCTTTTCTTTTCTTTTCTTTTTTTAAGATTTTTATTTATTTATTTATTTGTCAGAGAGAAAGAGAGAGAGCGAGCACAGGCAGAATGGCAGGCAGAGTCAGAGGGAGAGGCAGGCTCCCTGCGGAGCAAGGAGCCCGATGCGGGACTCCATCCCAGGACGCTGGGATCATGACCTGAGCCGAAGGCAGCTGCTTAACCAACTGAGCCACCAGCCAGCACTGCCCTTGGGCATGTTATTTATACACAAATAATGTCTTTCAGAGATCACCAAGGCTTGTCAAAGCAAACATTAACCTTGTGTCGTGGGTCTGTTATCTTACTGGCCATCCTCCTGGATAATTCACTGCCAGGTCATCATGTTTTAAGGGCTGCCTCTCTATTCCTATGAAGTAAGGTGGCTTTGTCAGGCCAGGAGAGAATCGCTAGCCTGTGCCTCGTCTCCTGCATGCTCGGAAGCAAAATAAACACGGTGACTGCTGGGTTCCTCATTCAACCAGAGAAGCTGAGAATCTTTGTCTCAAATTATCAGCCTGAGAAGGAGCCTCTGCTCTGAGCCACATACTGTCCTAGACCCTGTTTGGGAATGAATGAATGAATGAATGAATGAATAAAATCTGAGCCACAGTCTACGGAGTAGCCGCTGGGCCTGCAGGAGGGCAGCTAGGCCCCCCACCTTGTCACCGGGAAAAACTGCCTTCCCTCATTTGAACCCCAATCTAACTTCAGAGGATCTAATCACACCTTCTTTCCTGTCCTTTTCCCGTCTTCAGGCTATTTTCTTCTTCGTTTTCTCCTGGGACCCCTCAGGAGTTGACCTCCTCCAGCCCCAAGTGTCCACGTCCTGGTGGGTACCCCACACGGCGCCCGCAGCACTCACAGCACTGAGGCTGATGGGAAATAGGCCACGTGCACACTCAGATGTGGACCATTCGCAGTCCAGGAGCACCCAAGTCTGATTCTCATGGGAAAAGGCCATCACAGGTCAGCCAGGGCCCCAAAGCATCGCCTTGAAACAAGGTTTCAACCTGGCGTTCAAGCCTGTAGACAGAGCTCAGGGGTTGTGAACTTGGATGGAAAACAGATGTTTTCATTTTCATTAAGCTCTAATTGAAATGTATCATTTTCTTCCATGATGAAAATAGACAGCAAAGCCCAGCGGACACGTATCTGTGACAGTCAGCCACAGAAATAACGCAAGCAGATACTTTCACCTCACGTTAGGGTTGTAGCGACTGCCATAAAATACTCAGTCCTCACTACTCAGAAAGTACAGTAATGTTACAGGCTCATTATTAAATCTTATTTAATGTGTTCATTAAAAAGTCAATATATTACATCACACGTTTAAAAAATATTTTTATAAATGTAATTCAATAGAGTCGGCTTCCGTTACGCTGCCTATGTATTTTATACGCCTAAATATATTATTCTGAGGGGGTGTCATAGGTTTTACCAGGTTGTTAAAAGGGTCAGTTTGTGGTATATGAAACAGTGAAACCCCCCTCCCCCCGCTTTAAAAGACCGAGGACTGCTCAGTTGCAGTATGCAAAAGAGGAAAGATGTATAAATACTTACTGAAATGTGACATTATAATATTCTTCAGGTGTCACTATTTTTGGTCCACCAAAGTAGTCCAGGACCCAGATGTTGGTTATATTCAACTTGGCAAAGAACCAATTATGGCTGGACGGCCAGGTTTTCATCTCAGGGTGTCGGACAAACAGGGAATGCTTGGCAAAGCTCATTTCCGTCTGGTTCACCTGAAGGGTTATACAGGACATGAATGACTCATGGCAACCATACTCTGTGTTCTGGCCTGCTAAGGGGGCGTGATTCTAGAAACCTGAGAGTTTTTTTAGTTACAAGCTCAAGGAATCAGGAGAAAACTGCAGGAGGCATGCAGAAAAACGGAAAACATCCAGGAGCTCAGATGTCAGCGGTACAGATCTCCTGAGGTGGGGAATCATCACGAGGTCCGCCTTCCACTGCTTGGCAGTCCCTCCAAGCTACCAGAGTAACGGGCACAGGGCGTAGGATGAAATGTTGCGGTGCTCACACCGTGTCACATCGGCCCACGGACCCTGTAACAAGCCCGTGTTCAACGTGGAGAGGCAAACCCACAGACGAAGGTCTCGGGAGGCACAGTGGAACTCGAGAGCATCAGCTGTCCCTCCCTGCCCCGTTCCCGCCTCTCTCCTACTCATGAAATGCAGCTGCACAGTGGCACCCACACGAAACCTCCAGACCGTGATCAGACTTGCCTCGGGTCATCATGATCCACAAGGTCAAGAAGCACATCTGCCAGCAGGGCGGTGGGGTCGGTGCTGTGACACCTGGCCCTCTGCCTTGCAGCATTCACTGCGCTAAGTTCACATCTGATATTTCAGCTTACATGGTCCGCTCCCTGCCCTAAGCCACTGTTAGCATACGGAGACAAGGAGCCCCACACAGGAAATACCGGGCAGTATACAACATGGCCAGCGGCAGAGGGCTCTGGCTGAACAGGTGTTCCTTACAGAGGAGTTGAGCAGCTGTTACATCTGTTCAGCTTCAAAAACTCATTCGTTTTCTACATAAATATCTTATTGAACATCTATACGAAATCAACCAATTTAAGCCTTTAGTTTTCATCAACGCACACATTAGAACATATTCTCACTCTGTATCTCAATCACAAATCATTATCATCTTGTTCTTAAATTCTTTCTTGGGGCGCCTGGGTGGCTCAGTGGGTTAAGGATCTGCCTTCGGCTCAGGCCACAATCTCAGGGTTCTGGGATGTATCGGGCTCCTTGCTCAGTGGGGAGCCTACTTCTCCTTCTGCCTCTGCCACTCCCCTGCTTGTGCTCTCTTGCTCTCTCAAATAAATAAAATCTTAAATTAAAAAAAGATATCTCTTCTTTTATTGTTAATAGATGGTACTTATCTAAAACCCATCTCTGTTCTTGTTAACTACTCACCTTGGTAACGGTTCCTGACAGTATTATGTGGGCACAGAGGGGACTTTGGGGATCAAATCCATGCTTCCTGCAGAAGTTCGTCTGTGCCAAAGACATAGTCAGCGTAGCATGTGGATTTTCCTGTATAGAGAAAATAAAGATCCTGGCACATGAGGTTTTGTCTCTGGAGTCAACCTCACAAGTCACATGCACATTGTCCCTAGAGCTGAGTGTTCTTCAAGGAAACAATGAACTGTAAAACATCACCTACCATTTGAGAAAATGACTAGTTGGGTAGAGATTGATCTTGACCCTTCTTCCCAAAAAGCAGGGGCTAGGGTCCTATATTAAAAATTAACCAAGCCACTCTTTTTTCTTAAACTCTTAATGTTTCACATCCACCAGGGAAATTACGATTATGATATCACCTAAATACAAGGCTGGTCTAGACCTTCACTGAAAGACCTAAAGGGTCAGGCTCTACTATGAAACTAGGGCATAAAAATACGTAGTTGTTCAACTAACTAATTGTACAATTTAACCAAGAAAGTTGCTGAATCATGCTTTCTTGTTATCTTAGGCTAGCAGAAATTGTGTGATTTCAAAATTGGAGAAGTTGTTCATTCCTGTTTAAGCAATAAGAGAAGAATGCTTAGACTCAAAAAGTGAGGCAAGCAAAATTCTTCCTTCTTTTCCAGAAATTAGGTTTAGGAAAGGCACTGTTGACAGATCACAGAAAAATTCAAATGTTGCATTTAGTACTTTAAACTCCAAGCGGCTTGTGTGGAAAATTCTGCCATCTCATGGTGACCTATCAAAACAACGAGTTTCAAGAGAGCTCCTTGAAATCATTTAGCCAAACATTCACTGTCTGTGCCCTATTAGGCAAGAAGCCATAGGAGACCAAAAAAAGGTCTCTCATTTCTCTGTGACTTGATAATCGACTGAAAAGTCAGACATAAACAAAACTTAAATAATGCAAAATGACACAGAAGAGATCAGAAGACAATATATAACTGACTATCAAGTGAATGACATAGTAAAGTGTATTTGGAGTTTAAGATGTCAACACAGCCTGGAGTAATACGGACTCTATAGAGAGCCTTGTAAGATACTCAAAATCAGGACAGAAGTGGGATGATGTATTCACGGTAATGGGAATTTCAAAAACAGAACTGGGGAAATGTGGCACATGGTTGTGAGCAATGAGAAACCCAACCTGCTTGAAAAAGAGGTTTGGGGGTGGGTGGGAAGATGAAGGAGAAGTGGCAGGGGGTGGGGGAGTGAGCGGGGCTCAAGTCCAAGCTAAGGAGCCGGGGTGTGCTCTGCAGGCTGGCATCTGTCTGTGCTCTCCAAGAACCACCTGCATGGGGAACTTGTTAAAATGCTGATTTCTGGGCTCCATTCCCAGGCCTGGTACTTGTACTTTGAGCAAACATCCCAAGTGAATCTTTCCCAGCTCTAGACAGCCAGATGTTGTTAAAGGTCTCTGGGCAGAGGGAAATGCTATGTGGTCTTCTGTTCCTATAAATCTGGTGGGCAGGGTGACAGGGAGAAGACAGAGGTCAGGAGGAGGAGGAAAAGAAGGTATAAATCAACCTGAGGCGTGAAGCGAAGGGATCCAGTCAGACTAATTCCGATGTGGCCACACCATTTCACTGCCATCCCGGAAACCTGAAATCCCGCAGGGTCCTTACCCCATCTCTCTAGACATGTCCAAGACCCAGGCTGGAGTTCTACCTGGCAGCCATTAGCGGCCGGGCACAGGTGACTCGCTGCACCTGAGTCTTAGTTGTCGTCCTTCCTACAAAGCAGGTGACCCTATCAGTGAGAGTTTAAATATAATCGTGGACAGCAGTAGTTCTCCATCCCCCTCCCTCATTAGAAGGATCAGGGAGGAACTGGGGAGTCGGTGTTGTTGTTGTTGTTTAATAAAACATGTTTTTAATACAATACCCGGGCACTTATTTTTTAAAGTCTTCCGGGTGACGGTGTTTCCAGCCAAGGCTGAGCATCGCTGGCGAGGAATGAGCCTGCTTTGGGCAAATGCCCGAGTGGGGTGGGCAGTAAGGCCGGGATGCCCGGAGGCGAGCGTCGCTTGCGGAGAGCAGCGGTTTCGGATTTTGCTTCGGGTCCCCGGGGGCACAGATGTCCCCGGACGCTAACGTGGAGTCCCCATTTCCGAAGGTCGGCAGCGACAGCAGGCCCTCCGCCAGCCTCACGCCCAAGCACCGGCCGACGCCCCGCGGGTGTCGGAGGCCCGGCACAGACCGTCTCCCGGCGCACGCACGCCGGTGATGAAGCCCAGCACAGGCGCAGCGAGAGGCCACAACCGCCCCTAAGGCAGCGGGACGCGGAGCGAAGCGCTGTCACAAAGGGAGATCGGGCTCCGTCCCTCCCGGAGCGGCTGGCGCGCAGCACCGCCGGGGCTGGGGACGAGCGCGTCCGGGGACCGGGAAGTGGGGCCGCGGCGGCCCGGCTCGGGGCCGGCCTGACCGACACCACCTCCCGAGGAGAAGCAGGTGCTTCCGACGCGCGGGACTCCAGGCCGACGGAACCAGGCCGCGAACCCGCGGACCCGGGGAGCCGCTGCGATCCCAAAGGAAAACGCAACGAGCTGCGGGTGCGCCAAGGAACGCGGGTCTGGGGGCACGTTCCGGTCACGGCCGCCCTTCCGCGACCCGAATCGGGATGGCGGGCGGACCCCGCGCGGCGCCGCGCGTCCCTCGGCCTGAGCCGCGGGTTCTTCCCCCGCAGCCCGTCCGGGACTCCGCACGGCTCTCGCCCTCGAGCGGCGGAGCGGGGCGGCGGGACCCCCGGGGGGCGGCGGGACCCCCCGACGGCGGCGAGCCCCGGCCTGGCGCGCGCCGGGCGGAGACGAGCCCACGGACCTCGCCCCAGCCCCGCTCCTTCCCGGGAAGGCCGTGGCGCCGGGCCCCAGAGGCTGCGCCCGGCACCCGCGGGGGGCCTCGGCTTCGGGCCGCGCGGAAGGGCCCCGTGAGCCCCCGAGCGCCGCCCGCGGAGCCCCCGGACGACTCGCGGCGCCGAGGCTGCCGGCGGGGGCGGGCGAAGAGCCCACCGCAGCGGCGGGCGCCGGACCCCGGAGGCCGCCCCGCCCCGCCCCGCGCCCCGCGACCCCCGCGCCCCGCTCACCCGCAGGTTGGCGGCCGACAGCTGCAGCGGGCTCAGGTAGAAGTAGGGCGCGCCGCGGCCCGCGCCCGGGGGCCCGTCGCTGAGCGACAGCACGTCGGCGAAGGCCCGGCCGCGCACCGCGGGCTCCGCCGACACCGTGGCCAGCGCGCCCCAGTCGCACACGTGCGCCACGAAGCGGGCCACGCGCGCCGCGTCCTCGCGGGGCGGCAGCGGCGGCAGCGGCGCGGCGGAGTCCCAGTCGCCGTGACCCCGGCCGCCCCGGCCCCGCGCCGGCGCCACCAGAAGCGCCACCAGCGCCGGCGCCAGCAGCGCGGCGACCAGAGCGCGCGCGGACCCTCCGGCTCGGCTCGTCATGCTCGGGACCCGGGAGCGAGTGCGCGGCGCCGCGACCCACCGGGGTCGAGGGTCAGTCGCGACCTCCCGGCCCCGCCCACGGCGGCGACCACGAGTCACGCCCCCTCCGGGGGACCAATCGGAGTCCGGGGCGGTGGAGGACGCGGTCGACGCGGAGCCTCGCGCTCCCGGCCCCGCCCACGGCGGCGACCACGAGTCACGCCCCCTCCGGGGGGACCAATCGGAGTCCGGCGCGGCAGAGGAGCTTTGCAACCCGCTGCGGCCGGAGTCGTTTCTCCGCCTCCCCGGCCGCGCTTTCTTTTCCTAAATATTTTCTTTCTTCGTGTACTGGAGCGAGCGGGAGGGAGAGCGCGTGCGCGGGGGCGGGGGCGGGGCCGAGGGCGAGGAAGACGCGCCCCGCCCGCTCGGCGGGGTCGGGCCGGGTCCCAGAGCCCCGAGACCCGCAGAAGTCGGACGCGGACGCGGCCCGTCCCCGGACCCGGCCCGACCCCGGACCCGGCCCGACCCCGCACCGCGGCGCCGTCCGACGAGTCTGCTTTGCCCGCGGCCGGGGAAGCGGAGGCGCAGAGAAGTCCGCAGCCCGCCGCGTCGTGCGGTTGGGGAAAGACGCGTCTACGCGCACAGGCCGCGGGAGCCGCCGCCGGGCCGGGTCCGCTGGGCCTCGCCGTCCGCAGCGAAGAGCTCCGGGGTCCGGTGCGGGCGGACAGGAGCCCCAGAGTTAGGACTCTTGAGGCTGCTCCCGGCCCCGCAGGCTCCTCGCCAGGCCCGAGGCTGCGTCCACCCGCACGGCCCCCCGCGCGGATCCGAGCTGACCGAGGCCGCTGGGGACCCGCGGAGCCGTCGGAGGGCCCGCGGCTGCGCAGGCTTCTCCGCTGCTGACCCTCGCGCGTGGGAACAGCACTTCTTTCCGCTCCGGCTAAGACGCTCCGTGCGGGAGCCTTTGGGGCCCGGTTCCCTGCGCCCACGTGCGCTCCGGCCGCGGGAGCAGGGCTACCTCCCCGCCCGGACCCGCTTCCCTGCGCCTTATGACGGCCTTACCGCGGCGGGCCGACGAGCTCAGACCCGGACCCACGTGCTCTATGCTGTGAGCTTCGGTCACTCTCCTCGGACGGAGCGACACTCCTGCCCCTGGCTGCGCCCCGCAGCCCCACCTTAACTGTCGCACGGCATGAATTGTTTGTCAGCTTCAAAAATCCGGCCCTGGCGGTCACCGGCCCTCCGCGGCTGAGTTCCGTGGAGTCGAGTCGTTCCGCTCGTGCCCTGGGCCAGTCATGTGAGCGGGTGTGGGCAGCAGGTGGGAGCCGAAGTCCTGCCGCGGATTTCTGTCTCAGACTCGGCAATATTCAGCCGAGAAGATTCTCACGCTACTCGGTGGGAATTTGTGTAAAGAAAGACGGTTTTCAGTCCCCTCTGGAAGCCAAAAAAGTGTGAACAACCCTTAATAACAGAGGGTTTCCTTTTTAACAAGTGAATTTGGAAGAGCTTCAGGCTAGATGGAAAACTAAGGAGAGAGGAATTTAAGAGGAGGAAAATCCAGTTTGTAATTTTCAAAAGAAATCGGAACAACTGCCGTAACCTGTTAAGGAAAGAGTGGACATAAATTCCCATTTGGAATTCTAATCTAGCCTTGCCGCCGTCAAGCCACGGACCGTTGAACTTCCACTCGCCTTGCTGGGGTTCAGTTTTCTCACCTGAAATGAGAAACTGAATTGATATCTGACACCTCTGTGGGCTCTATAATCTATCAAGATGCAAAATATGGACCTTTTGTGAGTTTCCCATTGACCTTTTGCAAGAGGAAAAAAATACACTTTTTGTTTATTGCTATGCCTCTATGCTGGGACACAAAATAACAATAGGCCCTAGTGTAGCTCCATGGCAAAACAGGTGCCTGGAAGTTGGTCTCCCTGCTCTTGAGCTTAAGAGTGAGCTCTACAAACCCCCTAGCTTTAAGCACCTGTCCCCAGGGACTGTCTGCCTGTGGACCCTGTGCTCTCCCTCAACTGGGGGCATGGCCACCCAGATCTCTGCTCAGATGCACTCCCCGTGATGCCTCCTTGACCACTGTTTCTAAGATTTTATTTATTAGACAGAGATGACAAGTAGAGACGCAGGCAGAGAGAGAGAGAGGGAAGCAGGCTCCCCACTGAGCAGAGAGCCCAATGTCGGGCTCCATCCCAGGACCCTGAGATCATGACCTGAGCCGAAGGCAGAGGCTTAACCCACTGAGCCACCCAGGTGCCCCTTGACCACTGTTTGTGACAGGCCTTCTTCAGTTACTCTCCAGTGGGCAACACTGTTCGCTTCTTCCTTTGCAATTATCACACTCAGTAGGAACTGCATTTATTTACATAGTGACTCATTAATGCTAGAACCGAAACTCCAGGAGAACAGGAATGCTGTTTATCTCGCCCACCCCTGTATTCCCAAGGCACAAGAGTAGGCACTCAATAAATATTTATGGAATGGCTGCCAACGGAATTAATAATATCCAACAGAATTCTTCACGCATAGAGCCTTCCAACATCAACAGCGGGGAGGGAGGTTGAGTAGACAGAGATGCTGGAGAGTAGCGTGGGGTGCTTCAGCTCTCCATCGCCAGGCCCTCCTCCATGGAGTATCAGGGAAAACCCTTAGCCAGGAGTGGCTGGAGCTGCCATCTAGGGCCTCAGCTTCTTGCTGGCTGCTGGTTGCACACCCACCCCCACCCTTGCCACACAGCCTCTCCATAGGGCAGCTTCCATCCTGGCAGCCGGGTTGAAGCAAGTGACTGAGGGTGGGGAGAGAGAGAGAGCAGCCCAGCAACATGGAACCCAGATTATGTGACTTTGCTAGACTCTCCGAGTGGCATCATGTCGCTGGAGGGAAGGGGACTGACACAGAATGTGAGTGGGCCAGAGAGGACATGGGGTTGTTGCAGTCACAGGACGGTGGCACTCAGTTACGAATCCAGCCAGTAGGAACTCAGAAAAACATCCGCCATCTGTAGGTCTCCTCCAGCCCAACTCTATACCCTCCCCCGGTCTCATACCTTCATCTAGAAATGGAACATGACGGAAAGGGGAAGGAGAGACTAAAAAACCCTCAACCACACAAACTGAAGGTGCATATGGCGGCAATAATGTCTGGCTACCATGGAGCCCCCACCTTGATGGTACCTGGAGGCCGGTGCTGGTGCACAGATCTGCAGGGTCCGGACAATGGTGTCCCCGAAAGTGGCTCAGCTAAAGGCTCTGCCAACAGGGCCCTCGTGCCTCTGTGGGTAGCGATGGTCTCAGCAGCAGAGGGCGAGCTCACTTGTGAGCCCCTGTGGTAGGAAGGCTCAGAAGGGAGGCAGGTCCCACCATCGTGAGTGGAGGCAAGGACCACAAACCCAGCGTTAGTGTTCACGTGACCTAGGCACGGGTATCTGCTGGGCAAATGGAAGCTATTTGTGTAGGTGAAGCTGTCATCGGAAGAAAGGGAAAACCGTGAGTTGGCTAGCTAGAGGCTATGCTTGAGGTGACGAGAAGCTGGCTTTGGTCCAGGTCCTCAAGGGAAACCATGGGACTTAACCTCCATGGATTTCCCTACCACGTCCAAGAGGCTTAGGCTTGGTGGCAAACTCTTCACTTATCAAAAAAGTGGACGAGTGGTGTGGAGAGGTGTGTGGGAGATAGGGAATGTGGGGCTGTTCATAGTTCTTCCCAAAAGCAAGGAGGAAAATGAGAGCTAAGTAGTGACAGACGAGCTGAATTGTCACGACATGATGTGGCTCAGACACGAGGCACTCATGTCATTTTAGGTCTTCACACGAACCCTTACTAAGCCAATGTTTGATAAATATTTCTCTTTTTAATGTAAGCAGCGTCTGCACCATAGAAAAAGCTTTATTTATTAGGTCATGTCCTTTATTTTTAACAATCACAGGTTTGGGGTTAGAAGAGGATGATCTGATTTTGGAGGGTTAGCGGTGACGGAAGGCAGTGTCCGTAACTGTGCGACGACCAGAACGCCATCTGCAGGAACTAGAATGAATTAAAAGTCCTTCAAAGACTTCTCCTTCTAGAGGTGCGGGGGGTGGGGGGCAGTCAGTTAAGCAGCTGACTCTTGATTCTGGCTCAGGTCACGATCTCAGAGTGGTGAGATTGAGCTCCGTGTTGGGCTCTGCACTGACCGTTGAGCCTGCTGAAGACTCTCTCCCTGTCCCTCTGCCTCTACCCCTACAGCTCGTGTGTGTGCACACCCTCTCTCTCTAAAAAAAATAATAATTTTTAAAAAGAATATGTAAGGCTTTGCCTTATAGATACATTAAGACTGTGAAAGACCATAGCCCAGAGCACACTATAAAAAACAATTCTCAGGCACCTGGCTGGCTCAGTCGGCAGAGCACGAGCACCTTGACCTCGGGATTGGAAGTTTGAGCCTCACAGTGGTCAAGATGACTTTAAAAAAAAATCTCATGTTCCTTAAATAATTACAATCAGAGCACGTTATTTCTTTCCTTTCAGCCTGCAGAGTCAAGCTGGCTGCTCCCGGCTGACTTCTCCAGCCACAGCTCCTCTGCTCACCCCCCAGCCCAGCCGCTGCCCCCTTGTCATCTCCCACACCTCAGACCTTGCCACCGCGGGGCCTCCCACCTGTCTTCCTAACAAGCCAGCTTCTTCTCAGCCTCCTCAGCCTTTGTGAGGAGAGACTTTGCCTGGCCACCCCTTCCAGAACAGTCCCTTCCAGTCCCTCCTGGCTCTGGGACCTGATTTATTATCTCTGTAGCCCTCACCACAGCCGATAATTGTGTCTGTCCACTCTCTTCGCTAAAATGAAAACGCCATGAGAAGAGAACTAACTGCGTCCCTCTGGGCCTCTGTGACATACTATCGCAGACCGGGGGGCTCACAACTGACCGAAGTTTATGGCTCGCAGTTCTGGAACCTGAAAGTCTAAGCTGGGGGTGCCAGGGTGGTCGGGTAAGGGCCCCTGCTGGGTCAAACACTTCTGGTATTCTCATGTGCTGCAAGGGACAAGGGCGCCCGGGGGATCTTTTATAAAAGCACGAATCCCCACCTAATCGCCTCCCAAAGGCCCTGCCTTCTAACACAATCACTTTGGGTGTTAGGGTTCCGAGTGTGGGTGGCACTCGGAAAGAACCTAGCTCTCTTCTCATGGAGTTTTCATTTTAGCGAAGAGAGTGGACACAGAACTGTTCAGATCACAGCAAGGACTTTGTCTGTGTGTTCAGTCCGGAATCCTGCTGGCCACAGACAATGCCTGGTCTACAGCAGGTGCTCGGGAATTGATGGCCGGGTGAATGAATACAGGGGTGATTTTTTTTTTAACATTTTATTTATTTATTTATTTGACAGAGAGAGATCACAAGTAGGCAGAGAGGCAGGCAGAGAGAGAGGAGGAAGCAGGCTCCCTGCCGAGCAGAGAGCCTGATGTGGGGCTCGATCCCAGGACCCTGGGATCATGACCTGAGCCGAAGGCAGAGGCTTAACCCACTGAGCCACCCAGGCGCCCCAATACAGTGGTGATTAAATCACGGGCAATATTTAAAATATTTTTGACTGGTCTTACCTCTGTAGTGTGTACAGCTTAGAGTAGGATTTTAGATCACATGTTAATGCTTATCAGAGGCACATGCTCCGTGCATCTGTGTCCATCTGTCATCCCACTCCCCCGTGAAAAGCCCAAGAGTTCTGGATCCTCTTCAGGCTGCGGAGCCGATCCTATGACTATTGCCGTGTGCAAAAATAAATCATTTAACTGCTGGGAAACCAAAGCCTTCTGTGGACAGTCTGCATTCAGAGCTCTGATCTCAGCTGTCAAGGACCACAGGCTCTCTGCTGCAAACGCCAGGCACCTGCCCCATAGTTTCTCAGGGCTCAGGGATGAGAGGCTGCCTTGCGCATGGCGTTGCTCTAAACTGCAATCACTAGGCAGGCCTGTGGGTCTGAGCTCTCGTAGCAACAGTTCTTAGTGACGGCTGTCCTCTTAGTATGATTCACGTGACAGATACCTGTTAAGCTCCGTGAGCCCAGCACTGTTCTAAACACCTCCCGAGACCGTCTCATCAAATCTCACGTCTGTTGGTATACAAGCCCTCAACCTCATAACCTCATTTCCAAAATCCAAAAAGTTCTGAAAACAACACGTGTTTGTAAGTCATCTGGCAGCAGACCTTAACCTGGGGGAGGGTCCTTACTGTTTTTGTCTGCTCCACAACCCGTGCGTGCACCCGTGTTTCACAGTAAAATTCCCAATGTTGTGAAAGAGATCCTAGAGTGCCATCCTCATGAGCCTTCATTCGAGAACTCCAGGCCTGAGAGGCCCCTAAAGTAGGCTCTGTCTGGGAAGGAGGGGTTGTGTCACGGGGACTCAGCAGGAGGATCAGCCCTGCTTAGCGGTTCTGGGAACTGGTGGTTAACGGTGGGTCCTGGACGGGGAGAGGAATTCTTCCCGCTTGTCTGCAGCCAGAATGGAAGAATTTGGATTTCATCGGGAGGGGTGGGGAGGAGCAGTTATGGCAGGGCTGAGGTCACGTGCTGCAGGAGGTGGAAGGAGCCCCTGAGGACTTCCGTGGACACGTCTCCACCCTTCAGGGGCTCTCACAGGGGGTTTGCTGTAAACCCTGCTCTGAGGTGTTGTAGGTCACCAAAAACAGACACTTCTGAGCCCCTTATTACCTTCCTCAGATCTGGAAAATGGTGACTTCCGAGACAGACATGGCCCCGGGTCTCTTGGCTGAGGGTCTGTTTTTATCTGCCCCATCTTATGGTGGACGAGACTGAGGGCAACCGGGCTTAAGGAGCCCACCCAAGGCCTAGCATTTAGTGTGTGGACCAACAGACAACCCATTTTCTGCAGGTCACTCCCAGGAACCAGAGAGGCTGATCGGAGGGGCACGGGGACAGCCTCACTTAGGGGCTGTGCCCAGAGCTGCTGTCCCTCAGGACACGACATCCTGCTCGGGGCTGGAGGCAGAGGCACGGCCTCTCGCCCTGAGGTCCAGGATGACGAGGAGAAAGCCCGCTCTGACAGCTCCGTGTGGCTTGCCTCTCCGAGAGCTGAGGAGGAAGCCTGTGCTTATTTTCCTCTCCACTCTCTTTCCTCCGTGTCTGACTTTCTTGACCGCTGTGACATAAACGAGAACTACAGATTTGGCTTCTGCCCCCAGTTCCTGGCACAGACCTTCTGAAACCCTTGTAAGTTCTCGAGTGATGAGAACACCTTTCATTACAATATGTGATTTTAAGAGTCTCATGCTCTACCGACTGAGCTAGCCGGGCGCCTTGCAATATTTGACTTTAGACCCGACTCCTGCACCCACTGACCTCTGGAGAGGGGAGTCGGGCCAGAGACTGACTTAATGACCAAAGGCCAATGATGTAATCAATGAGGCCTATGTATGAAGCCTCTGTAGAAGCCCTAAGCTGGGTTTGGAGAGCTTCCAGGATGGTAAAAGCATGCATAAGCCAGAAGCGCCCCAAACCCCACGGGGACAGAAGGGTGTATGCTCGACGCCCTCCTGGATCTTGCCTGTACACCTTTCACCTGGTTATTCATCTTTACCTTTTATTATATCTTTTTAAAAGAGTTTATTTTTTTATTTTTTTGAGAGGGGGGGGCGTGCATGAATAAGGGGAGGGCAGAGGGAGACGGAGCTGAGCAGGGAACCCAGTGCGGGGCTCGATCCCAGGATCCTGGGAACATGACCTGAGCCAAAGGCGGACGCTTAACGACTGAGCCACCCAGGCGCCCCAAGGTTGAGGGTATACAAGTAGCTATGTCCCCTGCTAGACCCTCCAAACAAGCTCTCGAGGTCCCTTTGGAGGAGAACCTAGGGGAGTCAAGTTTCCGAGACTCCAGACACATCCAAATGAGGCACTGTGTGTAGCCGTCTGCCTTCCAAAAAAAAAAAAAAAAAAACTTCTTTTTAGAGCAGTTTTAGGTTCACAGCAAAATTGACGGGAACAGTGATTTCCCATTTACCTGCCGCCCCACACAGGCACAGCCTCTCCCATCTCAACATCCCCACCAGCATGCCACATTTGTTACAATCAATGAACCCACACTAACACGTCTAATCCCCCAAAGTCCGTAGTTTACATTAGGGTTCACTCTTAGTGTTGGACTTTCCATGGGTTTAGACAGGTGTATAATGACACGTCTCCACCATTATGGAGCTCTACAGAGTCCCGCCACTGCCTCAGAATCCTCCGGGCCCCACCTGCGCATCCGTCCCTGTCCCTCATCCCCAGCCTCCGGACCCCTGGCAACCACTCATCTCTCTAATGTCTCTACCATTTTGCCTTTCTTGCAGTGTCGGATAGTTTGGGCCGTAAAAAGTGCGTAGTTTTTAGGTGGGCTTCTTTCATTTTGTAATTTGCATTTAAAGTTCCTCCATGCCTTCTCAAGGCTTGATAACTCCTTTATTTTTAGCACTGGACAAGATTGCATTATGTGGGTGGGCCACTGCTGATTTGTTCATTTATCCACTGAAGAATATTTTGGTTGCATCCAAGTTTTGGCAATCATCAATCAAGCTGCTATAAACATCTGTGAGCAGGTTTTTGTGTGGACAGAAGTTTTCGGATCCTTTGGGTGAATACCAAGGAGTGTGACTGCCGGCTTGACAGCAAGAGAATGCAGCTTTAAAAAAAGAAAACTATGGGAATGACCTTCATTCCTCCCTTGCTTCCTTCACTTATCTGCAAGTAGGCGCTGGCACGCACACGTAGCACACACTTCCGTATCCGCAGGCATGCTTTGAACTTTTGCCTATTACCTCAATTAAAAATAAGAGAAATAGTAGGGGCGCCTGGGGGGCTCCATAGGTAAGCAGCTGCCTTCAGCTCAGGTCATGATCCTGGGGTCCTGGGATCAAGCCCCGCATTGGGCTCCCTGCTCAGCGGGGGGCCTGCGCCCCCCCCCCCGTTCCTCCCCTGTTGTGCTTTCTCTACCTCTCTCTCTTTCTCTCTCTCTCAAATAAATAAATAAAAAGTCTTTAAAAAGCCAAAGAATTTAGAACACAAAATTTAGGATACTCTGACGTCTCGTGGGGAGGCCGGAGGCTGAGAAGAAATCCCACTGGCCGTGTGGGAGGTAGTGGCAATAGTCTAGTTTAGATATTACACATATAAAAAATATCTCTATACATTTATATAACATACTTACTTTTGCACGAAAAAGAAATTTCTTTTCCTAGCCCAGGAAGCCAAAAAACATAAAACAAGCCAGAGCCTAAAAATAAAACCTCTTTCACCCAGGGATAAAAAAAAGAAAAAAAAACCACAGATGTTCTGTCTGTTTTGTGTGCCGAGGACTGTTTTTTGGGGGGTGTCCATTTATCTTTTTCTCTCCTTGGCCTGACAAACCATGTAAATGACTGTATTTTTCATTTTCCCGTTTGCTTTGGCTGCTGGGAAGCCCCAAGTGGACCTCTGCTTCCTGTTCCTCTCTCTTGGCCCCTGGGACCTGCCCTTCCAGGCTGACAACCTAACTTCCATTTCAGTCTTGTTTCAGAAGATGAAACAGCATCCCGCCGATCAAATCCAGGCTAGAGACGTACTTTGGCCAGTCTGTGGTTACTGTGGCATTAATTTACCTTTTACATTTTCATCTGAGAAGAAAGGCACACATCTGTGTGTGGACCCATTAAATGACCAAGGGCTACACACACCCGTGGAACCAGCCTAGATGAAGACCCAGAACATTCCAGGCCATTATGCTCACGTCTCCTCCTGGTTTTCCCCACCTCTCTGAGGAAAACCACCAACTGGCTTCCAACCTCTGAGATTCCAACTTGAAGCTTTTTAAGGATGGAGTTTCTGAAAGTTATAAATCAGAAAATCCACTTTTCTGCCATCCTCTAAGGAACTAGATCAGGTGGCCTAGGCCTGAAGCATGAGCTACTGTCCCTTAGAAAGGGTGTGACCTCCTCATTCTGTCACCCACTTGGCCCACGGGTACAAGACTCACAACCTTGCCTTTTCCATCTTTTGACCTTAATGTCAATGTTTTTGTACTTTTGACCACCCTGAGCCTCTCGTACAACAGGGTGTTATTAGATAAATAAATAAGCAAATCAAAAAGAAAAAAATGTCCTCCGTTCCCCTGAGCCTTCTCTTTGGCACAGAGGCCTGCTGGTGTTGTCCAGCCACCCGGTATTACAAAATAAAGAAAATTCTTTTAGTCAAGTGGGGGGTGGGCAACCCTAGTCCCATTTACGTTTCCTGGTTTATATACCAAGGAATTACTTGTGAGAACCCATTGCAATTTCTCAAGCCCTTTGAACACTCTAACATCTGTAATCTTTGACTCCAGCCTCCCTCCTTGTGATAAACCCCACCGGAACCCCACACTGGTACAGAACAAAACAAAATAGGAGTCGGGGTAAACATAAAGAGTGACAAGGATGAGTGGGCGACATAATCTTGCCTGGTCCCCAAGTGTCCCCAATCTCGACTGGTCCCCAGGTGTCCCCAAGACTGCCCTGAGGTAGGACGGGGCTGGGGGCTGTGGCAGCAGGAACTTGAACTTTTGTATCTTCTGTGCTGCTTGCATGTGTCACAGTCGTGTGACACATGTAGAATTTTTAAAACGGCAAGAATGGAAACAAGCAGAAGGATTTTGACACATCACCTTTACAGTGTGTATCTCGTGAACTGCTTTTGCTCTGAGATGAGAAGGAAGCATGAGTGTCTGTTCTTGAGCTCAGAAAGGCACATTTTTCCTAAAAGAGGTGATATGGTTTTGATGTTGCCCACTAGAACTCGCTTCAACCAATGATTGACCTTGTCACCTAATCTGTGTCCACAAATGACCATGGCAGAGACTGGGAGATGTCCCCCAATACCCACTTCCAGCTTCTTCCTCTTGTCATCAACCTCCAAATTTAGCTGGGCACATGACCACCTAAAATAAAGAATACATTTCCCCAGACCTTCAAATCCTCACAGCCAGATATGGCCATGAGACTAAGTTCTGGGCAATGACATGGAAGCAGATATGCTGAGTACAAACTTGGAAAGTCTCCTTAAAGGGAAGAGAGCTGTCAGTCTTCACCCTCTTCTTTCCTGGTCTCTGTAGTGTGGAACTATGACCAGACTTCCAGCAGCTACCTCCAGCCGTATGCTGGGCATCAGTACAGTGGAAGGAGCTGGGTCCCCACGTAGCAGAGCACTGCATGTGACCAGCCCAGCACTGCCAGTCTCTGGCACTCATTTCTGGGAGACAGAACTGATCTTTCTTTAAGCCACTCTGATAGACAGGTAGATATTTTTTAATCACAGTATATGCATATGTGTATATATGTACATATATATGTATACACACACACACTTTTTTTTTACTTTGTTTTTTAGATTTTATTTATTTATGACAGAGAGTGATAGCGAGAGAGGGAACACAAGCCAGGGGAGCTGGTGAGGGAGAAGCAGGCTTCCCGCTGAGCAGGGAGCCGGATGCAGGGCTCGATCCCAGGACCCTGAGATCATGATCGGAGCCAAAGGCAGATGCTTAATGACTGAGCCACCCAGGCACCCCCACTGTGATTTTTCTGTCGTGCCGACAAACCTAACCGTAAGTGACCTACTGACTTGAGTTGATCTATTCTAAAATCAGTTTTGACAAATATCTTGCACATAAAGTTGCTTTATATTGGCAATTCTATGCATCAGGTTAGAACATTGAGTTCCTGGGAGCGGGGCACCATTCTAAACTAATTTGTCCCACAGGATTTACCAGGAAACTATAGTTTAAAATTAACATCAGTCAATGAGTTTTATGGTGAGATTTTTGTCCAAGTGAATGGCCACGAGCATCTGCCTTGAATCCCTGTTCCCGACTAGATACGTCAGAGCCGCATTCCAACTGTTTCCTGAGTTTAAAACGCACATTCACTGATCCACTTTAGAACAGTGAGACCAAAATCTGTGAGGGTGGGTCCCCGGGCTCTGCATTTTAAACAAGTATCTTAGTAGGTCCTGCACACATGAAAGTTTGACAGTTTTTTGGTGCCTCTTTCTTCCTTTCTTTCAAAAGCTGGAGTAGACCTCAAACTGTTTTCTGAAAGAGATTTTGGTGCCAGCTTCTCGGTACTTTGATTTCCTCTGCTGAGGTGGAGTGAGGCACCAGCCAGCCGTGAGTCTAGAGAAAACCCTAAACTCTGTTCTCCCCTTTAGTCATTAAAAGCACAACAATTTTCTTTTTATCCGTAATGCAGGTTCTTTCGAGAGATCACAAACTCCTATTCTGCCTTGTTCGGTTTTATCAAAATCCCAGTCAGGAGAAATAAAATGGGCGGTGGTGCATCACCCAGGAAAATGCAGTCCACTCATTCCTGTAATAATTCTGAAGTTTATCCTTGAAATGTAGCAAAGTAGCAGAGAATTGTGCTTGGATAATATTGCTCCCCCCACCCCCCAACCCCATTTGGTTTTGTTTTTACTGAACTGTACCCTGGAGTGACACATCAGCCTGGCTTGGAGCATTGTTATAAGAAACACAGAGGACGTTTGTTAGTGGGAACGTGGCAGGGCCTTTGGTCTCACAGTGTAGCAGAATTCGTCCAGTCTGGATCTCAGGACGCACAGTCCTTCCAAAGAGCAACCGTTTGTTTTCACCTGAGGAGTACGGTCGACGCGAATCCTAAGTGCGCGTTCCCCTCTGCCTTGGTTTCTGAGAGACTCCGCAAGGACACGTATCGCGACCCACCGGAGCCAACGCAAGGCCAGTGTCGCTCTGTGCCGCGCTCACCCCGGCCTTTACAGGATCACATGTGGTCTCTGACCTCCTATGGCCCAACTTACACAGCGTGTCATTTGCACGGCCTGTGCTTTAAAACTCACTGCTAGTCACCCCGCAAGCAGCAGAGAGGGATGGGCAGGTGGAGGCAAACCCAGAGCTTCTCCTTCCGAGTCGGATTCTCTGCCATAGCAGCGCTTCCCTCGCCGCGCACCCTCTCCACCAAAACACACCTTCCAAACCAAGAGGCAAACTTCTTGAATAACAGGTAAGAGAGAAATAAAAATGTTATGTTTTATAGGGAAATATAGCTGTTCCTAGGAGTAGTTAGGGAGAGTAGAGAAGAAGGAAAAAGCAAATGAATGGAAAACAAGAAAAGGAGAAAATAAATGAAAAAGCAAGTATAAAGGAAGAAAGGGAACATGTAAAGAAGCAAGGATCATTCTCAGATTGGAACGATCGAAGTTTTGATTTTCCAGGCTAACACAGGACCTCAAGTCACTCAGCGAAGGAGTGTGCCAAGATCACTCCCCTTTGTGCGCTCCTGCTGGTCCTAGCACTTAGTCGTGTGCCTCTGGGTCAGGTTCTGCCCGTTAGCAGGTGGCTGTCATTTCTCCCCAACTTGTTTCAAAGACACAGAAGGGAAGGGAAAAAAAGTGAAAACTAAAGGGCTTCACAGTTCAAACGTAGGTTGTTTTTCTGACGCACGAGGGCGCTGATCCTACAGTTTATGTTCTTGTGGGAAACTAGGTCTGTGGGACTTGGGGCTGGGAGCCTCCAGGGAAAAGAAGTTTTGGCTGTGTGTACTAGGGTCACCAGGTTTTCCGGAATGGGTGGGACATGTTCTAATGTCCGGGGCTGGCCTTCCACCACAGGGCTGCTGGCTGGAAGCTCCTTAAGATCAGAAACCAACTAACTGCATGTCCTGTGTCTCTGTAGCAACAGAATTAGTGTATCAAGACACCACGACCAGAGTCTGACTCAAGGGTTAGGGAGCAAGTTGCTTAAACCCCTCTCAGTCCAAAAAGGGAAGTATCATCTCCTATAACTGCAAGTGTGTGTGTGTGGGGGAGGGTTATTAAATGGGGTGGAGGGTCCCTCTAAAGCAGGCAAGACAGCCCGTGACACATTCGAGGGACTCGACAGGCAGGAGCAACACTAGCTTGCAGGTAGCGGGGCTGGCGGACGATGGGGCTCAGTAGGCGTCGGACTGAATGACCGAAGCAAGGAAGGAGGTGGCAGAATCGAAAACCATTTACTGGACTGAGGGAAGCGGACACTGTCGAGCTGCCCTCGTGTGCAGTCGGCCCGTTGGGTTCCCCTCGGAGCAAAGCAAGGGTCTTGCGAGGGGTAAGCACTCCGTAGCTCGGCCAGCCGCTGGGGGTCCTCCTCCAATGGGCAAGAAAACAGGGATCAGAGGGGGAAAGTGATGCGCCCCAGGTTTTAGAGCTGATTAGTGAATCCCCATAAGACCCCGGGTCTCCTGAGTCCTAGCACAAAGCCCAGCCCTCAGGAGCCCCCAGACAGGCTGGGGACTGAAGGGTAGGCAGCGTGGGGACTGGGGAGATGGGAATGGACTGACCCTAGAAGCCAAATAGGCTCTTGACTTAGTTTCACAGTGCTTGTGAGAGGCACCCTTACCCAGCACTGACCCCACCCAGGTGTGGAAAGAGCCAGAACCGCAGAAGAACCTCATGCTTGCCCTGGGGCCACCTACCGTTGGCCTCAAATCTGAAGGACCTGCAGAGAGAGCTCTCACTTCCCCAAATGTGCTCTTCCTGTGTCACAAGGAGCCCTTGGGTCACCTCCTTCCTTTGTGCAATGAGATCCAAAGGGCAGTTTCTGCCTCTGCTTGTTTTCTTTCCTGTTATCACTTTCTGTAGCTTTTCCAGAACCCAGTTCTCGGGATGCAGCCCTGCTCCAGGTGGCTCTCTAAGGGAAGCTTCCTGACCTCAGCAGGATAACAGAATGACTCCCGAGCCCTGGCGTCCCCCCTTCGCTGGGCTAAAGCTGCTCCCCTGGGCAGTCTTACCCCTCTACTTTTGAGCTACAGCAGGAGGCAATAAAAGGCACCTTCCACGTGCCTGCGGTGACCATATTTTCCAAATTCAAGAACAGGACACGTTACCCCACCAGGCACGTGCCTTCTGAACAAAAGACATAAAATTGGGACCGTGCCAGAAAATCCAGGATG
Source organism: Mustela putorius furo (assembly GCF_011764305.1). NCBI lineage: Eukaryota > Metazoa > Chordata > Mammalia > Carnivora > Mustelidae > Mustela > Mustela putorius. Next base: position 1,788,302 of record NW_025421748.1, on the reverse strand, counting down.
GATGGTCGCCATGCGCAAACCTCAGGGGAAATTCTCTCTTCTCAGGGATGCCTGCCGGAAGCTGCCATCTCCTTCAGCCATGGGTTCAAGACTGAGCGCGACTCAGACACCAGACACAGTGGAGCACTGGTGACCTCGTGCTCAGGGCCTGCCAGGAATCTGGGCATGAACGGTGGCGTCCAAAAACCCCTTTCCTTGATTTCACTTGTTTGCTGTGTCTGCAGAAGGACCCCAGCCCCATGAAGACTTTGCAAGGCCTCTTGGAATGCAATGATGATTCTTCTAAAAATATCAATCCAACAACTCAGGTATGTCCAGTAAATACCATAATGACCTGTTTCACATGTCAGGTACTATGCTGTGCACTGTCAGAGATGAAAAGCTGAAAAAGAGTTTATTCTAACTCTTTTGGGTCCTTGTGGCAGACAGGAGGTCATGCTAGTCGTGCCTAGAGGAGGATCCAGTGACCAACCAGCCGACTTCTACCCTTCCACCCTCAACTGTCATAAAAATAATTGCGGCATTATAAAAAGAGCTGGACTCGGTGTCATAGGTCCTGGTTCAGAGCTTGACTCCTCTGCTAATGGCTGTGTCGTCCTGAGCACGGAGACCAACCTCCGCCTCCTCGTCCGTCAAAAAGGAAGTCCCGATACCCTCTGGCAGTGAGGTTGGGTGAGGGCCAAATGCTGGCAAGTTCTTTATGTTCCTGTGACAGAAAAGATGCTGAGAAAAGTTTTCCTTCCTTCCTTCCTTCAGGAGCTTAGAAACCAATGGAGAAGACAGAGTCTTCTTTTTTTAATTTAATTTATTTATTTGACAGAGATCATAAGAGGCAGAGAAGCAGGCAGAGAGAGGGGGAAGCAGGCTCCCCGCTGAGCAGAGACCCCCGCCCCCGCCGCCACGCAGGGCTCGATCCCAGGACCAAGATCATGACCTGAGCCGAAGGCAGAAGCTGTGACCCACAGAGCCTCCCAGGCACCCTGAATCTCGACTTCTTAAAAAAAACATAAATGGCCTCTCAATCCGTGCAAGAGCTTCCCAGAGTTACTGTGGCGGTCACGTGTCCCACCCCATGTCTGTTCTCCTTTTCTACAGGAAGAAAAATTCTTACTGGGCACCTGCAACTCAGCTAAAGACTGTGTCTCCCAGTTTGCCTGGCAGCTATGGCTGTCCATGTAGTTATGCTTGGGCCAACGTGAAAGAGAAGTAGAAGCGGTATGTGCACTCTACCAGGCCAGCCCCTTAAAACAAAAGCCTGTGCTCTCCTCCTTCCTGATGGCGAGGATACGGAATGTGAGGGCCGGAGCTGAGGAAGCCGTTTGGAGTGGAGCACCTCTGAACTACTCACCTGAAATCTGGCATGAGAGAAATAAGTTAGTGTAAGCTACTGTGTTTTTGTCTTCTTGATACAGTAGCCTCACTTTTACTGCACTCACCTCTCTCACCTCTGCTGTCTTCTGTCTCACTAGCCCACCTTGGAAAAGCACACCAGGCATCCGTCAGCCCACACCAAAGGGTCTGGACTTTGATAAGCAGAGAGAGGGCCCAGATGAATGCTGACACGATCCAGGGGTCTTTTTACAAGCAGGGTGGATCCGTGAAACCTGAGAGAAAGGAGCCTTGTGGCATTTGGAAAACACAACAATAAGGGCCATTATTAGCTGAGGTGGTGAAATCACAATCAGAGCCTCTGGGCTCTTGGCATGACCTTTGGGGTTAGGGGTGTCTGGGCAAAAATGGCCGGCTAGTTGGAGTTCAAGGTGCCCCAATTCCAATGGCTCTAGTCTCCATCAAGAAACCTGGGAAAATCTCTCTGTTGGACGCTCAGGGACTGACCCCGACCTGAGCTGCTACCAAGTATCAGGAGAAGCTTTCCGAACAAATCAGGAACAATTAGACATTTGTGCAGGTAGATCGCAGTCTGTGTCCAAATCTCAGAGCCAGTCTTCTTGGATATCAGCTTACAGTCCCTGGGGAGAGGAGCTGCTCCCCTGGGGAGGTCATGTCTCAGCCCAACTAATTTAAAGCCAAGTTCTTGGCACTCACCCGTCCCCACGCAGCTTGTCTTGAGCAGAGCAGACAGGAGACCCTGGACTGAGCTGCAGTCCGAACTGCCCATTTCTTATCAGGGGCTTCTCGGTCTCCTCCTAATCTAGAATTGTCAAGGACAGGCTTGCAAGTGCACCGGGACGGCTTCCTCCGTCTGGACAGTGACTGGGTCTCTGGGCCCGTAGGGTCGGAATCAGACCAGCCCAGCCCCGGCCCAGCTCTCCCCATCCACTGCAGTTTCCCGAAGCGAGTATGCTTTCTGTAGCATGGGGAGGTAAAAAAAGAGTTATTTTATCGTCAATTGTTTATTTTATTAGTACAGAAAAAAACTAGCACACTAAACTGAGGATTTCATGGATACGATTACGTAGGACAAGACTGATTTTAAAATGGAGCAAATTTAACATAGGTCTAAAAACATGCCGAGTAAATGACAGCACAGGTGGGTCACACGGCTGAAATAAAGGTGGTGCTGGAAAACACTCTTCACTGGGCTCATTTGCCAGTTGAAAGGGAAAACTAGGGTTGCTCAATGGACCCAAATACTCTTTTTTTATTGTGGGGGTGGTTTTTTAAAATTTTGTTTTATTTAAAGATTTTATTTATTTATTTGAGAGAGAGAGCATGAGTGGTGGGGGGAAGGGGGCAGAGGGAGAGGGAGAAGCAGACTCCCCATTGAGCAGGGACCCTCCGGGGGCCACAGTGGGGGACTCCATGTGGGACTCGATCCCAGGACCCTCAGATCATGACCTGAGACAAAGGCAGACCCTTAACCAACTGAGCCACACAGGTGCTCCCCAAAGACTCTTTTTAACTAGCAAATGCAGTCTCTTTCCAGGAGGATTATCTACCTGGGAGATCAAATTAAGGTAGTAGAGGTTTAAGCAAATCAGACTTGTATTTTAGGGAATTCTGAAATCGAGTTACCAGAGAAAATCCAGGACCCCCAGTTCAACTGGAACGTTAGATGAATTATTGCACAGGACACATTAAGACTAAAAATTATTCATCGATGATCTGAAATTGAAATGTATCTGGGCATCTATCTTGTGTTTTTGTTCAATAAATCTGGCAACCGTCCTCTAAAAGTTTTACTTCTTTTTTTTTTTAAAGATTTTATTTATTTATTTGACAGACAGAGATCACAAGTAGGCAGAGAGGCAGCAGAGAGAGAGGAGGAAGCAGTCTCTTCACAGAGCAGAGAGCCCGATGCGGGGCTCAATCCCAGGACCCTGGGATCATGACCTGAGCTGAAAGCAGAGACTTTAACCCACTGAGCCACCCAGGTGCCCTTGAAAGTTTTACTTCTTTTCAGCAACTCCATCTTACCCCTGAATACCAGTCCTAGCTGATCAATACGATATCCGTGATGTCTTTCAAACCCTCCCCTCTGTTCCAGGTTAGGTCTGAATCATGTCTCTGCTGACATGGCCAGGATCCATGACCCGCCCCTGGATACCTAAGTAGTCAGAGGAACAGCCAGCCTGGACCCCAAGTCTTCTCACTGGATGCCCGGCCCTGTTTACAGAACCCTGCACCCAGCAACCCCCCAAAACACCCACACCCGCCCCTCAACCCCTCCCTGTCCCAAAAGGAAGTCCTGGACAACGAATCATTTCTTCTTTGCTGGCCGCTCGCTCCTTATTTTGTCCATGACATCTTCATTTGGCTTGGTGTATTGAACTGGTGGTGATTAGGGATTTGCCATGAATGTTTTCAGCAAAAAATTAAAATAGAAGAAAGAATGGGTTCTTTAATTGCTACTGGGGCAAACAGCTGGGTAGGGCTGATGTCCTTTGCAAGAGGGCAAAATTGCAGGATGGAAGTCGGGTGCACAACTGGAACCCTTTCCCTGACCCCAGGACTATAGGACATTCCAAGCAGCATTTTCCTCAGAAGAGACTTGCTGTCAGAGTCAGGAACGTAGTTGTTTTTAAACCTTAAAATTATCTTAAATTACACCATCTCTTGGGTCTCTCTTGGAAATAGCAAACAATTCAAGGGGTTATTTTTTTTCTTTCTTTTCCTGTTTTTATTTATTTTTATTTTTAAAAGAAGTTTGTTTATTTGTTTGTTTATTTATTTATTTATCTTTGAGAGAGCGAGAGGGGCAGGCTCCTCACTGAGTGTGAGACAGACAGAGAGCTGTCTCAGGACCCTGAGATTATGACCTGAATGAAATCAAGAGTCTGACACTTAAATGACTGAGCCACCCAGGAGCCCCTCTTTTCCTATTTTTAAAAATTGTTTTTAAAATTGAGTTTTAGGGGCACCTGGGTGGCTCAGTCAGTTAAGTGTCTGCCTTTGGCTCAGGTCATGATCCAGGGTCTTGGGATCGAGCCCCATTTCCGGCTCCTTGCTCAGTGGGGCATCTGCTTCTCCCTCTGACCTTCTCTTCCTGTGCTATTTCTCTCTCAAATAAATTAATGAGATTTTTAAAAATTTTTTTAAAATAAAATTGTTTTACATACCCTAGAATGCACAAAGCACACTGACCTTTTTTTTGTATTTTCTATGTATTTTGTTTATTTGAGAAGCAGGGGGAGCAGCAGAGGGAGAGGGAGAAGCCGGCAACTCACTGAGCAGGGAGCCTGATTTGTGGCTCGATCCTGGGACCCCAGGATCATGACCTGAGTCAGATGTAGCTCCTCAACCAACTGCATCCCACAGGCACCCCCTGGAGCAGGCTGGTCACCATGTGCAGGTTGGTGCGTTGTTACGTTCACATACACTGGCCCTCAGATCGAGACAGAAGATGTTTCCATTTCCTCAAGGGGTCCCTGTGCCCCTTCCCAGTCAATACCACTACCCAGGGACAGCTGGCATCCTGGCCTCTGTCTCCTCACGTGGCTGTGTGTGTTCTTGAAGGTCACACCTGTATTCTGTGTCTGGTTCTGCTCAGCCATACGTGTTGTACGTGTCAGGCATCTCTTTCTCTTTACTGCTGAGTGACATTTGTGTGTGTGTGAATGATACACAACCATTGATCTGTCCTTCGACATTTGGGTGGTTCCTGTTTTGTACTACGATGGATACGTCTGATGTGAACATTCTTGTACCTGTCTGGGACAGAGCCACCTGTTTGGGACTTTGGCTAGGTGTGGATTGCTGGGTCATGGAGCTGACTCTCCCCCAGCCACATGAAGGAGACGGCCATTAAGCAAACCTATGAACAACTCAGGATGTGTTTCTCGATCTCAGAGTGATCAGTGTCCCTTCTGCCTTCTATGCCAAGATCTATTTAGGATACCTAGTCAGCTGGGTTCACTGTCTCCCGGTTATTCTGGAAATTTGTAAACAAACTCAGAGAGAATTCCCACATGCCACGCTGTTCCAGCAGTGCCGAGTGCACTCCTAATCCATCCCCTAACCATTGTCCATCCCCTAACCATTTATTTTCTGGACTTTTTTTTTTTTAAAGATTTTATTTATTTGAGAGAGAATGAGAGAAAGAGAGTTCAAGCACAAGCTCGAGGGAAAGGCAGAGAGAGAAGGAGAAGCAGGCTTCCTGCTGAGCCAGGAGTCTGATGTGGGGCTTGATCCCAGGGCCCCGAGATCACAACCTGAGCCAAACGCAGATGTTTAACCCACTGAGCCACCCAGGCGCCCCTGGAATATTTTAAAGCAAATCTTAGGCCTCTGAAGTTCAGCCGTGAGTACGTGGGTACACACCTCTGACACATAATAACCTTTGCATTTAACATCACTATCACACCTAAGAAAAGTTATACAGATTTCTACACACCATCTGTGTCCAAATTTTCCCAACTGTCTCAAAACCACTGTCGTGTCTGAATCAGGATGCAGCGAAGGTCTGCACATTGTTTCCAGACATTTCTTAGGTCTCTTTCAGTTTAGAACAATTCCTTCTTTCCCTTTCTTTACTTTTTTTAAAACGTCACTTATTTGTAGAAGAAACCAGCTCATTTGCTCTACAGAAAACCCTATTCCGGGTTTTTCTGATTAAGTCTTCATGGGTCATACATGAACCATATGCTATAGTTCCTCTAAATTGGGAGTTAAACTAGAAGCATGATTAGACTCTGGCTGGGTTTTTAGTGACTTTGGCAAACATCCCCTCGTAGGTGGCTCTGGGCCCTCTCCCTCACATCACCTCAGGAGGCCCGTGGCGTCCTGTCCCTTCTCTGCAAGCTGAGATCTGAAGCGTGCGTCCCTTCCCCTCCACTCCGCCCACGCCCGTGTATGGCCCCCCACCAACCCACAGACATGCACTGTCATCATGTCCTCCTCTTGGTCCACTCCACGGGGGCTTACGTCCATGGCTTCAGCGGTTCAAGTCATGGCGCAGAGAGCCTGATGGGATGTCTACCACTATCACCACTGCTCAGCCCAATCTGTGGCTGAGAATCCTAGCATCTCCCCGTCAGCATCTCCTTGCAAAGCAAGTGGCAGTTCAGCTCTGTCAGAATGTGGAGACTCTATGCATCTCCATAAGAGACTGCCTGAGATTGGCTTCTCTGTTCACCAGTTTTCACTAGTGGGGGACACACCCCTTCTCACAAGCACAGAGTTGGAAGCCTAGAGATTATAAAGGTGTTTTCCTGGTTGGTGCTAAATATGCTTTTTTTTTTTAAGATTTTATTTACTTATTTGACAGACAGAGATCACAAGTAGGCAGAGAGGCAGGGAGGGAGAGAGGGGGAAGCAGGTTCCCTGCTGAGCAGAGAGCCTGATGCGGGGCTCGATCCCAGGACCCTGGGATCGTGACTTGAGCCGAAGGCAGAGGCTTAACCCACTGAGCCACCCAGGCACCCCCTAAATATGCTTTTTTAGGTATTTTTACTCAGGTAGTCATAGGCCTGGTCTTTGACATAAACCCACAGGTGTGGCACCAGTGAAGCTAATTTGTGATTAAGCATATTCAGGCCTCTGTGTTTCTGCTCCCCACCCCCACATCTTTTTAGTTTTAATTGTGGTTAAAATAAAAATAAATAAAACCCACCCTCTTAACAGTTTTTAAGCGTACAGTTCAGTGGTGTTAACTATATCCGCAATGTCGTATAGCAGATCTCCAGAACTTTCTCATCTTGCAAAATGGAAACTCTATTATACCAACTGAATAACAACTCCATTCTCCCTTCCCTCCCCCACCTCTGGCAACCACCATTCTTCTTTCTGTTTCTGTGGCTTGGACTACCCCAGAGAGCTTATACAAGTGCAACCACATAGTATTTGTCCTTTTGTGACTGACTTGTTTCACTCATGATGTCCTCAAGGCTCATACCTGTTAGAGCGGGTGACAGATCCTTCTTTTTTAAGACTGACTAATATTCCATGGAATGAATATATGTATGTCCCACATTTCCTTTCTCCATTCATTTGGCAATGAATATGGGGGCTTCTTTCGCCTCTTGGCTAATCGTGAATAATGCTGCAGTAAGCATAGGTGTGCAAGTACCTATTTGAGATCCTGTTTCAAATTCTTTGGGATATATACCTAGACGTGTGATTGCTGGATCATATAGTAACTTTATTTTTAGTTTTTTGAGGAAACTCCATGCCATTTTGCACAATGACTGCATCATTTTCCATTCCCACCAGCAAAGCACAATAGTTCCAATTTCCCCACATCCTCACCAGCATTCGTGTTCTGTATTTTGTGTTTTTTTATGATTGCTATCTTAATGAGTGCAAGGTGGTATCTCATTGTGATTCTAACTTGCATTTCTCTGACGGTTAGTGATGTTAAGCATCTTTTCATACGCTTGTTGGCCATTTGTGTTTCTTCTTTGAGGAATGTCTATTCAAGCCTTTGCCCATTTTTCAACTGAGTTATTTCATTTTTTGTGGTTGAGTCGTAGGAGTTCTTTACGCCTTCTGGACAGATATATAATTTACTATTATTTCCCCCCATTCCATAGATTGCCTTTCACTCTGTTGGTTGTTGCCATCAATTTGCAGAAGTCTTACAGTTTGATGTAGTCTATGTAGTAGATGTTTGTCTATTTTTGGCTTTTGTTTCCTGTTTTTTGGTGTCCTGTCTGATAAATCATTGCCAAGTCCAATGTCATGAAAGTTTTCCCTGTGTTTTCTTCTGGAATTCTCATGGTTTTAAGTCTTATGTTTAGGTCTTTAGTCCATTTTGATGTAATTTTTAAATATAGTGTAAAGTAAGGTCCTAACTTCGGTCTTTCACATGTGAATATCCTATTGTCCAAATGCGGCATTTTTTGAAGATGCTATCCTTTCCCTGTTGTGTGGTCTTGGTATCCTCTTGAAGATCACTTGACCACACATGCAAAGGTTGATTTCTGGGCTCTCTGTTCTGTCCCATCAGTCCATGTGTCTGTCTTTATGTCAGTACCTGTTTAGGTTGCTGTAACATTGTTATGTGTTTTGAATGCGGGAAGTATGAGGCTTCCAACTTTGTTTTTGTTTTTCAGGATTTTTCTTTTTTGATAATTCAGGCAATTTGAGATTCCATATGAATTTTAGGATTTTTTTTTCCATTTCTGGAAAAAAATGCCATTGGGATTTTAAAAGGAAGTGTATTGACTCGGTAAATAGCTTTGGGTAATATAGACATTTTAGCAATATTAAATCTTCCAATGGACGAGCACATAATGTCTTTCCATTTATTTGTGTCTTCCTTAGTTTCTTCAGCAAAATGTTTTATACTGGGGGCGCCTGGGTGGCTCAGTGGGTTAAACCGCTACCTTCTGCTCAGGTCATGATCCCAGGGTCCTGGAATCGAGCTCCTCACTCAAGCTCTCTGCTCAGCAGGGAGCCTGCTTCCCTCTCTCTCTCTCTGCCCAAGTCTCTGCCTACTTGTGATCTCTGTCTGTCGAATAAATAAATAAAATCTTTAAAAAAATAAAAGGATATTTGGGGAGCCTGGGTGGTTCAGTGGGTTAAAGCCTCTGTCTTTGGCTTGGGTCATGATCCCAGGGTTCTGGGATCAAGCACCACGTCCGGCTCTCTGCTCCACAGAGAGCCTGCTTCCTCCTCTCTCTCCCTGCCTGCCTCTCTGCCTACTTGTGATCTCTGTCTGTCAAATAAATAAATAAAATCTTTTAAAAAAATGTTTTATATTGTTCAGGGTACAGATCTACCACTTCCTTGGTTAAGTGTACTCTTAAGGTTTTTTTTGTTTGTTTTTTTAATGCCATAACAAATGGGATTGCTGTCTTAATTTCCTTCTTGGATTGTTCACTGTTACTGTATGGAAATGCAGAATTGACATCAGATCTGTGTATGGGTTCTCTAGATGTGGTTTTCAGAGACATAAGGGACCATACCTGTATTATGAGCTGTGTTAAGCTTCAAGTGATTGACAAAACGTTCCCAGTCTGTGTGACTGTAAGTCATTTGCCTCACGTACTCCTTAAAACCAACCCTGGCAGGGGGGTCTGGGTGGCTCCATCAGTTAAGCATCTGCCTTTGGCTCGAGTCATGATCCCAGCAGCCTGGGATCCAGCCCTGAACCCGCATCCCGGCTCCCGGCTCAGCGGCGAGTCTGCTTCTCTGTCTCCCTCTGCTCCTCCCCCTGCTCTCTCTCTCTCTCTCTCTCTCTCTCTGTCAAATAAGTACATAAAATCTTTACAAATGAATACATAAATAAATAGAACAAACGCCGGCCATTTACGCATGTGTGTTGGCCGGGCCAGCTACTGTTGTGGACGCAGGACACGCTTCTTGGGTCTGTTGCGGCAGAAGAACTTGGAGGAAGAACAATCGCCAGCAGCCGCGAGGGCGTCTTAGAGACCCCAGCCTCTGGGTCTGGAGTCTTTTCCCTCTAGACGTGAATGAGAGGCAGTAGGAGGGAAAGAAACCAGGACGAGGGAAAGAAGAAAGAAGGGCCTGATGAGTCTCAGAAGGATGTTCTGCGAACAGAATGGAGCCGTTCAGCACGAGGGACTGGTGAGGCGCAGCCGGCAGAGACCGAGGCCACAGGGCGATCACGGTGCGTGTGGTTTCCTGAGTGGTAAGCTGAGGGGGGATAGAAGCCAGGAGAGAAGCTTCCTGTGGGAGAACGAGGGTGAGTAAGGCATCCGCCGAGCAGACACTCAGGAACGTGGAGAAGAGAAGGTGCGGCCCGCTGGGCTGGGAGGTAGACCTAGGCGTGAGGAAGGATGTATGGGCAGGTGCAGTGTCGCCAATGTCGGAATGCCTCCCCAGCATTTCTAGTTTCTCCCGAGTAAGGATCCCTGAGCAGAGGCACCTGCCTTAGCTCGTCCGCGGCCACTAGGACAGTCCCTCAAGTGCTTTCTTCCCACCCCACTTCCTTCTTACCAACCCCAGTTCCCACGGTGGCCTACCAGCCTTAGGGTAACCACGACTCGGGGCATGCGTGTGAGAGAAAAAGCACCACGCAGAGAAACAGACCCAAGAGACAGAGCCAGACAGAGAATTCATGAAGCCTTAAACACAGCTGCAGAATTAAAACAAAAATGTCAAGGGAACAGAGTGTTCCAGCCGACTGAACTTCCTGTTGGTAAGTCTCAGAGGAGGAGGGGTGAGGTCTGGAGCTCTAGAACTGTGGTAGAGGGAGGGCGGGGTCTTGCTCGGGGTGCAGGGGGACCCCTTTGCAGGCCTGGCCACCCAGGACTGGGGTTCCCCTCCGCAAGGCTGTTGACACTCACTTCCTGAGGCCGGCCATGGTCACGGGAGGCTTTCAGTTACTGGTGTGCCCAACCTACAGAAAACAGGATGTCAGGTTTCAGATCTGATTAAGCCACAAGATGCAAATTCCTTCTCCACCCCTCCCCCAAGCGGCTCCGATTGCTGCCACCCACACCGGTCCCCTTTGGGCAGCAGAAATGCATGCATCTCCCTGTGTGACTCCCATGGGAGGCTGCTGTTCTCCCTCGTTCATGGCCAGCTGGGCTGTGCAAGATCAGATTTACTGCCTAACCCATTTTCATTTGAGATTTACAGTCATTTTCCTTAGGAATTCCTTACTACCTCCTTGGGTGACTGATGAGACCCAATCTCAAATGAAGAGAATCGTTAAGTTGCTTCGCTCCTGAGGAAGCACACAGCTAGGGGCCTGGGGTCCCCAGTCCTGGGGGGTGGCTCCTCTGCCCTCAGTCACTCCAGGTGCGTGGTCATCCTGTCTCTCTCTCTCTCTTCCTGTTCACCCCTGTCTCTCTCTCTGTTTTGGCCTGAAGTGCCCATCACATACAAAAAGAAACAAAAACACAAAACAGAGGGAATTTTGCTCAAGACCAATAATCACCTGTTTTTCGGAAGCAAGTACCGAGCACAAAGCACTCCCAGAACAAAACTCGCAGCGCAGCCGGCCCCGTAGTAGGACCCCAGGATGGGTTTAAAGGTAATGCTTACTCAGAGGGCCAGCGTGTGCCCCATGCGGGCCACACTTTGCAGACCTGAGGACTGTCCAAGCTGGCATCCGACCAGCCCTCACGTCCCTCTCCACCACCCCTCAGCCTCTCTGAGCCCCTCGTTCACATAGTTCTTTCCCCACCCCAACGCCACCAAGCACCCCAGGCCGGCTGCCTCTTCCTCTTGTCTGCAGGCCTTCCTCGGGGCGCAGTGGCTGCCAGTGTTCACAATGATTCAGGATAGTTAGGATCCTGATATTTTGTTCAAATTTTGAGTCAAATGTTCAAGGGTCTACTACTTACTGCCTCCTCAGATAAATGACAGTCTTCTAAGATCCAGACTCCATGTGGGGCTCACAGGGCCCAATGACACTGGTCATTATGAAGAGGAGAACATTGAGGTAACACAAGGGTTAGAAAGATCAGCAAGATGAAAAAAAAGTCTTAAAAAGTCTCAGATACGGGGCACCTGGCTGGCTCCGTGGGAGCGCGCGACCCTTAACCTCAGGGTTGTGAGTTTGAGCCCCACAGTGGGTGTAGAGATTACTTAAAAATAAGATCTTTTACAAGAAAGTCTCAAGTACATCCCAGGTGGGGAAGCAGAGAAAGCGAACAGAGACGCGAGCGTACGAAATGTAACAACGACGCATTCCAAAACCGTAAGTCAGTCACAAGGAAGCCTCAGGCTCTGGGGTCGGCAGGTTATCCGGTGGGATGAGGCACGTAAACAAGCCTGTAAGTGGCAACACTCAGAAAAGGTCTCATGCTTGTCTACTCCAGAAAAAAACCCATAGTTCTTATCCATGAAATGTATGCATTATTTAAGAGAAGGTACCTTAAAACTAGTTTCCAAGACGAAGAAACACCACTCAAGATAGTGAAATTTATTCAGAATTGAGATTCGGGACCCCTTCCTCCCCTCCCCCGCCTTTCTGGCACGTGCAAGCAAAAAAATGCAGAACTGAATCCGAACTTAGAATATCCAAGAACTGTCGAATACAGTACAAATGAGGAGAAATGAGAGAAAGATGCATCTGTCCTCCAAGGTGAGGCTGCCGCCAAGCAGAAGACTTCATAGAAGTAGGTGGAAATCATCAGTGGAGGCTTGGCATTGAGAGACGGACATGACGGATGCACGTTAGAAGGACCCTGGCCATAGCGATGGTGTCTTCTTCCGGACACAGGACGGCAGCCGCTCCCAACAGTACTGTATCAGGAACACTCCAGCTCTCATCACGCTTACGACTCACCAGCAACCATACTAAGCATTTCCCACGTATTAACTCACTTAATCCCTACAGCTCTATGGGATCAGTTCTATGACTTCACAGACAGAGAAATGGGGGGGAATGGTTATGTAACTTGATCGAAGTCACACAGGGGGAGCCAGGAAGTCCGGTTTCCATGCTGACCTTCCTAACCCTCCGTGTTCCCTCAATGTCTTCTCTTTCTGCTCTTCCTACGTTTGTCGGCAGCCGCTGAGGAAGCGGACCGCCGTGTGGGTTAGCTGCTGCTTCTGCTTGGGTGCCCGTGTCCATTCGTTCTTCCAACATGTATTTACTCACCACAGTGGAACTGGTCTTGATCACAGAACTTTGACCAAGGAGAACAGAATGTGCCTTCATTAAGTGTCAAGTTCTAGGAGAGGATAAAGGAAGCAAACAAGCAGTTAGAAAGCAACTCTCTCAAAGACAGGAAGAGGACAGGCAGGAGGTACGAGTGGGAAGCTGTCTCTGGGGGCAGGGGGAGGCCCGAGAATGGGGGAAGGGCCCTACTCAGGACCCTACTCCCTGGAGGAAGATCGACCTGGGACTGAGGAATGGATAAGGGTTTGCTCTGGGCAAAGGAAGAAACTGTGTTTCAGGCAGAAGACAGAGCTCTTTCAGAGACCTGAAAGCAGTTCAGGACGCCTGGAGTGTTGAGGACTGGGTGTTCTCTGCTGAAGAAGGGGCCAGAGAGGTAAGTGGAGGCCTTGTCAGGAAACGGTGTGAGTTCACGTTCAATGGCTGGGGGTCTCGGAGTTGGAATGGTAGCACTTTACTGGTAAAGATGAGAGAAGAATCAAGAATGATTCCAGGGGCGCCTGGGTGGCTCAGTGGGTTAAAGCCGCTGCCTTCTGCTCAGGTCATGATCCCAGGGTCCTAGGATTGAGCCCTGTGGCGGGCTCTCTGCTCAGCAGGGAGCCTGCTTCCTCCTCTCTCTCTCTCTGCCTACTTGTGATCTCTCTCTCTGTCAAATAAATAAATAAATAATCTTTAAAAAAAAAAAAAAAAAGAATGATTCCCAGCTTTCTGTCCTAACAAAAGGGTGAACAGCGAGACTGCTCCAAGAGCAAAAGAGAAGCTAACAGGTGGGGACACAGGTTTTTAATAATTTTTGCAAATGTGCACTTTGCTGGGGTTGAAAAATGAGCATGGAGTGTGCAGAACATTTTCCACTTAGGGCATGCTGGATGGCTCAGTTGGTTAAGCGTTTGCCTTTGGCTTAAGTCGTGATCCTGCAGTCCTGGGATGGAGTCCTGCTTCAGGCTCCTTGCTCAGCTTGGAGCCTGCTTCTCCCTCTGCCTCCTCCTCCCCCTGCTCCTGTGCTCGCTCTCTCTGACAAATAAATAAATAAAATCCCTTCGAAGAAAAGAAAGAAAGAAAGAAGTCGTTCTTCTCCTGTTGTCCATGTAGAGAGCGCTAAGGAGACGGGTGGTAGGCGGGACTTGGGCACTACACTTCCTCATGACCCGTTTCACTTTACGGTTCAGAACCATTGCAGGTGTTTATCTGAAGGCCATGTGGGTAACCTCCAGCGTTGGACAAACTCCTGCCCAATCCAAGATGCCGGTTCATATTAGTAAATGCCTTTACTGGCAAAACTGCAACAGCACTTAACATCACTAAAAATATCCTAAAAGAAATTGTGATATGAATTACCCTATGAAAATACACTTTAAAAATATGTACTTTTAATTCTGTAAATAGGTTCCCTTTTTTTCTAGAAGAAGTTAGTTCTTTTTCCTTTTAAGAATCAGGAAAGAGGGGCGCCTGGGTGTCTCAGTCAGTTAAATACCCAACTCTTGGTTTTAGCTCAGGTCATGCTCTCAGGGTCGTGAGATCAAGCCCCGCCCTAGGCCCCACAGTCAGTGTGGAGTCTGCCTGTCTCTCTTCCTCTGTTCTTCTCTCCCGCTTGCATGCACTCTCTCTCCCAAATAAATGAGTAAGCTCTTTAAAAAAAAAAAAAGAAGAAGAAGAAGGCAAGATAGGGGTGCCCGAGTGGCCCTGTCTGTTGAGGGTCTTGGTTTTGGGTCAGGTCTGGATCTCATGGGTTGTGGGATGGAGCCCTGAGTCAGGCTCTGCTCTTGGCCTGAGTCTGGTTGAGATTCTTCCCCCCTTCCCCTTGCTTGTGCTCACTCTCTCTTTAAAATGAGTAAATAAATAAAATCTTTGGGAGGGGACAATAAGGAACGATAGAGGATTAGCCACATCCGATGCCCAAAATTCAGATAGGAATTAAGACACTTCAAATTCTGACAGTGATTACTCTAATTTTTTCAAACTAAATTTTTTCCTCCCCAATAGGTATTATTCAGGTCGCCCCTCTCTTCTTCTGCCTCCTTCTCCCACCTCTGTTTGTGCGCGTGGGTGTGCGTATGGGTGTGTGCGTTCCTTCTCCCTCCTCCCATGCCCGGCTCTTTCTCTATCTCCGCTGAACACTTTTTTGAGGAATGCAGCTTTGCCCGAGCTGGTATGTAAGTCTGACTTTGTCTTCTTGTAAATTTGTATCTATCTTAATCATTGGAATGCTTTCAGCTATAACAAAACACTGTACTCAAATGCTTAAACCACAAAGAAATGTATCACTTCACGTAGGAAGAAATCAGGGGATAGTCCCTCCACAACTGGCCGGGTCAGTGCCTCAGCAGTCCCTGGTGAACGACTATTTGGTGAATATTTACTGAAGACCTAGCTGTGCCGGCCTTGATTTAGGTACATGGGATCGACACTGACCAGAAAGAAACAAAGTCTGTCTTCATGGAGCTTGCATTTGGGCTCTTCCCAGCTTTTCTCATGGTAGCAAAATGGTTGCTCCTGTTCTGGGGATAATATTAAATAAGAAAATACCCCATATTTACAGGGCATCTCCTCCTCTCTGTGTCCTTATCAGAAATCATAAAGTTTTCCCCTTTAATCTCATTAACCAAAATCTCACTTATTTCTCTCTAAACCAATTTCTGGAAAGAAGAAATTTTTTTCCTCACTTGTCTTAGACTATTCTGGGTTTACTTCTTTACAGAAGCTTAAAAGGGCTGGGGCGGGTAGGCGGGGAGGCAGGAGGCACTGGGTGGCTCAGCAGGTCAAGGTCTACCTTCAGCTCAGGTCATGATCCTGGGCTCCTGGGATCATGCCCACATTGGGGTCCTGGAATTGAGCCCACTTCAGGCTCCCTGCTCAGCAGGGGTCTGCTTCTCCCTCTCCCCCTGACTCCCGCCCCAACCTCATCTCTGGGTGGGGTACACAGTCTCTCTCTCTTTCAAATAAATAAAATCTTCAAAAAATATATTTTTTAATTAAAAAAAAAACTATTACCAGGTGTCACTCCCTATTGACTAGGGGTGAGGCCCAGGCATAGATACTTTTTTCCAAAGCTCCTTGGGTCATTCTAATTGACAGCCAGAGGTGAGGCTGGGGTTCAGGTGTTCGGGATGATACAATAAGGTTGAAGAGGTTTGAGTTTCTTGTAGGGCTACAAGATTTTCCCTCCTAAACATGGAACTTGCCTCAGAAGAAGCCCACAGTCTGCTGGGGCCTCCAGACCACCCTCTTCAGGTTTCTGTCAACACTGCTCCTTGGCATGGGTAATCAGACCAGTGCACTCGCTGGGCTTCCCCTGCCCCACCCTGGGAAATCCCTGACGGGCCCTTGCTGCAGCTTCGGACGCCAGCCCCTTCTTTGGGGCCCTGGAGGCGAGCGGGGTCTCTGTGGGTGTGCACAGACTTCCCTCGGTCCAGTTTGGCTCTTTGGTTGTTTCCTTCTTTCTTCTTTCTTCTTTCTTCTTTCTTCTTCTTCTTCTTCTTCAATTAAACCTCTCCCCCAAAATCATAAAGATCCATGAGTTTGCTACAGCCACACAGAGCTAGCTGTGCCAAGGAAGGCTTGGATCCTCTCCCCTTCCCATCTCCTTCTGCTGTCATACTAGGTGCTCTCTGACTGTTCTCTCTCTCCAGCATCAGGGACACTGGGGACACCGGGGCCCTTGCCACCCTGGGGATGTCTGGGGTGGAGGTGGAATGGGGAGGAACAGACAGTGGAGGGACTAGGCAGGGAGTCCACTGAAATCAAACAAATGGGACAGTTCAGTCCCCCCCCCCAGCTTTTTCCTTCATGTTTCAGTTTAAAATAACTTTAAACATCAAGAAAAGCTAAGTACAAAGAACCCCACATATCCTTCACCCAGGATTCCTTGCAGTTTTGCCAATTATCCTAATAATTTCTCTTTTTCTCAGCTCTACTGAGGCATAATTCACTAATAACACTATAAGATACTTAAAGCGTACATTGCCATGATGTGTATGTATGTGTATATAATGTATATACAATAACCCTTTACTTGACTATACAGTCGAAGGAGCCGACCAGAACCACACGTTGAACAGTGGTCCCGTCACTGTCATCTCCTTCAGCCTAGGACCCTTTGAGGAACAGACCACTTTGAGGAACATCTTCCTATCTAGCTTCTCCAGTGTTTCTTCAGCTTTAGACTGAGTCTATGCACTTTGGGCAAGAACATTCCAGAAGCGATCTTAGGCTCCTGTATCCTGTTGAGTAGCATGTGATGTCAATTTGTCCCCCCGTTGGTCATATTTACTTCAATCACTTGATTAATATGATGTCTGTTAGGTTTGTTCTCTGTGAATGTGCTTTTTCCCTTTTGTAACTAATGAGTATCTTGTAAGGGGGATGTTTTTAAATTATGAAAATCCCATTCCTCATTTCATTTTTACCCTCCAGATTTAGCATCCAATAGTATTTTTTGTACGATTTTATCTATTTAGTTGAGAGAGAGTGTGTGTGCACAGCGGGGAGAGGGTCAGAGGAAGCGGAAGAAGCAGACTCCCTGCTGGGGAGCAGACTCCCACTGGTGACCCCCAGGATCGTGACTTGAGTCAAAGGCAGACCTTAACCGGTTGAGCTGCCCAGGGGCCCCTCCAGTAGTATTTCTTACCTGAAATTATACCTATGATGATTGTCGTACAGCAAATTTCTTCCAATCTTTGTCCCGTTTGTTCAATGATGTTCTGAGAGGTTTCTCTCCGCTGACTCACCTGGTCATTAGTTTGGAGTCAGGAACTTCTATTTTATTTCATGGGTTACACCTCATCGCTACCATTATTTCTTCCGATTCTTAAATTACCCCAAATTATCCCAACATTGCCAGGGGGAACTCCTGCAGAGTTCTTGGTCCTTTTAACACTCCTCTGTCATTCATTGAGAACCTCCATATTTTCTGTGAAAAAAAGATGTTCCAGGCTAATCTCGTATTTTATCTGCCCCAGCCCTATAATCAGCCATTTTCTTCCACAAGACCTGGTTCCTTTAGTGGAGAACGGTATTTAGAAACCAAGATCTGGGCTCTGTGTGCACTGATTGCCGCTGGGGTGTCACTGCCCCTCAGCTCCATCGGTGGCTTCAACTAAGAAATACGTGTGTGTATATATATACATTGATGTCCACAGCCATCTGCAGACTGCAAACCATGCCTTCACACCACTACCTCCCATCCACTCCAGCACCAGAGTTCATTCTAGTCCCTTCCGCCTCCCACATGTTTGTACCTCCCTTGCCCAGAAACCTGGCTCCCATAGGCCTCACTATATCAACTTATTTGCTCAACTTCCCTATGTAGCCAATCTCCTGATCCCTGAAGGGCCAGTCAAAGCCTTCCCCATGCCATCTCCAATCCCTCCTGACAGTCTTCTGCACATTGGAACATCTTCCCTGTGGCTTGTTGCCACCCTGCTGCCTTCAGACTCCACTTACCTTCCACGCATTGAAACAGCTACCCCCTTCCATCTTCTGCCTCTGGGAAACCCTCCGTTGTCACTCCTTTAACACACAAAACCCCTAAGCCTTTATGCTTTCATTTCAGCATTCTCAACTCTATTCCTCAATGATAGTCACTTAGGGCAAAATTAGTTGTTTTGTTTTTGCCACATTCCCAGAATTTAGAGCTGAAGTGTGTGCATGCGTATATATTATTTTTTTGAGTTAATATTTGCAGTCATGAAAGAATATTTGTTTCTTGCTCTTCATTTTAGAAACGGATGATCAGCAGTATGGTGTCGCCACCAAGAACTGATTGATTGAGCTCTTGACAATTCTGCTCAAAAACTCATGGAGTTACTGCTTAACTTACCATGGTCTTCATGATCTTTTCTCCCAGTGGGTCTTTTCTTTCACTGGGGACCCATCTATGGAAAGGGCTTTGTCTTTGATTTGATGACAAAGATTCTCCTAATTTGCTCCACTTCCTTACGCACTCATTCATTCACCAGATATCCCTCAAGGACCTGCTTTGTGTCTATGGCTGCCCATGGTAACAAGGGCTCCACGACACACACACTCCCCTGCCCCAGCTACGTGTCTGGTGTTCTTTGTACTTCCTTCTGCACTGGCCTCTACTTACTGCTTGGCTGGTCAGACAGCAGGGGTATCTGAAGGAGGCATGGGAGAAAGTAAAGGAAGTGGGTCCTGATGAGAGACAACGAGCCCCCCAGAGAGGAAGGGGAACAACCCTCTCAGAGCCACTTTCCCTTCCCCTTAGGCTGTCACAAGAGCAGCAAGGCACAACCCCAGGTGACCCAGCAAAAATAGAGTATTTACCAGCTGGGTTGTGTCCGTTCTGGCTTCTGGGGATATTCTGGAGGGGCAGGAGGGAGAAAGAAGGGGAGCACAGCCCCACACATGCTCATGGCTGCTGAAGTGAGCGCAGGGCTATGCTGTCCTCCACCCCTCTCTCCCTGGTTTCCACTCCTTCCTCTAGTGGAAGAGAGCCCCAGAGAGCCCCAGAGAGCCCCACAGCCGCTTTCCACTCGGCAGGTCCCGAGACCCCAGAACATGGCAGAGGTGCAGCTTGACTGCGCTTTGGGCCATGGGCTCTCGCTGGGCAGGGGAAGGCGTGAGCAGGGCGTGGGTGCAGCTGCGAGGTACTTGGGCGGCTGTGACGCTCTCTGGGCCTAACGGTTTCCGGTGGGTAGGCACTTCCGCCCTCCTGTTTCTGAAGCCAGAAACCTGTGCTGGGGCAGCCCCATTCTGAGCCCAGCAGAAGATGAGATAGAGGTGGAGAGACAAAGGCCCCACGAGTCAGGGTTAGGAAACATGGTAAGAGACTGTTCTGTCACCCGCTCAGTCCTGCACCTTTAAAAGGAAGAAAGGAAACCGGTCACAGGAACAAGTGCCTACTGTAAGGTATCAGGAGGTGTCCTTCCCTGTAAGGTATCAGGAGATGTCCTTCCCTGCTGCCAAGGGGACATACCCTTAATTCCTGGGGGCAGGGGGCCCTTTCATGGGCCCCCAGAATGCCCTGCCCGAAATAAAAGAAATATCTGGTCACTATTTATTTGAGCTTGTACACAAAGCTGAGCAGTATTAAAACAGCTACTCTTCTCAGAGGCCGACTGAACTGTATCCGTGAGGAAGCTCAGGATCAGAGAGGTTAAATGACTTGTCAGAGGAAGCCCAGCGAGAAAGTAGCAGAGCTGGAATTCAACCCACTGTCCGTTTCCGAAATTGAGGTCTTGCCCCTATATTCAGACCTGGAAAACACGTCGGCATTCAGGCTGTTCATGTTTTAGAAAGTCAGGCTTTTGGCAGGTTCTATGATGGGAAGAAGGTCATGTTGCTAAGACTGGCACCCGAAGCAGCAGTCTAAGTGCCCAGGGGACACCAGTGGTGTTGGAAGGAACGGCTGCATCAGAGCAGTCCTAGAGCAGTCCTTCCTCCTGCGAGCAAACTCTCCACTTCTTTGCTTTCCGGGATTCTCCCTAGGTTTCCCTAACAGGGCTCACTGTCGCCCACCCTCCTGCTGCTCTCTGACACTGTTCGCCCTCCCTGCTGGGCGCGACCATGGGTGAGGCCTTGGGGATGGGAGCAGGGCTGGCCTACGCGGCGGGACACCGAGGCGGGACACCGAGGCGCCTCTCCCTGCCAGCCAGTCCCCTTCCATTCGCAGTCCTTGCAAGCATCTCCCCCTCTTCTCTCCGTCCTGGGAGTGGGGAGGGGGCGGGGGATCCAGAAGGGGCCCTTAGAGCTGGCGGCCAGTACACACGCTGGGAGCAGAGAAAGAACTTCCTGCAGATTCCAGGTCCCGCACCAGCCCCTCCCACGCAGCCTCCTTCTGTTCTTCAGCCTCTGCTGGGACAGCCCTGCGGGAGGGCTGCTGTGCTGGGTCTTCCGGGAATCTGGAATCCGAGGTTCAGGGTCCCGCCCTTTACTCTATTTAATAGGAACGGCGAAAAGGCCCTTTAGCGAGCAGCTTGTGGGAGCTGAAATTCCCACAGATTCCAATGCATCCACCAAATCAGGGGGAGGGAAAAAGATGTAATGCTACAAGCGACGTGAAAATCCTTGCTTGGAGTCCCTGTGCCCCCCACCCCGCCCCGCACACAGCCGAGAGGCGGTCGGAACGAGAGGGGTTTCCTGCAAACGCGACCGTGCGCGTGGGAAGGATAAGGGATGAAAATAGGAAAGGGGTCCCGTGGGTCCCACGCGGAGCGCTGGAGGCTCGGTGGGAAGAGCTCCCGCCTGAGAGACGCAGCCGCATGCGGGGGTCTCCCACTCCCACGCAAGGATGCCCGGAACCCCGGGTGTGACCTGGACGCCGCCGTGTCTTTCGCACGAGGAGGTCGCACGTCAAGGAGGGAAAGAGAAAAGGTGACGAGAATGGAAGAGCGGCTTGGCGCTGAGGGCAGGACGAGCGCATTGTAGCGGGCGGGCAGCTGGGGAAGGGCGGCCGCGGGGCCGACCCCAGGGTCCCGCAGACACTTGCGCGGGCGCGGGGCAGGCGCCTGTCCCATCCCCATGTTTGGGCAGATGAATGGAGTCGCGACTCCCCCGCTCGAGTCCTGCCCTGGGAGGGGACAGTATCTGTTTAGATTTGTGTCTAAATTTAAACCCCGATCGCCGGCCTCCCTCCCCCGCTCCCCACCCCTTCCCCCTCCCGCGGCCTCCCCCTTCCTCGTGCTCTCGCGCAGGGCCGGGCCGCCCGCAGTCCCGAGCCAGGCAGCCGCGCGCCGCCGCCCCTCACCCAGCCGGGCCCGGGGCGCGGAGCCGAGCGCACAGCGAGCGCGGCCGCCGCGGAGCCGGCACCTGGAGGCCATGGAGGTACGGCGCGCGGGGCGGCGGGCGCAGGGGGGCGGCGGGGCGGCGGCGGGGCGGCGGCGGGGCGGCGGGCGGGCGCAGGGGGCGGCGGGGGCGGGGGGGCGGCGGGCGCGCGGGGGCGCCGCTGCGGGGCTCCGGCCGCCCGCGACCCCCGCCCCGACCGCACGGCGCCGGGCTGGAGGGCGCGCGGGGCAGGGGCCGCGGGCGCGCCAGGTGTTGGCCTCAGGACCTCTGCGCCCCCGAGTTAGAAAGTGAGTCCGCGCGCGGGCAAACATGCGGGGCCAAAAAAAGAAAAGAAAAAGAAATCGTGGCGAAGCAGAAACCCAGGGTCTGAAGAGGCGGGCGCTGGGCGAGAAGCAGACCCGGCGCCGCGGGCGCTTCTGGGTCGGGCTCCGGGCTTCCCTCCCGACGGAGCAGTGACCTTTAGGACAGTCCTCCCGCTTCCCGAGCCCTCTCTGTCCGCCACATCTTCCGGAACTCTGGGAAAGCTCGGCTCGGGGCAGCCGGCCCCGCACCTGGTCAGCCCCTGCCTCCCCAGCCGGGCCGCCGAGAGGGTTAGGGCCGCATCTGCGGGGCGCCCCGGGGTGAGCGCCCCCCACCCCGCCCCGCTTCCCTGCGGCTCGGTCCTGGTGCTGCTCCCGCCTCCGGCCTCGGTGCGGTGCGGGCGTCCCCCCAGTGCAGGGGCGCCCGCTGTGCTCCCCTGTCCCGCCCTCCTCCCAGTTCCGAGGCTTCCGCCCATTTCCCCTGGAAACAGAGACCGGACGTCTAGCCCTGAGCCGGTCTTCGCGGGAGGGGACTTTGGGAACAGGCGGAAGGAGAAGGCGCAAATGTTCGACAGCTGCTTAGGTGATTCCCACCCACAATCCAGAGGAAGAAGGTTGCTCCTGGGGCTGTAGCCCGCAGCAGTCACGACTCAGTGTCCTTCCGGTCCCGCTGCAGGCTCTGCAGCCCCGGAGGCCTGGCCGGCTCTCCTGAGCCATGACCCCGGCTGGGCCTGTGAAGCCCTGTGACTCTGCAGGGCTCTGGGTCTGTCTTGAGCAGGCACCCTACACTCAGACATCCCGCTGCACTGGTTGTCTTCGAGGAGCAGGGTCGTCTTCAGGGTGCCTTAGAGTGTGGGATCCGCCCTCCAGAGAAACACTGATAAGCCTGGGAAGCTCGTGCAGATCAGGGCTGGGGAAGGGCGCAGGCAGCCCACAAGGCAAAGCTCCACAGATGGCTTCCGGGTCTGCCCAAGCGCTCCAAGAGCAGAGCATCAGGGTTGTCCCCGCTGGCTACAGCTTTGGGGCGGAGGAGGGAGATGGCCTCGATTGGGGCGCTCAGCTTGTGGGGGGGGGGCTGTGAATGAAGGCTCCCAAAGCAGTGGCTTGAGAAGTGGATTCCCTCCTCTGGGAGAGTACAGGAGGCCTCAGCCCCTAGGCTGGAGGTTGGGTATGACATAAGACCCATCTGGTATCTTGCAGAAATGGACTGGGGATAAGAGCAAAGCAAGCCTTAGGCTTAAAAGCCTGTTGCTGCTTGGGGGCCAAATCCGAGTGTGAACTTTGCTCCGGGAAGACAATGGCACTGCCCTTCTCTCAGGTCCTCTCTCAGCTGAGGAAGGAAGGTGTGTGGCAGAGGCCCTGAACTGTCACCTGAGCGACTTCCTGTGTGGCTGGGGCCGGGGAAAGGCCAGGCCCTCCGGTCTACAAAGGGAGCAGGGTAGTCGCTGCTGGGGGATTTTCCCAAGCCGGGGCTGGGAGGGAACCACTCAGTCAGCCAGGAAGCCTGTCCGTTGCGGGGGTTTTTGCACGGGGCACGGATTGCTGATTGGCAGTGACTGCTTTTGAAGTTTCTTTGTCAAAACGACTGAAAAAACAGTGCAGCCCCTAGCTCTGGAGAAGGAAGTAAAGAAGAAACGGACAGGCTGGGGAAGTGGTGGTTTGTAGCCAGGAAGTAGACTTTTCCTGGTGGGACATGATATGCGGGAGTGGGGTTGGGGAGCTCCTGGCAAACCTCAGAGCAAACCCCTCTTTTGGGAGGTGAAACCCACTTTTGAGGCAAGAAGGCACCTCTCTGTCTGGGGAGAGACTGACTTATATGACTTCTCAGTATGAGGAATTCAAATCGCATCAACAAGGCTTACTCAACATTCATTCTCTAGAACCAGCCTACCTCGTGCAAGTCTTTGGGAACCCTGTTCTTTTTTTCTTTTCTTTTTTTTAAGTCACTGTTACTGATATCAGTCATTACTTCAGCCCTCATTAAGCCCTCTTTCAAAAGCTCACAATGCGGTAGGCCGAATGAGGCTTACTAGATCCTGTCATGTATGTGTTCTCAAATGCGTGAGTGCCAAACGAATGATTCCTGCCGATCATGAGTATTCTGGTGTTTTGAGGTGAGACCTGGCCGAAGCCTTCAAAGAAAGCTGGGTGGTGAGGAGGCAAGCAATGGGTACGGGGAGAAGATGCCAGCTCTGTTCAGGAAAGTGGGCCAGCTGGCTGGAGAGGAAGGCAGGGAAGCATCAAGGGAAAAAAATGAAAGTAATAAGATAAAACCACAGGGCCTCCAAGTTAGTGGATGCTGGCCAAGTGGGTGAGTGGGAGCTGGAATCCAAGCCATCTGGACGAAAGGGTTACTTTTTCTTCATACAAAGTCTCCTTGTCTAGCTATGCCCCCAAAAGGGTGCCTTTTTCTAATTCAGACAGAGGCCAGCTGCAGGCCTCCGAGGCCAGAGAGTGGATGGCCCTGGGTTCTACTCTGCAGAGAGCAGGAAACTCCACAGGGCCTTTAGGAAGATGGCGGTCATGAGGAAGCAGAGATGGACTGGCAAAAATGCCAGTTCCTGGAGTGAGCAAGGGAACCAGGCTGAGACGCTTCTCCGAGTGTCCACACTGTTTCCGCCTTCAAGAGAGAGTAGGATGGAAAAGAGGGAAGAGTAAAGACCATGTGTCAAAGGAGAAATCAGAAATGACCA
Source organism: Mustela putorius furo (assembly GCF_011764305.1). NCBI lineage: Eukaryota > Metazoa > Chordata > Mammalia > Carnivora > Mustelidae > Mustela > Mustela putorius. The sequence goes on along the minus strand of NW_025421748.1, from coordinate 1,763,628 downwards.
CCATGCTTGAGCTCACAGGGTGCCCAGAAGCGTTGAGCTCCCCAAGACACCAAGGGGAAGAGCGCAGCTTTGACGTAAGCCCACACGCCTTTCGTAAGCGAGATCTGTCCTGTGGGTCTTCCGGCCTCCAGAGACGCGCACAGTGCCTCCAATCACAGTCACCTCACATCTCAGGAGAGGTTTGCTTGATAAATGAATTACCAGAAACAGGGAACTCTTTGTCACCTCAGTCCACATCTCCAGTGCCGCCGCCTTGGGAAGCCTTCCCAGATGCCCTCAGACTCTGCAGCTGTCTCCCCGGAGCACTTTGTGCAAGCAAGCGGGATCCCAGTACTAGGTGCACTGGTCATCGTCTGCCCCGCTGGCTCTTTCCCCGGAAGGCCCAACAGACACTCAGTAAATGCTTTCTGAATGACCAGAGATTAATTAATGATGGGGAGAAGATCAGATTTGTTTTAAAAAGCAAGGTTTAGGTATATTGGTTTTGAAATGCTCAGCGCCCCACGAGAAATACAGGCCTCCGTATTTCTCAGATCTCTCTCTGTCAGATGTCCCCTGATGTACTCGAGTTTCTCTGGAGCAGCTGACGGGCCCATCGCTGTGGATGGAGCCGGAGGAGTACATCAGAGAAGGAGCAAGAGACGTAGGACACCTGAAGCAAATTAATGTTCTTAGTTGTTCAGCTGTAAATCATAGGCTCTACGAAATAGCTGGCAAAGAATTTTAATCTTCACGGATGAAATCCTTCATTTGCTCGCTGACTAGTAGAGACATGAAAATTAAACTTGTGTCCCACAACCACATGTCTGCTATTTAGGTGAATGTCTGTGACTGAACTTTCTTGCCACTGAACAGATCATTAATTTCTAGTTTGGATGGGGACAGCTAATGATTCCTTTCCTCTGAGGCTACGCCCGGTCGTGTCCAGATATCTTTTGTTCCTCATCTGTTCACGGAGCGTTTATTCATGCTGAACCTTGTGTGTGAATGGTACGCAGAGATTACGGGGCTGTCATGTCTGTTCCTCCTCGCGGACTGTCGGTGTCAGTGATGACGAGAGAGAGGGAGGAAGGGGCGGAGAGCCTGTGTGACCCGTGTGTGTCCCTGTGTACAGAATGTGTTCCATTTGTAACCTACTTTTAAACTGATTTTTTTTAATTTCATTAAATTTTTTTTTACCCCAATTTCACCAGCAGCCTTTGCTGTTTTGGGACCCACCCTCTCACGGAGCCACCCGTTGGCGGCTGGCTGGAGCTCGTGGGTCATGGTTAGGGATCGCATGGCGTCTGGAAGCTGGGGTTCAGCTCAGAGGACTTGTGGGTGTCCCCGAGCACCCTGGCATTCCTGTGTGGCTCCCGGGTGCTCAGCGGGACCCTTGAAATAACACCGGCTTCCATTTAACCGCCACCTTTCTCTCGCCAGCCTGCAGTGACAGGGGGAATGGGGGGCAGCCCAGGCCCCATGTCCCTTCCGGGAGGGGTGAGTGTGCATTCCTGGGGATGGAGTCAGGTTTCAGAGCCTGATCCGCGTGCCTCCTCCTGTGAGCCAGAGCAGGAGTTCCATGGGAAATCGGACCGTGGGTGGCTCAGCGGCCCAGTCATCTTATCAGGGCCGCAGGTTCCAGAGAAATCTGAAGACGGCCTTGCCTTCCTCTAGTAATAGCTTCAGGTTCGCGGGCAGTTTGACCAGCGCCGCTCACTCATTTCAGAGCTGCGGGTGGAAGGAAGCCTTCTCTGGCCACCCTGCCACGCCAGGAGGCGAAAACTAGAGGCTGCCGCACCGGAGAGCCGGCAGCTCGGGCGTGGCTAGCCGTGGGGGGCCGTGCGGCCTGAGCCGTAAGAAAGAAGGTGACGTTTCATCCCAGAGCAGGGTCCACCGAGCGTCTGGCCCTCCAGGCATTATGCGGACATGTTCGTCCCTCTGCGCGAGCGGATGCGAGGACCCTGCGGACACAGGGCTCAGGCTTGGTGGCCACCATCAACCTCACTGCGCTGGGGCGCTCCAGGAGCTCCTCTTCTGAACAGATCCGCCCTCGTGCCGTGGTCATGGCGGCAGTGAGTGCCCCGTCTTCTGTCTTTCGGGCACCTGTCTTCTGGGAATTGTGGAAAACGAGCGCCGAGCCTGTGAGCCCCCCCCACCCCCCCGATCCTTTCCTGAGAGGAGGGCTTCCAACCACTGCCGTCAGCAGCCCCAGGAGCTCCCGGGGAGGGAGCAGACACTCCAGAGAGGCTATCAGAACCCGTCCTTAATGGATAACGTTGGCGCCCCAGGCAGGGAGCATGGCGGAATTAGGGACGCTGGCACTTGACGTTCTCTCCAACCAAGCAGCCAAGCGTCTGCTTTGTCAGTGTCCCCAGCTCTTCGTTCAGAAACCGCTTGTGCGTATCAAGGCCTCCCTCCTGGCCTCAGGGTAGCAATCACAGGCTTTCCCAGACTGGCTCTTCTATGACTGACGGCTAACAAGTCACAGGGCAGGGCCCCTCTCTCTTCAACGAGGTGCAACAAACAGGCATTGAGGTCAGGCTCTGGGGACACAGAGTTGAATGCCTCACTCCGCCGGGCCTTGAAGAACTCGGGTCTAGGAGTGGGGCAAGCGCCTACCAGGTGAGTTTGAGTGGTCTGAGCTCCCAAGGACAGAGGGTGAGTGGTATACACAGCCCAAGGTTCAGGAGGACTTCCTGTTAGGGGCACTTTCTCAGTTAGGTCTTGAGGGATGAGTAGGAGTTCTAGTGCAGAAAATTGGGACGAGTACTCCAGACAGAGGGAGTGACAGGAGCAAAGCCTCTGGCCAAGAGATGACACGTGTGTCTGGGGACTCCCGCAGTTTGTCTCTGGAGGGCAAAGCAAGATAAAGGGTTTGAAGTTGGGGGACAGGATGGGAGACCCAGAGAAATATAAGTTCCAGTTCCTGCCTCAAAGGAGCTTTCTTCTGTTTGGGGAAATAAGATGCGCACACGTGATGTACGAAATACAAGATACTATCTTGATAAGTTCTCGGGTATGTAGGAGTTCGAAGTCAGCTTCTCTCATGGCAGTCAAAGAAAACTTGCTTCCTCTGCTGGGGATTCCCCGGCCCCCCAAATATGGCAGCCTCCTGGCAGCCCCAGGGTGCACGACCACGGGGATTTCAACCCCGTGATGCGCACAGCCTTGGGCCTGCACCTGCACAGTGCGCTGAGGAAATCCGTTTGAAACAGGCTGCAGGCCCCGAGGGAATGTGTTTGTGAGGCTCGCCAGAAGCCACCCCCAGGGAGCTCGCCTTCGTCAGAAAGAGGCTTCTGGGAACAGCCGTGCTCACAAGAAACCGCCTCGTCCCTTTCACATGTCTACCGCAGCCCCACTCATTCCTCCCACCGTGGCCGCCCACCCTGTGCCCGGTCTGAAAAGCTGGTGCCAGGACAAGCTGAGGTGGGCCCAGCAGCAGCAGCCGGTCCGGGCTGGGTCCTGCAAACCCAGCAACAGAAACAGGAAGCCGGGCCTTGTGGCTGCTGTTACACAAGCCCAGCACCCACACCAGAGGTCCCCGAGAATTTGTGTGTCACAACAGGCCACAGAGGGCTGCAGGCCTCCTCGGGGCCTCCCCTCCGACCCCCACCGGCCACAGTTCACTCCACGCACGGGAGCTAAAGGGACAGCTCCCCCCCGCTCCGCCCCAACTCTGAACTATGTTCCCAGGCTCCAGGCCCCTGGCTCGGCTTGCTTTTGAGGTCCGTTTCCATGGATAGTGGGAACCGCTGCTGAGCAGCCACATCGATGGCAGTGAAAGTCCTGTTCCCTGCGTTTTCCAGATGCGGGTCCTGGGGCTTCACATGATTATGTGCTCAGCGCCTAGAAGAGACTCCCGGAGAGCCAACACTGGAACCCACCATGTTGGGTGGGTTTTCTCCTTTCTCCTCGCTGGGGAAGCTTTGGCCGCCCGCGTGACGTATGTGTGCTCCCAGGGAGACCACAGGCCCCTGGGCCCAGCCTGTCTTCCTCCAGCCCAGGGCCAGCCCTCAGTGAAGGCCGGGTGGCAAGGCATGTCTTACAGAGTCACTCAGAGCCCTCCCCAAGTATCTGAAAGGCTTCTGGAAGGTTCCAGCTGTATTTCTCGGGGAAACGAGTGCAAACGTTCATGGCAAAAAAGGAAGTTTAAATACAAATGCAATTTTAAGGCTTCGAGTTTGAAGAGCAAGAAGGAGTGTTAGCGATTTCTGCAGTTCCCTCACTTTAAAGATGAGGAGACATCACGTAAATGCTCACGAGGGGTCACTCTCTCAGCCAGCCAGTGGCCAAGTCGGGCCTCAGACGCAGGCGTCCCCGCCCTCCACCCAGGACGCTCCCCTGCACAGGCCGCTGTAGATCCGTGTCTGAAAATCCTCGTTACTGTCTCACGGCCTCGTTTCTGTGCGCCGTCTCCTCGAGGCTCTCCCAAGGCCTGGGCGGGGCTCCGTTTTCGAGGCTTCACCTAGCAAGCAGCATTATTTCTGGGGTGACACACGCAGGGAGAGGAAGGGCTTTTGTTGTCATCCTTCTAGCTTGTGAGGGCAAAAGGTCAGGGCTAAGGCTGGGGAGCCCAACCTCGCAGGCGCTGCTCCTACTAGCCTTCCTGGGGGGTCTTCCTGGGACAGACACTGACCCGTTGCCCAGTCCTGCCTGAATCCTCTCCTGAGCGTCTAAACTGGAGAAAACCAAGGTTGGTGCCAAGCCCTTGTGTTTTCGGGGGGATGTGACTGGGAGCCCCAGCCTGCAGCAGAATCCCAGCATACTGCCCTCGGGGAGAACCTCGAGCTTCCGTGTGTGTAGGCAGAGGAGTTTGCCAGCCATTGGTGTGGAGGCAGAGGAGTTTGCTAGCCATTGGTGAGGAGGCAGAGGAGTTTGCCAGCCATTGCCCGGCTCAGAACAATAGGAATCTATCCTCCTGGTGCTGGAGCCTGGATACTTGACAGTGTCCCAGGGCCACGTTCCCCACCGAGGCTCGAGGGGAGATGCTGTCCCGCGCCTCTTCTAGGTCCTGGCGGCTGCTGGCTTCCTGGGCTTGTGGCCACAGTGTGTCTCTGCCCCGGGCTCACTTCACCGTCTCTGTGTGCTTCTCCTAAGGAACATGTGTCACTAGACGCAGGAGTCACACTGATCATCCAGGGGGATCTCCACACCTTGAATCCATAAGCCTTTACCAAACATTCACAGGTTCTGGAGACTAGGGTGTGACCATATGTTCTTGGGGGCCACCACCTAGTCCACGACAACAGGCAACTTGCTATCCGTCGTAGGGACAGGGGACTTGGGGCTTTGACAGAGGGAATCCTGGATTATTGCCGGCATTAGGGTGGCACCACCGTCTCCATCATTGCCCGCGAGTCAATTACCAGCGAATACTCATGGGCGTCTGCCCTGTGACTGATTTCCTGCCCTTGGGGTAACCTACAGCACCCGTATTGGGGTGGGTCCCAAACACGGTCCTCGTGGGTCCAAGCCACAGTCAGGAGAAGGGGTCTGCAGGGTGCTAGGGAGCGTCTTTGTGGGGCTCCAAGGATTGGCGCCTCCTGGTCCGGTCTCTTCCCCGTGAGAAAAGCAGTATTAGCAGGCTGGGCAGAGCTACTTAAGATCATCCGGGATCATCCCCACCTTCAGAAAGAGTTGTGCCTAGCAAGGTTATAAAGTTGCCTTTTGTGCGATCTCATTTAATGTTCTGCTGTCAAATCCCTTATTCTTGATGCATCCTTTATTCGTGTATTTAAGGACACGTTTTCAGCAGCGTGTCCGTGAGGAGTGAGGCTGGGGGCTCTGCTCGTTGCTGTCCTTCCCCTGGGACCCAGGTCGACAAAGCAGCTCCCACATGGAGCACTGTCAGTTGTCATGGCGGATGGAGGGAAAGTTCCGGAAGCTTCTCCCTGGCTGCAGCTCCGGCCTGGGAGGGTCGGAAGTAGCCCACAGCTACACTCAAGCACAGGAAGAAGGAAGGGCGACCCTCCCGTGTGCCCTAAATGAGGAGAGCAGTGACAGTTTCACGAGCATGGGCGGTGCCCCGGGGAGTCTCACAGGACTTGCAGAGGAGACGCCCGTGGAGCCGGGTCTGGAGGGGAGACTGCGGCGTCCGGGTGACGAAGGCGTGAAGACTGTGGAGGAGAACTTGGATCCGAGCCGCTCACACCCACTCACACAACTCCGTGGTCGGAGGTATTCGTCCTGATGAAAATGAAGGCTGCTTCGCAAACACAGAGAGTGTTTTCAGCGATTTTAATTCTTCTCTGTACTTTGGGACACGCCGGGAGGGGCAGGGAGGTGGGAGGGGCGCCGTGGGTGGACACGCACTGTTTCTGTGGGAAGACAACACTGGTCAGATATAAACATCAACCATTAGGGGCAACTGTTTGCAGTGTTTCTCAAAGAACAAATAAGTAAAAAAAGTTTTAATGTTTTTCAGACATCTTAGCCCTGGAAGAGCTAATTCCACAGACCATGCCATCCAGAGCTTATAGCCACCGTTTTTGATTTGGAGGTATCCCCCCCACCCCAGCAGTGAACAGGGAATATATGCTTTTTTTCCTGCATGTCCTTACAAAACAGCCAGAATTTGAATTTTTGCATAACCCATATACACAAGCCCTGCCCTCTAGGCTTAAGGAAAGGTCAGGGAAGGCCCGCGAAGACACTGCAATGAGGCGGTGAATTTTGAAGGGACAACAGACCTCTCTCTGCCCTCTGTCCCCTCGGGTTTTCCTTTTCCGATCATGGCGTCTGAAATGGGTTGACAGGGTTGCCGTGTGGACAGAGAAACCACGAAACCTGAGTTTGGGTTCAGAGTCCGTAACCGCTTTAGGGCCCTGGCTTGTGTCTCCATCTGTAAAATGGGAACCCGTTTTACTTACCTTCTAGGGCTCATTTGAGAAGGAAGTAAGATCATGTGTGATATTAAAGAAACTATGAAACTGCCCTGGAACTTTAAACTGTCCCATGGATGTAAAATCCTGGCGGTATCATTATTAATATTTATTAAGAGGACACTGTGGAAAGTCGTAACATCCCTGAGTGTGTCTTCTGGAGGAAGGTTCTGGTGTTCTCTGTGCCTAGTGGGAGGCGGCAGAGTGAGTGTGAGAAGGTGACACTGGTGACTATGGCAGAGCTAAGGCTTCCTCTCTAGGTCAGAGGACGCACAAAGTGGTAAAAAGAAAAGCAGTTTTACCACACTTTCTTTTTACAGCACTCCCCCGTAGCTCTTCAACGAAACAATGAGCCCTGAAAGCTCCATCACTGGCGCTGGTTCTCCTACAGTGAGCATAGTAGGTTCTCAACGCACACTTCTGAATGAGGACCAGAAGGCAGACTATGCACAAACTCGGCAGGGATAAGAGTTAAGAATGCAGGCCCGGGGGGTCACACAGCTGGCTTTGAATCCTGATTTTTCCCAGTTACTACTAGCTGGTGACCTCTCTGTGCCTCGGTTTTCCCATCTGCTAAATGGAAATCAGAGTAAGTACTTAAAGGATTAGGGTGTTCTGAGGATTAAATTAGTTAAAGATTTGTGTCAGGTGCTTAGAACAGGGCCTGGCACGTACGAGGAGTGACGTGATTGTTTGCTGGAATACAGAAGTCGGTTTCTATAGCCACTTAACAGAGGACAGCCTCCCCTGCTCTTCCCGCAGCTTTGACTGAGACCCAGATGGACAGGAGGACATGCAAAGTCCTCCCCCAGGAATATGTGTGAGCAAGGGCTGGCGGATGCTGTCACAGCCCTCTGGGCCCCTGGAGGAGGCTGGTCCTCAGGGCAGTGCTGGAGCAGTAAGTCCAGACCAGAAACTGGGAAGTGGGGCTGACTGAGGCATAGAGCAGCAGATCCGGGCTGCAGGCTTCCATGGCGGCCGAAGCCTGCGAGAGGAAGGGAGAGTCGGGCTGGTAAATGGGTTTCAGAGAAAGGGAGGGGAAGGGGGGGAGCAAGTGTGTTGTGTGGGTCCATCCTGATGGGGCAGCGAGTGAATGAGGAGGGAGCCGAGGGTAAGCAGAAAGTCCAACGGCACGGCTGCCCCCCCTCCCACTGACCTTGCGGATCTCTTCCCAGACCCGTCCTCACCTTTCCCACCGCACGGGGCGCCCCTGCCGGGACGCTGGCCAGCGTGGGACGTGGGATCTGGAGACTGCGAGCACGGCCGCAGGGACGGGAGAGTCGGGAGCTGACGTTCCCCTCGTCGGCCCGAGCTGCTGGCCCGGCTGGAGGAATCCAGGGCTTTCGCATGCCAACCAGGGCATTCTGACTCTTCAGACAGTTACGTTACTTGTCTTAGGAAGGATTTTTTGGCAAGAAGAATTCAGAGCAGATGAGCTACCTTGCCCGAGGCGTAGTGAGCTGTACTTTGCCTCTCCGGTCTTTCCTGAGGCGTATCTCCAGGGACAGGCCACAGGCTCTGTCCTTAGCCCTGCTTGTTAAACACTTTTGTTAATGACTGGAATGAAAAATAGAAAGAATCCAGATGACCCACAGCCAGGATAGTTAATATGTTACGTGACATACTCAAGTTCAAAATGATTTATATGGGGTGGGAAGCTGGGCCAAAACCAACCTAATGAAATTAAACAGGGACGCACATAGAGTCGTCTGCTCGGCTTTAGGAAAAGGGTGCACAGCGCTCGGGGAGAGCCGGGGCTTACACACCCGCGTTCGTTTGCCCAGTCGTCCCGCACGTGTGTGCTGGGCCCGCTGCGAGAAGATGCTGTCGGGCTCTCAGAGGGAGTCCAGATGTCAACGGTACTCGGTCAGCGCAGGGTGCGTCGTAGTCATGGGAAGCCACATGACGCATCTGCAGAGAAAGGCAGGGCACAGGCTGTTACGGAAGCAACGAGGCTCTGGGGCTGGAGGACCTTCTCCGGGGGGAGCTTCCTCAAGGGGTCCAGCTGGAGACGGCTTCGTGGGAGGGCGACTTCAGAGTGGACACTGAACACCAGGAAGGTTTGTCTAAACAGGCAGCAGGAGTGCAGAGGCCAAGAAGCAGCGGTGTGGAGAAGCTAAGTGAGGAGGAGACGGGATGATGGACGCGCACCGGGGACGCCAAGCATTCAAAGTGACGGAAATGGACGGTCTCTTAAGGGAGTGGGTGTGCATGCAAAGATGTGTATTTGCGTACGTGCACACAGAGGGGGCACGTGTGCAAACGGGCATACACTTGTCCGCGCTGAGGTAATGTGTGCATGTGCACACCGAGGGGTGTGCGAGCATATGTGCGTATGTGTGTGTGTGCACCGAGGGGTGTGCAAACATATGTGCACACGTGTGTATGTGCACACAGATGGGACATGTGAACACACCTGTGTACACATGTGTGCGCGCAGAGGGTGTGTGAGCATATGTTAATATACACGTGTGTGCACACAGGGAGTGTGCAAGCATACGTGTGTACACGTATTTGTGCACATGGGGGACACACGTGCGAATGTGCAAACACGTGTACGTGCAGAGAGGCGGTGTGTGTGCATGTGCACAAGGTGATGTGCGTGCTAAAGTGTGTATGTGTACTTGCACACGGGCTGTACGTGCCTACAGGCCTGTGAGTGCTAACATGCGTGCACATGTACGTGCACATGGAATGTGTGTGCAAGAATGTGTGCGTGTACACAGGAGTGGGGAGAGGTAGAGTGGAGGCTGGCACAGACAGGATGAAACCAGGTGCTCTGCCTAGAAAGACGGCGTTGGTGATGTGGGCGTTCTTCTGTGGGAAATGAAGTCCCAGGAGAGGGGCTCCTGGGGTCAGGGGGCGCCGGGAGGCCATTCATCAGGGCATGGGGTGGGGGGCTGGATGGGTAGACTCTAGAGGCCAAAGCACCATGGGAGATGGCCTTGAGACTGGAGAGGAGAAGAGGCCGTGCGATCAACTGAGGGAGGGACCCCAGTGTCGGTGTTTGGTGGGATCAACTGAGGGAGGGACCCCAGTGTCGGTGTTTGCTGGGATCAACTGAGGGAGGGATCCCAGTGTCGGTGTTTGCTGGGATCAACTGAGGGAGGGATCCCAGTGTCGGTGTTTGGTGGGATCAACTGAGGGAGGGACCCCAGTGTCGGTGTTTGCTGGGATCAACTGAGGGAGGGACCCCGGTGTCGGTGTTTGGGGCCGGGCGGGGTGGGGGACAGCGAGGGGAGAGTGTGCACAGGGCACAGTGAGAGCACTTTCCGTCGGCCAGCAGGGACGAGAATGTTGGGCGGGAGAGGCCACCTGTCCGTGGAGGCCTTGGCCGAATCGGCAGGGAATCCAGTCCGGAGCTCGGAGGGGCTTGGGGCGGAGGGGCTCAGCGGCCACCTGCACAGAAGTGGTCTCCGCACAGAGGGGGCAAGGGCCCCTGCCGGAGAAAGTCAGGCCAAGCACGAGGCCGTGGACACCCCTCACCGGTGAGGGGCACCAGGAGACGTGAGGACAGAGAAGGGGCATGGCAGTGTGCGTGCCCAGGGTGGGGAGTCCGAACCCAGCATACACGTCACACAGACTAGCCCTCGGGAAGAAAAGGGCTCCGTCCCAGCTCTGCCTCTGACCCCACCAGCGCAGGACCTGCAGTCCTCTCCCTGCACAGGCAGCCTCCCGAGGTCTCGCCTTGGTGGGACCCCATCTTCCCGTCTCCTTTCCCCTGGCCTGTGTCACGCTCAAGGAAGGAAGGCCAAGGGACGGGGACTGTGGTAGTCCATATGGAGAGAGTGGAGGGGCAGGGGTCAGAACGCTTATCCACTGCGCCAAGGTCTTTGGATTGCGTGTAGTGGCAGTCAGGCTTACAGGCTCCACACCGGGGCATCTGCAGACCTCCAGCCACACACAGGGAAGGTCTGAATACGGATGTTCTGGTTGTAATTTGTAAAATGAAGCGAAGACCGCAATTAACAAAAAATCCTCTTAGACAACCCTTGGACTGTGCGTTCAGGGTATTTGCCTTAGCTTTAAAATGTTATTTTATTATTATTGAACTAATACTATGCATCTTCAGGGAAAATCCTAAAAATTCGTCATCCTGACACAACTGTTTTCCCTTTATTTTTCTTGCATGTTTCTGAACCTCTGTGTGAATCTCCTTCATCATTAAAAAGAAGCTAGGAAAGGCAGCTCCACTTAATGCAACTACTTCAGCTTTGTGTGCCTCTGTTACTTTCGGCCACGTATATAGTCTTTACGAAATCGTCATCGAGTCTATATCTTCTCTCTTAATATCATTTCCAAGACAACACGCCTGTTTGACGTAGTCCTGTTTTCATCTTAAATATTGGAATGGTGTCCTGTCACACAAATATCCCGTAATTTATTTTGTTCTTTTTCTACTTTGGGACACAGCATTTGCTCTCACTTTCTCCTTATTGTAAATAACAGAGCCATAAACAGTACACGTATCTTTGTTGCTCTTCTTTTGAATCATTTCTCTGGACGCCGTTCCCCCAGTGGCATGATTAGGTCAAAGAATGTGACTGTTTTTACGGTTCTCGGTAAGTGCGGCCAGACTGGTTCTCCCTTCCTTCCCTCCTTAAAGCCTCGCGGTGCCCGTGGCACAAACTGTGGGCTCCGGGAGATGTGCCCGGGGTGCTCCTGCGGGTCCTCCCCCACCAGCAGGGAGGGGCAGGACAGGGCAGGAAGGGTTGTGGGCCCCGTGGGAAATGAAGCAATCTGGCACTTCCTGCTGCAGCAGCTGCCGACGGGGGGGAACCACACACTAGCGAAGGGAGGCAGAGCAGAGTGAGCAAGACCCCCCCTTCCTCCTCCAGTCCCCAGCGAGGACGCGGGCGGGATACCCTCTTGGGCGCTGCAGACTTGCTCCGAGGAGATCCCTCCGGGTCACGGACGAGAGTGGTCTGGGTTAGGCCGGAGACACACTCATTTGTCGGCTTCATAAATATTTAGTGAGTGCCCGCTCTGTCAGGCTCTGGGCCAGAAACTCTGCCCACAGAAGGAGTAAAACTTGGGCCCTGCCCTCAAGGAGCTTGCAGCCTGGTAAGGAAGTCAGAAGGGTGGCAGGGATTGCCAGCGTGCGATCACTTCCCTTTCCGTATCCGTGCTCAGGACACTGACGTAGGGGGAGAGGTTTCCCAGAGGAGGTAACACCTGAGCTCAGAGGAGATGGGGAGCCTCTGCCAGAAGGACGTCCCCGCTGGGAACGCTGGGGACGCTGCAGTGGGAGAGAGGGAGTGTGTGAAGTGGCCGACTACGCGAGACCCTGGGGGTCTCCATCACGCTTGGTCGTGGCCACGTGAGGATTTCTCTGCAGAGGCACTTAATTCACAGTCCTGACCACGAGGCATTGGAGCTCACACATTGCGATGTAAATCTGATGTTTCTTGGGCATCACGATGAGGCTGTGGGAGAGTTAAAGCTCTCTAAAGCCCACTCCTGTGTCGCCACCATTCGACGCTCAGCCACTGGGGGCGTGGGCAGGGGATCATGCAATCCGATTTCCATCTTAGAAAGTTTGCCGTGGCTAGGGTTCGCAGAAGGGCGTGGAGGGACCGTGGCATGGGGACCTTCTGGCCAGCCCTCTGACAGAGGTCAGGCAAGCCCTGCGGAGGGAGGGGGTGGACTCGGACCCTTCCTCCGTACAGGCCTCACTGAGGACGGAGAGAGAGGGAGCTGCTGGTTCCAGGGGCCTGTGCTGCATGGGGATGCCCAGATGCGACCGCGGCATTTAGGAAGGAGGGCAGCCCTGGGGCTGGGTTTCTAGTGTCCATAATGAGAGGCGGTTCACCTGTGCCTCCTGGGCCTGGGAAGGTACCTTGTGTGGGCTGGAGGAGAGCCGAGGAAGGGCTTCATTCTAGCTGGAGAAAGCCGGGCACGGAGGGTCCGAGTTCAGGCCTCTGAACTAAATTCCATCACTGAATGGCTGTGGGATCAGATCAGTGGCTCAAGATTTGGGGTCCTCATCGGGATGATGATTCCATCCCTGCCTGGATTATTGGGAGGATGGAGGGAAACCACGTATTCATGGTCAACGCCTTGGAGCAGGTACAGAGGACGCCGCAGATCCAGTGTGGTCACCCCTGAGCTTTGGAAGCACAAGGAAAGATCTGGAAATAACTCAGTGGCTCAGAGAGAGGCAGGCACCGTGGAGCCTGAGAGAGGAAGGGGTGCGCAGGGAGGGTGGGAAGCTGCGAGTCGGCTTCCTCCCCTGCTTGTGGTTTGCCTCTGGAGCTCAGAGCAGCTGTTCGATGAACGACCAGGTCCTGCCCAGCCCGGGTCACTCAGCTCGGAGGCAGGAGCCAGGTTTGAAGCCACAGTGAGGAGACCAGCTGGGGCCTGGCAGGGCTTCCGGACTCTGAGGTGTTTGGATGTCTCTGACCTGGTGCCCCCAGGGCCCCACCGGGAGCAGCTGGGTCACAGGCCCCGCTGTCCGTACCAGGGGTCCCCATGACTGCAGCCAGGAGCTCCCTACAACCGCCGTCAAGAGCGACATCCAGCAGCTCTGAGGACCCCTCTTCCGTCCAGTGACGTGTTCCTTGAGTTTTGGAAACAAAAGTCCCAATTAAGGAATAGCAGGGAGCAGCCAAGGTCACAATGACTGCCCAGCCAGTCTCTCTGCTTGTGTGAAGTCCCGTGGCATCGACAGTGTGGGCTGTGGGGGGGAAGGACGCGACGCACGTGGGTCCTGACCCCGCATGATTGCAGGAGGACACGCAGTCTGCTGCCCAGAGCGGGACGTCAGGGCAGAGCCCAGAGGGGCTTCCACAGGCCAGGAGCAGCGGCCGTGCTAGCTGCGGGGGCAGCAGCGTCTCCTCACGGCTCTGGAGGCCTTCTAGAAGCCCAGGGTCCACACGTCAGCCACGCCGCTCTCTACAGTGGCCTCTCCCCCTCCCGCACCCTCACCGGGTCTTCCCTCTCCAAGGCCGCGTCCTCATGTTTGCTTACAAGGACGCCAGTCACGCCGGATGAGGACTGACCCCAAGGACCTCATTCTAACGGAACCGCCTCCCTGAAGACTGTCCCCCAAGAGCCTTGTCCGGAGGCACCGAGGGTCAGGACGTCACCATTCGGCCACAAATCACCCCGGCTCCAGAGCCTCACTTCCTGCTGCGGGCGAGAAAGGACAGGCTTCTGGGGAGGTCACGGCTCCCAGCCACGGCCGCCGGCTGGAGATGGAGCTGCAAGAGGTCTGAGCGCCCGAGCGGTGGCCCAGGGCCCACCTTCCGCCCCACGCCTGGCTCCTGTGTGACCTCGGTCATGCCTGTCCTGAGGCCATGTCCTAGAAAGAGGGCAGCAGGGCAGCAGGGCACGCTGAACCCTGAGCTGGCAGGGTTGCCGCCTGGCTCTGCTCACGCTCTCGGTGCTCCCCTCACCCGGGCCCAGCTTCCGCCGCCTCCTTCCGGTACCCTCTCCTGCCCACGCAGAGTGCCGGGCTGAGGCCTGTCCCCACGGTGTTTTCCAGCTCCTCTGGAAAATTCTCCCGACTCCCTGGCTCGTAGGCCTTTGCCCATGCCGGCCTCTCCGCCTGGAACTTCCCTGCCCCTCCCCAGCGCCCCGAGGGTCGCTCTGTTACAACAGGCCCCTCCTCCCCAGTCACCGTTCCCTTTGGGAGGCCACGTCTTCCCAGCCAGGACGCAGCGTGAGGCAGGGCAGGACCGTGGCCACCACGGACCAACTCACTGGCTCTCGGCTCTGTCGACAGGGCATCCGGAGCCTCTGACAGGGCTCGAGGGCTGAAGGGGCTGCTCCCCCCACCCCAACTCCACTCTTATCTGGGCTGGGTCCCAGATGTTTCCTCTCACACAGACAGTCACCAGCGCCCTGTTTCCAGGCCCTGGAGGAGATCCCTCCGCGGCTCCCGTTCTGCTCATGCCCCGCCTCCTGACCCCCTTCTTATCACCGGGACTGGGGACGACTGGAGTTGAAAAGGAGTGGGTCCCGTTGAAGTCACAGCCTCACCGTGGCCAGATGCTGGAGTGTATTTTTGGACAGGAGGCCTAGGTGAGGGCACAAGCACTTGTCAGCTTGGAACCAGGCCTGCCCCTGCGGAGAGAGACACTGACCAGTTGCTGCCCCAGCCGGGGACACGCATGTTCTAATTATGAAAACTGTGAAGGACCTCAAAGCTGATGAACGTTACCTTCCAAATTCACTTCTCGTCTGTGAGTTTTTTAAAGAACATTTTATTTATTTCATGCGAGCAGGGGAGGGGCAGAGGCAGAGAGAGACAGAGAATCCCAAGCAGGCTTGACATAGAGCCCAACGCGGGGCTCAAGCCCACAACCCTGAGACCGTGACCCAAGCAGAAATCGAGAGTCGGGCGCTTAACTGCTGGAGCCCGCCGGGCGCCGCATGTCTTTGCCAGTTGGTACTTACACGCTTCGGTGAACCACGCCACGGCACACAGAACACTGAACTTCTCCAGCCCTGGTTCCCTTTCTGTTCCGCGCCCGTCTGCGCCAGGAGCGACGGGTGCCTGTCGCTCCAAATGGGCGCGTAGCGTCCACTGCCTTCGTGCTGTGGGGTTGATGCTGACCATTCTCTGCGAGACAGTATTTGGTGGTTTCTAGTCTTTCACCTTTATGGAAATAGTAGGGTTATACATGATTCTGTACAAACTGCGTTTTTCTTCTTTGTGTCCTTAACGTCTGTTCTAAACATGGAGCGAATCGTTTTCGAGCTCCTGCCGCACGGCTGCAGACCGTGGTCCCAGGAGAGGGCAGAATTAGTCAAGATGTAACGCTAACAGCATTTTTTAAAGAAACCATCTTCCTCATAGTCCTGCCAACTCTGGCTTCTTATCCTTGGGACCTATTTTGCCCATCTAATGGCGGCGCGATGTTACCTTAGATTAATTTGCATTTTAGTATTGACTGTCAACGTTCTGCGTCCTCCCCAACGATCACTCTGCATCGGCATTTTCTCTATTGGCTTTGCAAGTGTCTCTGCCCCGCTGCCTTCTGGGTGCTTATTTGGCCAAGAGGTCACAGCACACACGTGCTGTGTGACTTCCCGTAGCAAACGTCCACTCCGGCGGCTTTGTCACCGCTGTGCCATCTCTAGAGCAAGCAAGGGACTCACGTGCGGGAGTCTCTGAGACACAGACCTTAGCCCCTCAGGAGGACTAGAGAGGAGCTGTTGGTTTCCTCTAACAGGTAGAGACCCCGAGACCCAGGGACTTGATCCAGAACCCAGTCTTTATCCAGTGGCTGATGTCTTCAAACCAATAAATATTTGTTGCACCCCTACTATGAACCAGCCCCTCTGCTAGGAAGGGGGGAAGCCGGTGAAGTCTGTGGTACACACTTTCAAGGGGAGTCACGCCCGCGACAGGGACGGACACTGCATTGTAACCGGGGAAGTGCTATGGGAGACGGCCTCGGAGGCTTCTTGAGGAAGCGAGAAGCCGGGGCTCGGACGGACCAGAGCCCTCCGGGGGAGGGAATACAGAGGAAGGTTTCGCGGTAGCCGAACGGCGTGTGCAAAGACAGAGGCATGAAAATGAGGGGTGTGCTGGGGACATGGGGGGAGCATGGGTGTGGAGTCGGCCTTCGGGGCCGGGGTCCCAGCCCCACGACAGCTCTGTCATCTTCAGGGGGTCACGTAGCCTCTCCAGGCTCCCGTTCTGCCGTCCACTGCATGATGTCCGCAACGCCCGGCTGGCGGGCTGGGGACTGACCACCGGAGATCGTCCTTATCGAGCACTGGGCATCATTCTGGGCACTTGCAAATGCTCGCCCTACAAGTATCAGCTCTTGTCATTGAGCAGGTGTAACTTTCAGGACGGAGGGATGGACGGGGCCTTATGTTCTCTGCTGAGATGATTTGATCATGGAGTCGAGACCACAGAGTAGGGAAGTCAAGCAAAGTCATGATCAGACAGATTTAGACAGATTGTTGGGGCAGCAGTGGGAAGAGTGGACTAGAAGGTAAAGAGCAGAGACAAAGCGGCCACATTCTCTGTCCACAGCCGGAGGAGCAGAGGTGGGGACCCTCAGTGCCGTGAGCACTGTGGGAACGAGGAGGCCGGACCAGAAACGCAGATTAAGTAGAAGACAGCAACTGGACTTGGTGACCTCGTGGCTGTGGAAAGGCAGGGCACACGGCCACCTGCAAGTCTGCTCCTGGGCTCCGCCTGTTGGAGCCGACGCAGTGATCTCGTCCATCCTTCCAGTGGGCCCGCAGTCCCCCATCTCCCTGGCTCCCCGAGACCGGCTCCCAGGGTTAGGAAACCTGCGGAGGAAGAGCTCAGAGGCCCCTTGTTTCCCAAAGTAGCTGGAGGCTACAGCTCTCCCCAGGGAAGTAGGCTCGGCTTCCTCAGCCTCCACTCCTGCAAAAGAATCTCGGGCTTGGGGCTTGGAACCTGCTCAGGACCATCTCTGACAACCGTCTCGGGCCGGATGTCTTCGGCTGTTGAAGCCTACAGGCCAGGCACATCTCTGCCCGGGGAGGGCGGTGCTTTGCAGAGAGGAAATGGCGCAAACCAGATACTGGCTTGTTTGTTTTCCCCGTGAAGACAAGAGACCATTTGACTTTCCTCTTTTATTTATTTTTTAGGGATGAGGCAGATATTTTTAATTCCTCTAGCTTCCTGCTGTCTACAGGTGTTTCCTGTGGTCTTGCTGTCAGAAAGACCAGAGCCCGGGACATAATCAGCTCTGTTTCTGAGACTGCCGAAAAGTCTCCTGCGGTGACCTGCGGGCACCACCTCACAACCCCCTGGGCAAGGTGGGCTGAGCACAGCCTCCACGAGCTGCGTGGGTTTTCCACCGTTCACCTGCGGTGCAGGCGGGCTCGTTCCTAAGTGCCCCTGGGGAGACATGTCCATGGGGGGACGGGAGAGGAGGAAGGCTCTGGTCCCCGTTTTTGCCTCCCCAGCTGAGGTGACCATCATGAAAGGGCTGCCCCAAATTCCGGTAGAGTCACTCTTCACTTATTTGCGGGACTGTTCTCCCGCCTCCAACCAAGTAGGACCGTCTTGTAGAACAGCTGTTGAAAAGGCAGAGTGCTTGTTTATTTTTACCCCAAAAAGTTATGCACAAACTCAAACTTTGGGGAAAACATCCTGTTTTTCACACACCCAGAGAAAGCTTTTGGCGATGGGAAGTCCTTTTACACAGTGAAGAGACTGCCTGTCAGACAGCAGCATCTCTCTCAATTTATACATGAACTTGTGGAGCCTCGTATCTGCCTTGTACGAGGACTGGGACAAGTATTTATGGAACGCTTTTATGACACAGCGTCCCTTGTAGAACCTGCACCGCCGTTCTGTGAGCTGGCTTTACTGGCCCATTGTACCGAACAGGAGACCGAAGCTCGGGATGGGTAAGGGGTGTCTGGTCGCTGCCGAGGGGCTGGGACAGAAGTCTACCAGGTCCCTCCCTCATCCTGTCTGCAGTGCACCCTGACCCCCCTTAGAAGTCGACGAGGAGGTGAGAATCCCTGAGATAGTATTTGACATTGAGAGCAATGAATCCGTGACATCCTAAAAGAATTCAAAGAAATTCACATAATAAAAACAAAAATGCCGTGGGATTATCCAGGAAAACAGGTCAAATAGGATAAAACATTGTTCCCATAAATCAGAAGTTGCAAACTCCCAGATCCCATGCTGCAGGAGGACATGACCTCCCCCCACGAAGCAGGGGTTTCTCCCACTGCCCCCCCCAGGTACCCCCGCCCCACCCTGCCCACACCCGTGCGCTGCCTGCCTGGCCTCTGAGGGCACTGGGGTTTGCAGAGCCCACCCTCGGTGATGTGGGAGGGGGGCACCGAGCTGCACCTGGGATCAGAGCAGGTCTCGCCCACTGGGAGCGTCTCCCGTGGACTCTGAAGGAGGTGGCAGCTCCCCGGGGGCCAGTGGCGTTCTCAGAGTGGCCAGTCCTGGTCAGAATTCACACCGTCGATATCCAGCGTGCAAACAGACTTCAGAGAAGCGAGGGTGGCTGTGTTGTGACAGAGGCAGCCTGGCCGATTCCGGCACCGAGCTGCACGGCAGGGCATGGGACTCGGGGAAGGCCACCCCTCTCTGTGGTCCCTTGTCAAGCAGGGTACTCGCACAGGAATGTCATCTCCACGCATGTCGAGCTTCTTCCCTGACGGGCCGTGCGCACAGTAGCACTCCAACTGCGTTGGGTCCTGTCCTTGTCCTCTCCCAAACGGACAGCTATGCCCCGGGACTGAGCCGTGTATCACCAAGGATAGAAATGTCCCTGTGCCGAGTCGTCCAAGATCTGTAGAAAGTCAGCGTGTGGGGCCTGATGGAAATTACCAGTTTCTCCTTTCTCTTGTCTTGTGATTTTGTTTTTCTGAGTATACACTGAGACGGAAGGGGACATTTTGGCTTTGGATCGATCATTTTCTCGAGTACAAAGAATTATGTAATAACAAAGCAACAGCATTTAAAAATGTATTTGGGGCTCCTGCAAACAGGGTGAATTGGCCTAGATTTTACTAACCCTAAAAACAGCTTCAAGGAGCATATATTTAAACTTAGGGACGCAATCTTTTTTTTTTTTTTTTTTTTTTTTTTCATTTCAATTCCAGGATAGTTAACACACCGTGTTACATAACCTCCAGGTGGACGACACAGTGACTCAGCAATTCCACACGTCACCCTGCGGCATCACAAGAGCCTCCTGAATCCCCATCACCTGTCTCACCCATCCCTCCCCCAGCCTCCTCTGCTGACCATGAGTTTGTCTTCTGCAGTTACGAGTCTTTTTCTTGGTTTGTCTGTCTCTCATTCCACCTTCTTGTCTTGTTTCTGAAATTCCCCATGTCAGTGAGATCATATGGTACTTGTCTCTCTCTGAATTATTTCACTCAGTATCACACTCTCCGGCTCCTTCCATGTCACTGCAAATGGCACAATGTCGTATTTTTGATGGCTGCGTAGTATTCCACGGGGTGTACAGACCACATCCTCTTTATGCATCTATGAACACGACTGCTTCCATAATTTGGCTCTTGTAAATAAGGCTGCTAGAAATGTGGGATGCATGTACCCGTTTATTTACTATTTTTGTATCTTTAGGGAAAATACCCAATAGTGCGATTGCTGGGTCATAGGGTAGCTCTATTTTCAACGTTTTGAGGAACCTCCATGCTGTTTTCCAGAGTGGCCGCACCAGCTTACATTCCCACCAACAGTGTAGGAGGTTCCCCTTTCTCCGCATCCTCACCAGCATCTGTTGTTTCTCGTGTTTTTACTTTAACCGTTCTGGAAGGTGTGCAGTCGTAACTCACTGTAGTCCTCATTGGCGACTGAGTGATGCTGAGCATCTGTCTCATGTGTCTGCTGGCCGTCGGAAAAGCATCTGTTCATGTCTTCTCATTTTTAATTGGACTATTTGGGTTTTGGGTGTTGACTGGTATCAGTTTTTATATATTTTAGATATTAACCCTTTATTGGACATGTCATTTGCAAATGTCTTCTCCCACTCTGTAGGTCGCCTTTTAGTTTTGTTGGTTGTTCCCTTTGCTGTGCAGAAGCCTTTTATTTTGATAAAGTCCCAGTTATTTATTTTTGCTTTTATTTCCCTTGCTTCTGGATACGTATCTGTAAAGAAGTTGCTCTGCCCAATGCCAGGATCTCAGGTCTCACATTTAGGCCTTTAATCCATTTCAAGCTTATTTTTGTGTGCCGTGTTAGAGAGTGGTCTGATTTCATTCTTTCACATGGAGCTGTCCAGCTTTCACAACAGCAGATACTGGAGAGACTGTACTTTTCCTACTGGATATTCTTTCCTCCTTTGTCCAAGACGAACTGACCACATAGCTGTGGGTTGATTTCTGGGTTTTCTAT
Organism: Mustela putorius furo; assembly: GCF_011764305.1. Lineage (NCBI taxonomy): Eukaryota > Metazoa > Chordata > Mammalia > Carnivora > Mustelidae > Mustela > Mustela putorius. The sequence continues at coordinate 1,742,934 of NW_025421748.1, read as the reverse complement.
TCTGTTCCATTGATCTGTGTCTGTTTTTGTGCCTGTACCATACCGTGATGATTACTGCAGCTTTGTAATACAACCTTAAGTTCAGTGTTGTGATGCCGACAGTGTCTTCACGGAGGTACTGACCTCACCTCCTCTTTCTGCTCCCCTCTGGGCACACGTGTCCTGTCTCCTGACACTCGGGCCCTGGCTTTGGTGTTTTGAGAAGACTGACAATTCTCTCCAAAGTTGTTTTCAGGTATTTGTTCCCCGCTCAAACCACACCTTCCCAAAAGACTCGGGGAGTGGAGTTTAAAACTCTTGTTTGAGAATTTTAAACACTTTTCTTTATGTTTACCTTATAATACCCCTTGGTCACTTCCTTTCTTTCCTTTGAGAACAGTCACAGGTGGGTGCCCGGGCGGCTCAGTCAGTTACGTGTCCAGCTCTTGATTTCAGCTCAGGTCACGATGTCAGGGTCCTGGGATCGACCTGCTGGAGATCCCTCCCTCTCTCTCTGGCCCTTTCCCTGCTCAGGCTCTCTCCCTCTCAAATAAATGAATACAATCATTTTTTAAAAAAAGGAAAGAAAAAACGATCACAGGCAACCCTATAAATCAGTTCTAGTTTGCTCATTCAAATACACATACACGGGCGCCCGGGTGGCTCAGTGGATTCAGCCTCTGCCTCCGGCTCAGGTCACGATCGCAGGGTCCTGGGTTCTCGTCCCATGCCAGGTTCTCTGCTCAGTGGGGCGTCTCCTCCTGCCTCTGCCTGTTGTTCCCCCTGCTGTACCCTCTCTTTGTCAGATAAATAAATAAAATATTTTTTAAAATTGCACATACACAATTTGATGTAACTGAAATCGTCTCGCGCCTGCTGGGCTTTTATGGGCAGTGTTTTCCTTTTGATTTGCTTCCGCCAAGTGAGTTTCCCTCCCCACACCCCGGCCCCCCCAGACCTCATGTAACCCTTTCTGTAGGACACTTCCTACTCTACCACTATGGAATGACCGCGTAGACGGTCTACAAACTCAGGCCGATACACAGGCGCTCGCAGTACAGGGAGGGCTTGCTGCGTTCGTTGTGGCTTCCGTGCGTCTCTCTGTTCTCGCTGGACAATTTTTCACGGAAGTCTGGAGTGCTCTGATTCACTCTTGTTAACGGTTCCACAGTAACCCAGCATGGGAATGGAAACCACTTCCCTCCTTGAGGGTCTTTGCTTTGTTTTGGAGTGCTGCCGCTGTGAACAGTGCTGTGAGGAGCCTCTGTGTGCTTATATACTGGCCTTTTGTGTTTATGGAGCACGGGGCTGCGTGGCAAGGTTTGTGTAATCTAATTTAATAAATGTTGTCAGATCATATTGCCAAGAGGCTACAACAACACACGGTCCCTCCAGCAACGTGTGATGGCTCCTTCCCCCCTCAAACGGCAACGGCTCTTTCTCTCTCTTATCTCCTGCTTCCCTACCCTCTCCGCCTGTCTGCTGAGCACAGAGAAGTCTCAGTGTTCATTGAATTTCTAGCTCTCTGACAACTTGTAAATTGGGGCATCTTTTATGTTTCTTGGGCTTTGGGGGTTTGCTCTTTTTCTGGGAACCCCTTATTTATAGATACATTGTTCCTGTCATTTTGAGGGACCACTTAGGCTAACAGACACCCTCTCCTTTTCATGCGTGTTACAAACACTTTTTCCAATCTCTTGTTTTCTCCTGACGTCATTTATAGTATTTTTGCCATAACATTTTTACGCTTTTTATGGTTAGAGTGGCCTTTTTCCATAGCTTCCGGGATTTCTCTCTTGGTTAAAAAGGGGAACTATTTCATGTTAATGCTCTTTTATCCTGTCCTCGGCCGTTCTACCCGGTGTTTCAGCTGTAACGCAGCTCAGGGTGTCATGAACCCTGAGACAGGCATGGGGATCCAGCAACGCCGGCGCTCCTTGGCCACACGTCTGTTCTCCGCCGAGACCCTGTCGCTGACACCAGTCTGGCATCGCTCCATCTCCGGCTCTTAGCCTCTGTCTTCTCCCCGCCTCCGACAGCCCCTCCCCCATGTGCTCCGAAACGGAGTCATCCTTCCCCTTTCCCAGCTCTCTTCTGTATGTTGTCCTTCTTTCGGCCGGGATAGATATGGAATGTCCCTGAACTCTCCATGCCCTGGCTCCAGGGCCTCCTGGGTCACGGGGGACCTTCCTGCCGCCTAAGCCGGGTCGTCCAGCCCTCCCCGAACACCCAGCCTTGTCTCCAGAAGGATGTCTGAGCCACCCACCATGGGGGCTGCCCACGTGCCTCTTTGCTGCAGGGTTGGCGCTGGAAGAACTCAGGACAAATGTTTTTCTTTCAACTCCTGCCAGATTTAACCTGACCTCGGGATAAATTCTCACTCTAGATAAATTCTCACACGGCTTCATGGTTACCAGTAGCTCTTCTGAGGACTTGCTCAGCGCCAGACTCCGGCTGAGCACTGTCCCCGTGGACAGTAGTGCTCGATTCTCAGACAAGCCTGTGATGTGAATGTTGCTCTCGCCCCTTTCCACGTGAATCTGGAAATTCACGCGAAATTCATGCTGACGTTCAGCGAGGCTCCGTCGCCCGTCCACGTCACAGAGGGGCGGGGTGGGGACAGGCATCAAACGCGTGTCCAGAGCAGTGTCCGTAACCACCTTCTGATCCCACCGGACCCCGTCCTGACCCTGTTGTCAATTCCCCTTCCCGGGTCCTCCGACGCAGCAGCGCGTGCGGCCTGTCTGCCCCTCGGGCCCCCGTCCTGCCCCTCAAAGAGACCATCGTCTCCTCAGCACCCTCCTTCCTTACTTACGGGACTCAACAGAGCAGGGACCGTGACTGAATTTCTCTGTAACCAGCCTTCTCCACAAACTGTGTTGATTGATCACTCTTTTAACATTTAATTTCCAATATAGTTAATATACAGTGTTCTCTTCACTTCGGGTGCACAATATAGTGATCTAACGTTCCCTACATCACACTACTAGACACAGTACTCCGTGTTCGTCCCAGTGAGCGGCTCTTAATCCTGCTTTCACCCGTCCGTGCACCCTCCCCTCTGGTGACCACCAGTTTGTTCTCCGTAGTTAAGAGTCTGGTTTTTTTGTTCATCTCTTTTTTTCTTTGTTCATTTGTTTTGTTTCTTAAATTCCACGTATGAGTGAAATCGTACAGTATATGTCTTCCTGTCCAACTTATTTCCATTAGGATAATTCTCTCTAGATCCATTCCCATTGTTGCAAATGACAAGACTTCATCCTTTTCTATGGCTGAGGAATATTCCGTCATGTGTGTGTACACCACACCTTTATCCATTCGTCAGCGGGTGGACCCTTGGCTGCTTCCGTATCTTGACTATTGTAGCTAATGCTGCTAAGAAGCATAGGGGTGCGTGTATCTTTTCAAATTAGTGTTTTCTTTTTGTTTGGGTAAATGCCCAGTAGTGAAATTACTGGACCACAGAGTAGTTCTGCTTTTAATTTCCTGAGGAACGTCCATACTGTTTTCCACAGGGGCTGAACCAGTTTGCGTGCCCACTGACAAGGCAAGGCTTCCTTTTTCTCCACATCCTTGCTAGCATTTGTTGTGTCTTGCTTTTTTTACTTTAGCCCTTCTGACGGGTGGGAGCTGATACCTCACTGTAGTTTTAATTTGCATTCCCTTGATGATGCGTGATGTCGAGCATCTTTTCGCGTGTCTGTTGGCCATCTTATTGCTTTCTATGTTTCAGGAGGTTTAGTGAGGTTTAGCCATGACTCCTGGGGGAAATATCGAATCTTCTTAAATCTTGCTTGGCTTTAAAATATCTGCTGTGGGTGACTCAGTGGGTTAAGCCTCTGCCTTGGGCTTGGGTCATGGTCCAGGGTCCAGGGATTGAGTCCCGCATCGGGCTCTCTGCTCAGCGGGGAGCCCGCTTCCTCCTCTCTCTCTGCCTGCCTCTCTGCCTACCTGTGATATCTGTCTGTCAAATAAACAAATAAAATATTTTTAAAAAATAAAGTAAAATAAGATAAGACACCTACCGTGATGAACCTACAGAGAAATCCCTGCTTAAATTAAATGTCTCAACTACAAGTGCTCTCCAGCTCTGGCCAGGACCGGTTCTTGGCAATATCAAGTAAAATCAGTGGAAACTAAGAAAAATAACTATTGGCCTATAAGACACTTCCCACCCACATTTTATTTAATCTTCATAACGACCCTATGTGGCAAGCCTCCTCATTTTACAGAAGAGGAAATGCCGTCTAGAGACGGGTCCTCGCTGAGAGGAGCAGAGCTGGGACCCGACTGTCCTCGGGACTCTCCTCGACCCCTCAGACTGGATCTCACCAGCCGGTGCCTGGAGGGCAGCCTGCCTGGGCCCGTCTGACCTCATCACCAGCCCCACACGACCCTGAGATGGAGTTGAGCACCACCGCCTCCCTGCTTGCTGTGGGGGTCAAGGGGGTCCCACATCCTCTGTGTGTGAAGGGGCCCGGGAGGCCCTGAGAGTGATGCCACCCATCCTGGAAAAGCCATAGCGACGGCCACCCCGGGCTCCCCGCAGGCAGTGAGCAGGTGTGTGTGGGTGTGCAGGAGTGATGGGTTGGAGTGTTGCCTGGATGTCCACAGCCCGTTGTCAATGAGAAAAACCAGATCATCCTGTGAGTCATCCGCCCAGATATCTGGGTGAGGAGCAGACCGGCTGGTGTCCGCGGGGAGTCTTCTTGTGCGCAGGCGGTGGGGAAGACGAGAGCAGCAGGACGAGGCTGGCTTATCTGTGTCTTGGGCCCTGTACTTGCTTCTCGCCCTGGGACCCGTAGATTTGCGTCTATTTGCATGCTCAGCCCTGGAAGGACCCTTCTTGGGTCCTGTGAGGACCATCTGCTCAGAACCTGGGAGCCCCCTGTGGCCACGGAGATCCCCCCTCCAGCCCATGCATGGGTCTGCGTCACCATCCCCCCAGGGTTTCCTGTGGGCCCATTAATTCTTAGAGCCCTGGCTCCTGCCTCAACCCTTCCTGCTCCAGAGCCACCGCGCTCTCAAGCTGGCCACAGCCCTGAGCCTGTCCCCTTGGCATGGCAGACAGCAGTAAGATAACGTGCCGACGGGCGTGAAGGAAAGAGAAGCAGAGCTGTCGTCGCTGGTAGAAACTCCCCGGTCCATAAGCTTGCACAGAGAGCCAGAGCGAGGGTTGTGGCTCGCCCAGCTGGGCGGCAGCCCGGGGAAGACCCCGAACTCTCTGACTTTGCAGCGTTACAGTTACGCTTCTCTCAGCCTCGTGCCCTGGGACCCAGCGCGTGGGTTCTTCTTTGTTCCTGGGTTCTCACCCACGGTCTCTGTGAGGCCGAGCACCCCCTCGGCTGTCTGAGCTGGGCCATGTTGCTGTTCGAGGCCCTGCTTGCCCAAAGAATCACTGACCTGATGAGATAAACTGAGTGTCCCCAGTTTTCTTCACAGTCGTGTTAACGTGAAAAAATAAAGAGCGAGCTAGTTCAAGGGGCCCTCGCGAGCCCCTCGTGTCACAGGTGAGGAAACAGAAGGGCAGAGAGGGCGGGGAGTTCACACAGCTCCCCCGACTGCGGGGTCAGTGGCCCATGCTCCAGGCCGCTCAGCTCTTGAAATAACTCATCTTCCCTTCTGAGGGACAGAGCATGTCTTCCCAGAAACCTAACCCCTTATTCCCACTTCCCACACCATCGGGACCCAAGCATGTTCTCTGGAGAGCTGCCCAAGCCATTCACCCACCGTAGCCCCAGAGGGCATCTGCTCCCACTTGAGACCCTGTCCCGGTCAGACTTGGACACGCAGGGGCAGGCACAACCCTCACACTCTGCTCAGGGGGCTTTCCTTTTATGGCCCTTCATGCTGCAGGGTCCTGGGTAAAAGGCAAGACACTTCCCCACCCACAGAAGCCTGAAGCAAGCTTCCCTCCAGTGGCTGGTGCCGCCCCATGATCCCACCCCACAGCCCCAAGGCTTCCCCATGACCCCTGCCTGTGAACGGCCCTGCTGGGAGTTAGGCTGTTTGTGGCTGGAGTCCAGAGTCCCATTTGAGTTAGCCTGTCTCCCGTTTTGCACAATTCGAAAGACTCCCGTTTGTAAATGCCTGCACTAAGATGCGGTGCCAGCCCACCTGGTCTGCCAACTTGTCCTGCAGGAGGAGAATGAAAACAACGGGACAGCAGTGGGTTCCCTGCCCAGCCCTTGCAATTCTGCAGCATGAGCAGTCTGCCTCAGATGTCCGAGAGGAGCGCAGGGGAGTCTGCGTCCCCACTAACTCCTACTGCGTGGCGGTCAGTACCTTAGGCGACAGCAGTACGAGGGAAAGCTTATCGTGTGACAGACACTGTGTGCATTACCTCCTCTGGGCGTTACAGCCCAGATAATATGATATAATCCGATGAGATAAGTCGTATTTTACCAGTGGGGAAACTGGACCTGGCCCAAGACCTCACTTCTGGTAAGAGGGAGGGTTGGACTTGAGCCCGACAGTCTGATCGAACATTAGCTCTTAGCATCCCCGTGACCCCCAAGGGCTGTTATTACCCACATCTGACCGATTCCACCATCCGTGATGGTAAAAAATCTCAGCTTGTCAGCTTTCAAATTCTGAGCTTTCTGCACCATTCCTGCTTGCTCTATCACATTCATAAGGTAAATTTACACACAACAAAACTGAGTGTACAATGTGTTGACAGCTGCTTACAGTCACGTAACCACCAGCACAAGACACAGACCACCATCGAGAGATAGAACATTTCCATCACCTCCGAAGTTCCCTTGTGCCCTTAGTGGTCAGTCCCCTGTCCTGACCTCCAGTCCTGGGCAGTCGTGATCTGCCCTTGGTCATTATAGCCTCCTCAAAGTATTTTGTAGATGGAATCACATGGTGTGTTTTGTGTCTGACTTTTTTCCCTCAGCATACAGCATTCGAGATCCGTCCGTGTTGTGCGAATCCCTGGTTCTGTGCCACAGCGCACAGTATGTCTGTTTACCCACTCGCCGGGTGACGGGCCACAGCACACAGTATGTCTGTTTACTGACTCAGTGACGGGCACTCGGGTTGTTTCTAGATCTGGGCCGTTCAGGAAACTGCTCTAAGTGTTTGCGTTCGAGTTTCCGTGTGGACATGTGCTTTCCTAAGCACGGGATTGTTGGCTTGCTCAGTAGGCGCACGTTTAACTCCATGAGAACTGCCAAAAACTCTTCTAAGTGGCTCTCCCGTCTAGCGTCGTCACCAGCGGTACAGGCCCTCCAGTTGCTCTGTGGCCTTCCCAACATTTGGTGTCGTCCGTGGTTGCGTCTTAGCCATCCCGTGGGCATGTGGTGTGCCTCTTTTCTAATTTGCGTTTACTTAATCACCACGGTGCTTGTGAGCCACTCATGTATCTTTTCTGGTGAAGTGTCTGTTCAAATCCTTTGCCCATTGTTTTACTGGGTTGTCTGTTATTACCAAATTTGATGGCTAATATTTCATCCCAGAATGTGAGTTCCCAAATGCTTTTCTGCTGGAGGCAGGATGGTCCTGTGGTTAGGAACATGGGTTTTCGTGGAAGGTCTGCATCTGGATGCTGACCCAACTGTTCTCGTCAGCAAATCAGGGGTGATCACGAAACCCAGGTCCCAGGGATGTCGTGAGAATTGAAAGCAATGATCTTAACAGGACCTGGCATAATAAACATTCAGAAATGAGCTGCTCTATTTCAGTCAAGAAAATACGTGGCAAAGGTTACTATTACAATTAAAAGCCAGTTTCTAAAGAGAAACATGTGAGCAGTGGCAGTAGCTGTGGCTAGATCAGTCGGACTGTCGACAGTGCCGGGCTCCACGGGGACCCAAGCCGCGCCCTCCACCACCGCCACGGCCACGGCACACAGGTGTGGACTCGTGAGAGCACTGAGGTGCTCTCAGGTGGCACCTGGAGGGGACCCTCCCACTGTGAAGCAGCCCTAGACCTGAAGGGAGCAGCCAGAGCCAAAGGCAGAGCAGAAAGAGCGCTGGGGCCCTTGACTGGCCTCTGCGGGCCGAGGCCAGACTCCCTGCCCTGCCCAGTCTCCCTGCTTCGTGCCAAGGAGGCCCACGCTTCTGCTCAATAAAACCCAATAGACCTTTCAAGTGAAGCCACTACACTCAGCTAGGCAGTTTTCTCTTCTCTTCTTTGAAGGTTGTGGCCAGAGGAGATACAGGCGATCATTAAGTAACTTCAGGACCCCTTGTGGCCCCATCCCAGCTAATTTGGCTCCTAGGGCAGGTAGAGCCCAGTCCACGCCTGGCACGTCTTCGAGGCACCCGAGACTGGGGACGTCGGCTAGAATGGCCCGGGCAGCAAAGGTGTGGAGGCAGCTGCGGAGCCCAGGCCAGGGCTGAGGGGTTAAGATCCACTGGGGCAGACACTTCTGTTTCCACAGGGGCTCCGTGCCTCCGTTTGCCTCAGTTTACTCCTGGATGAAATGTGTCTGAAAATATCAGCAGACGACACAGAGATTCGATCACTCGGATCTTAGACACATGTTAGGAATGTTTTAGGTGTGTCGTGTTTTTGGATAAATTGGGTGGTTAAAAGTGGAGATGACAGATACCCAGGGATGGGAACCTGGCGCTGTGACCGACTGCCTAGGTCCGAGCGGAGACCGGGAGCTCAGAGGCTAAGTATCAGACCTGGCGTGAAGATCTCCTTCTCTGCCCTCTGGTTCCTATTCCAGTGACCTGGGATGAGGCCATGAGCCTTAATGAAAATATTCGGGGGGGAGGGGCGCCCACAGCCAACCCTGGCTGACACTTTGTTTCCATTTTCAGTTCAAGGTCCTGATCTAAATTTATCAAGCTTTCACGGTGTCAGCCTAGGGGTGCCGGCGCACCCTCATTTCGCCATTCCCTCATTTACTGGCATTCACTGAGCACTTACGACGGGCCAGGCCTCGGGCTGGGGTGGGGACCTGAATAATACAAGGGGCCTGCGCTCAGAGACTGTGGCCGAGGCAGACAGCCGTGCACAGCTGTGGGCATCGCTTCAGCTCTCGGAGCTCCACGCTCCGTTCACTTCCTCCGACCCCCGTTCTTCTGGTGTCTCGGCCTTCCTGTCAGCCCTGCTGGAACGCGCTTGGACACCCCTCGCTCCCTTCCGCACACACCTGGCTGGCCTCCTTTCCCGCCAGCATCTTCTGCCCCAGGAACAACCAGCCGGGGGTAAAAGGCAGGACGGTTGTGGAATGCACGGCTCCCTCACGACCCTCCACGAGGACAGGACCGGGTCCTCCGGTTCGTCGTTCCAGCCCAGGGCTCAAGAGGAAAGGAAGGGCGGGTGAACGAAGGAGTCCCCATGGGGTTGAAGGACAGGAGGGAGCGGAGGGTCCAGCACCGCGCCCTGCCCGCGGCGACCCAAGCCCCAGAGCATCGGAAGGCCCCCTGGGGGAGTCCAGCTTCCAACCCGGAGGGAGGCGGGAGCCGCTGTAACAGGAGAGGCTGCAGCTGACTGGGAGGCAGGCCCGGGTCCTTGGGTGACTTGTTCTAATCTTAGAAGGTATGTCTCCGCTTTCTGCTGCGGCCGAAGGACAAATGTCCCCGACCCCAGGACGCACGCTGTCACTGCCATGGTCACTCCAGAAGTCCCTGGCAGGCACTTGGGGCGGAGCTGTTCCAGGGCCCTCCTGGGCGCCCTTCCCTCCGCGGGGCCAGCCCCGCCCTCACGCCCACTCGGCCCACGGCCCCTGTCCCCCAGCAGCCGGAGCCAGAGAGCTCGGGCGGGACAAGGTTCCGACTCCTCCCACACCAGCTGGTCAGTCACCCAGCCTGGCTGTAACCATTTCTCCTGAATGGTCTCCAGTCCTGTCCCCTTGTCCCTTCCCAGTTCAAGCCAGCGTCCCCCGCAGTCCGGCAGACCCCCGAAGTCAGCAGAAAGCTGGGGCTCGAGCCCTGTCCTTACTTAGGACAGCCACGGATTCCCAAGTGGGACAAATGCTCACGGGCACCGCTGAGCCCTGTTCTCAGCCTCTGGAAGGTCCTCGTCCTCACGCTCCTACAAGGCCAGCAGCCCCAAGTGCCCCATCCATCCTTCACCCGTGAGCCCCTGGCGTCCCCTGGTGTGTGGTAGGGACTCGTTTAGATCTTCCGAGCGGGAGAATCCACAAACTCGGCATCTTGAGGCCATTCCTTTGCCCACAGAAGGTGGGCTGTAGGCACCGTGGGTTCTCACCCATGAGTGAAAGGCGGCCACACGCAGGGTAGGAGCTGCAGGACGGCTGGAGGCCCTCACCGCCGCCCGCATCTGACAACCCCAAGCCACCGACGGCGGACTCCCGACAGACCCTCCACCCCTGCCCCCAACCCCGTCCCCAGACTTCCTGCCACCCTGGCCCCTGCCCCAGATGTCGGCGGCCTTCGACCTTCCTCGGGGGCTCACCCGCTTCCCGACCGTCCACATTCGCTCTTCCCAAGTGCGCTTTCCAGCTCCCTTGGCAGATCCAGACGCAGTAAGAGGCTTGGCCCAGTGCAGCGTCGTTCAGGGCCATCTCTGTGGGCAGCCATGGGTGTTCACACGCTCTGTGCCCACTTTGATCCCAGGGGTGACAGCCTCCAGACCGGGCTCCCTGTCCCCAGCCCATCCAGTTTTGATGCTCCAGCCAGAGGAGCATCAAAATAAACCCAGCGGTTTTGCTTAAAACCCTCTGATGCCTCTGCATGGCCCTGGGAACGGGGTCCCCGCTCGGAGGCCCTCCCGTCCTGGCCGCTGCATCCCCTCCTGCCGCCCACCGCAAGCCCTGGCCCAGACTCGGGGAACCCTTGTGCTTCCGGAGCTGCCCTGGCCTCCCCAGCCTTCCCCGTAAGGCTCTGTCGGTGGGAGAAGGACCAGTCGCGCTCATCCCTCAGGCTTGGCCAGGCTGGTGCTTCCTCCTGGAAGCCTTCCCAGATGCCCCCGGCCAGCGTGGGTGCCCAGGCCGTGTTTCTAGCCACAGGGCCCTCAGCTCAATGTCACCTCTTCCCCTTCCCCCCTTCCTGCCCTCCTCAGGGAGGTGCCCTGTGACCACACACAGAAGCCGTGCCCAGTGCCCCTGTCTCCGGTGAGCCACTCAAGGCTTTAACAACACACCCATGCTCTGCGTTCACTTGGGTATTTGTTCACTGCTGGTCCCTCCCCCAAATGCGGGTTCCAGGGACGGGGGGTGCCGTGTCTTCAGCGCAGAGCTCACAGCTCGGGGGTGCTCAGCAAACCCTGGCCGGCTCCCTGCCGTCGTCCTCCGCGGCCAGTGAAGTGAACTGTCACCTTGCAGGTCTGGTGGTCGCAAGTTGGACATGGGTTTCCTTGCGCAAAAATCAAGCTGTTGGCAGGTTGTGTTCCTTCTGGAGGCTCTAGGGGAGAGCCTGCTTCCCCGCTTTTCCCAGCTCCGAAGCTGCCTGCCTCTCCCGGCTGCGGCCCCCTCCACCTTCAAGGCCCCACAGCCTCACTGGCTCTCTCAGATGCTCACGCCCTTCCAGCCCACTCCTCCGCGTCTGGGAAGCCTCCTGCCTGCACTGGGACTGCCCAGCTCATTCAGGACAATCACCCTGTTTTAAGGGCAGCTGATCATTCCCCTTTGCCGTGGAACCTACTGTATTCACAGGATCCAGAGGTTGGGATGCGGACATCTTTGGGGGCCGTTATTCTGCGTACCAAGCAGATGGGTCACACTTTAAATACTTAAAATCCCCAGCAGCCCGTAAACTCGGGTGCAGACAGCACCCGTCGTGGCGTCTCTGTCTCTTCTCATCCGGTGTGCGTCTGCCGTCACGTGTGCAGAGCCTCACAACGGTCCCATGAGGGAGGCAAGGCAGGCCTGACTCCCACTGCACAGGGCAGGAGGCCAAGGCTTCAAGAGCCTGTGTGAGGTGACCAGAGTCCCCCAAGAAAGGGGCAGGTCCGAGATCATGCTCGGGACCTGCCCAGTGTCCTGACCAGCCCACCTCCCAGGCGCCCTGCACGAGGGGCGGTAACAAGCAACAACCATCATGAGGAGGAGAAGAAAAGGAAGAAAGGCGGAAGATGCCGATGATGGAAAACACCTTCCTTCTCAGCAGCCTCCGAAGAGCAGCAGGAGATCCTGCCTGTCGCCCCAGGACGGCAGAAGGGGTGGAAACACACGCCATTGTGCATCTGCTTCCAGAGGGTTCCTCCCACGCAGCGAATCCTATCGCTCCCCGTCACGAGGTTTCCTTAGCTCCCCCACGCCTGGGAGATGAAGTCCGCATTCCCGAGCGCCGTCCCAGCAGCCCCACTTGCTTGCAGAGGTCCTGGGCAAGGACGCTCACGGCAGGTGTTGGCCCTGAGGGCCACCCTCGTCCTGTGTCCTCTTGACGACACAGGGGCACGAGGGTTATCATGCTGAGTTTACAGGTAGTGAAACTGAGGCTCAGAGACATGGAGGTCTGCCCGAGGCCCCCCACGCAGCTAAGACCTGAGTGCCACAGCCTGAACGAGCCTGAGCGAAAACCTGGCTCCGCCTCCCCTTTCCACTTAGACCGAATGGAACCAATTAAACTTCCCAAAGATGTCTTCGTCTTCCGCACTTGGACACTGGGCACCTGCCAGTCCTTCCCCCGTGCCGGGTATGACCTCCCCCTCCCCCCACTCCCTCCATCCGTCTTATTTACCCCTCAAGGCTGCGAAAGCATCACTTCCTCCATGCAGCTTTCCCTGATTCACTCACACGACCGAAGTGCCCCTTCTCTGAAGCTTCCATGGCAGTGACGTGCGTTTCCCAATCCCAGCCACGGTCTTCCTGCATTAGGGTAATTTTATTAGTCTGTTTTCAGTAAAACGAGCAGCTTCTGGAGCCCCAGGACCATGAACTATCAACGTTATATCCCGGCACTTAGTCCGTGTTGGGCACAGGACAGACGCTCAGTAAGTACTCCCTGAGGGAAGGCGGGACCCACCGTGAGCGGAGGGCCTCTGGTGCAGGCCCTCCGCTGGCTGCTTGACCTCAGACGCCTTCTGTCCTGCTCACAGACCTGTAAGGCACCCGACTGCGTGACCAGCCCCTCCAGGGACAAGTTGGAGGACACTCCCTAGAAGGGTCTGCAGCTGCGAGGCGTGCTGGGAGCCTGGGAAAGCCGAACGTGCAGAGAGGGAAGTCGGGCACATGCAGACAGAGCCGGTCCCCTCGGCTGGCCTCCCCACCCCAAACCAACAAGCTCAGTTGACAGAGAATTCACGTCCAGTACGATTCGCCCATTTAAAGGTTTTTCCTTATTCACAGAGTTGTGCAGCTGTCCCTGTGGTCAGTTCCAGAGCATTTCATCACCTCACCGAAAAAGATATCCCACACCCCTGAGCCCTCGCTCACCCCATGTCCTCGTCTTCCCGTGCCCCAGCCCTGCACAACCGCGCCTCTCTGGTAACGCGCCACAGTGCAGTCTGTGACTCTGAGGGACCTACTCTGTCTTCACAGACTTGTTTGTTCTGGACAATTCGTGGAAATGGAATCGTGGAGCACGTGGTCCTCTGTGACTGCCCCGTCCCCAAGCGAGCAGCAGCCTTGGGGTTCACCCACACTGTGCCGCGATTACAACCGCATCCTTTGCGTGGCCAAGCGGCAGTCCGATACACAGATAGGCCACGGCCGCCTGTCCGTGCGTCCGTGAGTGGCCGCGGACGTGATATTTTGATCCAGCTGTTTTGATTGGACAAAGAGCTTTGGACGGTTGGGGTGTGTCTATATCCCCGATCAATGTCCCGACCGTACGAAGCATAAAATTGTGCTTGGTTTATTGTTTTAATGGCTCATCACCGAGCACATGGGTTTCTCGGGGATGGCTTGAGCGCTCTGACAGAGTCTGCTGGGAGCCGGCCTTGCTGGTACGGTGGCCAGCCGAGACGGCTGAGGCGCGATCGCCCCTCTGGAGCACCCAGGGCGGGAAGCCACAGGGAGCACATCTCCGCCAGCTGGGGGTCCCCCCGAGGCTTCAGTCACCAAAGGGAATGGGAGAGCAGGAGCAGATGAGACCCTGGATTTCCCTTGGTGCATCCAGGGAGCCAGAGGCCCCGTAGCCAGCATCTGCCGTCAGATGCTATTTAGTAACAGCTAACAGTTCCAGGAGGCCGACTTCATGCCATGCCCTGTCTAAACATTCTACATGCGTGAGCTCATTAAGTCCCTCCAATGACCATATACCGTAAGTGCGACCATCGTCGATGGAAACTGAGGCGCAGGGCTCACTCGGGGCACCTGGGTGGCTCAGTCGGTGAGATGTCTGCCTTTGGTTTCGGTCATGACCCCAGCGTCCTGGGTTCAAGCCCGTGTCGCTTCTCCCTCTCCCTCGGACTCTCCCCTGCTCATGCACATTCTCTCTCTCTCTCTCTATCACTCACTCTCAAATAAATAAATAAAATCTTTAAAAAAAAAAAAAAAAAGGATAGAGAAAGAAAGAAATGGAGGCACAAAAATGGTAGCTGGTCCAAGGCCACAGAACTAGTAAATGCAGAGGCAGGATTTGAACCGGGGCCATCTGGCCCCACCCTGAGCTCTGGGCTCTACCGTGTCGCATAGAGCATGAGAATCACCAGCTGGGAACCCCTCCCAGCACAGACAGGGCTCATTCTGAATCTGTGGGGACTCTGGGGATTCTAGCTGCCTCCTGTGTCTCCGGGAGAATGACGGCATCACTCTAGGAAACAGGGCCCCTGTTGCATATCGGGTTGGACCAGAGGCTGATGGATCTTAAGAATTCTGTTTATGAATAAGGAAGCACAGAGTCAGCAAGACCCATGTCCAGTGCGTTTGAGAGCCAAGATTAGAACCCAGATCTGACTCCGAATGAGTTGTTCTTTCCACTTCTGCCAAGCAGTCCCTGTGCCTCCCCAGCTCCACCAGACTCAAAGGTGTTTTCCTTATGCTTGTCCGACAGGCAACGGGTTGGATAAAGAAAGTGAAGATACCTTATCTCCCAAATTACATTTATAAGGTCCCATCACTAGAATGGCGCTCGGGATGAACATCTCTGCCTCCCCTCTCCCTCTGTTGTCCCTGCCGTGACCTGGGAACGCGCCTGGACCCTAACCCAGCCCGTGCCTCCGCCACTAACCCAGCTGAGCCCTCCTGGATGACCTGCCGCGCCCCCAAAGCCACGGGCTACACTGATTCTAAGACCACTAATGCGTCCATCATGTGTCCCACTGACTGAGGGCTGCTCAACCCTGTCCACACTCCTGGTCTGCCGTCACCTCCTAAGAGGAGACTCTCAGAGGCCAAGCACCTGCTGTTTTCAGATCCTTAAAGCCCGCAGATGGGCAGATATGGGATATTTGGGACTTTGGGGGCTTATGTGAAATCTGGTCGGCGTCATGCACACGCTCCTGTGCCTGGGCCTCATTTTGTTGCTGGTCTTTCCCTTGCCCGCCTCCTCCAGAAAGGGCCGTGTGCCCTCTGAGGGCCACCACAGTCATCCCGTGCCTGCTGCGGCGTCTGGAGATGCTCGAGAAATAAGGAAGGAGGGCCTCAACAGCACGGGGGACAGACACGAGGTTTTCTCTGTCCGGTGACATCGCAGGGTTCTTACCCTCTGTCACCTGTGCCACAGGGCTCTTCTGGCCCCGACCCATCCCATCTGCAGGAAAATGTCTGCCAGGGCCCCTCCTCTGCGAACGACAGCCATCCCAGCATTAATAAGGAGATGGCCCAGAGTTCAGTCTGGGGACCCTTTCTTTGCCCTATGCTGTGTATCCTCCGATTTTATCTAGTCTTGTGACTGTGAATACAGTCTAACGAGGGTTAGTTTCGTGTCCAGCCTGGACCCGTCCTCTGAGCTCTGGATGTGGTTGCATTCAGTTCCCTTCTGCCGTGTCTTCAGTTGGACGTCTATGAACATTTCAGACGCTCGTGACCAAGAAGGAACGGTTCACCCCTCGTCCACCCTCACTCACGGTTCCTGTCCCAGCAAGCCTGCCCCAGCGCAGGGAAAAATCCCGCTGCCTCCCCCTGTCCGAATCAGACTCTCGGGAGTCGCCCTCGGCTGCTGCCTTCCCGTGCTCCCCAGACCCAGGGCGTCTGTCTCTCCTCGCTGTCCTGTCCCCAGACCACCCCTTCTGCCCCCTGCAAGCCTGGCCCCTCCACCACTGGCGCTTAGCGGGGCCGCCTGCAGAAGCCCCTCCTGGGCTCTCCGCTTCCAGACAGACAGCCTCTTGGGGGGGCCCAGCTCCCAGCTCTCCTGGAAACCCTCCGGGTGGTGTTCTGGGAGACAGCCTCCCACGGTGTGGCCCCGGCCGCTCGCAATACGTCCCTCATCTCCTGGACGCACCGTGTCTCTGTCCTGCTCGTCACTCTGGCCCTCAGCCTTTGTTTCTGTCTGGGCTGTCTGCTTCCCATCTCGTCCCCCGCTGGGATTGAACTTGGATGACGCCTCCTCATATGTGTCTTCCCCACCCGCAGAGATAACGTTTCCTTTCTTCTCAAGCGTTCAGCCAGTCACCTTGTCTACCTGTGTCTGTGCTTGTAGTTGGTGTCCGCCCTTGGGACAGCAAACCCTTAAGGGTGAGCGCTCCCTCTTATTTGCTGTTATATCCCAGGGCCTAGAACCGTAGATGTTTATTGGTGATACTATTGCACATAATTGGATATAGTGGATAATACTGGATATATTAATGACTGAGTAAGAGAACCCTTCTCCGAAAGGTCTAGAGTTACTTAGCGCGTTGTTCTAGAAAGAGCTGGAGCTTTGGCATTTAGCGAAGTCCGGTGCTGGCTCTTGCTGACTTGAATAGCAAGTTACTCAGCCACTTGGGGTAGTTTCTTCTCCCGGAAGAGAGGCGTGAGAGTTGCAGCGAGTGTCCCGAGCGCCGTAAGGGCAGAGCTCCCCACACAGCAGGTGTCCTGAGCACGGAGGTCGGTCACGTGGGCCTTCCTGGGTCCCAGCCCCGCACCCTGTGCACCATCCCAGGATGGGAATGGCTGGACGCTGGGTGAGTCGAAGAGTCAGGGAGAAGGGAGGGGTGTGAAGGAAGACCGTTGTGGCATCCCGGAGAGTTGGTCTGTGGATCTTTTGAAGTGAGTGTAAGTATGATCGTTTTGGAAGAATGTGAATCCCCTAAAGGACTGTGTTAAGATCCGTCGTCATTCTAGAAGAGCAAAGAAGGAGACGCTTCATATTTTCAAGGCTCTGGTCATCTGTGCTGTCTCTGGCACGCAAGAGAACCTTCCTTTTAGGCAAGAGCAGGGGCTCCTCAGCCCCCGAGCTGGTGCTCCCCTCACTTCTCCCCTCACTGTGGACGGAGAGGCCTCCCTGGGTGCCTTGTTTCCCTAATGCAGGGCCCGGATGGTGTCAGGTACTTGGGTCTTGGACCCAAGAAGACAACGGAGCAACGGGCAGGGCCAAGAAGGAGGCAGAGCCTGAGTCGGGCCACGCACGAAGGTTCTGCTGTGTGCATGGGCGGCTTACGCGGTTGTGTTTCCACAGCATGGCAACGGCTTGGAGGAAGTTCCATGCCGTCCAGACACAGGGACTCCCCAGTTCTCAGAAGAAAGTCCCGTAGAAAAGGAAAGTAAACACCAGAGGTGATTTTTCTTCTGGCCTCAGCAACGTTAGACAGGTACACAGGAGCGGTTTCCAAGCTGGCTGGCAGAGCCAACCTGATCCGTGGTGGGAGGGCTCCGTGAGCCGGAGCTGGGCCCAGGACGCTGGCGCGGAGACGCACAGTCGGGGAAGACAGGTGTCAGCTAAAGTCCGGAAGGAGATGAATCTGGAAAACAGACTGAAGACCTAGAGACTGACCCAAGAAGAAAGGATGCGATGGTATCTCAGCGGTGACTCAGACCTGGTCTGGATGCAGCCGGGGAGAGCCTGTGACTGGCCAGGTCCCAAGGGGGTCAGTCAGGGTGTCGGCGACTCTAGGAGCAGGTATGGCCCTGACGCTGCCGGGGGCGGGGGAAGCAGAAAGCCCCCTCCGACGAGGACTTTCTGCACTCTGGGCTCTGTGTTAAATGCCTTGTGGACATATTACAGACAGAGAAAGAACTCCTTAGGGAGGTCGCAGGGGCCCCAGCAAAGTCTTGGACTAGGCAGGGACCCTGACGCCCTCCTCAGTCCAGGTGGGCGCGTGGCCCTCCCGAAGCAGCCTCGGGACCAGGAGAGAAAGCTGGAGAAGTCCCTCGCTAACCTGGAGTCTGCGTGGTGCCCCTTTGAACCACTGGAGGAGGTTAGCAGCTCTAGCTACGAGAACCACGAGGCAGAGACCCAGGCAGAGCCTCAAGGAGGCTGAGCTGCCAGCTCCTGTCCATCTGCAAGGCCACACTTCTCCTGCCGCACCAGTGCGACCCGGTGGCCGACAAGTTTTGCTTCTTACAGAGCATTTCGCAGTTTCCCAAGCGCCTTCACAAATCATGCTGCCTGACTGACATTCGTTGTTGGATTATCAGCCGCTGGAGGAAAGGCTCTCAGGGATCATCCTCTTGGCTCCCCTGTGTGACTCTGGCTAAGTGACTTGCCCTCTCTGGGTGTTACTGCCGCAGCGGAGAGCCTGGGATCTGGAGAGGGGCTGGTGGTGAGTGGATTTTCCAGGCTTCAATAAGCTCTGGAACCCTCAGACGTTCTAAAGGAGAGCCATTCACTGGGCTCCAGGGAAACAAACTCAGATATATTATAATCTTTCCTTCAACCCAGCTCTAAGCCCCAAAAGCTTCCCGAAGCCTCATCGTCCTAGCACTTCCCGGAGCCCCTTGCCAAGCCCTGTTTGGAGACAAGGAGGTTAGGGGGAGTTTCTGAGTCCCTTACAGCTCTATTTTTGTCTGGAATGTGCCTTCCTGCTCACCCGCCACTGGTGCCTCTCGAGCAGAGGCAGAGTGCACGGTCAGCAGGGCCCGAGCAGTGAAGAGCGGCGGACGGAGAAATGATCCGTTCTGTGTGCGGGGAGTCAGGCAGAGGCGCAGACCAGCCGGCCCAGCGTCTTTGCCAGAGGGGCTCTAGTCATCGAAACCGGGCCAAAACCTCTCCGAAGGACCCGAAGGCCTGTGATCCCTCTGGCGGGGCAGGTGGGAGCCCCGGAGCTCCGCCCAGCTGGGCCGTGCTAGGGGAGGGCTCAGTCTCCCCCCTGGCTTCCCGAATGGAGGTGAACCCTTCCACATCCGCATGCGAGGTCAGCATTGGGTGTTTAGGCTGGGCTTGACCTTGAATTACAGCAGGAAAGAGCAAAGACAAGCTCATCTTTCCTCCGGGACAGCCTGTTCTCAGACCCAAAGGTCTGTGTTCCGGCCACTCCTCTCCAACTCTAAACAAAGGCGTCTTCACAGGGCTCAGCCCTGATCGCTGAAGTTCACAACAAGAGGTTAGTGGGGCTTGGGGCTTGCCTTACCCCCTGACCCCACGCAGGGTCTAGCATGACCAGGGACATTTACTTTGGAGGGAACACCCAAACAAGAAAGGTTGGACACACCTCTAGCACAAAAAGGAGGGCCTAGGAAGCGCATGTGCGTGTGTGTGTTGGCACGTGGATAAGCGTACGTGAATGTGAGTGCATGTGTGTGATGTACATGGACACGGGCCTTATCTCTGTGGGCCACGAGCCCCATGCAGAGACCAAGGTGGGCTTTCTCAGACCAGCTGCGCCCAAATCCCAGTTTCAGGCTAGACGCAGGAGGGGAAGTCACAGGGCGGCTGCAGCCATTGCCGTCATCCCCAAAGCCAATGCCTGAGGCCTCTAGGACTGGGCATTTAAGAAAATACTGCAGACAGGCGGTTACATAGACCACGTGCCCCACGGCCGGAGTGGGGTGGCCATTTACAGCCCTCGCTGACTCCCCAAGTGTGTCTCGGTGAGAAGTGGCGCGTGGACACCAACAGTGTCCAGGGCACCTTGGTCGCGTCAGGAGCCTGGAGGCACCTGGAGGGAGTCCCAGTGACCTGCGCGGGGGGCAAGCAGGGCCTGCGCATGCCTGTAGCCAACTTGGAGAAGCCTAACTTGCAGGCGGCTCCTTTGGCAAAAGGAGCAGAAGGAAGAGCGGACGAGCCGCTCTCGGGAAGGGCTCTGGCGAGAACCCCGCTGCTGGGCGTAGTGACAAGCCTTCCAGAGCCCTTCACGGTGTGCCCGGCTGGCCTCGGCACTCCACACAGTGAATCATGTAACCCGTGGAAAGGTGCAGAAAGGGGGAGCCCCTGGCCCAGCTCGCCGAGCTCCTAGGAGATGGAGAATTCAGGGCCTGAACCCGGGTGGTCCGGCTCCCTTATGCTCGCCAAGTGCCCGTCAGACTATTTCCTGATTAATTCAACAAAGAGGCACCGAATGCTTCTTCGTCCAAGGCACTCACTTAAGGAGAGACGCCAAGACCTATATCCATGTTCAGAGCTCAGTAAGGGCATCTGCTTACCCTGTTCCCTACACTTAAAGCCCTTCTTTCCAACGTGTTGGACACTCCCCATTTCTGAAGGCCTCTTCCGACCAAGGGTAGGAGAGCCCCGTGCCATCTCTACAGAACCCTCTCCAGGCTGGGTCTTTGCAGAGTGAGGAACATGAGCTTGTGCTACTTCACAGACCCCTGGGTGCCCCTGTGGGACAGGACCCAGTTTTATTCCTCTCTAGACCCCCGGAGCCACACCCAGGGCCGAGCGGGTCACCACTATGCACTAAATGCCGTTAAGTGGAGGGTCTTAAAAATCCTTGGACGTCAGGCCGAGTTCAAGATGCTACTGAAATGTGTCGTTGTCACAGCTTCCCTGCTCGAGGCCACAGCCCAGCGCCCAGCGTGGCCCCCAGAAGCAAAGAAGAGAGAGCCGAGCACACGTTAACTTTCGCTTCCCCTTGGTTTGCCAGGAGAGACCGGCAGAGGCCAGGGCCACCGTGGATGATTCGGCGCCCCCCTCCGTGGCCCAGCTGGCTGGGCGGTTCAGGGAGCAGGCAGCCGCCGCAAAGGAGGTGAGTCGGAGGGCTTCTGAGCCCCTCTTCTGGGAGGGGGCTGGAGGAAGGGGAAGTCTGGGTCAGGCCCAGAGCAAAGGGAGGGAGGAGGCTCCGTACTTACCAAATTAGGAAGAGAAGCCCGAGAGGGGTCCCTCTGAATGTGAGGGGTGTGGCCAGGCGGCTGGGCCTGGGCAGAATCTTTCCCCACTCAAGCGAGGCTTCCCACGGGCCTGGCCAGGAGCGGGGAAGGGGGGGACACGCAGGCCAGGGAGCTGGAAACATGGGAGCCTGGCTTCGTTTCCATCTTGGTCATGTACTGTGGGGGACTTAGATCCTGCCTGGCCATGCGAGGCCTGGGCGGGTTCAGAATACGGAGGTGCCCCATGCTCAGCTCCCACGCCCACGTCCGGGAGTCAGGAGCACGGTGAGAGGGGGCAGATTCTGAGTTGAGAATTGAAGAGGAAGAGAAAACTTTTCAGGGACGTGCATTCTGATGGGAGGCCAGGGATCGGGAAGGATCCGGGGACCACCAGACCCCAGCGGAGTCCAGCTGGAGGGGACAGTGTGAAAAGGGTTGTTGTGACGCTGGAGAGAGTTGGGCTAGATTGTCCTGAGTCACTCGTGTGCAGAGCTCAGCAGGAGGGACAGGAAGGAGAGGCCGGGGTGGGCCGTGGCCCCTTGGGGCCAACCAGGGCGCAGCGATCATTCTTTAGGTGCCACGTTTTGTCCTTTGGTTTTCCCATCTGAAACATCGGTCTTGGGTTTCTAGAGACTAACGCGATGTCGCGAAGGGTGAGGAGGGTAGTGGCGATAGAAGGTGCCGGCAGCCCTTGGAGACCAGAAGCCAGTGTCATTTTGAGAGGTTGTTTTGAGAGGCCAGTGACTCTCAAAGCAGACAGGGTGCTCCCGCAGAAAAGACCCAGGAGCCCGGAAGTCAGAAGGGGCAGACCCTGGAAAAGAATCACTCATACAGTGAACGGACACTCTATCAAAGACGCGCACCCTCCCTCCGTCTCTCTCCAGACATCCCTGACATTCCCAAAACCAGCTTCCGCTTCCTCCTCTTCCTCCTGTTGCCTGATTAGCTCTCTCCTTTTCTCTCTGTGTGTCTGTCTGTCCCCTGCCTCCAGACTCCAGCCTGTAAACCAACGAGAAGGAAACCGCCCTGCTCCCTCCCTCTGTTCCCCCCCAAGGTGGAGCTGGGCCAGAACGGTGAGGAGGTAAGTGTCGTGCCAGGGCTCGGGGATGCTGGTTATGGATCTGCTTTCTCCTTCTAGAGGAGAAACACACACATTTAGACCTTGAAACCTGTGCAGGGAGTTTCTCCCATCCGGATTCAGGGATGAAGTTCCTCTTCTTAATGCTCCCAGCATCCTTGATTCAGACACCCAGGTTCCTTTCCACTCCTCCTCATGGAGGCTCCTTTAGGATTTGTCTAGACTTGGAGCACTGTTTTCCAAGCCGGAGAATTTCAACAAAGAGAACAAATGGGTCGTACAGTATTACCACGCCAGACTCAGGAGTCACCAAGGTTATGTTTTAGTCCAGGTCCGACTTCTATGATCTTCCTTGTGCAGAAGGCACCTGGAAAGAGGCTGCACTTGTGTAAGGCAGGGTTGCCTCGTGAGACCGAGTATCGTGGTTTCACACTACTCTTGTAAAGACTGGCTACTGTTCTGGGTCCCTGGAAGAAAATCAGAGTATTCAGAGGCCTCGTCGCCCTCGTGTGTGAATGACCAGCGTCACGCACAGCAGCCGGGCGCTGACATCACAGATCTAGCCGGCAGTAGATTCCCAGGCTCGGTATGTACCTGCTCTTGTTTATCCCATCGTAGCTGTAAGAGGGACTTCTCTGTGCCCCTCCCAGAGCCAAAGCCTTCCTGGTGGCTACACCACGGTCCCCCAGAAGCGAGCTTGCATGTTTTCTCGTCCAGCCTGGGAGACCCACCCCGAGAGGGAGCCAGGAAGCCAAACGCAGCTCAGTTCCCACATCTCACCTCAGCCACCTCTCTCCTTCCGTTCTGGGGACCAGCAACCTGATAATGGACACGCGCTGCCCGTGTGACCTTGAGCGCCTGTGGTCGTGAATGTGTGGAGGACAGAGACAGTTTCAAACCTTTCCCACCGGCTTATAGGCGGAGGCCCATCAGAGAAAGCGGAAATGCGCTGCTGCTGCCAGTCTAGGAGGGTGGGGGCACCTAGAGGTTACTGCTCTGAGGTTACTCCCCCAGGCCCTGCACAAGGGTCTCTTTCTGGAATGGGAACCCCAAGAAACACGGTTTTTAAAAACTGAGGATTTTTGGAATTTCTTCAAACACCAGTATTATGATTCTGTGGCCTCAAGGAGTTACTAGCCAGTGCTATGACCAGATACATGCCAACGACTTCTCTTTACGGAGGGTCAGCTTCTCCTGGTGACTCTCAGCCCTTGGGCTTGGTGTCTGTGGCTGTGGCCCTTAGGAGCCTACCTGAGGCTGCCCCCCATGATCCGGGCTCAGCCCTGGGGAAGCCCCTGTCTTGCACTGAGCCTGCTTCCTTATTTGTGAAACGGGACACGAACACTAGCCAGACAGATGACAGGGGCTGGACGGGGACGTTTTATTCCCTGGAATAAAAGCAGAGCGAGTCAGGTTAGTTCAGCGGCTCTGGGAGAAACCGGTCTCCAGGCTCAGCCCCTGGGGGACTGCCCAGCAGAGAGACGGCCTCTAAGAGCCAAGGGCTGGACGAGTAGGAGAGCGGAGTTTAGAAGGATAACCTTGCCTGAAGTAGAAGTGGCAGGCTGCTTGCACGTAGGAAGGACATTGCTTCCAGGACCAATGACATCTTGTCACCGGGGTGATCAGGGGAAATAAAAAGAACCAGCCGCTTTGACTGGCCAGGCGGGAGGGAGGCTGCTGCCTGCAGGAACTGAGTTCCCGAAGCCTGGGGGCATGGGGCTCGAGGGAGGGCTCCAGTCAGGGCACTGCTCAGGGCGGGCAGGGTCTCCTCACTGCTTCGTCACTGCTGCCCCTCCAGCCACAAGACTAGTTGGCCAAACCCTCTGCCAGAGAAAGGATGAAAAGCTCTCCCAGCTGAAAAATCAGCTCCACAATTTCTAGACCTTCTAGGAACGTCACATGTAGACGTACATACTTCTGTTCAGAGCCTGAGCTCCAGGGAAGATGGAGCCCTGTGTTAGACGGCGGGGGGAATGCTGTCCCCTGCTGCCGTGTCCGGGAACTGCACTGGCCGCGGCGCCCGCGTCTTCCCACTCTGCGGCCCAAGTCAAAAGACCATGGGCTGGGAGCCTGGGCTGGGTTCCCAGCGGTCCTACAGCACAGGGGCTGCTGTCATCCAAAGTCCCCTCTCTCATGAAGATAGTGGTCGTCCGGGGAAGAGAAGTTTCTGATACGACACAAAGTGAGCTTTGTCAGCAAAACCCTTGCTGCGGTTCCCAAAACAGTCTCTTCAGAAACAACGGCTCCTGTGACATTTCACCGTAAAGCCCAGAAATCAAAACCGACTGATCTGGGTCTGGAAGCTCTTTGCCCTCATCAGGGACACGTGGCTCCTTGCACGGCTGCTGTGGGAATGTCTGACAGGGTGAACTCATGGGACCAAAGGCACCTTCTTCGCACTGGAGGTGTCCTTAGAATCATTGTTTTCTTAAAGATCTTACTATGTGTTTGACAGAGAGGACATGAGCAGGGGGAAAGGGCAGAGGGAGAAGCAGACTCCCTGCTGAGTGGAAGCTCAGGCTCGGGCTCCATCCCAGGACCCCGGGATCAAGACCTGAGCCGAAGGTGGACTTTTCACCGACTAAGGCGCCCAGGCGCCCCAGAATCATTTATACTAACCTGCCTGCCTGGGTCTTAGTTGTCAGGCTGAGGCCAGGGCACCCGAGTGCCAGCTGGAAACTGAACCAGCCCAGCCCCTCTCTCTCAATGTGAGACCTTAAAAAGGTCCCAAGGAGTTCGCCTGAGTAAGTCTTCCTCCTTCCATTACTAACGTACAATTATCCTGTTAATAAATACCTCAGACCCCCTCCAAGAGGTGGGTGCCGCTCCTCTTTATGATGCAGGTGAACTAGCACATGGGGGCAGGAAACGCATGTGGGGTCTCCAAACTGTGGACGAGTCCGAATCCTGCCCCGGCCTCTGCTACACCACACGGCGCCTCGCCGTCACCATCACGCCACTGTCTTCACTCCGAGTTGGGACCCATATATCAGGGGACCCAGACTCAAGTGACAGGGATGTGACACAAAACAAGGAGTCCATTTTTTTTTTAAGATTTTATTTATTTATTTGACAGAGAGATCACAAGTAGGCAGAGAGGCAGGCAGAGAGAGAGGGAAGCAGACTCCCTGCGGGGCAGAGAACCCGATGCGGGACTCGATCCCAGGACCTGGGATCATGACCTGAGCTGAAGGCAGAGGCTTTAACCCACTGAGCCACCCAGGCGCCCCAGGAGTCCATTTTTTAAATAAAATAAACTACAGATGAGATTCCTGAAGTACGTTCATTACAAAAACATCTCCAGCTGGTGGAAAGTTTGGTGGTTTTCCACGTATGTGTCAGCCGCTGGCTGCGTCCACGGCCAGACGCCAAGTCACACTCTTCCTAGAACCAGCGCGATGCCCGAAGGTGGCAGGGATCGGCGTCTGCTTCATCAGGATGAAGTGCCAATGTTCTGGAGAACGACGATCGATAATTAAAACACGGGTCGGATTTTTCCAAAAATATCATTAGTTCAAGGGAGAGATTTCGGTTGTGCCTCTGTGACGTTTCAGCTTTGGTCTGTAGTTGTGGTTTTGTTTGTGCAAACAGAACAAATGGTCATTTTGCCTTTTCTCTTCAGAATTCCCTCCCTGTGGGCTCACGTTGTTGAAGGTCATGAGGTGAAGCTCTTGTGCCCTCCGACATAGTCTGTTCTCGCTTCATGACCTTGAGGTCTTCCTTCCTGGGGCAGGAGGCCTCTTGTGTTTCGGAGTCTGTCCTGCCAGCTCTGATTCACAGGTGCAAGTGCTCTTGCTGGCTGTGAGATGGGGGGCGTGTGGAGGGGAGCCTAGGCTGGCACAGGCCTGGCGCGGGAAGTGCGGAGCTGAGGCTAAGTGGGAAAGTGGTGAAACCAGCTCCTGCCCCTGTGCCTTGCGAGCTCCGCCAGAATGCCACCTCCCTGCGGCTCGCTCATTTGGTTGTTTTGGTCCGTTTGCTCTATAGAAATCACCGCCCAGTGCAAGCCATCCTCCTAAAATCAAGGTGAAGAGCTCGCCTCTGATCGAGAAGCTCCAGGTAAGCGTAGAATGGTTCCCCGTGGCTACTCTGATGCCCCCATCTCTTATCCGACATCCACATGCCTCTGGGGCTCCTGAGGGTAGGACCTGCTGTCACCTGAAGACTTGATCTCTGCTAACCGGCTACGAAGGATGAGTTCTGTCTCGGGACAAAGGGCCAAACTATAGATCCCACCAAGCACGAGCTCCGTACTTAACAGCTAAGGGTTGGTGGATAACGGGGTGGCCCGAGAGTCTAGCAAAAGACATGGGCACCTGGGTGGCTCAGTGGGTTAAACCTCTGCCTTCAGCTCAGATCATGATCTCAGGGTTCTGAGATCGAGTCCCGCATTGGGCTCTCTGCTCGGCAGGGAGCCTGCTTCCTCCTCTCTCTCTCTCTGCTTGCCTCTCTGCCTACTTGTGATTTCTGTCAAATAAATAAAAATCTTAAAAAAAAAAAAAGAAAAAGAAAAAAAACATGATAGCGCAAGAAATGCTCCAGGACTAGCCAAGTCCTCTCCCCCAAGACCTGAATGCCCCCACAAACCATTTCAGTCTCACACAGAACGGAACCTCCGCGGCTGGACATTGCGTGGATTTGCCCAAATCTGTCGTTAGTACAGCCTGCACCACCCCCCATCACCTTGTAGCCCTCGCTACTGTGCCCATAGCTGGCTGTCTGTCCTGGGGGGTAAATGAACCGTGTGGCACTGACCTTGAGCCCACGGTCTTTTGGGGTGAGACAAGACATCCACGCATGATACAACAGATGACATACAGATCTACGTTGTGTTAGCCGCCCAACTCCTGCTGCTCCAGACTGGGGTTTCTCTACCTGGCAACACTGAGGCCCCGGGGGCATGTTGTGGCAGGGCACTGCCTTCTGCATTCCAAGATGCTTAACAGCATCCCTGGTCCCTACCCGCTAGAGGCACCAGCACTTGTGACGATGGGAACCATCTCTAGGCAGCAGCAGATATCTCCTGGGACACCCTCCCCATCCCAGGTCAGAACACGGCTCTAGAACTTTAGAACAAGAGAGGACTAGAGTGGGCAGGGGTAGTTAATGAAGGCTTTATGAAATGCCTAGACCCTGAGTTGGTTCTCAAGGATGGGAGGCTGGAAAGGAAGGAGGAAGGTGCTCCCGTTGTGGGAACAGCATGAGCTAAAGCTAAGAGGAAGGTTGGCATCGGTCTTGGCCGGGCCTGTGGAGGCTTCCTGGCTTTCACCACGGTCTCTGCCTGGGCACCCAGCAGAGCAGCCAGGCCTTCGTGCTCCGCACCCTCCTGTCCGGGCCCGTCTGGGAAAACCAGCTCATCAGCCTCACCCCAAAGCCGTTATGAGGGATGTGTCGAGACGAGTAGCCACAGCTCCTGCCTCCACCTCTGGGAGAGCCCAGGGATTTGGCCCCCCGCCTGGTTTGGGGTTAAGCAAAGCATCTCCAGTTTCTGGCCGTGAGCCCACCCTGCGCAGGGTGTGAGGGGGCTCCCCTGACGTTGAATTCCTACCGAGAAGCCCTGATTGCATTCCAGCTCCAAGGGAGGAGTGGGAGCCGCCTGCCACACAGGAGGCTGCCAGGGTCCCATGTTCATAAGGAGGATCTCAGAAGGGTCTCCAGATGCGCACACCATGCCCGAGTACAGGGTAGCCCAGGACCTGCACCCTTGCCTCCCCACCCCCATCCGAATGCCAGAAATTCGTTCCCACGGGCTCTGTGCCCCCAGGGCTGTTCTCCTTCCCTTCCCCATCTTTAAGGAGTCTCTCTGGGAAGCAAGCAACTGAGAATAAGGCTGTGATCGCTAATCATTCTACCTCATTAAGAATGTCAGCAACAGGATGACAATTTGGCCAGATCCCATAGGAGCCTTATTTTGTTAGAAAGGGGAGGGGGCAGGGGGAGCCAAGAACTCTAAGAAATGCATCATCCACTAGACTTTTCATCCAAATATTCTATTAGATGAGTACGGAGTATGGATTTTCCTCCCAGGGGTAGTCCATGATTCAAAGTTCAGGTTTCCTGCTGGCCAGCGAGATGTATTTTATTTGCAAGCAGTCTTAGAGGCGGAACTTCCAGCTTGAACTTGGGCGGGGAGGGAGACATCAAAGCTCTAACGCCCCACCCTGAAGCCCTGTCACCGGGCCTGTCCCTTGGTGCTCCTTGCTGCTTTCGGGCAAGGCTCGGGCTCACGGCGTTGCTATGTAACTTTTCTGTTTTTCATTCTTACCAGGACTCAGCCTGTCCGTGTTACAAGTTCTTTCTTCAAATCACAGTCGAACATACTGACACTTTCCTAGACATGAGTAACTCCGTGTCGTCTGCGGGTCCTAAAGCACACACAGGGGTTCTCCAAACCAGCAGAGCTCTGGCAGGAGGAAGGGAGCACCCGCACAGCTCTGGAGGGAGGGGCGGGTGGTGGCAGGACACAGCAACGGGACCAGGTCAGAGAGGACTCTGGCGGGCAGCTAACCAGTTTGGACAAAGAAAGAACCCGAGACTCCGGCTACTTACTGGACTCAGTGGAGATCAGACAGCTGTTAGGAGGAAGACCCGAGTTTCGCAGACCTCTCTGTCTGTGTGGACGGCTTCCCCTGAGCCATCTGTCCCCTCCCTGTCAGGCTTCCCTGCTGTCTGCTGGTCTGGAAGACGTCTGTGCAAGGGTTGGGGGACCCAGAGGGTGACAGAGCTAGAAGGAGTGCCCGTAGCGCGGACCGCAGACCACACAGCCGTCGGGCACCACGGCCTTCTCCATAGCCGTGGGATGGAGCTGGGCCTCCCTGCCCCTCCGCCAGCCCAACTCCTGGCTCCCTGAGGCCTCAGTTCCCTTTAGGTCACCTTCCCTCGTGTTGCCCTCCGAATTCATCTGAGCCTGGTTTTCCCTGCCCCGCGATGGCCCTGGGGCACCCACACTGGTGTCTGGTCCACGAGCCCCTCTCAGAAGGGCTGGGCCGCCTGCTGTGTGCACCCCTCTGGCCATCTACCAGCAAGCCTTGAGGGACAAGCCAGCCTGGCTTGAATCCCAGGGCAGGCTCTGCGGCCACTTTCCTGATGGACACAAGAACAAAATGGACCGTGTAGGGCTGCTGTGTGCCAGCAAATAGTCGGCGTTCGGGAAGCAGGGACTGCGAGGGGCTCCCTCGAGAACGGGGACCAAGAGGTGGACCTGCTGCGACACTGTGTGTCTGCACATGCTGGTAGTTGCCATTTCTGCTTCCTCGTCTCTAAGCTGGGGCTGTTCCGTGGCATTTTTGTTGGATCCAAATCAGCACTTTCAGGGTATTCTGGAACGCAGCCTGTGGTCAGTCAGGGAGCAGGAGACAGCTCTCGTGGGCACTGCTTCCGGGCCCGGGACATGACACGCACACTTGGGATGGTGGATACTTGGTTAGGAAGCAACACGTAAGCCTCGTGTCACCTGTGATTGGTCCCCACCGGTTCCAGGCCCACATGCCCAGCAAGCTCCAGAAGAAGCGCTCGTGGTCCCCCACCGCTATTTAACAAGCCTCCCCTTTTCTCGGCAGGCCAATTTAGCTTTCGACCCAGCGGCCCTGCTGCCTGGGGCCTCGCCCAAGAGTCCTGGGCTCAAGGCCGTGGTGTCACCGTTCCAGAGCCCACCCTCCACTCCCAGCAGCCCTGGCGTGCGGTCTCAGGAGCCCGAGGACGTGCCCGTGAGCTTTGACCAGCCTCCCGAAGGGAGCCGTCTGCCCTGTTTCAACAAGGTAGTGTCTGGGCCCGGAGCCCTGGGGAGCGTGGGGCTCCTCTGAAGAGATGGGCAGGATGGTCTCGAGTCTCTGCCCTGAGGACGCTGGCACTCTACTCAGAGCTGCCTTTCAACAGGAGGAAACTTTTCCTGTGGCTCCCGCTCACCTGCCTCCTATATCGTCTCCCAGAGCTGTGCCCATCACCCGGAGGGCCGCCTGGGGGATGGAGCACTCCATCTCTGTGGAGAGAGGGCAGAGGGTTCAGGACAGGTCCCAGCTGCTCAGACTGTTGTGACAAAAACTGAGAAAAGTCTGAAGGCCTGATCAGTGACCCACACAGTGGGTGGGCAGGGTTGTGAGGGTTCCGAAACACGCGACTCTGGTGCCCCCTCTTCCTGCAACTTGCTCCGTTGAAAGAACATCCAAACTGTACCCTTTGCACAAAAGGACGTGGGGCCCATTTCTGTAGATGCTGCCATGATAGTGAGAGAGTTTTCCTATATCAGACCCTCGGCCCTACTGGACACGGTAAGAATCGGAGCTCCAGTCCAGCACTGTCCGGGCGGTGCCCAGAAAATTGGGGCCAGAGCCCGGCAGGGGCCAACATAAAGGGATCTGAGGCCTGGGGATGGCAAATGGATAGAACTTTAAAGAAATGGATGGAAAGAGTGGGGTCTTCCGGGCCATTTCAGAAAATTCATGGGGAAAAATCAAATGGGTAGAAACAGGTAGAACCCAGGGAAACAAACAGATGCTAAGTCTTGAGCCTGCGGGCTG
This sequence comes from Mustela putorius furo, assembly GCF_011764305.1. Classification (NCBI taxonomy): domain Eukaryota; kingdom Metazoa; phylum Chordata; class Mammalia; order Carnivora; family Mustelidae; genus Mustela; species Mustela putorius. The sequence continues at coordinate 1,712,387 of NW_025421748.1, read as the reverse complement.
GGGATAGAGCAGAGATCCTCCAGCTCAGGGTAATGGAAAGACCCCTGTCAGCAGAGAGGAACCCAGGGCAGAGCCTCCTCTCTTCATGGGATGCTCACCAGGGAGACGTGCAGAGGGAGGGGCGGGGCCGGGAGGGAGGGCTGCCACCTGGTTTTGATGAGGGAGAGGGGGTGCTTTAGCCTTCTGAGGGCAGCAGGGACCCTGCTGTGACGTCAGGGCCAGGCCTTGATAACCTAAAGGGCTGGCAGCACCATGGTCTCAGGAAAGGGCCTGGGAAGCCCTACAAGAATAAGATTAAAGGTTTATGAAATAAGATCTCATCTACATATAAAATTTTAAAGGACACAACACTTGCATAAAGCAGGGCATCCACATAAACATTTCCACCGCGCTTCTGGCAAAGTCCACTGGGCCTAGATGAGGCCCGAGTGACCGGGAGGCACACACACTTCCCGGACCGGACAGGATTGTCACACGGCTCCACTGGACGGTCCTAAGCCTTCTGCTCCTGGTGGACCGGAGCCCAGGAAAGAGAGGGCGTGCAGCTTTCCCGGGATTAGCCAGCTCTGCAGAGGGCTGGGGGGGCCAGGCTGGGGAAGGGGGCGAAGCTGGTCACCGGCTGTGCGGCTCTGTCCCCATGAGGTCCCTGAGCAGGGCTAGGCCAGCTGCAGACCCCTAATGCTCTTGTCTGTTGGGTTCACCTGGGTCAAAGTAAAAGGTCCTAAATGTTAAAACATGACTCTTATAAAAAACAGACATTGATTTTACTCAGCTCGTCCATTTGTGAGGAAACCTGTAATATGGAAAAGCTCATGCAAAGAACCTCAAAGACCTGGTTATTTATAGGCAGCTAAAAAAAAATGTTGGTATTAAATTGCTAAATTCGACACCGAACAGATTAATGTTTTACAGGATAATGAAGGTTATCGTTTTTAGTGGATGGAAAGCATTTGCATCTTTATGAGGCAAAAACCTACAGGTCAGCTGTGACTTCACAACCCCAGATACCCAGCACGCAGGGGTCCGTTTTCCTGGAAAGTCAAGGGCCCTTGGGGGCCGGCTGAGGAAGCCGCAGACTGACATCGGAAGACACGCCGTCCGCTTGGCCCTTCTCACGGGCCGCGACTAACTTCTCCTCATGCTCTTCCAGGTGCGGACGAAGGGCTCCATAAAAAGGCGCCCTCCCTCCAGGCGATTCCGGAGGTCCCAGTCAGACTGTGGGGACCTGGCCGACCTCAGGGCCCCCGCGTCATCCCAGGAGAATGGTGCCAAGGAAGAGAATGGGGACGAGGTGTTCCCACCCCACAGTGAGGCCCTGGGTTCTCCTCCTCCCGGCGAGGGGCCGGCGGGGGCCCGGGAGAAGCCTCCTCTGAGGAGGACGTCCAGCCGAGCGGAGAGGCAGGAGAAGGGCCAGGCCGTGGATGACGCGCAGCCGCCCCAGAAGGCCGTGGGGGGCTCTGACAAGGAGGCCAGCCCACGTCCAGCCACAGGGGAGGCTGTCCCGCCAGGCCAAGCCTCCAACCCGGAGGCCGAGAATGGTCGCAGGAGCCCCACAGAAGGAAAAGAAGAGACAGAAAAGAGGGAGGCAAAGGAGGCGACGGCAGCAAAGGAAGACGATGAGCCCAGACAGAGCCGAGACGCAGCGGGGTCGGCAGAGGGCGCTGCGGGGGAGGCCCCAGCAGGCCCTCCCCGGGGGGCGGAGGTCCCCCACATCCCGGAGCAGGGCAAAGGCGAGGAAAAGGACGAGGCAGGGGCCGTTCTGGAGCCAGGCTGCTGCCCCAGCGAGGAGGCCCCCGAGACAGAGGTAAGCGGCCTGCACGATGCCAGGAGGCGGCCAGGGCTCGAGTGTGTCTGCTTATGCGTCCTCACAAATCAGCTCAGTTGGGCAGAAAAAAGGCCCCGGATTGACAGCCCATTGTGGATGGTGAGGGGACAGAGACACAGGAAAGGGAAGCAGACCCAGGAAGCCCGGGAGACCAGCAGCTCCTTGGACACGCTAAGGAAAGCAGAGTGTGGCCCTGGGCAGGGGGTTCCCTGGGGAAGCCCAAAGCACAAGCAAGGGGGAAACCGTGTGTGCGTGTGTGTGTGCATGTGCATGTGTAGCGTGTGGGAGGAGGCTGGAGAAGCTTCGGGGTGAAGATGGCATTCGAGTGGGGCCATTCGAGGAGGAGGCTTTGTGGCGGACACAAGGGCACAGAGGCAGGGGGTCCCTCGGCCCTGCCCACCCCCCTTCCTGGCCCTTCAGCAGCCCCTTCACTTGTGTTGAGCTGAAACTGCACGTTCCTTTGTTACTGTCGCCCATTGCTGCTCACGAGGTGCCCACGTGCCTTCCACATCCCTGTCTCGGCAGCCCCAGGCCTTAGGGGCTTTACCTCCTGCTGCTCCACTGTCATGGCCCCTTCCTTACCTCTACAGTCAGACTCACCCCCACCACCGGGATTCCTGGTCTCCAGACCTGCCCTACACAGTAGCACCCAATTCCTCTTCCTGAAAACAGCATCTCAAGGTCTATGCTCCTGCCCCAGACGCTTTGATACCACACATTGGAAAATCGAGTTCCTGTTCCTCTCCGTGCTGAACTTTCTCCCAACTTTCCCTCCCCGCCATCACGGCGCCCACGCCTCCAGCCGGCCTCCAGCACCCACCGCCCCAGGAGAGGCAAGGCACCAGCCCATGTATCCTGCCGTGGCCTCCTCCATTGACACCTACACCCCCAGTGGAGATTTCCCTTGGTGCCGCCTCGAAACCGCCCCACTACCTCCATGTCCTCCGCAGGCGTCCCCCAACCGCTCCAGTGAGACAGCCGCAGGGACCCCTGCAGTCGCTTACACTCAGCACAGCGCGTTCCGGTGGCCCAGGGCCCAGGCCGTGGTCACATGCCGAGGACACTCTCGTAAATGTCTCTGCTTCCAGCCAGAGACCCCATGGTCTGAGGCGTGGTGCAGCCGCAGCCCGGAAGGAGCCAGAAGTCATGCTTTGGGTTGAATGTTGACTGAACAGCGATTTTCCCTTTTGTTAGAGCATCCACCTTCGGTTTTGGGTTGTGTTCTTTTCCCACTTTTACGCCACCAAAACTTCTGAAGCAGTGGAGCGGGAGGATGAGACGGAGCGAGAGTGGATGCGTAGGTGGGAAGCCAGCGCGGCAAGGGCGCGGGAGCCGGGCGTCAAGGAGCAGGCGAAGTCACCTAATAGTTGAAGGTTAAATCCTGACTCCGCGACTTCCTAGCTGTGTGACCTAGGGGAAGCCACTTGACCCTCCTGTGCCTTCACGGCTCCACCTGCGGAACGGAGCTAACAGAGTATCTAACGTGTCTTGCTTTTGTGAGGAATAAAGGAGCCGGTGCTGTGGAGCACACCGCGTTGTCGCCACTGCCACTGCCGCTCGTGTTACATTCTTGCTGGGTCCGCTGTCCCCAAGGACATCTGCCGAGCATCAGGATGTCCCCCACTGTCTTCCCAACTCATCTGTTCCTCCTGTGTTTGCAGGATAACCCCCCTGTCCAGGACACTAAGATGTGAGGAGCTCACCGTGCCTAGTGATGTGGCTGCCGGAGACGCCTCTTTCAAAGGAGCAACAAGAGTAGCAGCCAATGAAGCCATCACCGACGCAGAGCTCGTGGAGGGTCTGGAGCGGCCCGAGACAGACCACGCTGTTTCTAGGCCTCCACGCTGACATTCTCCCGCAGGTAGAGATCAGTCAAAGGCCGGCAGCCTTGCATCACCTTGAGTTCGTGTCTCAATGGACTTGGTTTAAGAAAAAAAACAAAAACTTAGAACAGTTTACTGTGGGGACAGCTCCCCGGAAGCCTCGCCAACCTGGGGGCCTGGCTCCTACTGCACCCACCTGTCCCTGCGGCTGACCTCAGAACTGGATTCTGACTTAGCTTCTCAGATTTTGTTTTGTGCAAAGCAATAGCCTTTTTAACGCTCTGAACTTTTTATGATTCTCAGATGTGAGTAAAAACTGATTTCAGGTGGGTGGAAACAAAAGCAAAGACTGTTGCTGAAATAGAAGTCCCGTCAGTTACAGAAGACCTCGGCTATGGAAAAGCTTAAATTGTGGAGACCCCGAGACAACCTCTCAGCTTTTTCCACATGGGAACCGGCCAACCAATTTTTAAAACATTGGCCTGGAAGCGGTACTTACTGCACCATTTAAAAATATGTATTAGGAACCTTTGCTGTCCGGGACTTTTCCAGTCTGTGGTACCCAGGGAGGGGACAGGCTCAGCCCACGCTCTTCCCAGGGGAGGAGGAGGTGGAGACGGGCAGATCCAGAGAAGCAGATGCGAGGTGTCACGGTTCTGCACGCGCTGCCTTTCCTCACCCTGAGGGCAGAGTGGGGAGACCTTAACAATGCCCGCCCTCTGACACATCTTGGGGAGGAAATGTGCAGTTCTGCAAGACGTCCTTGAGCCTGGAGTAGGTGCTTCCTGGGAGGTGCTGGCGCATCTGTTTTGAAAGGTACAGGACAAAGACATATTCCTACCTTCCCTGGGAAGCTGCTCTTGAATCAAAGCCCAGGCTCCCTTTCCGGATGGGATTGGGGGGCCTGGGTTTTCAGCCTCTTCTCAACGGGTTGCTCTGGCTTTAATGTTCGGTGTGGAAAGTGCAAGGGGCTTTGCAAGGAGCAGGGGCCATTTCCTCTCCCCTCCTGATGCATAGCTGTTTATCCAAATACTCGGTTAATCTTTGGTGTTGGTTCTCATCCGGGGTGGAGGGTTTCAGCGTCTCGTTGCGCTGATGTGGTAGACGGAGCAGCTGTTTCTCTGAAGGTCCGTCCGGCAGCCTCCTACCCTGACTTCAGAAACCATGTCCCAGACAAAAAGGCCTCTGTCCCTGCCGGTACCTCAGCGGTCTCAGTACAGTTTTATAGTACAGTACAGGCTCCTAGGACCGTTTTCCTAACTCCAGATAGTGTTCGTACTTGGGATATATATTTTTTCAAAGATTTTTTTTTCCAAAAGTTTTTTCAAAACTTTTAAAAATACAAGCATTTTCTAGACCTTGTAACTCAGTTAAGCCCGAAATTTTAAGTTTTATGTTTTAGCAGGATTTCGGAGCTAGGTGTGTTCCAGTTATTTTGAGGTCCACATAACCCTTAGCTATCGCTCCCTCCCCCGTCCACCCGTCTGTACCTGTCCCTCTCCTATCTGCCCGTCCATCTATACCAACAGAGATGTGTTACCCCCTAAACAATACATGATTTTATTTACGTATGTCTTTGGGTTGTTTATGACACACACATCTGGGCCAGAGTTTAGTGAATGTGTGCGTGTTTGTGAGCATGTGTGACAAAAGAAGGGACACCTGCCACTTTCCTTTACTTGAAAAAGGAATAGGCCAGGCAGCCTGGGATGTAGCTGTGAGAACAAAACAATCTTTTGTCTGGAGGCATGACAGCTACAGCAGCAGGTGGTTAAGGAACAATGCATAATGACAAGAATGGGACCCCAGAGGAGCAGCCGTAATGGGGTCAGAATGATTTTCTACCGGCGCAGTTCCTAATGCTCACGTTATTGGATCTACCTTGTGAGAAGTCCGAGGCCCTTTCCCGGGCTGTGGGCCGTGGGTGCGGGATTCACGAAGAGCTCAAACTGTCTGGATTCCGAGGCTGTCCTGCCGTGGGTCACCATCCTTCCCGAAGCAACTGCGATTATGTGACGTGTTGCATTTGCAGATCTGGAATTTCAAAATTGGGAATCCGAGAAATCCATTTGTGTCTTAGTTAGCACAAAGCCATCCCCGGGCCAGGAAGACTTGGTTTGGTTCAGGCTTCCCTGATAGGCTTGAAGGAAAAACACGGATTTCTTCACAGCTACAAGGCTGGAGAGAGGAGTCAGAGGTGTTGTGTTCCTCCTCTGCCTCTGTCTTCGGCTTGATTTGCATACTGTGTCTTTCCTTTCTCCAGAAAGGGAGCAAGAAAAACAAAAACCCTGAATGCTTTGAAGGGAGATGCCAGTATTTGATCTGAGGCTGTTCCATGGTTTCAGCAACATGTGGGACAAGTAACCAGGTGACCACAGGAAGCCCAGGGGCCTCCACTGTCCTCCCTGAGCTGCCCCTGGACAAAGCTTGGTTTGCCAGTCAACTAGACCCTCAAAAAACATATGTCTAACAAAGGGTTAAATTAGTGGACAGGCAGCCAGTAGTTCATCACCTCCTTTGACGAGACACTCTTGGCCACGTGACTGTGTAACAGAGTTGATGAATGAGGACCTGCTGTTGCTAATGAAAGAAACCCAACTTCAACTGGCCGATAAAATCCAGAAAACTGGGGGCGCCTGGGTGGCTCAGTGGGTCGAGCCTCTGCTTTCGGCTCAGGTCATGATCTCAGGGTCCTAGGATCGAGCCCCGAGTCGGGCTCTCTGCTCAGCTAGTGGAGCCTGCTTCCTCCTCTCTCTCCCTGCCTCTCTGCCTACTTATGATCTCCGTCTGTCAAATAAATAAATAAATAAAGTCTTAAAAAAAAACACACAGAAAACTGTATCTATCTATGAATCTCTCTCTCTCTCTCCCTCCCTACATACTGAATAATATAAGTTAAAAACCCGTGGATAGGCCTAAATACAATACTCAAGCAATATCAGAAGGCTCGCTTTGTTTTTTGGTCTCTGCTTTCCTCTGTGTTGGCCGTATCTCCCAAGCAGGCCCTTCACAGCCTATAAGCCCAATGGAAAGAGCTTATTCTTTCCCAATAGCACCGGGGAAAGAAAACCTACAAAGGATTTCTATAAACCCTGTGTGGATCACATGTTCATACTGGAACCAGCCTTTACGACTGAGAAGCTGCGGAGATCAGACCGGCCAGGCCTGGGTCGTGTGACCTCCGGCGCTAAGGGCTAGGTTAGCCACTCCTGTGCAGTCTGCAAGGACTGTGACTGAGGACAGTGGGTGTCCAATGGGGTGCTGTTACCAAAGGAAATTATTCTGGAAGATCTAAAAAACACAGCAACAGATGTGTCCAACAGCGCAATCCCAGACACACCAATCTACTATTGCATGGTTTACTAAAACATTAAATTTTGTTTGACCCCTCAGCAAGATCTCATCAACGTTGTGCTTATGGGCCAGGTAAACATAGTAGGAGCAGAATGCTAGAAAAGTCTAGGGGCAGGAGACAGAATTTTCTGACTTCCCAATCTTGCTTGGGACAACCCAGGCTCCCACTCAGCCCAGTGACGTCCTGGACAGAGTGGCTATGGTTGCCGAGAAGACTTGTGCTCCAGCACTGCCCTCAGATCCCTGGGGAGCTGTGGAATTCCAGAGAGGCTCCGCTGTGCCCAGACGGGCAGGAAACCATGGCTCTTTGAGACTCCGGAGGAGGAGACAATGTAAACGTTGTGTACTTCTCAGTGAAAAGGGAGCCTGGGTAAAGCCACCGACCTCCAGAACCAGAGCATAAAGACTTCTTACTCCTTCTAATCCTGGAAAGCTGTGGCCTTCTCCGTGGGAGCTGTAACACGCTGGTCCTTGCAGTGCCAGGGAGGGGCTAGGAGGAAAACAGGATGCAGAAGGAAGGGGTCAAAACAAGCAAGCCCCCCCACCCCCACCAGCTACTCCTGTAAGTAATGATTCTGGCCCTTCAAGGTGTCATTTTACATAAAAATCTGAGAAAATTACTTGAATTTAGGCAAACCTGTAATGTCAGTTATCACACTTCTCAACCAGTTCTTTTTAAAAGAGTAAGTGGACTGGATTGCACTTAAGCAAGCGTTCAAAGAAGACTCTAGAATGACGATGTACGGTTGGTGCTCAAGAAAACAGTAGGAGCCCTGACATTAGTTGTTACCGCTGGATGGACCAAGGAACCCATGGGTGCTGGATGGCTCCAGGAACTCAGTCCCATCATGGCTGCACCAGCCCCCTCAGGAGTGACCATAATAGCTTTACTGACGAACTCCAGAAGGAGCTGGGCTGAAAAATCAAAAGGGCCTGTTTTACACTGCCTCAGAGTCTGTGTCTCTTTTCTTTTACCAAGCACAAAGAAACGCAGAGTTCTTAAGGTATGATTTAGGGTGCCTGGGTGGCTCAGTTGATAAGTGTCTGACTTCAGCTCAGGTCATGATCCCAGTGTCTTGGGATTGAGTCTCACATCAGGCTCCCTGCTCATCGGGGACCCTGCTTGTGCTCTCTCTCTATCAGATAAAAAAATGAAATCTTTAAAAATAAATAAATAAAGTGTAATTTAAAGGAGTTAATTATCCTTATTTTTTCTTATTATAAAAGCAATACATCTTTATTTTAGAAAATCTGTGGAGGAAAAGAAAAATAATTAAGAAAAAACATGTTTGGGAGCCTGGGTGGCTCAGTGGGTTAAAGCCTCTGCCTTCGGCTCAGGTCATGATCTCGGGGTCCTGGGATCGAGTCCCGCATCAGGCTCTCTGCTCAGCGGGGAGCCTGCTTCCTCCTCTCTCTGCCTGCCTCTCTGCCTACTTGTGATCTGTCTCTGTCAAAGAAATAAATAAAATTAAAAAAAAAAAAAGAAAAAGAAAAAACATGTTTATAACTCCCCTACCAAGAAATAGCTAGTATTAAGATTTTATGGAGTTTTTCTAGTTTTTTTTAATCTGCATATGTATTTTTGCTTTAATTCTTGTTACAAAATTAAGTTCTCCGTACATGTAATTGTGCATCTTTCCTTTTTGTAACATACTACCTGGAGCGAGTCTTCATAAACAATCCCACTTCTGATCATGAAAACTATACACTTTTGTCCTTTTCTATGCGGCCAATACCATCCAGAGCAAGACCGAATCTATATAAAACAGAGGGGCAATAAGATCCGCTGGTGGAAATGGTATTCCAGAAGAACGTGGTTCTTTCCACAATCTCAGCCTTAGATTTCGATCACCTTAGGACTTCAAAACTTGAGGACTCTCAAAACTTAAATCAAGTGAAAACTTTTGAATGAAAAAAGAAACACCTGAGGCAGTACCAAAGATTCACCTCTGATGATTCAGGGACTACAAAATTCAGGGGAAGTTATGAGATAGACCTCAGAAAAAGAACCATTGAGGGAAACCATGTAGAAATATTTTTAGTAAAAAGGAGCTAGAGCTATTATAGGATATTGGGCTGGAGTTTGGAAAAGACACACATTCTCAATCAGATTCAAGTTTCTGTTTGGATCAGGGCATGGCTTGTGGTGGTGAAGCAAATCTGACAGTTAGGACAACCTCAGCAGCCTGAAAGTCAGTTAGTGCCTAACCTCCGGGGCAACAAATAAGGCTGAGCACACAGTCCTGACTCCAGTCCTGGGTGCCGAGTCACCGAAGAGTCCTCTGAATGGCAGACCCATGTGCTCAGATTGGATTCTCACTTTCGGAGACTAACGTCAGGTCAGAACAAAGTTTGCACCCCTTGGGTCTAGATTGGGTCTGAATTCAGGAGCGTGCAAACATTAGTTACAAAATAGGAATGAAAATGATTGTTCCCTGTTCCAAGGCCTCCACCCTGACATCATCCCAGAGTTACTCTAACCATCTCCTAATGGACCTACTCTATTTGTTTATTTGACAGAGAGAGATCACAAGCGGGCAGAGAGGCAGGCAGAGAGAGAGGGAGAAGCAGGCTCCCTGCTGAGCAGAGAGCCCGATGCGGGGCTCCATCCCAGGGCCCTGAGATCAGGACCAGAGCTGAAGGCAGCAGCTTAACCCACTGAGCCACCCAGGTGCCCCAGGACCTGCTCTAACTTCATCATCTTCCACTCATACATCTGACCCCAAGTCAAAATTATCTTCGGTTGTAGTTTTAACATCACGACCATTCTCAAAAGCGTTGATGCCACCAGATCCCTTTAATAAAATTAAAATATTAAAGCATGGGTTTTGGGGCACCTGGGTGGTTCTCTGCTCAGCAGGGAGCCTGCCTCTCCTCCCCCTCTCTGCCTGCCTCTCTGCCTACTTGTGATCTCTGTCAAATAAATAAATAAAATATTTAAGAAAAAGAAAACAAAAAGCAATAGTTCATAAAGTATGGGTTACCAACTTCTCCAAGAGCCACTGGTCCTGTTCTCCCAAGCCAGTTTCCATCTTACTGGCAAACCAGCCGAGCTAGGTTCATTGGCATGAAATTGCACCAGGAGCCATAATAGTTGTCACGGTGGTCATCTCTTTTGACCGTATTACCTCAGAAAATCACCTAAAACATGAAAAATGTGTACGCACAGAGGGGCCAGTCAAGCAATACTTACACCAATGAAATGCTGGGCGCGCCTTCTGCAGCCTGCGGGGAATTAGGCTGTCCTGCCGCGTTGTCTTGATGGCACAGGTTTAAGTCACTAGGAGCGACTTAAGGGGTAAGAAAGCAGGTGTGGGAAGTGGCCGGGCAGAGTGGCCGGGCAGAGGCAGGAGAGGCCTCCGGAGGAGAGGAGGTCTCGGACAAGGGCAGGGTGTCCAGTTCCACGCGTGGTCCAAGCGCACAGAGGGCTTAGCTCGGACGGCCGCCCTCCCCAGCCACGTCCTCCTGCTCCAGGGTTAGGGTTAGGGTTGGGGATGGGGTTAGGGTTGGGGTTGCGGTTGGGGCTGCGGCTGGGGTTAGGGTTAGGGCTCTGCGATGTCAGCGGGGCCAGGCTTGGCTTTTCAGCTTTTGCTGTTGGATTTGAGGTGTTTACACCTGAAATCCCCTCTAGCCCCGCTCACAGCCCCGCCAAGGGCGCGAGCTCGGGTCCTGACCTTCCGTCGCCGAGAGACACCCCGGGTGCCCGCGGGCCTCAGGAGGAAGGGGGCGGGGAAGAGCAGAGAAGCAGGTGGAAGGTGCGGAGCCAGACCAGCGCGGACCCTCGCAGGACCGTCCGACAGCGAGGCAGCAACAGCTTCCACAGAGCGGGGCCGAAAGGAAGCTTGGGGTCCAGAAACCGGCTGCAGGAGCCAGGACCGCCGCCGCTCTGGGGTGGTCGGGGCGGAGGCGGGCCGCAGGTGGAGGCGGGGAGGAGGCGGGGCCGTAGGAGGGGCCGCAAGTGGAGGCGGGACGCAGGTGGAGGCGGGGAGGAGGCGGGGCGAAGGAGGGGCCGAGGCGGAGGCGGGGTCGCAGGTGGAGGCGGGGCGGAGGCGAGGCCGCAGGTGGGGCCGCAAAAGGAGGCGGGCCGCAGGTGGAGGCGGGGAGGAGGCGGGGCAACAGGAGGGGCCGAGGCGGAGGCGGGGTCGCAGGTGGAGGCGGGGCTGAGGCGGAGGCGGGGCTGAGGCGGAGGCGGGCCGCAGGTGGAGGCGGGGCTGAGGCGGAGGCGGGCCGCCACCGCGGGGCCCCTCCCGCCGGCCGCAGGGGGCGCGCGCACGCCGGGTCCTCCGGGTTCCCGCGGGCGGCCGGACCCGCGTTGCCCCTGTCCCGCTAGCCAACCTCCCGCGGCTCCCAGCGCGCCCCCCGACGTCCCGCGTGCCCTCTGCTGCGGCCGGGCGGTAGCACGTGGGAGCAGCACGTCCGACGTCCTCGCTGAGCTCCGCACCCGCAAGCCCTGGCAGGGGCGGACGACCCCACCGCGGACGCGGACGTTCTCTCTTCACCGTCCTCTGGGCTTTCCTCCCCGCGCGCTGGGCCGCCTCCAGCCGCGGCTCCCCTCCGAGGGCGCGAACCGGGGGCTGCGCCCGCTCGACGAGGCCCCTGGCGCCCAGCGAGCGCGGGCGGAGGCGGGCACCCGCCGGCGCCCTCGCAGCCGCGGCCCCTCGCGCGCCGTCCCAGCCGGGTGCAGCGTGGGCCGCGGCGCAGGGTGGCGACCGGCCGCACCCCACAGGCTGAGCGGCGAGAGGGGCCCCGGGGCGCACGGCTGGACGGGCGCGCGGTGCGGGCGGAGGACGCGTCGCCGGCCGGGCGGGAGCGCGGCGAGAGGCGGCGCAGGCTGAAGGGAGGCGCCGGGCGCCGCTCTGCCGAGAGTGGCTCGTTGGTCTAGGGGTATGATTCTCGCTTCGGGTGCGAGAGGTCCCGGGTTCAAATCCCGGACGAGCCCAGGCTTTTCCTCCCCGCCACGCCCTCCGCTGTCCGCGGCTTTTTTTCGTCCTCACGCAGCCCGTTTACAGACACGACGACTGCGGCGCCGGGGCTCGGGCCGTCGCTGCTCCGGGGCTGCGAAGCGGGAGGCCGCCGCGTGTCCCCGTGCCTGCGGCGGACAGCGCGACCCGCGGCCCCCAGAGCACGCGCGCGGGGAAAGGAGGCTCCGGGCGCGGGCGCCACCCCTCTCAGCCCCGCACCGGGCGGGCGCGGACGAGCGGCGGCGCGGGGAGGGCGGGCAGGTGCCGAAGCCACAGCGGCGGGCGGCGCGCGCCGGAGCGGGGTCCTCCCCGCGCGCGTCTCGGGTGCCGGCCGGGTGGGAGCGGCGCCTTCAGACTCCGCAGGGCCCGCGCCCTGCCCACGACCCTGCGTCCGTCCCGGCAGCTCTTGGGTGTACCGTGTGCACGAGTCCAAAAGTCTCAGTTTTGCGTCTTGCAGCAGCACGTCTTTATTTCGAGAGTGAGGAAAAGAGGGCTCGTCCGGGATTTGAACCCGGGACCTCTCGCACCCTAAGCGAGAATCATACCCCTAGACCAACGAGCCGGCGTGACGAGCTAGCCCCGGCCGTGCTAGAGGAAGCTGCGCCGCGCGGTCCGGCGCCCCCACGCGGCCGCTCGGGCGTGCTGCTCGCGTCCTTCCGGCTCCGGCTCCGCGCGTCTCCTCGCTTTCCCGTCAGGAATCCGACGCGGAGCGCGGCCGCGGTCCCGCCACAGCCGCGACCGACTTGCCTCTCGGTCTAGGAGCCGCGACGCTGGGATCCTCGCGGCTCACGAGCTGCGGCGCGTCTGCGACAAGGTCCTCCGGCAGGAAGGTTCCCGAGTCGGCCTCACCCAGTCCCGCGAGCGACGCTTCCCGCGGATGGTTTCGCGTCTACACGGTCTCGCAGGGTCCAGACGCCGCCCGCCCGCCCTGAGTTCGCGCCTCCGCGTTCCCGCTCCAGCGGTTCTCCTCAGCGGGGACGTCTCCTTCCTCGGGGAGCGGCCCCGAACCCTGCCCTTCCCGGAGACCTTTTACCCACATCGGCGTGTGGTGCGGGACCTACGTGCGGCCCGACCGCGTGTGCTGCGGGACAGGCGTGTGGTGCGGGGTCGGCGTGCGGCCCGACCGCGTGCGCTGCGGGACAGGCGTACGGCCCGACCGCGTGCGCTGCGGGACCCGACGCCGGCCCTAGCACTGCCGTCCGCGTGACTCTGTGCGACGGTGTCCGCGGTCCCGCGTCTGTCCGGAGGGCCCGCGTCCGGGTCTCTCTCGAACCCGTAGCGCTGACGCCCGCGCGAGCACGGCGCCCCCTGAAGGACGGTCAGTTCCCGGTTCCTCAGCCGTCCCCGTGCCGGTCCTCCGCCCGCGAGCAAGTCAGCCCGGACAACCGGCAGCCGCGGCGGGGCGGCCCGAGACCGACCTGTTCGCTCACTGGCTTCGCGTCAGCGTCCGCTCCTCTGGCCGCGACCCCGGCGGTTTGCCCTGCGCCCCGGACCCGGGCCCGCAACTCGCTCCCCGCAGGTGGCCGCTCGCCGGTGGCAGGGCCGAGCTCCGGCTCTCCCCGCGGCGGGGGGGCTTGGCTCGAGGCCGTCGGAGCCGGAGTCCGGGGCCCTCCCTCGGCCCGGCAGGAGGGCGAGCCGCCCCGGAGATGCTCCTCGGCGCTCGGAGCCCGCGCGCTTGTTCCCCACGACGCGCCCGGGGAAAGCGCCCTGGACTCGGGGGAGGTGGTCTTTCTCACGAGAATGGCGACGCCGGAGAGTGCGGCTCGGACCATGAACCGTCGCAGCCACCGCAGGTTTCGGCGAACCCGAGCTTCGCGGTCACTAACGGGTCTCTGCCCGCCCCCCCCCGGAATTGGCTGTAGTTGCGACTGTTTTCAGGATTTTCCTTCTCACTCGTACCGCTCTCTGGGGACTGGGGAGTAGTTTGTCTGGACTCTTCGGGCTCCTCAGAGCGTCCCGTTCGCCTCTCGCGGTGCTGCCCGAGGACTGACGGTGACAAAACTCCAGATGCCGGCGGCCCGACTCGCGGTGAGAAGCAAGACGGCCCGTGACCCCCCCAGGGTACCGCCCTCCCTTGGAGTAGAGATGTCACAGTGTCCAGGGGCACGAAGGGTCTTGAGAAACATTTCATCCCAGTCACAGCAAATGAAGAAGCCTTGGCACGTCTACTTTGACCGACGACACCTCTCTGAGGACCCCCATTATTTTTGTTCCAGTTTGGTGCCCAGAAACGCTAGACTCTGGGGAATTCGAATTTTCAGACCTTCAATATTTGCCCCCCTCCTCCTGCATGAAGCCATTCTGTCCATAGAAACATTAATGAAATCGACTTAGCTTCAGGCAAACCCTTCTCATGGTGGCCTGGGATTCATTTTTTATTCTGTCTGATATTTATTCATTAACAGTCAAATTCTTGGTGTTCCAGGAACCTCCTGCAATCACTACCCACAGATCACGGTGTTCCAATGCCTGTAGCAGCAGGTCTGTAAAGACAGGGAAGGAAGGAATGCCGCCGAGAATACCGGAAGTGGTCCCAAACATCTGGTTGAAATTTGGGTGCCTGTCACCCTTCCCTACTTTGTCCCATTAATTCCAGGTCCTTCTCTATTTGCCAGCAGTAGACGCCCCTGAGCGCCCCTTATCTTATCCCTATTAAGAAAAGATAAAAAGTCCTGAGAAATTCCCAAGGCCAACCCCTCCTTACTACTCTGTTGTACGCTCCATGAAGGAGGAGGTCTGTGAGGGCGAAGGGCCTGTGTCAATAACTATTATCAGAAGGCCTCTGCACATGATTCTCTCTTATTATTGATTCTGTAGGGGAAATTCTTCCCAAAGAGTCCCTTCTTTTCAGAGGCAGCCGTCCTTGAAAAGGACCCTTCTGACCTGACTGGAAGTCTTCGCTGATTCGGATTGTATTGTCTGAACGACATTAGCTGGCAAAGGGGACTTTCCCGGAGGAAGAAAGGGGTCTGTGAAGAGAAGGAAGGACCTTGGGCTAACAATAATGACTGGAATCCAAGGGGTTTGGGGCTTGTTTGTTTTCCCATTTACTCTCTATGGCAGGGTCAGAAACTACCTTGCATGACTGGTTTATTTTCTGTAACGTCTCTAGATTAATTTAAAAACATTCATTCATCTCTTCATCCAGCAAAAATGTCTAGAGCATCTGCTGTGTGCAACATGCTGAGTGTGTTCATGAGCAAAACAGAAACATTTCCTTCCCCGGGGGGAACACACACTCTAGGGAGACGAGACAGACCGTACATACAACCAAGAAATAAATTGCAGGGGGAGGGTTTGCGATTTGAACAGAGGGCGAGGACAGGCCTCTTTGAGAAGATGACATGAGAGCAAAGGAAACACCAGGAGACATGCATGTACCTGAACTGTTCCTGAAACAGCCATGAGGACAGTGTGGCTAAGAGCAGAGGGCAAGTGTGAGGGTAACAGGAGACCAGCATTCCTATGCGTCAGGCTCTGACTTGGGCCCTGGGAAAGCAGAAAGCTGTATGGCAAGTCCCTTATATCCCTCGAGGGGGACCACTGTATATAGGAGACAGACAAGTAAGCAGGTAACAGCCAGCAGGTGCTGATAGGATAAGAGTAACCTTTACCGAGAACTCACCACCTACACATTACTCTCAGTGGTGTTCGCAAAGACCTTGACACCTAAGTCCCATCATAGGTTTTCAAATCGCTGGAAATCTGAACGAGTATATGCGCTGTATATGCGCTGTGGTCATGTCTACACAGGGCAGTGTAGGGAAATACTAGAAACGGCAGAAAACCTTTTCAGAGGAACTCACCCTCTGGTGATGTTCTGAAAGATGGGAAGATAAATGCTGAGCGTCTGGGAGCAGAGGGAGGCCTAGGGCCTGAGGAATCCATAGAACAGAGCCCTGCAGGCCCCGGGGGCCAGCGCTCAACCTGAAGGCAGATTGAGGTTCCACGACTGGAGTATGGGGTGAAGGGCCCCAGACAGGGGCTCACAGAAACTACGCGCCAGCAAAGGGTCTGGACGTCATGCTAAGGACAAGAAGGAACCCATGAAGGCTCTAAAAAGGGAGTTAATGGGAAATCCATTCTATGCACTCTCTGGTGGCTGTAGAAGTTGTGGAAATATCCATGGAAAGTCCAGCCCCCTGCAAAACACCTCCGAGCCTGGGTGTTCTTGTTTGTTCTCTCTGGACCCTGGACTGGTCTTCCTCCCCGCAAGCTATGTGGAACTGGAGAAGAAGGGGGAGAAACTGGCTGGGGCTTGAATCTAGGGAAGAGGAGCTGGTGTGCTCAGTCTGGGAGTGGTCACATCTGGGTGTCACCCGGGAGTCCCTACGGAGGCCTGACAGCAACTAGTGCTCAGATAGACCAAGCCCTCCGACCCTTCCAAGAAAACAATGCCTTGGAATCCGTTTTTCCTTTACATCACATACTTGCCGGCAAGGGTATTCTATTGACTTGAGACTGGTGATCTGATCTTTCTTGTGAGCACCTTGTGGCCACATGAGGCTCATGTTCCATGTAGCCCTTCTGTGGTTTCCCTGACATCTAAGTGCCTTCTGATTGCCCATGGGGGTGTTGTCAGCATTTTAAGCTATGTTCAAGGCCCAGCATGTTAGCAGTCTTCCAAGACCAGGTTCTCTTCCTTGGCTTTTAGTTTTGGTGGGCTGGCAGCATTATTCTCCACTCAGGCTAGAAACTGAAGGTCATATCTGTCTTCCTGGATTCTCCCCCCACCCCCCCCTCTCTTTTTAAAGGTTTTATGTACTTATTTGAGAGAGAGAGAGCGTGTGCATGAGCGGGAGCAGTGGGGAGAAGTAGAGGGCGATGGAGAAGCAGACTCCCTGCTGAGCTCCATCCCAGGACCTAGGATCATGACCTGAGACATCGATGTGCCCTGGATTCTCTTCTCTTGCTTAGACTTCCCATCCAGCTGACCCCCATCCTGTTGCTCTCTCACTCAACTGAAACGCTTCTCCATACCTTGTCCTCCTCTCCAGCCCCTTCACCTCTTTTTTCCGACCCTGTCTGCTGTGGTCAACCGTTTAAAACACAGAGCTGAGTGTGTCATTCCCCCTTTTACCTCTCCCTACTGCCCACAGAATGAACAACCCAAAGCTCTTCAAAAGACCACAACAGCCTACTTTTCCAGCATTCTCTTTCACTCCCTCCTCTGAAGTTCCAAACTACACAAGATTTACTCACAGTTTCTTGGACCTGGTACTGCTTTCCCATTTCTGAGTTTGCTTTTGCTGTTGCTTTCCCAGTGAACTTTTACTCAACCTCTAAAATCCACCTCAGGGGCCCCTGGGTGGCTCAGTCATGAAGCATCTGCTTTCGTCTCAGGTCATAATCCTAGGTCCTGAGCTCCGCATCAGGCTCCCTGCTCAGCCTGCTTCTCCCTCTCCCATGCCCCCTGCTTCTGTTCCCTCTCTCTGTCAAATAAATAAACAAGATCTTTAAAAATAAAAAATAAAGTCCACTTCAAATGCTACATCCTTTCTGCATCTTTTCCACATGCCTCATGCACCAGTGGGTCCCACAAGAGGAAGATGTGTGTGTTGGGGTTTATCACTGATGTGGTTCTGGAGTATAGGTGAGGTCGGGTGGGGTGGAGCCGGGAGCTGAGGACCAAGAAAGAATTCTTGAGACGATTTGGTGCAGAATGGTGGTTTATTAAAGCACCAGGACAGGACCTGTGGCCAGAAAGAGCTGGCCTATGAGGGGTGGTTGATTATAGACTGTAGGGTTGGGGGAGTAAGGAAAAAGGGAGGTTTCAAAGGATATTTACATGTTAAAGAAGACCTAGAAGATACCGCAGTCCTTGCCATTGTCAAGCTAAGGTTGTTTTCCCCCACTAGCAAGGTAGTTGGGAGATTTCCCAAAGTATGTCACACGTTTCCCCCCCAGGAGTGGGGGGAGGGAGGAGGCCGCAGGTGACAGCTCATGCTTGGTTTTCAGCCAGTCCTTCTGCTCCCTCATCACCCTCCAAGAAGCCTATAACAGGACATGTGTCCTTGAGCACCAATGTCCCTGTTGGCCTTGGGTTTCTCCTTCTCTTCAAGCATTTAAACAGATATAGTGCCTGTATGTCTACTCTGGAGGCCTGTGTGCTTTTGGGGAATAAAATCTAGGTGTTCTACATCCACAGCACATAATAATTATTCACTTAACGCATTTGTCCTCTAGCCAACCTGTGACATTCAGACACACTTCATAAGGATCTTACAGAGAAGAAAAGGGCAAAATGGTTGTCATGCTTTTTTAGTTTTCTCTCACTACTGCTAGTTATGAGTTGGCTTACAAGGCTAGCAAGCTAAAACAGCAAAAATGTCCCTTTGTTTAAAATGGACTTTATAGACAAAACCCTGAAATGAGGTTACATTTGGGTTTTCTCACCATACTCTTTCCCCTCTCTTGTCCTAATGGTCCACACCCTTGCCTGGATCCTTCCTTTTCTTCACTCACTGAGCTCTTGCCCTGCTCCCGTCGCTGACGCGCGGCGCCTTTTGGGGGTACTGAGCATCCCCAGCATTTATTAGGCAACGGGGAGCGGCAGACGCTGTTCGGGGCCAAGAGACCGACGTGAGCAGAGTCAGCCAAGGCCCTTCAGACTCGGGAACTTCCCCACCCGGTTTCCATGGACAAACGAGGGGCGCGTTGTCCGCAGACGGACAAGCAAACGGAAAGCCAGGAAGCAGCGCCCGGCTCCGAAAGGGGCCTCGTGCCCGGCTCCGACGGCGGCGGGACCCCGTGCCCGGCTCCGACGGGGGGACCTCGTGCCCGGCCCCCGGCGCTCCGAGAGCCGAGAGCGGGCCCTGGGGAGACTCGGGCAAGATGGAGGCGCCGTCCCGGCCCGCGGTCTCTCCGCTCGCCGCACGCCGCCTTCCCAGCGGAGCGGAGGGCGGGCCCCGCCAGGGCAAGGCGGGAGCCGAGCTCCCTGCGGCCGCCCGAGTCCCGCCGTCGCGCCCGTTTCCTCCGCCTTTGTGCGCGGACGGCCGCCTTTTCCTCGGGGCCCGGAGAAACCCGCAGCGCGGACCGCCAGGAGCGCGACCCGCGGCCGGGGGGCTGCCAAGAGGTCTGCGGGGCGGGAGCTCCGAGAGGCTGAGGAGCCGGCGGGCCCCAGGCGGACACCCAGCGGGCGGAGGCCGGGCGGCGGGAACCGGGCGCCTCCCGAGCCCGGCCTCCGGCGCGCGGAGAAGGGGCCAGGCGTGGGGGGGGAGACCCGAGGACGGGGGGGATCCGGGGAGGGGGCGAGGGGTGATGGACAGTCGGTGTCCTCCAATGGCGTCCTCCTCCGGGCGCAGCGCAGGCCAGTGAGCGGAGCGCGGGGGCGGGGCCGGGGGCGGGCGCGCGGCGCGCAGGGGCCGGGGGCGCGGGCGCGGGCGGCGACGAGGACCGGGCGCTGTCGGGAGCCGAGCGGAGCGCAGTGGGGACGGCGGCCCGGGGCGCAGCGGCGGCGGCGGCGGGGGACGATGGCAGCGCCCGCGGGAGTCGCGGCGGGGCGGGCAGACGCTGCCCGCAGGCGCTGGCTGTGGTCGCTGTTGGCGGCGGCGCTCGGGCTGTGTGAGTGGTGCCGCGGCCGGGGCGGGGTGGGGGGGGACGGCGGGGCGGGGGGAGGGGCGCGGCGGGGCGGGGGGAGGGGCGCCGAGGGGGGAGGGCGCGGAGGGGGCTCCCGGGGCCTGCGGCTGCGGGGCGAGGGGCGGGCTCCCCGCCTTGCTCCCGCCCGCCCTGCCCGCGTGTGGCCCGGGGGCGGCCCGGCCCCGCTCCGGGGGTTCGGGTTCGGGCGGCCCGGGGTGGCGCGGTCGCCGCCTGTGGGCGCCGGCGGCAGGTCGCGGGGTTCCTTGCGCGGGGCCTTTGTGGGCGGTTTTGTCGGCCTGAGGGAACGTTTGGTCTCGCCTCGGAGGTGCGGTTCGGTCGAGTCGGGCTCGCCCGCAGGCCCCGACCCGCCGCCGTCCCCGTTTCTCTCGTTCGCGAAGCGCCGGGTGCGTGGCAGCGTCTGCGCTCGGGCTTTCCCGGCGGGGCGGCCCTTGCTGTGGTCTCCGGACCCGGGCGGGCTCGTTCGCGGGGCGATCCGGGGGGGGCCGTCTTGGGGGGGGGGATTCGGGGGGGGTGGAAATCCCGGCGGCGGCGACGCGCCGAGGCCTCGCCTCGCCTCCGCGGGTCCGCAGGTCTGTGCTCCGTCTCGTCTCCTCTGAGGAGGGGTTCAGAGTGCGGCCCGGGGGGTGAGACCGGGTCTGGGTTTTCAGTGTTACTTGCTTATTTGACAGAGAAGAGCACAAGTTGGCAGAGGGGGAGGGGGACGCAGGCTCTCCGCCGAGCGGAGAGCCCGATGCGGGGCTCGATGCGGGGCTCGATCCCATGACCCTCAGGAAGACCTGAGCGGGAGGCAGAGGCTTGACCCACGGAGCCACCCAGGCGCCCCCAGCCCTTGTGTTTTAAGCCACAAGTGAGGAAATAGACTGAAAATGAGGGGATGAGAAGTGCTGTGCTCCGACGGGCGGGGTCGGGCGCTGCTCCTGAGGGCGCGGCCCTGAGGCGGTCTCGTCAGGCGGTCTCGTCGGGCTCGAGCAACGCCCGCAGGACGAAACACTGGGTGTTCGTGGGGTCCTGTGGAGGACGGTCAGAACAGCAGCTTCGCGGCTCGGACGCGCCCCGCGCCGCAGTCGGGGAAGAGGGTGGACAGGAGGCTGTCTCATGAAGCAGTGGCTCGTGCTGGCTTAATTTTGGAAGACTTGGCAAAAACTTGCCCTCGTCTTCAAAATCCCCTTTTCTGGCCGTAGACGGCGCACAGAGAGCAGTCCACCTCCGTAGAACACCTTGCAGAGTTCGGTCGGGATACCGTTATCCGGCAAACATTTATTGAGCACCAGAAGTGCTCCGGGAAGGACAGCCCCTGCCCTCCGTACTTTACCTCAGTGGGAGAAGCACCGGCGGTGACTTGAGAAACCCCCGTGGAGAGCCGTGTGCCCCGAGATCCCTGAGGAGGGCCCTCCTCCCACACTGGACGGGGCGCCGGAGGAAGACACGCTTCGCTGAGTAGGCGTGGGGCAAGGAAACGGGGTCCTCAATGGACCTGTGGGTCGGTCACTGCGGTGGGAGGTCGGAGTTACCCGGCGAGGGAGGTGGGGCAGTTGAGGCGGGAGAGCCAGCAGAGGCAGTAACTCCCTAGGGACCGAGTCTGCCTATGTGAGGCTGGACGAAGGATTTCGTTCTCTGTGGGGACGCCAGGGATGGGTTGGAGTGGAGAGACGGAAGAAACCAGAGGCTTTAATAATCCGGAGGAGACCGGAGACGTGGATTAAAGCTGGGAGCTAGCTGTGAAAGGGGGACAGGCTGGTGAGCTCGTTAGAAAGTACGTTGGATCGGGCTTGCACGTTGATTTGCTTGAGCGAAGGGTGATCCTCAGGTTCGGGGCTAGGGAGGCTGGGCCCATTTTTGGCAAGTGGGGCTTCTCACAGATGAATGTGGGATTGAGGGAGCAGTGATGACGAAGTTACGTTCGGGTTTGGTGAGTTCCAGATGCTGCTGAGACATCCTAATAGAAGTGGGCGGACGACGGTGGGATAGGTAGGCCTGGAGGTGAGAAAGTTCGGGCTGGAAATACAGATTTGGAAGGTATCATGTAGTTAGTAGTTAGAGCTGTGGATTGTTTCGATGAGGTCACCACCAAGTGTGTTGAAGGAAATAGAGAGAGCCAGGGACAGAGCCGGGGGTACGTGGAACCGAGAAGGAGGTCCGATGAGTACACGAACTGAAAGAATGAGGCGTCTTAGAAATCAAGAGGGAATGAAGTTTTTTTTTTTTTTCCTTAAGATTTTATGTATTTATTTGACAGAGAGAGGTCACAAGTAGGCAGAGAGGCAGGTAGGGCAGGGGGAGCAGGCGCTCTGCTGAGGAAAGAAGCTTAACCCCATGGAGCCACCCAGGCACCCCAAGAGGGAATGAAGTTTTAAGCAAGAGGGAGTGGTTAACCGTGTCAGAAGCAATGAAATAGGAGGAGGGTTCACTGGGTTGGCCAATTGTCGTGTCTTTGGCAGCCCATCTGTAGGAGTGAACACACAGGGCGCCTGGGGGGCTCCGTGGGTTAAGCCTCTGCCTTCGGCTCAGGTCACGATCCCAGGACCATCCTGGGATCGAGTTCCCCATCAGGCTCTCTGCTCACCCCACCCCCCACCTCTCTGCCTACTTGCGCTCTCCCTCTCTCAAATAAATAAATAAATAAATAAAAAGTGTAAAAAGCAGAAGGGAGCGAGCACACAGTGTATGAAGCCTGGATCTCAGAAATCCGCACCACCCTCCTCAGTAAGCGGCACTGCCACTCACCTTACTGCTTGGCCCAGGAGCCTAGGGTCCACCTGCAGTTCCTCCCGGTCCTTCATCAGGCCCCACATCTGCAAAATGTGCAGACACAGCAAGAGGAAACACAAGCAGGGGAGTGGGAGTGGGAGAAGCGGGCTTCCCACTGAGTGGAGAGCCCAATGCAGGACGCGGGGCTCCATCCCAGGACCCTGAGATCATGACCTGAGCCGAAGGCAGAGGCCTAACGACAGCCCCCCAGGAGCCCCTGCAAGAATGATTTTTATGAAAATGGAATCAGATCATTTTGCTTTCCTGTTAAAAAGCCTTAATGGCTTCTCCTTACACTCCGAATGGCGCATGAGCTTCTCCCCATGGGCTGCAGTGCTCTGCGGGATCTGGTTTCTGCCTCTCTGCCTTCCACTTATGCCTGCCCTTGTGCTGCACCACCGTCTTCTGCTCTTCGACGTTTGTTTCCGGCTCTGCTCCCGTGCACCTGCGGTTCTTGCCGCCTCTTCCTGCTCTTTCCCCGGAATGCCGGGAGCTGTCTCCTCCTCATCCGCAAGGGCATAATTTCGCTTTTCCAGAGGCCTCCTTCCAGCCACCTGCCCAGAGGAGTTCCCAGTTGTCATTTTCTGGTCCTTTGTTTTCTTCTTTGTTGTAATTTGTAACTACTTGGTTTTTCTTTTTTCCTCTCTGAGAATTCAGGACAGAGACAGTCTTTGTCTTATTTATAGAAATATTCTTAGTGCTGGGACACCGGTGGCTCAGTCGGTTAAGCATCTGCCTTCAGCTTGGGTTATGATCCCCAGATGGTGGGATTGAGTCCTGCGTTGGGCTCCTTGCTCGGCAGCGAGTCTGCTTCTCCCTCTGCCTGCTGCTCCCCTACGTGTGCTCTTTTTCTCGCTGACAAATAAATAGATAAAATCTTTTGAAAAAACTTATTAAAGAAATATTCCTAGTGCTTAGCACAGTGGATATGATGGACGCTAATGTTTGTTAAAGGGCAATGAGGCACAGGTATGTCTCCATAACAGTTTGTTAGTAGTTTGAAGTAAATAGGAATTAGCCTGGCATATGGTGGGTACCCAATAAATGTGTCTTGAAAAAAGGAATCTTTTTCCCAAGTGTGAATTTATGTATTATCTGGTTATTTTCATTCTTTAAATACCATTTCATATTTCTTCAGAAATGTATGCAGTGAGGGGCACCTGGGTGGCTCAGTCGTTAAGCGTCTGCCTTAGACTCAGGTCATGATCCCAGGGTCCTGCGATCGAGCCCCACATTGGGCTCTCTGCTCGGCAGGGAACCTGCTTCCTCCTCTCTCTCTCTGCCTGCCTTTCTGCCTGCTTGTGATCTCTGTCTGTCAAATAAATAAACAAAATCTTTAAAAAAAAAAAAAAAGAGGGACACCTGGTGGCTCAGTGGGTTGAGCAGCTGCCTTCGGCTCAGGTCATGATCCCAGCGTCCTGGGATCGAGTCCCATATCGGGCTCCTTGCTCGGCGGGGAGCCTGCTTCTCCCTCTGCCTCTGCCTGCCATTCTGTCTGCCTGTGCTCACTCTCTCCCCCTCTCCCTCTGTCTCTGACAAATGAATAAATAAAATCTTTAAAAAAAAAAAAAAAAGAAATGTATGCAATGAATTAACATTCTTCAACTACTTCAACTACTGGTTTCAGAATTAGTAGTTATTATATATATTTAAATTTTTTTTATCATGTTTGTTGTAGCCCTCAAGTGTTTCATCAATAGGACTTTTATCTGATGCTTGTTGACAAAATTCAGACTTGAGACACTACTTCTTCAGTCAGAAAGCCACAAATTTCAGTACTAATTCCCTCAGCTTTGTTCTTATTTACCAGTTGGGTTACTAAAACAAACATTCCAGGGGTGTCTGGGCGGCTCAGTCGTTAAGCATCTGCCTTACACCTCAGGTCATGATCCCAGGGTCCTGGGATCTGCCCCCAGCAGATCCCTCTCCTTGCTTGTACTCTCTCTTTCTAATAAATAAATAAATAAATAAAATCTTGAAGAAAGTTAAAAAATAACTTAGCCCTTAAAAAAAATTCTGTCACTTGTTTTTACCCTTACTCTAGGATAGTCACTAGGCTCAGAGACTGCCAAAAGAAGAAATAAAGACGAATCTTAAGTGAAAGAGAGATCTATGTGAAAAGTACGTGAAATGAAGATTTGTGTTTTTATAGAGCACAGGCACTAAATGAACACCTGTTGGGTGCCCTGTGTCATTTTAATTCTGGGGATGCTGTAGGGAGACTGGATTCTACACAATGCACATACTGAAAATGAATAGTAAAGACCGATTAAATTCCTGGCAGTCACCACTTTAAAGAAAATGATTCACCTGTTTAGGAAAATATGATTCACATGTTATAAAACTTTGCAGAATTAAAAAAAAAAAACTTTAGAACACTTATTTTTATTACAAAATAGATATTTTTTAAATTTACAAAGGATACACTGGGATTTCATTAATGGCTGATCTTTCCTACTGAGTTTTTAAAATGTGCTTTGATTGGGGAAGACTTTTTTCAAAAATATTATTGCATGCCCTCCATCTAGAAATGCTGGCCTAAAAACGTTAAAAAAATGTTTTTTATCAAAATTAAGAAATGGTCAAACATTAAGGAGCACAGTGTTGAATTATGTCACTTTAAAATAATCTTGTGCTTTTTCTAGATAGCACCTAAAAAAGCGAAGGTGCTGTATCATAGACTAAGCCTCAGGGAGAACTTTATATGACCCTGTACCAGACGGTATCTTACAGTTACTCCCTCTCCAGTCACATCCAGGTTATATTTGCTAAATATTCTTCTTCAAAGGGTGTTGCTCAGAAACACTGGTAAAGGACTCCATTTCCTCAGAGAAGAATGTGTTAAGATGCAAATATTTGAGATCCCCTAAATGGCCAAGAATGGCAGAGAGAGAATGAGTATATAAGGAAGGAGAAATTTTGAGTTAATTAACTGATACTATATCTGCCTGTATAGATACAGATACGGATCCTGTGTGTCTCTTCTGTCAGGTATAGTTCCTGTTTCTTAGCCCTTAGAAATTGGGATATAGGGCTGGCAGGGGGGCTCAGTCGTTAAGCGTCTGCCTTTGGCTCAGGTTGTGTCCCAGGGTCCTAGGATCGAGCCCGCATCGGGCTCCCTGCTCAGTGGGAAGCCTGCTTCTCCCTCTTCCACTCCCCCTGCTTGTGTTCCCTCTCTGTATCTCTGTCAAATAAATAAAATCTTAAAAAAAAAAAATCTGGATATAAAACCAGTTTCATGTTACTGATGTTGCTCTGCCCTCATTGGCTGAGTGCTTCCTATGTGCTAAGCCTTTACTAAGCAACTTACATGCCTTATCTCATTGACTATTCTGGGTGATAATCACTGTTTTTCTTTTTTAAAGATTTTATTTATTTATTTGACAGAAATGCAGAGAGCAAGGAAACACAAGCAGGGGGAGTGGGAGAGGCAGAAGCAGGCCTCAATCCCAGCAGCCTGGGGTCATGACCTAAGCCAAAGCCAGCCACCCAGGCGCCCAATAATCACTATTTTTCTGAATTTTACAGATGAGGAAGCTAAGAATCTGGTAGGTTGTGTAACTTGTCCAAGGTCACAAAAAACTAATACAGGATAGAGCTGGGACTCAAAGTATCTATATGCAGCCTCTCTGCCATATTGCAGAATTTCTCCTTCAGGGTCCAGCCATTTTTTAGGAGGCTTTTGGCATCTCTGAAATGTTTTCAGAGAGTCTTTATTCTGCCCCGGGGTGTCCAGTCTACTTCCCTTCATCGTTCCCTTCATGGTAACGTTTGTGCAAGAACTGTGATGGCTGGGCCCCTGCTGCCTGCTGTGGAGACAGCTGCCGTGTTGGAGGCATCCTTGCTAGCGGCAGAGTCTGAGCCCCCAGTGCTCCGACTGCCTCACAGCATTTGTAATGCTGTGGTTTTTCTAGATTCTTTTCACTCTTACACTGATCTGCCTGGGACACCGCATGACTCCGTTTAACCATGCATCTGACACCACGCTAGGCTCTGAAAGGTCCCTTGCCCCCTCGTCAGGAGGCATGACCTAGGGACCACGCCACTGAGCCTTACCTTTCTGCTTGGGTTGCATCCTCCCCTGGAGTCTGTGCAGGTCAGTCTACGCGAAGACTTCTGGCAGGCTCGCCCCGCAGGACATCCACACAGGCTCTGGGTCTTCGCACGGGAGGCTCCTTCCTTGCTGGCACCTTTGCCGAGCCCCCTAACCCCCCAGTAGAGGCTCCGAAGCTTGGCCACCTTGCTGCCCGCCGCGAGCCGGAGGTCAAGCCTTGGGCTCGTACCCTGTGGGCACTGGCTCTTAGCCACTTCCAGCTCTGCAGAGTTCAATTTCTTTTCCCCCCAGTGACTGAGAGTGGGAGAACTGGTGAGGGTTGCTGAGTTTTACACCGCAGCGAAAAGAGAGCGTGTCCTGACCGTAAGCAGAGGTGGTACCGACTGTAACCAGGCCCGAGTATACGGAGCTCCGAACAGAACATGCTGAGGGCCCATTTCTTGTCCTCATTTCACATCGTAGGGCCACAGTCTCTGATCCGTGATTTCAAATCCCCACATCTCTGAAAGCTGAAACTTTCCCCCTACTTTTGATAACAAACGCCTGTGGCTGTAAAATTTGAGCTGTACTAAGGAGAGACTATTTTTAGTCATGATCCCACTTGGTGTGATTAATCCTGTGTTTCACTACAGAAGTACTCACGCGTTTGATTGTGGGATGCTGCCTTGGACCCTGCTGAGGCTGGTAGATGATATAAAGTGTATGCATTATATTGATTTTTGTTTTAATCTGGAAAATTCTACATCTGAAACACATCTGACACCAAGGGGTTTCGATGAGAGGTTGTGGGCCTGTGCAGTATCAGCTCTCTGACATTTTTTTCTACTCTTACAAATACTAAGAACTACAAAATTCATTTTTAGTTCTTTAAATGTTTTTGGTACATCAAGTCAAGCCACTGAAATGGCTTCATTCAAATTCCTTTCTTAATTGATGGTGGTTTGGGCCTGTTCCCCCATTATTGAGGGGTTCTGGGTCTGTAAACTGGCTCAAGTCTGGGAATTGAGGGGATGTAAATTTCTGTTTTTATGACTATTTGTTTAAGGTCTTACTTATTTGTCAGAGAGAGCACAAGCAGAGAGAGGGAGAAGCAGACTTCCCACTGCGCAGGGAGCCCGGCACAGGGCCGATCCCAGGACCCTGGGATCAGAGTAGGTCCTGAGGAGAATTAGCAGTGTCCCTCAGGGCGACTGCCTCAGGAGAGGGCGTCCCAGTTTCCTCAGTTTGGGCAAAGCACCAGTAGTCTCCTCGGACAGGAGTAGAGGCGTTGTTTTCCTGGCAGAGAAGACTGCTCCGTGTTCAGGGGTTCAGCAGCTCCACGTTCATCAGGTCCCAGCTTTCAGGGTCTGTTCCTTCCTGATCAGTGTCTTCACTTTAACAGTAGATGTCCCCTGTGGTTGGGAATTCAGTTTGCTTTGTCACTTAGCCACGCTCAGGACGAGGTTCTGGGTTTGGTTTTCAGCAGTCTCAGCTCTGTGGCTAAAGGAGATAAGGGCCTCTTTTAGGATAGACGGAGAAGTTTCTGACCATTTATTCAGAACTTGAATTTGGCATTGGAATCCCTGAGCTCCTATGTCCCTTTCCCCACCTTATCTAGTGACATTAGGAACAGTCAACCAGTGTCCTCATTTTCATGAGTTTGATGAATGTTGAAAGCCAAGATGATACATGACAGTAATGAATTAAAAAAGATAAACCGTATCTCCAGTTGCTGACTTCCCCTGACGGGAAGCAGTTCTGTTCTTTTCTCCACGTGAACACTTCCTCTTCCCCTCTCAAGTCGGTGATGTCTGACTGTGGCCACACTTGGGTAAAGGCCATCTGATATTGCCAAATCCAGTGACCTGTTCCAGACCTTTTCTTTCTGGACTTCTTTGCTTTCCGTGACATTGTTAACAAGTCAGATCTTACTTGCTTTGTCTTTGTGACATGACTTCTGGTTCCCATCGCTCCTCCCAGTCTGCTAAGTCCCACCGTTGGTTTCCCATAGGTTCTGCGCTCCGCCCTCTGGTCGCGTCACCGTGTGCTCCTCGTGGGTGATCGTCTCCACTTTTGTTCTTTTTACCAAACCCATATTCATTAGATCTAGGCATTCAGTAAGGGTTTGTAAACGGTGACGCCTAAATAGGTCTCCATGACTCTGAACTGCAGACTCTTCCCCACTGTCCGTGTCCATTACAATGTCCAGACGTACCCCAAACTTTGTATGTTGGAAGCTCTCTCCACATATCTGTTGTTCCCCACACTGAGCCTCCGCTCTACCCCCCCCCATTGTTTCCTGCTGTCCCCTTTGCCTTTCCCTCAGTCACCCAAGACCAGCGCTTGAGCATCATCTCAGACTCCTCCCTTTCCCTCACACGCCATGGATTTAAATCAGTCTCGCCAGTCAGTGTTTCCCTTCTGTCTCTGAATCGGCCCCTTCCTTTCCATTGTGCTTGGATGAGCGCCGGTCATTTGGGTCATTTGAAGTCCGGGCTACTGTAGGAGCCTCCTAATTGGTTTCCTGAGGCTGCATGTTCCCCTCAGGTCTCCCCTCCCAGCTGCTGCCAGAGGGATCGTTCCTGGGCAGGTGTAATCCTGCCACTCCTGTGCCAAACCCTCCATCCCTGCTCCCTCTAGGATGAGCTCAGGCCCTTGGCTTGACTCCTGTCCTGCCCCAACCCCTGCCGTCCCTTCCTTGCGCTTTGTTGGCTATTTGCATGTTCCTGCACGTTACGAGTTCTGTCCTCCTGGTTTTATGTACGACACACGCACTCTCCTGCCCAGGTGCCCTTCGTGTTTATGTACCTGCCTAACTCTTAGCCGGTCTGCAGCGCTCGTATCTGCAGGTACCCCCAGCTAAAGCCAAGTAGCCTGTGTCTGAGCTTCCTCTCTGTCACTTTACATAAAATTATCTTTGTTTATTTTTTAAAGATTTTATTTATTTGAGAGAAAGCGCACAAGGGGCTTGAGAGAAGGGACAGAGGCAGAGGGAGAAGCAGACTTCCCGCTGAGCAGGGAGCCTGCCGTGGGGGTTCGATCCCACGGGGGGTCGATTCTGGGAACCTGAGATCATGACCTGAGGTGAAGGCAGACCCTTAACCGACTGAGCCACGCAGGCGCCCCAGAAATTAACTTTTTATAGGATTGCCTCTCCACATGCAGAAACTGTGTCTTAGAAATCTCTAGGTCTCCCAACACTTAGGGCAGTGTCTAGAACATGGTAAGTGTTTAGTAGATACCTGGTGAACTGTTAAACCAAAACCCAGGTGGGAACTATAAACCTTAGAGCAGAAAGCTGTGAAAATAAGAAGGCAGGTCCGCCTAGGCCTTGGGACTTGAAGATGCAGGGAGTCCAGACACTGGGTTTGACAGTGATAGGGCTCAGGGGAAACTAACCCAGCCCTCAGGGGCGTGATGCCCAGCCAGAGCTTGGTGGCTTACTACCTCACGGAGAGCATGATGAATGCTGGGGGCTAGGATGGTGAGTGGTCAGGTTGGTGACCTTCTTCCCCCATGCAAGGCGGACTGCTCTCCCAAGACTGCCCAGGGAAAATGGGACCAGCTCAGAGGACGTTCAGCGAGTGACTAATGGCTGTGGTCATGAAGCCCAAGTAGTCTGAGACAGCTTTCTCTCCAGGGCAGTGACGTGGTTTGAAGTGGTGGGGTTCAGAGTCCAGGGCCAAGAAAGAATGCTTGAGACATCTTGGGTGCAAAAGGGTGGTTGTTTTGAAGCCTGGGGACAGGACCATTGCGCAGGAAGAGCTGCACCAGGGCCGTGAGGAGGGGCCGGTTATAAACTTCGTGGGCCTGGGGACATGAGCACAAAGGGAGGTGTCCAGAAGGACTTTCACAGGCTGAAGAAGACTCCCAGGATCCTCTTGTCAAGCTAAGGTGGTTTTTCCCTTTAGCAAAGGGTAAGACAGTGGGGACTACCTGGACGAGTGTTCTACTCTGCCTCTCTCCAGTATTTGTCATCCGGCCGCAGGGGACAAGAATTTTAATTTCTTTGTTTCCCACACTAGTAGGAATAGAACTGAGGGGTGCCTTGGATTGGCTGCTTCACGCTTCTCACTGGAGAGTGCTAAACTGTGCTGATCGTCACCCTGTAGACATGGAGAGACCACCTAGAAACCTTGACTGGACGGTACACTGTCCTAAATCTTGAGAGTTTCCCTAGACAAAGAGCCGGTCATTTTTTTTTTTTAAGATTTTATTTATTTATTTGAAAGAGATCACAAGGAGGCAGAGAGAGAGGAGGAAGCAGGATCCCCACTGAGCAGAGAGCCTGACGCGGGGCTCGATTCCAGGACCCTGGGATCATGACCTAAACCGAAGGTAGAGGCTTTAACCCACTGAGCCACCCAGGTGCCCCGAGAGCCTGTCATTTAGAGCGGATTCTGTACAGATGAACACGGAGTGTTGTTGATACTTCTCATTTCAAAATCCATTGACCTCTTTGTTTTTCTTTAAATAATTGAGTTTTTATCAGATTTCAGGATATTTCCTATGTTAATGTTACCTGGAAAAAACACTGGACTTAGGAGTCAGGATGCACAGAAGTAAACACAAGTGTGACCCAGAGTGCAGCAGGCATGTTCCCGCTAACCCCGCTCTTGCCGATCTCCTTTGCCTTTGGTAGTACTCTCCCTGCTGTTCGTAGCTGAGAGTGTTCTGTTTTTGCCTTCTGTCTCTTCTTTCTTGGCCCTCCTACTAGAGTGAACCTACACCAAGACCCAGAAAAGTACCTAGGACAGAGGAGGAATCCAGTAGATGTCTGTTGGATGTATTTTTGGTCACCATGTAGCAAAGTATTGTTATACTTTATTAAAGTTTATTAGTTCAAAGTCTTGAAATACATGAGCTCTCTGAATTTTTAAAATAAAAATGAAAACTTCCTAACATTTTAAGGTATAATGAATGTACCTTCTAAAAATGTGGTAGCTTTGCAATTCGCAGTAGGTGTTGCCTCACATAGGCGCTGCCTTGGCGCCCCCACAAAGCCTCGGGGAACCCACAGAGTGGCTGGAGAGCTGGGGAACGCAGTAGAGTTGTTCTCTGTCATATCCCTGTTGATCACCGTCACTTGCAGGGCGTCCCCGGGTGTATGCTCTCTCTGGAGTTGTTTCTTAGGGCTCAGAGCAAGAAACATCTGCTATTCTGTCTCTCCTGCCCTCTTGTCTTTTTTTTTTTGAAGATTTTATTTATTTATTTGACAGACAAAGATCACAAGTAGGCGGCGGAGGGGGAGCAGGCTCCCCGCTGAGCAGAAAGTCTGATGGCGGGCTCGATCCCAGGACCCTGAGATCATGACCTGAGCCGAAGGCAGTGGCTTTTACCTACTGAGCCACCCAGGCGCCCCTCCCTCTTGTCCTTCTGAACCTTGTCATTACCCAGAAAAATGCACCAACTCCCAAATCTCACCCTATTCTACACAATCTCCTTCTTCGAGTCTGACTTCAGTACTCTCCGGGACTCATGTCTGATACTTCCCCACTCTCTCATTTACGTTGGCCACTTCCTGGCTGCTCGTCTCTCCCTCTCCAGCCTGGACTCTGTGGTCCGTTGTTAGGCTCAGTCCCTTGCACAACTCCTGCCTTCCTTTCCTTCGGTCCCTTCACTGTATTCCATGAGGCCTACAGCCTTGGGGAAGCTCCTGCCGTCTCTTCTCATCCACTCAGAGTTTGGTGGACAACTCAGTGTGGCCCCTCACCCTCCTGGTCCAGGTACCAGGCCCTTCCCCACGGCGGGCTTGGGCCCCTCAGACGATGCGGCCGAAATTCACCATGGGAAATTTCTGGGCCAAGAATGTATTGCCTGCACTCTGTGTGCTAGAGTTGGCAGCATGACCAGTCATCCGTACTTTGTTCCGGAGCATTCCCGGAGCTGCTAAGAAAAGTGCCGTTGTTGCTTTCAAGGGGCCTGCCTGTCGCTCACCTCCACCTGTGGGTGAGATGGCCACAGGCAGCTTGAATTTGCCGCCCCAGTGTTTACAACCTGCTCTGTTCTTTGATCTGTTACGAATGTGGTCTGCCTTTGATCATCAACACAGACTACGCTGGCAAAGAACGTAACGGAAACGTTTCATCGAACAACTTCTGTCAGCAGCCTAGTTCAGGGAAGCGATACTTGGAAAGGGTTGTTGAAGTGATAGGCAGCCCGTTTACTTCTGTAGTGGTTCCCTGTTTTATCCTTGGTTTGACTTTGTGCTTGGACACCTGTGTCTGGGCCCCTTACAGGACCGCTTTCTTTGAATTTGCCATGTGTCATGTTGCTAGCTTTTTTACTTACTTTTTTTTAAGGGTGTCTGGAGGGCTTGCTTTATAAAATTTACTATTTACTACTCTAAGTTTTTCCTGGCGACATGCCCCTTGCATTACTCAGCGGACCCTACCTGCAGAAGGTACCTGAGAAATCTCTCATAGAACACTGGGCAGGAGAAGCCTTGTTTCTGCCCATCTGTGTTCTGTTCTTCTACCCCGACATTGATCCTTTATTTTAACTTACATTTTCTCCGATTTCCATATTTTATTTAGTACCTATATTTATCTGTATTTATAGTAAGCAGCATCGACTCCTTCATATAAGTAAGCAGAGTATAAGTAAATAAACGTAACGATGCCTCTTGTTTCCTGTAGTCAAGCCGTACTGTTTTACTTTCCAGTGTTCTGATCCTGGTTAACTTGGCCTCTGTCTCTGGACTCTGCATGAACAATTGCTGAGCAGTCTTTATTACAGATTAGAATGCCTTCTGTTTTGAGAAAAACAGATGGATCTCACAGAGGTGGGCTGGGCGGCCTTCCTGGCCTCTCCTTCTAGCACGGTTACCATCCAGAAGCCGGCCGGCCCACTGGCGTCGCCGTCTGCAGCTGAGGGGCGACACTTCCTCTGTGGCATGTACAGTGAAGATGGTGGGAGTGACCGATGTCTGCACTCAAGGTGCCTATTTTTTTCTTAAGGTTTTATTTGAGAGAGAGCATGAGCAGGGGGCAGAGGGAGAAGCAGGCTCTCCGCTGAGCTGGGAGCCCAGCGTGGGACTCGGTATTGGGACCCTGGATCAGGACCTGAGCCAAAGGCGGACATGCTTAACCCACTGAGCCACCCATGTGCCCCTGCATTCAAGGTGCTTAGAGTCCGCTTGGAGAGAGCAGAGGTGCGTGAAATAAATGGGACCAACATTTCTGGACCCCTTACTAATGCAGCAGTTTTTCAGGAAGGACAGCTATCGTCTGTTTTGATAGGTACCTTTTAGAGCCCAGAAGCATTACATTGCACAAACATTCCTAAATGGTATTGCGACTGCTCATTTCTTTATCGGAGGCACGTGGGGAGCTGACCGTGGGCCAGGCATTCCTCTCAGCCCTTTACAGCCCGTTAGTGGGACATTAACTCATTTCACGCTTGTAACAACCCTGTGAGGTAGACACTATTATTAGAACATATTTATCGTAGAAGAAGCTGAGGGGTGCCTGGGTGGCTCAAAGTGTCTGCCTTCAGCTCGTGATCCCAGGGTCCTGGAATGGAGTTCTGTGTAGGGCTCCCTGCTCAGTGAGGATCTTGCTTCACCTTCCCTCCCTCTGCCCCTCACCCCTGCTCATAGGCTGTCTTTCTCTCTCTCTCTCTCTCAAATAAATAAATAATATCTTTTAAAAATTAAAAAAAAAAAGGCAGCTGAGACCCAAAGGGGTCTTTGCCCCAGGTTACGCATCATTGCGATTTCCTGCAGCCCTCTGGCTTCCACAGCAGCGCAGAAGCATGCTGGTAGCTTTTCAGCAGCAGTTGTGAGGTCCCTTCACAAAGTACCTTACGAGGGGCCCAACTTGTGATCTGTAAACAAATACGATCCATTAGAAAGTGGGACGCAATGAAGCCCCGGAGTTCGGTAGGAACGTGCACGTACACTGGAGGTGCGCCGGCCACATCCCTCGGAAGCAAGTTCACAGACGAGCCCTCACAGGGGTCCCCTTCATGGACGCCTTACAACAGCAAGTGAACGTCGTTCATTGAGATTGTTTCCTTTTTTTTTTTTTTTTTTTTTTTTAAGATTTTATTTATTTGAGAGAGAGGCAGTGAGAAAAAACACGAGCGAGGAGAAGTTCAGAGGGAGAAGCAGACTCCCCAAGGAGCTGAGAGCCAGATGCGGGACTCGATCCTGGGACTCCATCCTGGGACTCCGGGATCATGACCTGAGCCGAAAGCAGTCGTGCAACCAACTGAGCCACCCAGGCATCCCAGAGTTTGTTTCCTTTTAATTGGGAGTGAAATCAGAAGAAGTATGGATGTGGGCACTCCCATCCCCACAGTATCTGGTTCAGATGTGGGAACAAAGATGTCTCAGTTGTTTGCAGTAAGAGGGTAGGGAAGGGACTGCTCAGCGGTCTGAGGGGTCTGAGGCTCGCTGGGAAGAGCAGGGCGGGCTTCCCAGGCTCGTTCAAAAGTGGCTTAAACGAACAGGGAGAGGGGACTGGCTTTACTTTTACTGAGATAAAATGGTGGGGCTAGGGCGTGGGCTCCCATGTGAGCCTTGGGCCAGGGTTTGGTTGGAACTTCCTGCCTGACCCACAGGCGGAATTACCTGGACTTTAACAGCTGGCCTAGGGGCAGGGATGTGGGACAGCTTGGAAGCTGTTGGCAAACATCAGACTCCATTACAAATGTGTATATATCTGTATGTATGTGTGTGTATATATATATATGTTTTAAAAGATTTTATTTATTTATTTGTCAGAGAGAGGTAATAATGAGGCAGAGAGACAGGCACAGAGAGAGGAGGAAGCAGGCTCCCCACTGAGCAGGGAGCTCGATGCGGGGCTGGATCCCAGGACCCTGAGATGATGACCTGAGCCGAAGGCAGAGGCTTAACTCACTGAGCCACCCAGGTGCCCTCACAAATATAATTCTAAGTGGTTATCTTTATATACATTATGGGGCAGAAATGTCCAGGGACTAAAGTAAATACCGTATCACGTTAATCTATTACTGCAAATGGAAGATTCTGCAAACTCTGATGTTGAGAATGTATTTGGGAGGCGCCTGGGTGGCTCAGTGGGTTAAGCCTCTGCCTTCGGCTCAGGTCATGATCTCAGGGTCATGGGATCGAGCCCCGCATCAGGCTCTGCTCAGTGGGGAGCCTGCTTTCTCCTCTCTCTCTGCCTGCCTCTTTCCCTGCTTGTGATCTCTGCCTGTCAAATAAATAAATAAAATCTTAAAAAAAAAACAAAAATAATGTATTTGGAACCGTGGACACATGTCCTCTGTGTCTTTTAAAAACATTGGAAATATTTAACATGCCTTATATGTTTAGGTTAATAACCCTGATGCTGAAATAATTGGTATTCCCTTGATCATTATAGGCAAAGAAGCTTTTTTTAAAGTCTAATTTTTTGTCATTAATGATTTTTAAGTTTTATGATATCTTTTTGTATTCTATTAAGTAGATGCTTGATTTTTTTCATTTTTAAATTTAATAAGTAGGACTCTTATTTTACTGTGCATATCTTGGGTTTTAGGTTCTGGTCTGTTAGGAGGCGGGATGAAAGGTGAATAAAACTCAGACTTTTAGATGCCGAAGGCCTGGGAGAGAAACAATTATCAAAAGACACATTAACAGGCCAATGGAAAACAGCATCTTTACCTTCAAGACTTGTGGTTTGCTGCATTATCTTTAATTTTAAGACAGTTTTTCATATTTCACTGTCTCTGACATTGGGATATGCCTTACAACAGTTGGTGAGTTAGAATCAGCATTTTTACTTGCCAGTGGCACGTAAAATAATGTGTCTTATCATCAATGACATCTTAGAATTGATGAAATATGCTAATTTTTATAACTTTATGTCTTCTCAGCATAACTTCATTTAAACTTCAGGACCAATATCCGCAATCTGAACCACGTTAGGGGAGACTTTACAGATGTGATCGTCTTGGCCCTGCGTTTACGGAAAAGTAGGCGTTGGCCCACGCTGAGCGAGTGGGTTGGTGGAGTTGGCATTCTAGACAGAGAGAGTAGCGTGCACAAAGCATGATGTCATTGCGGGGTGTATTGTGTTGGGGACAGGGTTAGGAGTTCGCCATGGGAGAGATGTGGGCGCTGGGGCGAGATGGGGAGACAGATAAACTGTCAGAACCGTGACCTGGACCCAGCTTTGGAAGGACGTGGCGTGGCGTGGCGTGGCGTGGTGTGGCATGGCAGGCTGTGGAGATGAGCTTGTATTAATGCCCCCCAAGCCTCATAAAGCAGTGGGCCCCTGTCGCTTCAGTGAGGGGTGGGGAGCATTGCCACGGTAACAGAAGAGAGTAGATGACGCAGCTTGTCCAGTAAGAGGAGCCGTGCAGAGCTCTCCCAGGGAAGGGACCAGCTGAGTGCTGTGGAATTAACTGGAGGGGAGAACGTCACCAAGCAGGGCTGTTTCCTTCTGCCTCAGGGGAGAGTGAGCTGGGGTTCTGTGGCCTGTCCTGGAAGCCTGTTTCTGGACTAGTGCCGTGGCCGCTGCTGAAAAGGAGAGAATGGCTTTTGTGGGGCAGTGGTAGTCCACTCGGATGGAAATTTTGGGGAAAGCATATAGGAAGTGGTGTTTCCAAGCTTTCTTCTAAGGGTCACTTATTCTGAAAATTATTCCTAAGTGAAGAGCCATTTATTATTCTTATTTTTCTCTAAAATACAACATCTGGTAGAGGAAGAGTCTATCACAGAATTTTTTAAAAATGGGTTTTTGGTTTGTGGGTGTTCGGTTTTTTATTTTTGGTTTTAAGGTTTTATTTGTTTATTTATTTGTTAGTGAGACAGAGAGAGAGACTGCAGAAGCAGGGGGACTGGCAGGCAGGCAGAGAACCAGCCCCCTCTCCCCACTGAAACCCTGGGTGTCCCTTGATTTGTTTTTTCCAAGTTTGGGAATTTGATCTATTAAGGAGATAATTTATTTACTTTGGGTCTCCAAATAAAAGAGGCACAGAAAATTTGTGTGTCAGAGAGCCCCCGAGATACAAAGAGAAGACCAGGGAGGAAAATTAATGGAACCGGATGGAACCGTGCGGAGAGTTGCTGGTTTTCCTGTTCTTCCGGCGAGTTGTAGCGCTCATCACCATCTGCAGCCTCCAAGGGTATCGTTTTACACAGAGCTAGGGGAAGGAACTGGTCTGTGATTTGTTTTTTTGTGTGTGTGTGTGTTTTTTTTTTTTTAAGATTTTATTTATTTATTTGGCAGAGAGAGACACAGCAAGAGAGGGAGCACAAGCAGGGGGAGTGGGAGAGGGAGAAGCAGGCCTCCCGCTGAGCAGGGAGCCTGATGCGGGGCTCGATCCCAGGATCCTGGGATCATGACCTGAGCTGAAGGCAGATACCCCGCAACTGAGCCACCCAGGCGCCCCAGGAACTAGTCTATTACAAACATTTTCTAATTTCATTTCACTTCTAATAAAAAGAATTGCATACTGCTGTATTGGCATAGTTGGGTTGAAAAAGAGAGTCCGTGGTAAACAACCTCCCTGTCTCCAGAGTCCTTGCTGAGGAAGCTGATGATAGCTCCCGGTGTCTCTCTCCAGAGATGTTCTACGAAGACGGGAGCAAACCTGTAAGTTGTTCACATCCCAAACATGTTGTTCACCAGCTCGCTCTTTTTAAACAGTGGTTTTACGTAATTCACCTACTATAGAATTCGCCCCTTTAAAGTGTAAAGTTCAGTGGTTTTTAGTATAGTCACAAGAGTAGTTTGGCTATCATTACTACCTAATTTTAGAACACTTTCATTACTCCATAAAGAAATCCAGCACTCGGGGTGCATGGCTGGCTCAGTGGGTTTAGCACCCGCTTTAGGCTGAGGTCATGATCCCAGGGTCCTGCACCTGCTTTGCGGGGAGTCTGGTTCTGCCTCTCCCTCTGCCCCCCTCTCTCCCCAACGCCCCCACTCGTGTTCTCTGTCTCTCACGTCTCTCAAGTAAATCTTTAAAAACAAAACAACTTCAAGGAGCTTGTGGCTGCCATAGGACAGACGTACTTCTTTCAAAGAAATTAGGTATCTACACTACTTAGTTTTTTAAAAATATCCCTCACAATGCCTCAGTGGCTCAGTTGGTCAGGCAGCTGCCTTCCGCTCACGTGGCGATCCCAGGACCCTGGAATCACATTCCATATCCGCTCTGGCTCGGCAGGGAGCCTGCTGCTCTCCCTCTCTGTTAAATGAATAAATCAAATCTTTAAAAATATCCCTCACATAACCTAAAGTGTTGGTGAACACCATCCCCTTTCTCTCTGCGAAACGCTCTTCCTGTCCCTCTGTGTCGGCTCTTCTCCGCCTGCCGGCTGGACCCCAGGTGCATCGTCTGGGAAACACTCCCTGACCCATCGGTTCTTCAGACTCAGCTTTCAGTAACTGCGGGCGGTCTCTTTGCTACTCTAAGGAGATGCTTTTGTAGGAGCTTCTTAGGGAAGATGCCAGTGAAACGGGCAGGAAGGGGAGTACAGGCCTGGGAGCGTGTGATCCCTGTTTGGAGGACCATGTTCCTGGGTCCTGCCTTGTGCCCAGACCCCCCAGAGCTGCTGGCGCTCAGAGTTTGTTGTACACATTCCTGCATGTGTGGGTTCAGGTAGAGTGTCTGACGAGACTGCATCACCCACAGAACTAGCTAGCCCTCGTTGGCTATTCAACAGATGAGTTGTTTAATTGATACTAGCCTTTTTTTAAATTATCTTTTACATTTTTATTATCTTTGTTGTTATTTGATTCTAACAAAGCCAGCATCTCAGCAGGATGGTGGGGGAAGGGGCAGACGTTTTCCATTCTCTCTCATATTTTATTTTCTTTGTAAGGGGGAACACCTGTACTCTGAACT
This sequence comes from Mustela putorius furo, assembly GCF_011764305.1. Taxonomy (NCBI): domain Eukaryota; kingdom Metazoa; phylum Chordata; class Mammalia; order Carnivora; family Mustelidae; genus Mustela; species Mustela putorius. The sequence continues at coordinate 1,673,216 of NW_025421748.1, read as the reverse complement.
CTTTCTGGCAGTGCCAGGGGGCTGCTGATCAATCATGTTGACTGACGTTAAGTATCCATTTAAGGGCAAGTTGGATTCTTCAGTTTATTTAGGGGAAAAAAAATGAAGTAATACCTAAATGATAAGTTTGTGTTATAGGAATCCTAAAAATTCAGCGGTTATCAGTTTGTTTCCTCCTGAAATGTTCTTTGAGAGCTTTGTGGCCATGAGGAAGTACCCTGTGTTGGGCCCACGAAGGCCAGGTAAGATGTAACTGCACCCCCAAGGGTTTTGAGTCTGGGGGGTGTTCTCGAGGTAATGGCTGTACAAGGACCAAAAAGGTTTTGCCTCTCACTTGAAAGGTGTGACCTCAATAGTCAGCAGTCAGAGAGACGTACAAGAAATACAGAGTAGCAGGGCAGAAGAGAAGAGGTAGTCAGATCAGGGAAGATTTTACCAAAGTCCCGTTTGGGTGGATTCTTGAGATTCTGTGTGATTTTAGACGGCCTCCGCCCCAGCTCTGTATGTCTGCGTGCCGTGTGCCCTGAAGCTGGGCCATCTGCATGGCCTGTTGAGGGAAGTGAGAGCAAGCCCATACCCGCTCCCTGGAGACAAGCCCTCACCCGTGGAAAGCAGGAAAGGGTGGTGTGACTTTGCAAAGTCCTGTGCCGTGCGGAGGACTATGGGCCTGGCGCAGTAATGGGGCAGCTGTGAAACTGGATTTTCAGTTGACATGGGTGAATTTGCATTTTAATGAAGACTCTGCCCAAAGGATAACCAGGGAGCAAACACAGCTGTGAGAGTGCTCATAGCTCTAGAAGAGGGTTTAGTATTTCCTTCTCTGTTTGATTCACTTCCCCTGTGTGGTTAAAAATGTGGCTAGTCTGTTTTCTAGCTTTCCACTGCCCTGGGACAGACTCTGGTCTTACAGCTCTGTAGTCCGCTTCAGAACCCAGCAGGACAGCAGTTTCCAGGCTCTCGGACTCCTGGGGCTTTCTGGCTCCTCTGCTTCAGGGCTTCTCAACACTCGACGTACATTTCTGTTTTTCCACTAAAATTGTTGTTTGTTTGGTTTTTTAAGATTTTATTTATTTGACAGAGACATAGCGGGTGAGGAAACACAAGCAGGGGTAGAGAGAGAGGGAGAACCAGGCTCCCCTCTGAGCAGAGAGTCCGATGTGGGACTCGATCCCAGGACCCTGAGATCACAACCAGAGCCGAAGGCAGAGGCTTAACTCTTGAGCAACCCAGGAGCCCCTTTCCTAAAGTTCATTTTTAATGATTAGAATAATAATAAAAGGACAATATACATAGATATGAAGTCACAGGAATAATTTGGGGACCTGAGACCACTGCCACCTTAATTCCAGCAGCTAACGCATTCTTCTGAGTAAAGCAGATTTTTGTAATTTCTGTGTATACATTTAAACTTGTGTGTGATTAAGAATACAGTAGTGCACCGCCCTAGTCATTTTTAAGAAGTTCCCGTCTGTGTGTATACTCTAATAGAGTTTTACAGTTGAACATACCTGTACCTACACTCAGCCAGATGCCAGGCAAGGTTTGGCTCATGTGCTTCCGGCACATTCTTACCGTACTGCAGGACAGAAGTGGAGCCTGATAGCTCAGCGGTTACCAGTTGAGAATCACCTGAGGGCTTTTTAAAAACCCTGGAGCCCAGGCCACACCCCTTTCCAATTAAATCACAGTTCCTGGGGCTAGAGGTGGATGTGGACACCAGCATTTGCCTTTCATAGACTGTTTTTCATAGCAAAATTGAGAGAAAGTTTATATATCCGTGTGCCATATACCCATATCGTCCCAGACGTGCGTGGCCTCTGTCGTTGTCCACCTCCCCGCCAGCGTGATGCACTTGTTACAATCGATAAACCTGCCCTGATAGATCATAACCACCTGTGATCCATGATTTCCATTAGGGTTCACTCTGATGTTGTACCTTCTGTGGGCTTGGACAAGTGCATAGTGCCTTGTATCCATCATTGCCAAGCGGAGCGTTTCAGTAGTTTCGGTAGGCATCAGTACCTCTTAAAGCTCTCTAGGTGATTCCACTGTGCAGCCAAGGCCCAGGACCACTGCGCGGTCTTGTAGTTCTGGGCCTTATTTATTATTCTGACTTGTATGTGAAAACTCCCTCTGTCTTCTTTATACATCTTTATACATAAGAGCCCACGTTTTATTTGAATAAAAGATTCAGTTAGAGCTTGATAATCAGCATATTGAAGAGAGTGGTGCTTTGGGGTAAGAATATCCGAGAGTCAACTTTTGGCTCCGCATTGGCCGGATAAGTGATTTGGGCAAGTTCCTTGGCCTCTCTCTGAACTTCTGTCCAGTAGATAACACCCAACAGGGTTGTTGAAAAATACTAAATGTCCCCTAGTTCAGTAATGCTTTACCCATAAGAAGCACTCAGTAAATGGTGGTTTTCTCGTTGCACCCTTATTGCCTTATTTTGGAGGTGAGGAATGCCCTTCTTGTCACTGACCACAGGCATATTTTTCTCCAAGTCACATGTTCTGTTGTTGGCTGTAATACTTTGTGGGTTTTTTTTTTCTGATTTGGATTAAATCATGGTTCAGGTATCTTCTAAAATAATGTAGACCTTCTGAGAAGATCTGAGTGCTCAGAAAGATAGATTTAAGTACAGTGGTCTCCTGTTTGCATGAAATTATATAAGCCGTTTCAGCACATGAGAAATATAAACTACATGAGAGTGTTATTTTTTCATCGTAAGATGGGCCCCCCGGAGGCTTCCGTGTGTCCTTTACACAGAGCTCTTTAGTCCTAGAATCTATTGGAAGTGACATGATCTGATTTTTCACTTTTATCCGTTTGCTAAGAACTGATAAAGCTGGGACACCTGATGTGGGGATGCAGTTCGGGTTGGCTGTGGTCACGGCATTTGTGTTGATTGCTTGACTGGACATTTGGCCTTTTAAAAATTAATTTAAAAAATTTTTTAAAGATTTATTTATTTATTTGACAGAGACCACAAGTAGGGGAGCAGCAGGCAGAGGGAGAAGCAGGGAGAGGGCTTCCCACTGAGCAAGGAGCCCGACGTAGGACTCGATCCTGGGACTCGAAGATCATGACCTGAACCAAAGGCAGTGGCTTCTCTGACTGAGCTGCCTGGGTGCCCCGTTTTGGCCTTTGATGGAGGCCCTGCACTATGCCAAGTCTGCACTGGGACTGGGCGCAACCTGGGGGGCCAGCGCCATGCCCTGGCCACAGCCTGCAGATACTTGTTCATTCTCCAGGAGATGGTCAGTCCTTACAGGGCAGAGGCTGAGTCCCTGTGTGGTTTGAAAGAATGAGCCGCTGACGGACAAAAGAAAAGCGGCAGCAGGAGAGAGGATGAACAGTCCATACATAGAGGAGGGCAGAGAAGAAATACTAGGGCTTTAAGGAGTCATATGATTAGTTAATGACTGGCCTGATTCAGGACCTTTTGAATGCCTCCCATTTGAGAAACAGAAAGACCTTTGTTGGTGCAAAAAATGTTAAAGATAGAGATGTGGCCAGCTGGACATTGCTTGTGAGTGGAAGGAGTGGCTCAGAGGAGTTCAGTGATCCTGTGTGTTTGTGAAAGTGCACAGACCTTCTTTTATCATTATTTTCTCTGAGATAAAGGTTTGTTTGTTTTTTTTTTTTTAAATTCCGGTATGCTTAGCATCCAGTGTTGGTTAGTGTCAGGGTTACAAGACAGTGACTAGCAGTTCTGCACACTACTCAGTGCTCACCGTGGTGAGTGTACTCTTGACACCTTCACCTGCTTCCTCTGTCCCCACACCCTCCGGCCCGCTGGTGACCATCAGTTTGTTCTCCGTAGTTAACAGTCTCCTTCTTGGTTTGTCTCTCTTTTCCCCCCGTTAGTTTTGATTCTTAAATTCCACGTGTGAGTGAAGTCATATCTTTCTCTCACTGGCTTATTTTACTTAGCATAATACTCTCTGGATCTAGTCATGTTTTATAAAGGGCAAGATTTCATTCCTTTTTATGGCCAAGTAATATTCCATTGTATTATACATACTACATCTTTATCCATTCGTCTACTGATGGACACTTAGGTTGCTTCCATAATGTATCTATTGTAAGTAATGCTACAGTAAACACAGGGGAGCATGTATCCCTCTGAATTTTTTTGAGGTAAATACCCAGTAATGGAGTTACTAGAATATATGATAGTTCAGTGTTCAACTTTTTTGAGGAGCCTCCATACTGTTTCCCACAGGGTTGCGCCAGTTTGCATTCCCACCAACAGTGCACGAGGGTTCCCCTTTCTCCACATCCTCACCAACACTTCTTTCTTTCTTTTTTTTTTTTTTTAATGTTAACCATTCTGACAAGTGTGAGGTGATATCTCATTGTAGTTTTGATTTGCATTTCCCTGATGATGAGTGATGTGGGGCATCTTTTTCATGTGTCTGTTGGCCATCTGGAGATCTTCTTTAACGAGATATCTGTTCCGTCCATTTGGGGTTTTTTTGTTTTTTGTTTTTAATTTGACAGAGATCACAAGTAGGCAGAGAAACAGGCAGATAGAAAGGGGGAAGCAGGCTCCCTGCTAAGCAGAGAGCCCAATGCGGGGCTCGATCCCCGGACCCTGGGACCATGACCTGAGCCGAAGGCAGAGACTTTAACCCACTGAGCCACCCAGGCGCCCCTCTTCTGTCCATTTTTTATTGGATTGTTTGTGGGGTTTCTTTGTGGTATTCTTGTAACAGTTGTTAATATATTTTGGATACTAACCCTTTATCAGACATGTCATTTGCAAATGACACTCAGTAGGTTATCTTTTAGTTTTGTTGCTTATTTCTTTTACTGTGCAAATGGTTTTTATTTTGATGTAGTTTCAATAGTTTATTGTTACTTTTGTTCCCATTGCCTTAGGAGACTTATCTAGAAAGATGTTGTTACAGCTGATGTCAGAGAAATTTCTGCCTGTGCTCCTTCCAGGATTTTTTTAGGGTTTCAGGTCTTACATTTAGGTCCTTAACCCATTTTGAGTTTATTTTTGTGTGTGGTGTGAGAAAGTGGTCTCATGTCATTCTTCTGCATGCAGCTGACCAGTTTTCCCAACACTGTTTGTTGAAGAGACTTTTCCCCGTCACATACTCTTCCTGTTGTGCGTTGATTGGCCATGTGATTGTGGGGTTTCATTCTGAGCTCTCTGTTCATTGATCTGTGCGTTTCTGTGTCGCTCCCATGCTGGTTTGATCACTACAGCTCTGTCATGTAACTTGAAGTCCGGAATTGTGATGCCTTCAGTTTTGTTTTTCTTTTTCAAGGTTGCTTGTCTAGTTGGGGTCTAAAAGTAGTACATACCCCTTTCTTATTGAACATTTCAAAAGGTGAGCCTCCTTTGGGATTCCCTCATCTAGATTGGAGGAAGACTCTTGAACCCTGTGTAAGCTTCCTCCAAGATCGCCCTCAGTGTCCTAACCCAGCCCCCAGCAACCCTGCGAGCACTGGGGCCTTACCCTCAGGGCATTGTTGTGCAGCGAGTGTGCTCTCTGTAGCTGGTTTAGTTGGCAGGTCTTGTTTTTCTCTCTCTCTGTCCTTCTTTCCTTCCTTTTTCAAACAAACGTTTGTTGAACACCTTAACATGGGCATTTGTGAGGGGACAAGACCATGATGATGAACCAGGTGGATGCAGTCCCTTCTCTCCTGGCTACAGACAGCGGGTCGCTCCAGCAGATATGTGAGGGGCCGTTGCGGGGCCCGGCCAGGCCAGATGCCAGGAGCACAGGGCGCAGAGTGTGGGCAGGCGCCGGCAGGAAGTCACTTTTAGATTGAGGCCTGGAGCATAACTGCAGACAGTGTAGAGGAGTGTGTTCCTGACATGTGAAAAGCTTTTTTTTTTTTTTTCTTTTTTTAAAGATTTTATTTATTTATGGGGCGTCTGGGTGGCTCAGATGGTTGGGCATCTGTCTTTGGCTCAGGTCGTGATCTCAGGGTCCTGGGATGGAGCCCCACATGAGGCTCTCTGCTCAGTGCAGAGTCTGCTTCTTTCTCTCCCTCTGCACTACCCCTGCTTGTACACTCTCTGTCTTTCAAATGGATAAAAAAATCTTTAAAAAAAAAAAAAAGATTTTATTTATTTGCAAGAGAGAGGGAGAAAGAGAGCACAAGCAGGGGGAGCGGCAGGCAGACGGAGACACAGGCTCCCCACTGAGCAGGGAGCCCAACATGGGACCTCATCCCAGGAATCTGGGATCATGACCTGAGCTGAAGGCATACGCTCAGCAGAGCCACCCAGGGATCCCACATTCTGGAATTTAAAAAGTAAATCGCTTATTAGCTACTGTTGTCTTCCTTTCTTTAAAAAGACAATTTTTATTATGAAAAATTAAATACAGAGGAGTGTACGTGTGTGCTTTCAGTTTACAAAGCCAATGTTTTTTGTTTTTGTTTTTGTTTTTTAAGATTTTGTTTATTTTTTTGACTGAGAGAGACAGCAGGAGAGGAAACACAAGGAGGGGGAGTGGGAGAGGGAGACGTGGAGAGCGCGACACAAGGCCAGATCCCTCCTGGAATGGTGACCTGAGCCAAAGGCAGACACTCAACAACTGTGCCACCCAGGCGCCCCCGAGGAGCTAACGGAGCTAACGTTAAAATGCGCTTCCAGGGCGCCTGGGTGGCTCAGTGAAGCTGCTGCCTTCGGCTCAGGTCATGATCTCAGGGTCCTGGGATCGAGCCCCACATCGGGCTCTCTGCTCAGCGGGGAGCCTGCTTCCTCCTCTCTCTGCCTGCGTCTCTGCCTGCTTGTGATCTGTCTGTCAAATAAATAAATAAAATCTTAAAAAAAAAAAAAAAAAGCGTGCTTCCATGCCCTCACTACCTACCCTAGGAACTGGAACGTTACCAACAGCGTGCCTCTGTCATCTGTCCCTCCACCCTCTTCCACTTAGAACCCCCGTCTGAATTGTGTTTCATGCTCTTTTGTTTTTCTCTTTCAGTATGTTTTAAAAGGTCATATTTATGCTTGTGTTAGGAGATATTATGATATCAGATTAACATTGTGTGCAAATAGCCAATAAGAGATAGGCCAGAAAGCTATTTAAATAAACTGCTTGATTGTACTCTTTTAGGCAGGAGAATAAACTGGTAACATCAAAGTGCTTCCAAAAAATTTCAAAACAAAAGCCTTATTTCAGTTTCAAGGAAAAACAGCGGGGGTTGTTGAAAGGGCGAGGTTTTGACAAAGCAGGGCCCTACAGACCAGTAGTGATAACGACAAGGAGCTGCTTCCCTCCTTAAGTTTCAGGGTCCCAGTCTAGGCTTTGAAAGTGTGTATTCATTCATAATAATGCTGTTCCCGTGTATTTCTAATGATTTCATGGTATGAGAATTTGAATTTACTTGGCATAAGACCATTTGGCATGTTAATTAGGAGGCATTATTGACATTGCATTACTTCAGTGATTCAAAATACTGAAATAGATCCTGTCAGTGTTCCTGGGTGGCTCGTGAGTTAAGCGCCTGCCTTAGGCTCAGGTCATGATGCCTGGACCTCTGCTCTGTGGGGGCCTGCATCTCCCTCTCCCTCTGCCTGCCACTGCCCCTGCTTGTACTCTTTCTTCACCCGCTCTGTCAAATAAATAATTAAAAAAAAAAAAAAAAGAAATAGATCATGTCAAAATATAGACTCTTGGCCAAACTATTCTTGAATTGGCTTTTTTTGTGTGTGATTGCAGTGGATGCTGTTTTGTTGTTTTGTTTTTTTCCTCAGCTGTTGTGGTTCTCCCTCTGAAATAGAAGAATATCCAAATGGTGGGTCTCATAGTTGATTACTGTAGAAATCACTCCTGGTGAGTTGATTTTACAAACTCTTTGATTCCTCATCAGATGATTTTTCAGGCTTTTTTCATTTGAATTAATCTCCCAGGAAAAGGGTTGTCTTTGGTCCGGTGTCTTGCCCTTTGAAGGCAAGTGTAGCTTAGCAGGATTCCTTCCCCCCAGGAAGAAAGTAAACTCAGCGCCTGTTACTGTTTTGAAATTTGCGTGTAAGTTAATATATAACTCAGAATCCAAGTTGCGGGACAGAAAAACGTTTAGACCTCCCTTAACCTTTTATTTTGTTTCGCTTCACTTCTGTGTTTTTATTCCTGAGGCAGTTGGTTTTTCCAGGATTCAAGAGGAGACTTTTCCCCATCTGAACTTTTGAATTAAAGCTTTAGTTCTCACAGCAATGTTTGCCACCAACCTAAATCTTCAGCCTAAACGAGCCCTATTGACTGTCTGGCTCAGGCTGGGACCCAGTCCGCAGTGGCGAGGAGTGACGGGTTTACAGCAGTAGTTTCCCTCAGCTCAGTGTGCTTTCCATTTGCATTTCTAGCCATTCTAGGTGACTCTCTTTCATGACTGTGAAGACAGGCCCTCTGAGTTCTGGAGTGATTTTACTGTGTATTTACAGCACTCCTGCGGACGGGGCTTGGGGAGAGTCTGCACAGAGCGCACCGTGCCCGGTTGTTTCAGAAACCGCTGAACTCGGGCCTTGCAGGAGCGGCGTGGGCTGCCTCGTGTCGGTGAAACCCGCCCTTCACCCAGGGTGCCAGCCTCGGCCCACCGGGAGCAGCACCTTTCTCGCTGGTCGCAGGCGGGGCAGAGCCCATGGCTGACCGCGGCTCTGCAAGCGTGGGGACCCACTGAAGGTCCTCCCCAGGAGGCCTGGGCAGAGTGCCCGGCTCGGCCTCCCCAGCGCCACCGGCTCTGCCCTGGCCTCTCCTGGCCCCGCAGCTTCCCGGGTTCCCTCCCATCTCTCTGCCCTTGGGGGCGCTCACAGGCTGAGAGGCCACAACATGACCAGGGCGGCTGCTGCAACTCTGCCCAAGGCCAGGCCGAGGGAGAAGCCTGGGCGGAACGGCCTGAGCAGTGGCCAGGAGTTCACGCTTGGGGGCTTCACGGGCCTGTGAGGGCTCCCGCCCGATGCTGGCTCACGCGGAGAACTGTGGAGTGTCTTGGGCAGAGCAGTGGTATGCTCCCATACGTATTTTACAAGATCTGCGCAGCCCCCCCGTGGACTGGCTGCCGCGAGCTGGGCGGAGGTGGGGCAGAGGCACCAGTTGGGGAAGCCGCCAGACACCCTGGCTGGAACCAGGACAGCGGCGCTGGGAGACGCAAGGACGGAGCACTTCGGAGAGATTCTTTTTTTTTTTTTTTTTTTTTTTTAATTTTATTTATTTGACAAAGAGTGAAAGAGGGAACACAAGCAGGGGGAATGGGAGAGGGAGAAGCAGGCTTCCTGCGGAGCAGGGAGCCTGATGCGGGGCTCGATCCCAGGACCCTGAGATCATGACCTGAGATGAAGGGAGACGCCCAACCACAGAGCCACCCAGGCGCCCCTTGAGAGATGTTTCTAAGTAGACACAGCATGTTTGGTGACAGCATGGAGGTGAGTGTGAGAAAGTGCAGGGTCAGGAAGCCTCAGCCACTGGAAGGCTGGCCTCCCCGCTTGCTGAGCTGGAAGGGGCCGCAGAGCAGTGGGTTTGAGAGCGGGAGTCAGGAAGTCGGTCCGCACATAGGAAGTTTGAGATGCCAGTTAGAGCCAAGTGAGGCAGTTGATGGCATTGTGTGTGTGTGTATGTGTGTGTGTGTGTGTCCAGCATTTAGGGGATAATTACAGCCTTAAGACTAGATGAGGTCATCAAGAGAAGAGATAAGGGGTCAGCAGGAGGGTCTAGAACTCTCCGACTGCAGAGGTCAGGAGAACCAGAAAAGGAGCAGGCAGTGAGATACGAGAACCAGCAAGTGGCATTTCAGAAGTCAAACTGCGAAAGACCAGCTGTGCCAGTGGGAAGCCTTCAGCTGTGTGCCATGTGAGGACTGAGAACTGGCTGTCCATTTAGCCCCATGGAATCATCGGATTCTTTGACAAGAAGAGCGTCAGTGGGGGACTGAGAATAAAAGCCTGGGTTGGGTTTATTCAAGAGAATATGGGAGGAGAGGCCTTGGCACAGTAAATGTGGGCCATTCTTTGAAGATCTGTAAAATAGAAGAGAACAAAACAGCCATCACGGTGGGGAGATGCAGGTCAAGGTTTTTCCCATACAGCTGGGGTATAAGTATAGATGTGGGTGTATATGTGGCTGCTGGCAGTGACTCAGGAGAGTGAAACAGTCCAGAGAAAGAGGAAGAGTTGCTGACTGACATCCTTAGTTAGGCCAGAGAAGAGGTCCTGTGTAGAGGGGCCAGCCCTGGAGAGGAGCACAGAGGTTTCCTGTGGGGACTGGGCAAGTTCTCTGCTGCTTGCTTCTGCTTTCTCAGTGAAATAGGAAGCACAGTGTTCGGGGGGAGAGTCGAAGTTAGAGAGGAAGATGTGAAAGTGGCAAAGCAGATGCACTAGGGAAGTGGGGAAGGATTGCTGGGCAGCATGAAGAGCCCCCTTTTAAGTTAGTGGTCATGAGTTTCAGGTGAAACCAGCCTGTGGGATTGTGTCCTTTTCTCCGTCTGTGCTCCGCTGTCTCGGTGGAGATGAGGGGCCTGGGGGGAGTACAGGATTGGGTTGAATGCACAGAGGGGAGAGAGTCAGGATGGGTCCAGTCATATGCCCGGGAACCAGCCTGAGTAGGACAAAACGAAGACGTGCTGAGCAGGAGAGACCGTGAAGAGACTGGAGGGTGGATGGATTTTTAGGTTCAGCTGCAGCTGAAGGATCGGCCAAGTCAGGGTCTTGGGGGACGTGCCCTGGAAAGACAGGAGGTGGAGTCAGAGAGTAGAGAAGCATGAGATTGTGGAGGGTGTGTTCATATTAATAATAGGGTCTGGGGCCGTGGTTCTCAGCTATGGGTAGTTTGGCCCCGAGAAGCTGTTTCAGAGTCTGGGGACATTTTTTTATTGCCATGGCTGGAAGGGGAGAGGATGCCACTGACATCTAGTAGAGGTCAGGGTCAGTGCTAAACACCCTGTTCTGCAGGGACAGCCCCTGAGCAGGGAGCAGGGCAGCCCGGTTTTCAACAGGGCCTGGGGAAGGATGTGGGAATGAGCACATCCTTCTGTATAGAAGCTGGAATAGGCCTGAGGATAAGAACACAGGGAGAGAGAAGATAAACAAAGAGGCTGAGGCTTTGGAAGGTTCATTTTAAGACTAATGGGCTCTCCAAGAGCTGGGGCAAGGGTGGTGCTGCTGAGAAGGAGCGAGCCAGGGATGAGAGGGTGTTAACTAGGTCTGTATGGAGCCGTTTTATTTTATTTTATTGGAACTGCGGATTGGCCAGAGTTGGAATTCCGAATCCTGGCTGTAAGAGCTTCCTGTCCTAATCAGCCCAAGAGTGACCTTTTTTTTAAGTCACTTGTTCATTAACAAGTGATATCATTAAGTCTGTCTTAGATTGTCTAAAAGCCACTTGGGAATTTGGTTTTTCTTTATGGTCAAAATTCAGTGACTGTAAACTCGGACCCTTGGCCCAGTTCCATCTCTGAATAACCTCTCAGGTGTCAGATTTTGCACGCCAGCCTTGAGGGAGGGATCTGGCCGAAGAAAACCCTTGAGGAGACCTTTATTAATTGGCCTTGTAGATTGGCTTCCATTGCAGTGCTCACCACTGTGGAGAAAACCAGTCAAAATGACGCAGCGTAAGTAAGGGTTATAAACCAGTGCTGCTTCCTGGAATAACCTGGTCAGATGGCCTGGTCTTGTGCTTTGTCCTTCATTTTGAACTCAGATGCCTTGGCGTGCTTTTCTGCCTACCCACAATGGCAGGGAACGTCTTTTGTTGGCTTCTTGTTTGAAAGAAGGGCTTGTTTTGAGGTTTGGACCACAAATAATAATCCATTGTTCTCTGTAATAATAATCCACCCTCCTTAGCAGAAAAAGTCTGCTTGATGCAGTGTGGCTATCGGTTGATTTAAGAGAATAGCCGAAAGTGCCCATTGTGTCCTGAGAATAAACATTTGGAAGACGGTTGGGAGGACTGGGGGAGGACTTGCTCTCCACGGCCGAGAGTCCTGGTTAAGACTCAGGAAGAAAACGTCCCGCGCACGGTCGTCAGGCCTGGCTGGTAGACAGTGTCCTTCCCTGTTGTGCTCATCTGTTAGGTTGAAGAAGAATCGGGACACTGCGGGTACGGATTCTTCCCAAACTGTTACCTTAAAAAATATCTTTATTTGGAAGATGATCTTTTCTATGTTAGCTTTAATTGGTTTCATTTTTAGGCTAAATTACTTTCTTTGTAACCTTCATTTGATCCATGAACATGTCTTTTTTGAGTGAAGATTATTTTATTTTAGCAGCAATCCGTAAAATTCTTACAGTTGGCTCTGCTTACAGATTTGAAAAAAGGAGCTATTTTTATATTATAAGTGATAGACATTTTAATGACTATTTCTGGGCTTAGGCTAACTGCATGAACTCAGTGGGTGAAGTGAAAATGTGACCCAGCGTGTGCAGCTGGTTGTTCTATGGCGTGCAGAAACGTAGCAGTAGATAACGGTTTCACTAAGGAAAGCAGATTGTGTTGTGCATATTTTCGCCTTAAATCCCTTAAAGGAAAAAAGGTCAGTTAAACAATAAACTTGGCTTTTTTTTTTTTTTTTAAGATTTTGTTTATTTATTTTTGCAGGAGAGGGAGAGAGAGCCCGTGTCCACAGTGGAGGAGGGCTGCAGGGAGGGGCAGAGGGAAAAGCAGGCTCTTCACGGCTGGCTCCGGCCTCCAGCCCAGCGGAAGGCGGACGCTTCACTTTCTGGGCCACACAGGGGGCCCTGGCTTTTTTTTTTTTTTAAGATTTATTTGTTTATTATAGTGCAGGGAAGGGGAGGGGCAGAGGGAAAGACAAAAACAGCCTCAAGCAGAGTCCCCACCAATCGCCGGGTCCAGTGGGGGCTTGATCCCAAGAGTCCGAGACCCTGACCTGAGCTGAGCTCCAGTCCAGTGCTTAATGACTGAGCTACCCAGGTGTTCTTAATATGGCTCTAAATGAAGCGATACCGTACCCAGAATAGTTTGAATTACATTAAATATAGAAGATGAGAAAAGTTTAGTGTGATCATGGTTGAAATTTAACAGGTAGAACTGTTTAAAGAAGTGGAAAAAAACATGCCCTCAACATTATTAAAAATAGACCATCAGGGAAGCAACCAAGATGTCCTTCAGGAGGTGAATATCCATAAATATATCCATTATTCAGCAATAAAAAGAAATGCTATAAAATGACATGGAAGAAACTTAAATATTACTAAGTGATAGCAGCTAATTTGAAAAGGCTACATTTGGGGGCACCTGGGTGGCTCAGTGGGTTAAAGCCTCTGCCTTCGGCTCAGGTCATGATCTCAGGGTCCTGGGATCGACTCAGAGGGGAGTCTGCTTTCCCCTCTCTCTCTGCCTGCTTGTGACCTCTGCCTGTCAAATAAATAAATAAAAATCCATAAAAATAAAAAAAAGGGTACATTTGCTGTATGATTCCAACCAACTTTGTCTCTGGCAAAGGCAAAGAAACAGTAGGAAAAAATGAGTGGTTGCCAGGGGCTTGGGACAGGGAGGAGACAGTGACCAGGCGGGACACAGAGTTTAGGGCAGTAGAAGGATTCTGTGTTTGACTGTCATAGTGGATACATTGTCCAAACCCATGAAATGGGTAGCATAGAGTGAGCCTTAATATAAAGGTGGGCTTTAGTTAACAATATTGACTCATCAGTGGTCCAGTGTACTACACTAACAAAAGATGTTACTAATAGGGAGACTTGGACGGGGGGAGGGAGTGAGGGAAGAGATGGGAATCCTCTGCTTCTTGCTCATCATTTCTGTAAGTCTGGTTAATTTTATTTATATATATATATATATGCATATACATATATATATATAAGATTTATTTGACAGATCACAAGCAGGCAGAAAGGTAAGCCAGTGGGGAAGCAGGCTCCCTGCTGAGCAGAGAGCCCAATGCGGGGCTCGATCCCAGGACCCCGAGATCATGACCTGAGCCGAAGGCAGAGGCCTCACCCACTGAGCCACCCAGGCGCCCCAAGTCTGGTTAATTTAAAAGAAAACATAGACATTAGGTATAGCTGAATAGTGAAAAACAGGAACAAAGTCCTGGGCGGTCAGCAGTTCACCCTGCTTGCGGGCAGTGCCTGGCAGTGGAACATTCTGCCAGACACGCGTAGTCCACGACGGCCGCAGATGTGCTGTAGACCTCGAGTAACTCTGCTTGTCTTTGCCGTCTTCCCTCATAGGTCAGCACGGTGGTACGCGCTAAGTCTGACTCAGCCTCTCTTTGGTCTTCTCTCTCCAGTGGCCACTGGCGTGCCAGCCTTGGAGGTGTATACGCCAAAGGAAATCTTCGTGGCAAATGGGACACAAGGGAAGCTGACTTGCAAGTTCAAGTCCGCGAACACCACAGGCACGTCGACCTCGGTCTCCTGGAGCTTCCAGCCAGAGGGGACCGACACCACTGTGTCGGTAGGAATGCTCACATCCTCCTGCCGAGCCTCCCTCCCCGCTTCTCCCCTGCTGTCCTGTCGTGAATGTACGTTCTCCGAAGGCCGGTTCGCTTCCCCAAGGGCTGTGCTGACAATCAGATTCCAGGGCCCTTCTCTTGCTTCAGACTCTCCGGGAAGAAATAATTCAGCGTCCTTGAAATGCAGTTCTTTCCTTGGCCTTGCGCAGGTGGCACTGCCCCCTCACCGGCCCCTGTTCTTCTCCGTCTCATCCCCTTATGGGATTCTCCTCCATGGAGCAGCTTCCGGTCGACTCTGCTGACCCATCCTGGTTGATCATCCCCATTTCAACTTTCATTTGCCCCATTTTTATTTGTATTTCTTTGAACTATTCCTGTTTTACACACACACACACACACACACACACACTCCTTTCTGATTTAAGTATGAGGGTTTTTATTTAGAGTCCATCTGCTTCCACGGCAGTCGTGGGCCTTCCTGTGCAGCAGGTCCTCAGTCGTGTGCTCTCGCTCTGGAATAATTGGGGGTAGGAATAGTCCGGGGGAGGGGGGACTTCAGACTAAGGTGAGTGGCCGAACAGAGATGAGCGCCAGAGAGCTGACAGGAAGGTTCATCTGTCAGCAGCTGAGTGCGGACCAAGCAGTGTGGTGATTCCACGTGGACGGACCGTCTGGTTCTTTTTTTAATGTACTTTTAAGACATATTATTTATTTATTTGAGAGAGAGCATGTAAGAGAGCACAAGCAGAGGGAGGGTCAGAGGCAGAGGGAGAAGCAGGCTCCCTGCTGAGCAGGGAGCCCAACGCTGGGCTCCAACCCAGGACCCGAGATCATGACCTGAGCTGAAGGCAGACGCTTAACCCACTGAGCCCTCCCGGCACTCCGGCCCCCCTGATTCGTGTCTGCAAGATGGGGACAAGCAGCCCTCCCCCTGGGGCTGCTGTGAGGGTCGCAGAGGATTGTCACGTCAAGTGCTTGGGACCGTGTCTGACTCCTGAGGGGCTAATGTGCACAGTTTGTCCTGTTTCTGTGGTTCCATCTGCACATGGACGTGCTCTAGCGGGTCTCCCTTTTCAGGGTGTCAGTACTCAGCAGGGACAGAGTGTGCTGCTTCTCTCTAAGATAAATTCTGCGTGATGATGGGTTACATCCCCGAGCACCCTCTGGAGGCTGTGCTCCTCGCACGCCTGTCTCATCGCCTCCTCACCCTCGTGAGGAACATGTGTGTTTCCCACTGCAGACTTGGGGGGCATGGGAAACTGCTCAGAGGGTCGTGACCTACCCCATGTCACACCAAACAGGCGGGAATTGTTCAAACGCTCTTTTGTTGCCCTCTGGTTGCTCTGTTATTTCCACTATGTCTCCCTTCACTCAGAGGGAAACAATTTGTTTTTTTTAATTTGTTTGTTTGTTTCGTTTTTAAAGATTTTATTTATTCAACAGAGAGAGACCACAAGTAGGCAGAGAGGCAGGCAGAGAGGAGGAAGCAGGCTCCTCGCTGTGCAGAGAGCCCGATGTGGGGGTCGATCCCAGGACCCTGGGATCATGACCTGAGCGGAAGGCAGAGGCTTAACCCACTGAGCCACCCAGGCACCCCGAGGGAAACATTTGTTTATAATGTTTACTGTCTCTAGGCTTTAGGGATTGCTTCAAGCTGTGTCTCTCAGTCTTATTATTCATTATCCCCTTCCTACGGAGTGTCTTTGAAACATGCTTTCCTAATTTCTGTCCTCCTTCTATGAAATCTTGAGACCACAGATACACTGTTAAATCTGTTTTATATGTAAAAAAGAGTAGCTTTTTTTCTTATTGTTTTCTGTCCTCAGAACCAGTATTTGCCCCCCGTGGTGAGAGGTGCCACCCCTGTTGAGAACGCATGGTTTAGAAGCTCTGGAAGCTGCTATTTGGTCATCTGTGAAGTGGAGAGATCTTTTTTTTTTTTTTTTTAAACGGAGAGTCTTTGTGCAAAAAATGTACCCTTGATGCCTTTCCTGAAAGAACAGAGTGACTGCCTGTCCATTATCTCTAGATCATGAGCTCCTGAGGGTCTCCTTTGGGAGCCGGCGGTATGTAGAGATGACTGGAGCCCTGGGAGTAAACTTCAGCCTGAGTGGCTTCACTTCCCGACATGCGATGTCGGGAAAGCTGCATGTTCACTGTTGAATTAAGTCTCCAAAACAAGACCTGTTGCTCCAGGTTGGAATATATCACACCTGACTTCCAAATCCTTAAGTGGACCTATGTCTTCCGGGATTTTCATTAAAAAGGAAGCCGCCCTTGATGTTATGCCAGAGAAGGAAGGCAGGCTGAGGTCAAGTCCACGAGTGCAGATGTTAGATAACTTACTCCCTGGGTACAGCTGGGGGTGAATGTGCGTGAGTTTGCGTAGGAGTGAGTGAGGGCAGGAGTCATGCAGACGTCCGGGGGAAGCGGTCTGCGTCTTTATGGGAACACGGCCTCGCTGCAGAAGATGCTTCCCACAGACGCAAAATGGAGCACACATGAGTTTACTCAAATGAGTCCAAACCTGTGAGGGTTCCCCACCTGAAGTCTTCGGTAAGAGTGGGTGTGAGGGGCATCGTTCAGTCCACGTTCCTTCTCACCAGGAAGACACCCAGTGGTAATAACTTTCTCTCAAAAAGTCGGCTCCATTTATGCTCGAGACAGTCTTGTCAAGTGGCTTCAATCAAGCAAGTCTACAAGACTTACTGTGGAGAACATGCTGTGTTCATTAGCGTATTTAGCTGAGCAGTTTATACTTACACACCACCCTGATCACAGGCAATTCCTGAACGCTTAGCTGTTGATACAAGATCTTTTAACTCAAAAGCATCAGAATATGTTTAATAAGATGAGCTGGTTGCTTTGGTTTTTATAGGTTTCCCCTGCGAGTAAGGAGAAAGAGCTGCTTGGATCGAAGCCCAGGATCAGGAGAGATCCCCGGCCCCTAGACCATACCT
This sequence comes from Mustela putorius furo, assembly GCF_011764305.1. NCBI lineage: Eukaryota > Metazoa > Chordata > Mammalia > Carnivora > Mustelidae > Mustela > Mustela putorius. Next base: position 1,655,865 of record NW_025421748.1, on the reverse strand, counting down.
AGCTTCCAAGGTGCTGGGCTTAACAAGGCTTCTTTGAGAAATGAGTTCCTTTGCTAAAAAGCAGGTGTGAGGAAAGTTAGCTGAAGGCTGATGTTTGAAGAGAAGTGAGGACATCGGCGTATCTGGGCTTCCTCTCACACACCCGTAACATTTCCCTGGGAAACCAGTACGTAAGAGGGAGAAGCCCATCAGATTAACTAACTGCTCTGTGATATTAAGGCTTTACCTGCTTCAGGGCTTTCTAGAACTAAGTGGTAAACTTTGTGAATTCAGACTGAAACCTTTGGATTCACAGTCTCTGTCATGGTGTGGTCACTGGCTCTGAAGGGTCAGATGGTCCTGACTTTGACTTTGGGTCCACCCCCTGTTGTCACTGTGACCCTGAACAGATGGCTTCTTTGAGTCTCCTTTTCCTTATGTTTGAAGAATGGGCAGTAATCACTCCACCAGTGACATATTGAGAAGATTTGAGATGATATACGAGTTTATGGCTTCAGCTGAAATAGTGTCAATCCCTGTGCTTTCTAAACGCTGGTCTGGCTTCTGTCCCATAGCTCAGTTGTCATATGGAGTTGTATGCCTTTCTCTATGAAGTCTTTGCCCATTACGGCGTGTCGGGTGCCTGCCTGTAAGGAGAGCTCATGTGTCTTTTTTCTCTGGTTGCAGTTTTTCCACTACTCCCAAGGGCAAGTGTATCCTGGGAATTATCCACCATTTAAGGACAGGACCAGCTGGGCTGGAGACCTGGACAAGAAGGACGCGTCCATCAACATAGAAAATATGCAGTTTATCCACAACGGCACCTATATTTGTGACGTCAAAAACCCTCCTGACATTGTTGCCCAGCCGGGACACATTAGGCTCTATGTCGTAGAGAAAGGTACTTCCCTGAGTGTTTTGGCAGTGGTAACACAGTCCCCTTTGTCTCAGGTTCAGTTGAAGAGCAGGAGTGACATTTCCGAGTATGTTTGTCTGCAGTTAGGTGCCCTGCCCCTATGTACCTCTGGATGCGAGGTCGGGGAGCCCCTGCTTCTCCAGCTGCTTGAGCCGGGTTCCCCATCTGTATCCTTGGAGCCCACTGACCCAAATTCAGGAATGTCCTTCTTCAGTATTAATTGGAAGAAAGACCGAACTCACAGTGGGTGGAAGGGGTGGGCCGTGGGGAAGAAGGTGAGTACAGCTTCCATGTCCTTCGAGGGAGAGTTTCCACATTTGCAAAAGCAGGACAGTGTTTGCCTTCCCTTTCTTGGAAAAGAAGCAGGAAATGCAGGTTCTGCATTTGGTGTCTCCTTTGAGACAAAGTCTGCTTTGTTGGAGAGCAAATTGCGGTAAATTCGCAGCCCTGGAATTTCTCTGGCTTTAGAGCATCGGGAGGGAGGTGTGTGTGGCAGACGTGCCTCACCCGTGCCTCCTTCACCCGTGAGCATGTGCACGTCGTCAGTCAGACGCCAGGAGCTCATAATGCGGACACTAAAGAGGCCGTGGAAGCCCCTAAAGCACTCACTTAGTGATTTAATAAAACCCTGCTTCTTCTCTTGGTAGCAAAGTACCTTAAAACGATTTTGTTCTTTCTCTCCAGAGGTCTTGCCCGTGTTTCCGGTTTGGGTGGTGGTGGGGATAGTTGCTGCTGTGGTCCTGGGTCTCACTCTGCTCGTCAGCACGACCCTGGCTGTTCTCTACAGAAGGAGAAACTCTAAACGGGATTATATGGGGTAAGAAAAGCTGCTTTGGGGGCGGGGGTAGGGTGGGGGAGAGGTTGGGGGAAGGAAAGGAATTTAAAAAACGTGAATGTTTTTGGAGAAAAAATGGTGAAGTATTAGCTACTGTTTGCTTTCACATCGGAGTGGGGGAGTGTGTCCCTGTGTCCCGCAGGGGCCAGCGGAGCGCGGAGGCCTGTGGGTGAGCACGGGCTGTGCCTCCGCCCCGCTCCAGAAGGCCCGTCCTGGGTTCGGTGATCAGCACGGCTGTCGGCAGCCCCCTGACCACAGTTAGGACTGCGAGGCCACGCACGTTCCTTTCCCGCTCTGAGTGTGGTTTGAGTCTCTGGTAGTGGTCTCATGAGGCTCTCCTTTGCAGTTAGGTGAAGATGAAACGCTAGTCTCAGAGCACGGCGCTGACGGCTGCAGCGCTGTGATGGGAGGGCTTTCCCGCTCTTCCTGCTTGGTGAGCAGTTTTACTGCTTTGATCATTCTCAAATGCACGGCTGGACTCTTCTAAACCCGGCTAGTAAGAGCTGAACAGCAGAGTGTACGAGCAATAAAGAGAAGTAGATTGTCTTTTTGTTTATGGCTTCGGAAAGAGAGTACCTCGTAGCAGAGGGTACGTGTCTAACTGAAGGACCTTCTCCCTGGCTCCAGCTGGACAGGCAGCCCACGCACGCTAGGTATGACTCCCAGGGTAAGACCAAGCGGAGGCCAGGTTCAGGCTGCAGCACGAGCCGGGCCTCCTGTGCACGGGCTTGCCGGCAGCAGCCTGAATCGGGGATTGTGCTCCGAGAGGATGGCGTGCGCCGGACCCCCGTGCTGCTGGACGGTGGGAACCCGGCTCCGCTGCTCTGGTCTTTAGGAGTGCCGTGTTCTAACAAGTTTGAGTGTTCAAATTCAGATCTTGTTTGCTTGGAATGCTCTGTCCTGCTCATTCTGTCTTCCCCTTTGCATGGTGAGTGCTTTACGAAGACCTGTGACTAGAGGGCTGGTTTTCAGCGGGAGACTCACGCCGGGTGGTGACTCGCCTGGGTCTGTAGCTCTTGCTTTGGGGCTCAGAAGGGGGCAGAACTGTGCCTAGAATCCTGCATGGCACCGTGAATGCTGCTTTTCTTCTTACTGTGGTTTTTTCCCTCCCCTGCTCTTTCTGCCGTGGTGTGCCGGGATCAGATCCTGCTTATCTGCCACTTCTTAAGAAAAGCTGACGTAGACGACACCCTGGGACTGTGGCAGGGCTGGGGTCCTCTTCCACCCCCACTAGACACATGGTAACTAATCACACTGCCGTTGCTGTTAACATCGACGTGAGTGTGTGTTCCGTCCCTCGCCCTTGTCGACAGCTAACCCGCTAGCTCTGAGCTAACCCGGCAGTTACTGCGGTTTGTCCACGGATACGTCCTGTGTTTGCATGGGCCCCTTGTTGAGTGTACCATCCCCGGGACCTGGGCTGTCAGGGTTCCTAGAGGGTTTGTGCATCGGAGTATGTATGTTCTTCGTGTGGAGCGGCGGTGCGTGTGTGGTTGCGTGTGTGTGTCCGTGTTCTTTCATATGTGAATTGTGGTGTTGGTGATTGAGACCCTCTTTGTGTCAGATCCCCGGACCATTTTGGTTTGGGGTCAGAGCTCAGAGCTTCCTGTTTCGGAGAAGAGCGCCATTCCTGTTCCCTCTGGGTCTTAGTAACCACACTTGAACGTGACCCCCCACCCCACCCCCAGTCCTGAGAGTTGCTTTAAAAAATGCATCATAAAGGACTTACGCTCCGACAAGTACCACTAGGGAATCCCTAATGAGTTTCCTCCTGCAGTTACTCTGCCTTTATTTATGAGATAATGTTCGTTCTGAAAGACCCCCAGAGGCCTGACCAAGTTCAGCCGGTGTCATGCGACATCCCAGTTTCTTAGTGTTCGTGACCTCCTGGGTTCTCTGGTTGGGCTGCAGCCTTCGTGGGGAAACTGAGTCTGGGGAACTATGGGGCGGAAGGAAGGAGGCGCGCCTGGGTGCGGGTCTGGTGACTTCTGGAGCACTCAGCAGAGACCTGCCTTGGGCCACTGGCCGGAAGGCTGGGCTTGCTCGCCGAGGTGGATGACAACAGAGGGAAGACACAGAGCAGCGGAAGCATACGTGACCCTGAGAGCCAGAGCCCCCTCAGCAGGTAGCATAATTGCAATGTGGGGCCAAGAGGTTGCGCCACGCTGGTTTCTGTGCACACACAGTGGGTTCATCAACTTGAGAGAAGTAGTGTCAGGGACGAGAAACAGCCTTGAGTCTGTGACCATTTTGACCCTCATCGTTCTGTTGTGTTGTGTGTTATCTGCTGCTTCATCTTGTCATCACTTGCCTGTCTATATATTTTTTTCCATTTATTTTATTTTCTTTTTTTTTTTACATTTGTTCTCCAAACTGCCAACTCACCAGCTGCAGTACGTCAGAGAGCGCGTCCCCACTTAAGGAGGCGCCACGGAAGTCGCCCTCCGATGCAGAGGGTCTGGTAAAGAGCCTGCCTTCCGGATCCCACCAGGTAATGGCTAGTTGCAGCTCTGACCCCCCGCTCTGCGTCCTGGCACTTTCCTGGTGCCGGAAACAGTACTGAGCCCTGCGGCAGGAAAGAGAGCCACCCGGGAAGGGGGAAGCAAGAGCTGGCTGAGGAGGGCCACGGGAACGCGTGGAGAAGGATCCGGCCTGCAAAGGGTTCCACCGTTTAGATTGTACTAGTCATGCCGCTCCTCTCGGCCCGATGAAATTAGGGGATGGCCTTGTCAGATGTAATTCCTTAACTGCTTAAGGAAACAAGTCCAGTGAACTAAATTATGCTTGAGGCACCTGCAAGACAAGGAATTAGCAGGAAAAAGTGATATTCTTGGTATTGAAAATAAAACGGGAACCATTATTTTGTATGAGTTCTCTAGAAGAATCTGAAAGTAAAGATGTGTGTGAGTAACCGGTAAGCTTGATGAACAGGGCACGGCGTGGAGGTGGACTTCGTATGGAAAGCACAGAGGAGAAGTAACTGTGATTTGGAGCTCAGCATGGGATCTAGCGTCGTGCTTGATAATGTGTTCCGGCTGTGTTGTTGGGACTCTAACTGCGGCACGGCAGAATTCCAGAGCTTAGGACCAATTCTGTCCTTCTGGGATAGAAAGCATTCTAAGGAATTTGGCCAATTCCAGTTTTTCCCTGAGGTGTTTTGGAGCTCCAGTGGATTTAAAGGGAACTGAAGGACAGAATGACAGTGTTCTGTGGAGGGTGATATACTCATGCTCTTTTTTCTTTTCTTTTTTTTTTAATTAATTTTTTTTAATAAACATATAATGTATTTTTATCCCCGGGGTACAGATCTGTGAACCGCCAGGTTTACACACTTCACAGCACTCATGTTTCTTTTTTTAAGATTTTTTTTATTTCTTTATTTAACAGAGAGAGAGATCACAAGTAGGCAGAGAGGCAGGCAGAGGGGGTGGGGGGGAAGCTCCCTGCTGTGCAGAGAGCCTTAAGGGGGCTCAATCCCATGACCCTGAGACCATGACCTGAGCCGAAGGCAGAGGCTTAACCCACTGAGCCACCCAGGTGCCCCACCATGCTCTTATTCCACAGCTTTTACTGAGGCACTGTGATGGTCACTCCCTAAAAGCACACACCCGGCAGTTCACAGAACTGGGCCTAAAACTCAGGTTCTGGCACATTCTCTGTCATATCATAGCATCAGGGCTCATGACTAATTCCTAGTCTGTCTCTTTCAGAGAACATACTATGTCTCAGATACCTCAGCTCACAAATTTGGGTTGCAAATGGGAATAGGGTTATGAATAAAGGCTTGAGAGTTAGGCATAACATCTGAAGAAGGCTTGGAAACTTTTTCTTCTGCTTTAAGTGCTGTGGGCATTGCTTACCTGTTCAAAACAAACAAGGAGATAAAAACCAGAATGGTGTTTGGACATTGGAAAATGAAACAACGCAGTGTGGTACTCTGATCCCTGAGAGAAAGGACACAAAGAAGAGGAGCCCTGTGACACTCTGAGCTTACTGCCTTGAGGCAGTTCCCAGACGGCAGTGCTGGGAGGGGAGGCAAACCGGAATTCAGTTGTCTCGGTGAGTTGAGGAGCAGAAGTCAGTATTTGGGGAGGCCAAGGTTTCTAGGATTTATGAAGCAAAGTACCAGAGAAGAAGAAACCACAGAGAAAAAGAGATGTGCAGTGGTGGGACTCCCTTGAGTTATGTTCCTAAAGGCCAGAATGCAGAGACGTGGTGTTACACAGAGCTTTGGTTGCAGTCCTCACAATTGGTCATGCCTTAGTAGTAGAGCTAGTGCAGCACCAGCATGTGGACACCGTGAGCCCACCATAACAAAGCTTCAAAGGAGGCCTTTGAAGAATCAGACTAAAGTAAAAGTATTTTAGCTGCATGCAAGAACAAAAATCTGACACTCTTTACAAGAATACAACAAAATGCAGCACCCAGCAATGCAAAGTTTACGATGTCTAGCACCAATCAAAAATTACCACACATACAGAGAAGCAGGAAGATAATAACATAACCAGGAGAAAAGCCAATCAATAGAAACAAAACGAGAAATGACAGACAATGGACATAGAACCAGGACATTTAAACAAGCATGAAAATCTTAGAAATAACTTTAATGATGTAAAGGAAACCTTGACATAACGAGACACATAAAAAAGACCAAAACAGGGCAGGGGGTGGGGCGTGAACAGCAGCAGCAGCATTGGATGGCATAACCCAAAGAAGAAAAGATCAGAAAGCTCGAAGACAGCAATAGAAACTACCCACAATGAAGCACGAATGAACCTCTAGGGTTCACTAGAGGAGATGGGCCACATCTGACCAGAGTCAGAAAAGGGAAGGAAAGAGAAGAGAATAAGGAAAAAAATGACATAATAGCCGAATGCTTTCCATTCTTTTAACTATTTTTTCTGAGTAAGAGGAGCCCTGTGACACTCTGCGCTTACTGCCCTGAGGCAGTTCCCAGACGGAACTTCATGTTTCTAAACAACGTTATTATACTACTACTTTTAGATTCTTCAGTTTTAGATATTATCTACTGACCCCCTACTATGGAAAATGAAAATATACATTTCTTTTTCTCCCAGTCTTTTTCCCTCACACACATTCTGTGCACATACATGCACACGGGCCTCTTCCTGATGTGGTTATGTCACTGTATTTAGGGACATTTCAGAGTCGAGTGAACCTTTTTTCCCACCATTGTACCACATATATTTGCTTCCTTTTATAATTTTTTATTTTTCATGGAGTCAATATTTGCCTTTTTATTTGCAGTTTTCCAAGTACGCATGTATGTATGTATGTATGTATGTATTTCAAAAATTTTACTTATTTGAGAGAGGGGCAGAAGGAGAGGGAGAAGCAGGCTCCCCACTGAGCAGGGAGCCCAACTCAGGGCTCATTCCCAGGCCCCTGAGATCATGACCTGAGCCGGAGGCAGACACTTGACTGACTGAGCCACGCAGGTGCCCCTTTAATAATTTTCAAAAGCTTTTTCTTACTCTCGCTATAATAACCTGTACTTGTTTTCATGAATGCATTTTCTTCTCTCTGCACATACCATTTTTTCATATATTTTATGTGATTTTTATTTTTTTTTATTTTTATTTTTTTTAAATAGAGCTTTTTATTTTATTTATTTATTTATTTATTTTTAAAGATTTTAATTATTTATTTGACAGAGAGAGATCATAAGTAGGCAGAGAGGCAGGCAGAGAGAGAGAGAGAGGGAAGCAGGCTCCCTGCCGAGCAGAGAGCCCGATGCGGGACTCGATCCCAGGACCCTGAGATCACGACCTGAGCCGAAGGCAGCGGCTTAACCCACTGAGCCACCCAGGCGCCCTATTTTATGTGATTTTTTAAAAATGTTTTCTTCTGTCACTTGATTTTGCTGTTTCTTTTCAGTTACCTTTTTCTCATCGTTTCTTTGATGTTAGAAGCTTTACTCAAACGCTTAGTGACCCCTGGTTACCCATTGATAGTGAAGGTGCTCAGATCTGACCCGAAGCTGCTTGTGTAGGGACAGAGCTTCCTGGGTCACGGGCTTCCCTGTTGATATGAGGTGCTGTTGTCTTCCACCGGGGGACCTCTGAACCTGCTGCTGGGAGTCTCTTCTTGGGTTCGTCACTTTCTCCAGAAGGAAGTCCCTGCTGGGAGTGGAGCAGAGGAAGGAGACACGAGGGCTCCTTGCTCTTTAGGCAGACTTGCCCACACTGTTTGGAGGGCCAACACCTCCCCCTCCCATGCCTGCTGCCCCTGAGTCAGAGGCTGCCTCCCTTCCTGCGAGTCAGCCCCCAGGGTTCTGCCCAGGCCGAAGTTGGTGAGAAATAACCCAACCACAGTGTCGACCAATAGGGGCATTTTTCAGCATCTGCAAGGTAAGAGCAGACTAGCTTTGGGAGCAGAATTGGAGCATTCCCCACAGTTGATTCCTGGGAGGTTCCCTTTGTGCCCAGGGCAAAGCCCTGAAGGCCTCTTCTGTCCCCATCAACTGCACATCAGGGTTTCTGTTCGGTGGCGTGCACCTGAGTACCCTTTGTCTGACTCACTTATTTTTACCAAGTCATACTGTACCTTTTATTTTGCAGTTGTGCTTGTTCAGACTAGTTTCTGCCTTACCTGTTTCTGGCACTTACACATCCTCTGCCAGTTAGGGCCAGGCTTAGACGTAGATCATGTGATTTCCTAGGAGACTTTTCTTCTAGCTTTTGTTTTGTTTGGCGTTGCATCTTGTGGCCATGTCAACTCACAACAGGGACTGTTCTCCGAAGGCAAAAATGTTTGCTTCCTTCACACCATAAAGTTCCCAAGTGCCATAGAGCATTAACAGGTGATCCTAGTCTGTGCTTTTTTTCTCTAAAGATTTATTTGTTCCTTTTAGAGAGCGAGAGCAGGGGAGGGGCCAAGAGAGAGTCTCCAGCCAGACTCCCCTCTGAGCGTGGAGCCCAACACAGGGCTGGATCTCACAATCCCGAAATCAAATGTGATGCTCAACTGACTGAGCCCTGTTCCCCTGCAGCCCCCAGCCCTGGGCACCCCTGGCATGTGCTTTTATTCACCGTCAGTCAAGTGCTATCTTCAGGTTCCAGAGCGATGCCTCTCTGAGCATCGGAGTTTTTGATGGAAGTTGTTTTCGCCAGATCCCTTGTGACATACACTCTCCCTCAGCTTGTTTAGATGGAGGCTGCAAAGATCTTCACAGTTTAGGGAAAACGTACTTGACCTGGTATGTCCATCTTATTAGGGAATTTATGAGATTAATTACCCTTTTTTTTTTTTAAGATTTTGTTTATTCATTTGACAGAGCACAAGTAGGGCGAATTGGAGAGGGAGATGCAGACTCCCCACCAAGCAGGGAGCCCAATGCAGGACTTGATCCCAGGACCCAGGGATCATGACCTGAGGCTAAAGCAGACACTTAACCTCCTGAGCCACCCAGGCGCCCTAGACTAATCATCTTCTATCAGTTGAATGCAACCAAACATCAGGATTCTCTTAAGAGTCTGATCTGTATGTTCTGGTGTGAACCATTCCACAGGCACGTGGGTACTGGCCATGCAGGCCACATAGGCTGAACTGGGGAGATGATTGGCACCCACCCTGCCCCCCCAAAACCTTAGGATCTCCTGGATTATTGGGATCACTTTTAGGCTTTTCTGTGATGTCCTGAATTTTTTTTTAGTCCTAATGAATATTTGAGGGGGGGTTATTTAGTTTTTGTTTTTTTGAATACACCGGCAAACATCCTTGAGGAGATCTTCGTATTTAGATGAACTCTAAGGTAGTGCGTTAAGAATTAGTGGTATATGGGGGCGCCTGGGCAGCTCAGTCACTAAGCATCTGCTTCAGTTCAGGTCATGATCCAGGGTCTTGGGATCGAGCCCTGCATCGGGCTCCCTGCTCAGCGGGCAGTCTGCTTCTCCCTCTCCCACTCCCCCTGCTTGTGTTCCCTCTCTCACTGTGTCTGTCTCTGTCAAATGAATAAATGAAGTATTTAAAAAAATAAGAGAACTAGTGATGTGTTACAGACTGGCACTGACTTGAGGCCAGCCAGTGGTGGTGGTAACGTGGGGAGAATTATTTCATCTCAGCATCTGTTTGTCATCTCTGAAATGATGGGTTGGGGCAAGTCGATCTTCTCATTTTTCTCTTTTTAGTTATAAGGGCCTGTGGTGCTCTGTGCTTTATAAGGACGGGGTAGGCGGTTGCCCAGCATACTGGCAGTCAGACCGGTGAAGTGGGGGTGTGGGTAGGAATATGTGCAAACTATACCTTTGTACCTTCTTCTGGGATTTTATCATGACATGTTCCCTGATCACCAAAACCTTCCGTTTCCTACCTGCAGGCACCATCTGAGAACCTGGTAGCATTTGTAGTTACTACTGGGAGAAATAAATACATCCGTGCTATTTTATCAGAAGAGAAGCAGCAGGAGAACCTAAGGAGGATATTTACAAAAGATGAGACGTAACACCCAACCAAGACACTAAGTTTGCTGTTTCATTCGTCTTGCTTTGGTCACTATTTTTGTTATAATTGGAAGGCTTGAGTAAAAGTAGCTTTAATAGTCAGAGGTTTATTTATTCACAAGGGGTCCCAAGGAAGGTACTTCTGTGTTCTTTAGTTCAGTGGCCCCACAGTGTCATCAACAACATAGTTCTTTCCACCATATTCTTTTTCTTAAGATGCTATTTATTTCTTCGACAGAGACTGACACAGTGAGAGAGGGAACACAGCAGGGGGAGTGGGAGAGGGAAAAGCAGGCTCCCCGCCGAGCAGGGAGCCCAATGCGGGGCTCCATCCCGGGATCCTGGGATCATGACCCAAGCCAAAGGCAGATGCTTGAAGACTAAGCCCCCCAGACGCCCCGACCCACTGTACTCTTTCAGTCTCTGCATATCGTCTTGTTCTTGGGCTCCTTCCCGCAGCTTCCTGATGGCTGCCGTGGTTTCTCCCGTGGAGCAGAGGCCGTGGGAGAAGAGCCGACTTGCCTCCCATGCGGTTTTGTTGTGGAGGAAAACCTTCCCCAGAAGTTCGCCCGTAGGCTTCTCTGAGTCCCACAGGGATTGGGTCACCCTGATGGCTCTTCCCGTCCAGGTCATTTACCTGAGCGGGCAGAGGGTGAGCAGCACACACAGGGTGGGGGCTCAGCAGAGCGCGAGCTGGCGGCCTGGTCGGGAAGGGCACGAGGTGGGCACTGCTTCGAGTATCCTGCGTCGGGGATGACAAGTAAAACGCTGCCTTTGGGAAGTTGAGTTTAAAATCATTTTTGTGGGCATCTTTCCTGAACCCCGTGCTAGAGGCGGTTAGTGTTCTGTGTGCAAGAGGCAGGCATTGGTGGGGCGTGGGGACGCAATGACCCAGTTTGTGCCCTGTGGCCGGGGCGTGGGGACGTAGCAGCCTTTGAGGTGCGGGTGCATCAGCTCGAGCAGCACTCAGCATGGCCCTGCGCAGCTCCATCTTCTGTGTCCCGCGTTGCACGTGGACAAAGGGAAGCTTGCTCTGTTGCTGGGTGGCGGAGCTGCTGTCCCGTCCAGATCTGTCTGGCTTGGAGGCAGCTGCTTGTTTTCTCCGGCCTGTCCCGTTCTTGTCAAGTCCGCGACACACTCGAGCCCATTGATCTCATCCTAACACGTGGCTGTGTGTCACACTTATTTCTGGCAGGACATAAATACTGAAAAAGCTGATTTGTGAGCGGTCGCCGAGCATGTGGTGAAAGCAGATGTTCTCTTCTGGTGGTGCCTGGGCTGACAGATCGGGCGTGACTGAGACCAGAAAGGGCCGCAGAGACGGCGGCCAGTGGACGGCAGGACAGAACACGGTAGCTTAAGTCGTGTGATTAATGTGCATTTGGGGCAATCCTTTCTCCATGAACCCTCTGCCCCCACCTGCACCCCTGTGTCTTCATATTGGAAAACTTTTCATACACATGGAATTCAGGAGTAATTTTATCTCCTACCAGCACTAACAGGAGAGACTTGAGTCAAGCAGATTGTTTCTTGAAACATTTTCTAGTTAAAGACAATTTGTGTAGTAATTAATCGGGGAAAACGTATCCAGAGCAGCTTCTTACTCAATTATTGTATGTAATTCTTTGTGGTAAAGCAGTCCCCAGCCGCACCCCACCGAAGGGAAGGGGAGGCTGGAGGGGTGAGTGCCGAGATGTACGGTGGACATCCACGTCAGCACAGGTGCTGTTCCTGGTGTTGTCTTAATTCTCGAACACCCAAAAGTGACTCTCTTCACGGCGGCTGAGTCATCTCCACGTCCATCTTCGTTCCCTTGCGTGGGACTTGCATGTTCCGACTTGCATGTTCCGCAGGGACCCAGGCTGCTTTCAGCTTCCAGAGGGCCTTCCGGACCGACTTCCGAGAGCTCTTCTGGATTGCGCTAGATCTGTCAGCACGTGCCTGAGCTTGACCGACATCCCAGAATTCCTCTGGGCCCGTTGCATCATCTGCCCTTTCACCGGCGCTCCTGGGTCTGCTGGTCCCGCCGCAGGCACTGAACTCACAAGATCCCGGATCTCGGGAGCCCATTCTAAGAGGGAAAGGGAGTGAGGACAGGGCATAGTGGTAAGCAGTTGAAGGAAAAAAAACACAAATCCACCAACAGGAGGGGATTCCTTGTATCTTTCAGTGTTTCCCAGTTGCTTTTGACAAATGTTGTGTCCTCTTGCCAGGAAAGACAACGCTGTCTCGCATGAGACACCGTACTGGTGTGTCAGCATCTACTGGCTGATTCTCAGCTTGTTCCGTGTTCTTTCTCGTCTTTGTTTTCTCTCTTCTCTCTTCCACTCGCCTGGTGGACCAGTGGCCTGTTGCTGTGTAACAGACCACCCCAAAACCCCAGAACACGGTACCGTGTTTATTTGGTTCCCGGTTCTGTAGGTCGGTTGGGCAGGTCTGGCCGGGAGAGTGCAGCCGTGTCCTCATGCTCACCCACACACCCACAGTCGGCTGGACCGTTCGCAGTGGTCTTGGTCATGGTCTGTTCAGGGATAGGCTGTGGGCCCGAGAGGCAGCCCTGGGGTGTTGTTCTGTGATCCACTTTTCACTGCAGTTGCACGTGGTGCAGCCCCAATAGCCGACGTGTCCCTTCTGGAGCGCTTGGAGGGCCTGCGCTCCTCGGGAGCCCCCGGGTCACATTAGAGGAGGCAGGCTCAGGGGCTCCTAGGTGGGCGTATGCTTGTTCAGTTGAAACTACAGGCGTCTGGCCACTGAGCTTAGGATTCTAGAGGTGAAAGTTTAAGTACAATATTGGACTTCCCAGGAGAGTTTCCTAGATTGGGAGAAAAGTTGACTTTGGGTTATACTGAACTTGTCTTTTGCAATCAGAGCTATTGTGGTGTTGTTGTTTGTAACTTCAGAACCTCTGGGCCGGAAGGGAGGGACAATAAGGGTTGTGAAGTGCAGGCACCGTCTCCGGCCTCTGCTCGACAGCCTCCCCGGAGCCAGAGGGACTCCTGTGCCCTGCTCTGCGCCCCTGCCCCCCGCCTTCCCTGGCTGCCCTGCCTGAGACTATGGAGCCCCCTTCCTCATGCTGAGGCCAAAGGGAGGACTTCCACACTGGTCCGCAGAGTTTTCTTCACGTTGCTTCAGTCGTAGCCTTTTGGTTTTTTATTTTAAAACAGGAAAAATAGTTACATGGTCTTAGATGTCAACGAAGCAATATCTTTATTAGTTATGACAGGATCAGACCGAAAGGGTTATACTCTAAGTAGGCACATGAGAGAGTATTTGAAATGTTTTGAGAGAGTATTTGAAATGTTTTTAAGCACCTGTTTGTACAAAGTGACCGGTTCAGACTGGGCATATCCTTGAGTGATACCCAGGATGCTGGTTTCTTACTGGCATTAGTCTGATGCTCATGATTTCAGGGTGTCTCGGGTTGGGGTAAGTGCCCATCTTAGTTCTTAAAACTCAGATCCCAGTTCCAAGGGCTGAGGAATTCTGTGGCAGGTATTGAGGTAAGGGTAATTCCTGAGGAGGAACATTCTGCTGTACAGAAATCCCCAAACAGATAAAGAAGTAGATGGCATAAGGTAACGTGCCCCCAGGCACCAGCTTCAACAGTCCCAAGACTTGTTTTAGGGTCTTCCCTGGACACGCTGTTCCTAAGAGGTCTCCTCCAAGACGTCTAAAAGGAGGAACTCACGACTCTGGAACCCTAATGTTACCTCTTCAATGATTGCTTCTGCACCTGCCCTTGGAGGGACCCCCGGTTTTCCTAAACCCCTAATTGTCCTTCTCTTCTCCAGGGCCCAGTCATATATGCGCAGTTAGACCACTCTGGTGGACATCACAGTGACAAGATTAACAAGTCAGAGTCTGTGGTGTATGCGGACATCCGGAAGAATTAAGAGAAGACCCAGAACATACCCTAAGCAAGAAATAAATGAAATGGGACACTTGTGCAGAAAACGGAGCCCAAACCCCGTGTGGGCTGGGAGAACTGGGCAAGGACAAACACGTTTATTCACGGAAGGAGAAAAAGATTGTATAAAGGATATGTATAAACATTTTATTTAATCTGATACGGGGAGCCAGTGCTGCATGACAAAAAGATGCTATGATTCTACGTATATATGAACTGCCTTGCTGTTCTGTGCTGTCTTCCAGGGTCATTTACAGTTGGGAAAAGTCCAAAACATTCCTGTTGCTGTCATTTACGTGCGGTTTGCCTTCGTGGAGACAGTGCAGATCCTTAGTGTTCCAGTAGACGTGGCCCTGTGGTCTAAGGGCTTAGCCAGTCTTAGCATTTATTGTGGTCGGAGAGCGGAGACGCTGACCAGTGTCGGCACCCCTGCTGGGCTGTAGGAGTTGGAAAACCTCATCTCGCGTGCCCCTTGGACACAGCTTGAGAAGTCTTTGTTGGTGTATTTCTCTCTAGAATACAGGGTGGTCTTTCGCTTTGTATGTTGTGAGACCGACTTTCATGTTACACCCTAACCCTCTCAGTTTGTGGATCTGGCACAGTGAGACCAGCAAAGGGTAAATGCCGAGGCCACCGCTTCCTCGATGCTTTCAGATGGATACCATAAACACCGTTGATGTAGGAAGCCTAGGCCTTGCTTAAGGAGTGGGTAGCATTTGGAGAGTAAGAAGTACTGCTTAACATTCTTTGCCCAGGTCCTTCCTGCTTGAAGTAAGGGTCTCCGTCCAGCCAAAGGAGAGGAGTTTCTTTTCCTTTTAAGTGGGCACAAATGGGGTCATTACAAAACCAGTCTGTGGCACCCGGAGCTGTCTCGAGACGATCCTCTTTGGAAGAGCTTCCGGCATGTCTGGCGAGACGTGGCGTCAGTCATAGCTCTGTGATAGCTTCCCGGTGTCTCAAGAGGCTGAAGATAGTCTAGACTTGTGAATCAGGGTAGGGTTATTAGCACTTCTACTCTGGGGTTCCCGTCTCTGTCACTGTTTTGAAGTTTGGGGTGGGGTTTTGGGGGGGGGTTCTTTTTTTTATTTTTACTCCACCCCCTACTTCCCCCAGTACGTGGAATCGATTAAAACTGAGAGCTCGGCACCCGCTCTAGCAACAGCCGCTGGCCCCCGGCCCCCTTGCCGCCCAACCAGACCCCTGGCCCTGGCAGCAGGCGCCTCCTAGCCCTTCCTCTTGTGTCCCAGTGTGCCTGTGCCTGCTGCAGAGGACAATGGTGGGGTTGCTCTCAGCTGGCAGAGCTGCCCTTCCTGTGCCTTATTAGTGGCAGGACGAGACCTTTTAACATTCCATGTGATCAGGGGACACCCAGAAGGCATTTCTTAAGAGACGAAAATCCCAGACCACCTCTCGGTTTTCAGTGAAATGTATCCAGCTCGGGAAAACCCATCTAGTTCGTTATTATTTTTTGTTTTTTCCTTCTTCAGAATTGTTGTACCTTTGTGAATATCTTAATACATCTTTTTCAATTACTGAATCGTGCCATGTCTTCCTTCTTTACCGTTCGTCCCCCTCGGGCCGCACTGGGCTCCTCACTCTTCAGGAGCACCATGCACTGCCCGCTTCAGGCCCTGTGCACCTGTTGTCCCCTCGGCCTGGAGCTTGCACTTGGCACCTGTCTGGGTGGCTTAATCCCCCACTTCCTGTAAGCGTCCGCTCCCCTCAGAGAGACCTTCGGCCGCGTGCAGAACAGCCGCCTCACCCCCTTGGCCGGCTCCCCGGCCCCCTGGGTCCCACTGCCGTGTGCTTGGCCAGCTCTGCCCGTGGGAGCACGAGCCCCAGAGCACGGCGCTGGCTCGCAGCTCCATCTTCAGGGCACAGACCAGTACCTGGTGCTTAGCCGGGGCTCCTGTGCCGGCCCGGGAGACTGAAATGAAGCAGCCAAGCTCCAGGCCCTTGCCACAGAGCAGGCCTGACGGGGCATAACGGCGCCAGCCAGCACCGACTGAGCGGTGGGCCCGGCACTCGGCATTTCTCACGCTGCGTCGCACGGTGCACATGCTACTTGGACAACTCTTCACCCCACTTGTAGAAAGAGTGTCATGCTTGCGGTGTAGTCCTTGCCTGAGGTTACTCAGTGAATAGTGTCCAGAGAGGCAGGACTGGGCTTGTTCTGAAACACTGCCCTGTGACCTAGCTCACCAAGATAAGCAAATAAATAAAAGAACTTCTTCATTTGAGTCAATGTGCCACATGCTGAAAGGCAGTCCTCGTGTTCAGGAGGAGCTCGGTGGGGCTGACGCGAGGGTGGTGTGGCAGAGACACAGGGATCAGGAGCCACACTCAGTTTGGAAGACAAATATGGTGACAGTCTGTTGAGAGCTGTGTCACAAGTAATGAGGGTGCTTGTGTGGCTCAGTTGTTGGGTGTCTGCATACAGCTCAGGTCATGATCTCAGGGTCCTGGGATCGAGCCCGCATCGGGCTCTCTGCTCGGCGGGGAGCCTTGCTTCCTCCTCTCTCTCTGCCTGCCTCTATTTATGCTCTGTCAGATAAATAAAAATCTTTAAAAAAAAACAAATGCTATAATGTCTTATAAGCCATGATGTTTTCTAGGGATTTATTAACTTGCTAAAATTACCACAGACGCACAGGCGGCTGGCTGGCCAGCCTTCATGCTCTCCTGAGTGGGAGAGGGTTGGAGCTCAGGCCCGCCGTGGGAGAGGATCTCATGGGAATGCAGCGATCATGTGATGCGGCGCCAGGAAGAGAGACCCTCCTTCAGCACACAGAGGCAGAGTACCGGGAACTGGGTCTGGGGAAGTTGCTCCCACAGGGGCTCTAGTTTCCAGGCTGCACGGGGAGTGCACCAGCCAAATACACTCTCGTGATTGCTGAGGCGGCCCCAGCCCCAGGCGGGCGGGCTTGGCAGTATTTAAGTGGAAACCTCAGATTCTCTAACACCCCCCCCGCCACCCCTCGAGGCTCCCTCCGCATCCTTCTGGGTGACTGCCGTGCTGGTCCGGTTGGGGTGAAGAACCGATGACTTCATCCTCCCTCGAGTGCCTGGGACAGCGGAGGGAGCGCTCTTGCCGGGCAGGACGGTGACAGGTGTCGTTGGTGGAGGTGAGGCAAGGCACTGCCCGTCTGTCTCTATGGCGGGTTCCCACACTCACGTTCTCCCTGTATATCCACGTTTTCTGTGAAGGATTTCAAACTGGCACGAGAGGGGAGGGTAAAACCCACTTCCACACATCCGCCTCAGTGATGCTTCAGCTGCCCCTTTCTCCTTCTTCCTCTTTTCTGAATTATTTGAAAACAAATCCCAAAACATGTCCATTTACCTGACGTTCTTTGGTCATGTCTAAAAATAGGTAAATTTTGTTACATAACCGTAATGTCTTATTACATTTAACAGAAACTTTTTTTTTTTAATTTATTTAAGAGAGCAGGGGGAGGGGTAGAGGAAGAGCTCTGAGCCAGACGCGGGCTTGATCCCATGACCCAGAGATCAAGATCTTAGCGGACACCAAGAGCCCGGATGCCCACTGACAAAGCACCCCAGGCACCCCTAACGGAAACGTGTAAAGAAAAACCACACATTTAAAAAAAAAAAAAAGAAATCTTGCCATTTGCAACGACGTGGATGGCACTAGAGGGTGTTATGCTGAGAGAAATAAGTCAATCGGAGAAATACAAATCTATGATCTCTCCGATACCAGGAAGTTGAAAAACAAGACAGGATCATGGGGGAAGAGAAGGAAAAATCAAACCGGACAAAAGCAGGAGACAAACCATAAGAGACTCTTAATCAAACAGGTTTGCTGGCGGGGGAGGGGTGACTGGGGATGGACACTAAGGAGGGCTCACGTTGCGATTGTTGCGATTTTGTATGCCTGACGAATCACCAGCCTGTACTTCTGTAACAAGTAATACACTGTATATTAGTTGAATTAAATTTTAAAAACACATTTAAACAATTCTTTGACTATAGGAGCGCTTGGGTGGCTCAGTCGGTTAAGCCTCTGCTTTCCGCTCAGGTCATGATCCCAGCGTCCTGGGATCGAGCCCCACGTGGGGTTCTTTGCTCAGCGGGAGGCCTGTGTGTCCCTCTCCCTGGGCCCCTGCTTGTGCTCTCTCTCGCTCACTCTCAAAAAAAATCTGTCTTAAAAAATAATGACAAGAATTCCTTAATATCATCTAAAACCTGTTCATATTGAAATTCCCCCGTCTCAAAAATGGCATTTACAAATGGTTTCTTTGGATCAGGACCCATGCACACACAGCTCCAATGACGTCATGCCTGTGTCCGAAACAAAGACAGGACCACGGACCTCTGTGGTTTGTTTTCTTCCCTCAGCGTGGTTCGGAGCAGCCTCTGTGCAAGCACGGAAAGCCCCAGGCCCTCAGCCGGTAACACCTAGGGAGCCTGCTCTCTGGTCGATGCACCATATTGGAAACCATTTCTGACTTCCTGGCTTTTGTTCTACTTGTCTTGTTTCTGTTGACCCAAGTGCTCCTGCAAGCGTCACCTGCTCTCGTGACTGAAAAATTTGCAGCCCGGGGCAGCGGCGTGGGAGGAGACAAGCCCCCTTGGAAAGGGAGTCGGAGGGGTCGATGGTGGTGGTCTTCTAGCCCCCTTCAGGCTCCCTGTCCCCACCACATCCTTCTGAAGGCCCCGCGGCTGGCAGAAGGGCCACGGACTGGACTGTAAGAACAACAGCGGGGGGGGGGGGGTTGGAGGCTGTCGGAGGCCCCCGCACCTGCAGGCCCTGGCTGTGCTCACAAGGACGGAAACGTAAACCTTTCAAGCCCCCAAGTCCCTGAGGAGCTGCTGCTTCCGGCTTCCCTTTCCTCCTGCAGACAGGGTGTGGGACCATTGTTCCTTCTTGACTCAGGTTTGGGTTGGGTCCGTCATTCCTTTGCTGGGAGCCTAGTGGCCCCAGCCTGCAGGGCTCCTGAGCCACAGTTGGGACGAGGAAGTCTGGCAGGTTTAACATCCCTACGTCTGCTTCGGAGCCCTGCCCTTCAGTGCTGCGTGGCGGACACACGGGGTCTACTTTGGGCTCCTGTGCCCAGATCGCCACTCTGCTGAGGGAATGGGGGACAGGGCCCAGCTCAGGCCAGATGGCTGAGGGCCCGAGGTTTGCCTTCACCTGCCACAGACTCCGAGGACACAACTTTGACTCTAGATCCATTCTCGTTCTTTCTTAGGGTTTTGTTTTTGTTTTTTTTTTTTTTATTTTTAACAACAGTGTCTTTCCTCTCAATAAAAGAAATATGTTTACTTCATTTTGTAGGGAATCTCTTAAAATGTACAAGAGACCCGGAGGAATGTGGAGCAGGGAACAAAGAAGCTCTTGCTCTCGCGGGCCCCATGGAACCCCAGAGGCTTTGTTTCTAATGCATCTGGACGTTTCTATCAGAGTCAAAGGCCTGGACTTTCCTGCCCAGAAGCCTTTCCTGAAGGTAGTTGCTCTGCCAGAGGGAGCCGAGTTTCTGAAAAGTTTGCCTAGGCGTTTTGGTCCCAAAGAATGTAAAATATCTGTGGACCAAGTAGGTGCTGGTGGCCAGCAAGGGCCACACCACGCAGAGTCCTTCCCTGCAGGGAAGCTCCAGGGTCAAGCCTGTGGAACAGCATCACACCCCGAGAAAGAAGTACGTATAGAAGGCACAGCCTGAACCCCTCAGACACGGACACCTCAGGACACGCAGGGGTGCGGAGAGTAATGACTTCTGCTGGCTAAGTGAGCGTGAGCAAGGAGGAGGAAGCAGGTGTGCCCACACCTGGCTGGAAATACCTGGGCTGATACCGTGAGGAAGATGAGAGATTCGGGTGCCTTGTGTACATTTTGTCCATTTCAGTTCATTCTGGGTTTTTCCAGGGTTCCCTTTCACGCCACCTCCTCCTCCCCGTCCACAGGCATGTATTCAAGTCATTGCAAAAGGCAGTCCCTTCCCCTGGAGGCCAAGGGCGGGTAGGAAGGAGGGTAGAAGTATAAAGCAGGCTAGCCAGTGTGTGACCTGGCATCAGATGGACATCAGAGCTGTTGTCAAGCACTGGTTTGGTATCTGGAATCCCGTTAATTGGAGAAATACATCTTTTTTGTGTAAGTATTTTATTTGTCAGAGAGAGAGAGTACACATGCAATGGAGGCAGCAGGCTCCCTGCTGAGCAGGGACTCAGATCCCAGGACCCCGAGATCATGACCTGAGCCGAACGTCTGCACGTTCAACGGACTGAGCCGCCCAGGCGTCCCAGCAGAGATCCATCCCGACGAGAATTGTAGCCCATGCAACATGATACCTGTTCTCCTACGTATTAGTGATTCCCCTTCGATCCAAGCTGGTATCACTCTTTACAGATGCTCCCAGTCCATCTTTGATGGTTCTGCCTTGACATTTTAAGGTCAATGAAGTTAGTGCATGGCCCCCTATGGTCGCCAGTGGCCACATGCAACCACTGACATGAAAATTACGTGAAGTGAAATAGAATTTACAGTTCACATCCTCCGTTGTACTAACCACATTGCAGGTGCCTGGTAGCTGCAGGTGCAGAGGACAGGACACACGCGCGGACAGCAGCTTTCCTTCAGCACAGGGAGTTCTGTCGGACAGCCCCAGGGCAGACCACACAGGAGCCGGCTGCCTTTCAGTCCGTGGTGCCCCCACACACTCTCCAGACCTGCGGAGGCTGGTCCAGTCGGAGGGGACAGCCCAGAGCCTCGGGCTGGGGGAGAGAGGGGCCAGCGCGATGGCCACGTCGGATTCAGCAGGGCTTGGGCCCTGACAGCCTTGCGGTCCAGGCTGAGAAACGGGACGGCCGCCCTGAAGGCAAAGGGCTTTAGCAGAGCAGCAGCGAGCGGGAATTCATAGGGAGGGAGCGCACCTGCCCGCCTGTGGGGTGGCGGCCAGAGATCTGTTAGGTGGCTGTCGGGGACGCCGGTCACCAACCAGCAGGATCGTCAGAGCGATGGGAGTGAGGATGGCCAGGAGGGTCTGGGGAGGGCCGGGGGAGGGGGTGCGAAGAGCGACGGGCGGGCGGGGGAGAGACGGCCCGAGAAGAGCAGCGGCAGCACCGCGAAGAGACGGGCAGCCGCTCGCGGGCGGGGGCTCCTGAGGGCCTCAGGGCTGTGGCCCAGGCGACAGGTGGCGATGGAACAGTCCGCTCGGTGGGTCCCAGGATGACCAAGTGCTCGGAGCGCCGCGTCCCCAGTGGACGGGGCCTCTCCCTACGTGCCGGCCGCCGGCGAGCGTCCTCCTCCGGCTTCAGCGCTTCCTCCGGCGTCTTCGACGGGGCTGACCCCTCGGCGGCGGCCGCGCCGGCTCCAGGCCCGCACCGCGTCTCCCCGCGTCCGCCGCTGCCACCCCGCGCTCCCCGAACGGAGTTTCTGAAACAAGGCGGCGCGCCGCGGCCTCGGGGAAGTCACCACGTCCCCTGCGGAGCTCGCAGCCCCTCAGCCGCCAGGTCCTCGGCCTCGAGACGTCGGTCCCGCGCGCTCCCGAGCTCGGTTCAGACCCTGAGGGAGGCCCAGGCTCCCTGTGGCTTCCACAACCGCTTCTCCAGCCTGAACACCTTACCCCAGCCTGGCAAGGCTCCCCCGGCCGCCGGCTGTCTTCCAGAAGCTTCCGAGAAACGTCGAAAGCCGTGAGGGTGCGCGTCTCTCCATGTCGTCCTCCCACAAGCCCTGTGTGGTTCTCCCCCAAATCCTGGGTTTAATTGCCTGTTTATTCCCTCTGCAGGGAGCTTACCTGAACTAACTCCTACCAGCCCGCAAAGCCGGCCGGTATTACTGTCCCCGTTTAACACACAGGAACGGGGGCGCCTGGGGGGCTCCGTGGGTTATAGCCTCTGCCTTCGCTCGGGTCATGATCCCGGGGTCCTGGGATCGAGCCCCGCATCGGGCTCTCTGCTCAGCGGGGGCCTGCTTCCCCACCCCCCTCTCTGCCGGCCTCTCTGTCTACTTGTGGTCTCCGTCTGTCAAATGAATAAGATCTTAAAAAACAAAAAACAACAAGGGAACTGCCCACGAAGAGGTGACCCTGCCCAAGGACACAAAACGGGCGCCTGGCCGTGCGGGGATCCTGTTCAGAGACGTCCTGGACCCACGCGTCGGTAACGACCAGGCAGACGGGTCCTCACGGGCCTGTCCTCACGGCCCCAGCCCAGAGCCCCTGCGGGTCACCTTCGCTCATCTCCGTTAGGGTCCACGCGTCTCACCCGCTCAGTGCACGACGCGTCCCAACCTCTCGGGGGCCTGTGGAAACGCGAGCACCTCCCGCCATCTGCGAGCTCTTCCCGCCCACTTCCCGCGCGCCCAGCCCCTGCGCCCCCCGCCTGGCGGTGGAGGAGGGGGACAGAGCCCCGGCCTCCAGCGACCTGCAGAGGGAAGGGGGGTCAAAGGTCGTGCTTAAAGAAAGAAGCGGATGTCCGGTCTTGTCCGTTCCCTGCGCTCCTGAAGCCTCAGGGATTCGGCGCTTTCTCCGGGGAACTCTTGGCCGGACACACCGGCTCCCGTGGTGTTGCAGGCGGGGTGGGGGCTGCCCTGGACGTGGTTCAGGGGGTCGCGAGCCGGGGCGGGACCAGAAGGGGGGGGGGGGGACGCTGCGACCGCGGCCATAGCGGGAGGCGGCGCTGCCATCTGCTGGCCAGAGAGGGGACGTGCCCACGCCCGTCCTGTGGGTGGGAAGCAGGCCCTGACGGCTCCCAGTGTGAGTGTTCTGGATGTGGGGAAAGTGACAGGAAGGTCACATAACTGGTTTGAGGCAGGCTGGGGGCCGGAAGTGCAGGGTTCCTGTAGAGCCGGACACACTCCCCTCTGGGCTGCGTGAGTGCCACGGCGCATCTTCCCAGCGCGGTCTGGGAGTTTGGGGGCTGCACCTCCAAGAACCCCTGCCTTCTCCCTGTCCACCTGCTCCACCTCCCAGCCTTGCCCATCTTTGCAAGGGGGAGGGGGGGTGGCTAGGGAGGGGGGCCTGGCTCACTTCAGGGCGGGGCAGCTCCAGAGCGTCTGCTGGCCCAGAGGGGCTCATGCGAGGCTGTCCTCCACACCCACCCATGTGCCCCCCACCTGCTCCACTGTGACAGCTCCTCCACCCAACGGACTCTTCCGCTCCCACCAACTCTTCCCTCTGCTCCCACCACAGCTCTCCTGCTCTCCTTGCACAGCGACCTTTATGCGGTCAGTTGAGCCCCACCCCTACACAGGTGGCCAATCGGATCTCAATTCAC
This sequence comes from Mustela putorius furo, assembly GCF_011764305.1. Taxonomy (NCBI): domain Eukaryota; kingdom Metazoa; phylum Chordata; class Mammalia; order Carnivora; family Mustelidae; genus Mustela; species Mustela putorius. The sequence continues at coordinate 1,632,535 of NW_025421748.1, read as the reverse complement.
CCTAGTGGATATACAAATGCCACACCGATTGGACATCTCCACCTGCCTGCCCCGCCCCTACTACATCCAGGGTCCACAAGCACGTTCCTCTGGGAGGGGCGGGCCCTTACATTCTCCCCTTTTCTTTGGAGATTAGTCAAATCCTTGACTTTTCAGATAGTTCTATCTTATATTGAACATATAAAACTAACATTTTATCGCCCCAATTTTGTTTAGTATAGCAACAATAAACTTACAGTTTTTTTAGTCTTAGTTTCTAGTCCATGGTCAACAGGGTCTGTCAGCTGCCACTGCCATCTCTGGGGGGCATCCTTACTCTCGGCTTGTTTGACGTGACCCGCATGAACCCAGGCCCTAATACCTTCTACTTTTACTGCCGTGGGGGTGGTTAGGATAACAGTAAATTGTCCCTTCTAGCGAGGCTTCAAGTTCCCCACTTGATAGTGACGTATCCAAATCAAGTCCCTGGGATGTGGTTCCACCACTGTCTCTGTCCCAGTGTGGGCAGTTTGGATCCCTTCTTTTTAAGACAGATTGTAATGCCTGCAGTGACTGGGGTATAGACTGATCGGTCATTTCTGCTAGGGCAACCTCCTGTAGCCTAGGACAGAGCGGGGGCGGGGGGGTGGGTGTCGTCCCAAACATTTCAAATGGGGTCACCTTGTTTAAATAGGGTGTACATCGTGCCCTGAGGAGAGCAAAAGGAAAGAGATCCATCCATCCACTGCCAGCCTCCAGAATTAACTTTGTCAAGGTGTCTTCGAGAGTCTGGTTCATTCTCTCTCCTTGCTCAGAGCTCTGGAGCCAGTAGGCACACTGTAGTTTCCAATTAGTGCCCGCGGCCTTGGCCATCTGTAGCGCCTTGGTGAATGCAATCAGCTTTGCTTTTCCACCGAGGTCCTGTGTGGCAGGGCTGTTGTCCAGAGTCCCTGCTCAGGAGAAACCATTGCAGCCCCCGCATACCTCTTTCCACTGACCATGTAACTACTCCCTTCTGTGAACAGAGTCATTTCCGCATCCGGGAGGGGAGTATCTCTGAGATCCAGCCTTCTTCCCATGACTTGGGTTAGGACCTTCCTGCAGTTGTGTGGGTGGTCAGCCAGCACCTCTGGTAGCAATGTGGCTGGATTTAGTACTGCCGGGGGCCGGAAGATCACTTTTTTTTTTTCGTTCAGGAGGAGGGCCTGATACCCCGTGACTCAGGCATTTGTTATCCACCGGTATGGTGGAGTCCAGAGAAGGCCCTCAATAATGTGGGTGGTAGTCAATATGAGATTTTGATCCAGAGTCAATTTGCATGCATTCTTGACCAGGAGGGCCATGGCCGCAATTATGCAGAAACAAGGGGGGAACCCAGCTGCTACTGGATCTAGTTTCTTGCTAAGATAGACCACTGGCCTTCGCCAAGGCCCCAGAGTCTGAGTCAAAACTCCTTTAGTCAGCCCTGCCTTTCCATCCACATAGAAGTGGAAGGGCTTGGTAACATCTGGGATGACCGATGCTGGGGCACAGAGTAAGGCTTTTTGTATCTTTGTAATTCCCGAAATGCTCCTTCTGCCTCAGCTGTCCACACTCTACCATAGTGAGTCCTCCCTTAGCCAGTTTGTAGAGAGGTTGTGCCATCTCCATGAAGGCAGCATCCACAGCCAGCAGTAGCCCATGTTCCCAAGAAATTCCCTCTTGGAGATCAAAGCGAAAGCAACCGGTATTCCCTGGCAGTCTTCCATCCAAGTACTAACCAGGCCCGACCCTGCTTAGCTTCCGAGATCAGACGAGATCGGGCACATTCAGGGTGGTATGGCTGTAGAAATCATAAGGTTCTTACCATATATTCTCAGATGAGTGTACGCAACACCCTATGTAACATGGAACTGTCCTCCCCTTGCTGGAGGAAGCTGAACTTTCTCATACCTTACTGTTCCCTTAATCTGTCTAGGCTTGGTTAGCTACCATATCTCTCTTGTTCACATTTACGTTGGCCCCTGGCCTTCTTGGGCTATTGATGCCTTGTGGTCATACCCATTCTGTACAAAGGAGGAGGTAGTGGAGGGTTTCTAAGTGCTTGGAACAGAATGAGGTTTCAGACAGATGGACATGTCGTTCAAAGATGGAGGCTGCAGAGAGCCAGCATATTCAGGAACGTGCCAGCAGCTGCACGTGTATCACTCGGGACAGGTCCCTGGCAGCCTCCGATGGCCAAGATTTGAAGCCTTGACTCCCGAGCTCCTCCCATGGGTCCTTGTGTGACCCATCAAGTCCAGACATCAGAGAAGAGGGATGGGCAGCTCATGGCACTTCAGAGAGTTTTCTTCCCCTTGGAAGATGGCTTCCTAGACTCAAAGTGGACCCTCAGACTCTCGTTTTTCTAGGTCTGAAAGCCAACACAGAGGTGCTGAGGCTCACGGGCGCGCATGCTCTAGCATGGGGGTATCGGCCACCTGGCAGCAGTGCTGCCTCGCCTGAACCCACACCGCCCACTCCCCAGGCTGTGCTCCCAGGAGCAGCAACACTCAGCAAGGGGAGGCTACCTGGCCCTGCTGCTGGCTACTGATCCCAAGTTCCTGACGATGGACGAAGGCACGTAGGCACACCTTTGAGCCTACACACCTCTGCTGGGTGCTGAGCCAGAGTCCAAATTCATTGCACAGAATTTCCCCTGTTCCATCTCCCAGATTCTGGGTGGAGGAGCCCAGAGAGAACAGCTGTGGTCTGTTCTGCCATCGGAGCAGGGCCATCCCTGGATGCTGTCCTGCTCGCGTCCCTCGCGGGAACTTAGGACCGTCTTATCTAAGGTCTGTCTGTATAAACCCTGGACCAGGCTACTCCGTGGAGTAGATGACCGTTATGCCATATGACGCCCCATGAGATTCAGGGTGCAGTCCATTCAGACTCCATAGCAGAAGCGGTGGAGCCATAGAGATACATTCACACAGTCAGGCACTCTCCAGATTCAAACTTTTACATATCGCCTACTTTTTACATACGGAGTTGCTTTTCTCATTTCCATCAGTCTTAATTACATTTAACAGAATTTTGTACTCTTAGAAATACCTTAACCTCTACTGAAGACTAAATATAAACCAATTGTGAGTTGTTACAACAGAATTCTTTAGATGGCAAATTTATCAGTTAAGCACAGAATGTGTTCACCAGCAGATTTCAAAAGTACAAACCTAGTTCCAGCAACCAGCGCCCTAGCACTTCATCCCATTTGGTTAAGACCTACATGTCCAACAAATTTAACTCCATTTGTCATTCAAGCAACCCTTAACAGTTTCAGGTTACCAAAGACTTCAGAAGCCACTTTAACAATTACTCATTAAAACCTTGAGACCGTTAACCATCAGCCCAGCCATCCCTTCACCAACAGACCTCATGTTCTACCTGGGCCCATTCCACTTCAGATGCCATGCTTTCCCTGCCAGCAAGGGGGAGGGGCTAGGCAGTCCACATCAGGCCAGAGAAGACAAGGAATTCCTCAAAACAAAGGGAGTTTCGGCAGCTGCTTGGGAATATTCCTCAGTCGGTCTTGAGGTCGGTTCATCCCACAGTACCAGTTCTGCTTACCAAAAGTGGCCCACTAGGCACTCATATTCCACGCCCGGCTCTAATGAGCATCAGCATTGGACACCTCAACCCGGCATTTGATTAACTCCAGGTGGCTCGTTATAGCCCTTAACACACGAAATGAGTGAGGGAGAAGCCCCACATCTATTATGAGGAACAGAGAGATGAAAGCCAACGTCCCCTTACTCTCTGCTTGCCACATTCCTTCAACCATAACAAACACCACAGTAGACAACAAAAAGACAAAACCAAACAAACAACCACAACCCCAGTGGCCCTCATCCAGAGCCTGCTGCTGGGGGGGGGGGGACACTTTCTTGGTTCCCTGCAAACACAACAAAACACACAATAGACAACAAAAGAACCAGACAAAAACAACTGCAGACCCAGCGATTCCTACCCAGAACTTGCCACTGGTGGGGGCTATCTTTATCCCCCAACTGCCTAAGGGAACTCGAACCCCTCAACTGTCTAAGGGGAGGCAGAGGACTCAAACCCCCTCAACTGGCAGGGGACTCATACCCCCCAACTGTCCAGGAGACTCGAACCCCCCGACTGCCCAGGGGGACTCTATCAGCAGAGGGATGGGGCATCCCTGCATCCACTCTAGCCCTGGGGAGCATGGCTGCGTCCAGCTTCTCCCCGGTAGGCTATACCCTGGAGCTCCAACCAGACAGATAGGATCCCAATACCCCCGATCCCCAATACCTCAGATCCCAATGCTTCCGATCCCAATACCTCTGATCCCAATACCTCCGGAGGCTTTTCCTAAAAATTCTGATGCTGGCTCAGTTCTCGTCGTTTGATCCCGGACGAGCCCCCAAATGTTAGGGTCCGTGATCAAAGGAACGAGACTGATACAAAGCGAAGGTCAAGCAAAACTTTATTTCACACCAAGCATCAAGAATCAACCAGTCAGGACTATCTCTTACGAAAAGGTGACAACGATGATCCCGACAAGGTCACTCCCAAGAAGGCCGCTCTGGACAAGGCTGCTCCATAGGTGAGGCCGCTCCATGATTGGAGCCGCTCCCAAGAGGCCACTCCCAAGACGAGGCTGCTGCTCGATGAGGTTGCTCCCCGGACAAGGCTGCTCCCAAGAAGAGGCCATTCTGGAAAAGACTGCTTCCCAGATGAGGCCGCTCGCAACGACAAAGACAACAGTGACAGCGGCGATGACACGGAGGACAACCCGGATGAGACTCTGCTCCCCACGATGCCACTCTGACAAGGCTGCCACCCAGAGGAAGCCACTGCTGCAGACAAGGCCACTCATGGCTCAGGGTGGCGAGGCATTTTGCAGCGAGGCTGCTGGTGGCTAGGGGCCGTTGGCATCTCAGGGTTGCTGGCGTCTCCAGACCGCTGGCATCTAGGGGCTGCAGACGTCAGGACCGCTGACCAGACTGCTGGCGTCTCGGGACCGCTGACCACTGGACCGCTGGTGTCTCTGCAGCTCTGGGCTACTGAAGGCAGGGCCGCTGGTGGCTCGGGGCCGCTGGAAGCTGCAGGCGGCTGAAGGCTACAGGTGTTTCGGGGCCGCTGGAGGCGGGACCACAGGTGGCTCGAAGCTGCAGGCTGCTCGAAGCTGCAGGCGGCTTGAAGCTGGAGGCTGCAGGCGGCGGCTCGGGGCTCGGGGCCGCCGGAGATGGGACTGCCAGAAGGAAGACCGCAGGCGGCTGGAAGCTGCAGGCTGTGGCTCGGGGCCGCCGGAGGCAGGACCACCAGAGGCCGGGCTGCAGGCGGCTGGAGACTGCGGGCGCAGGGACCACTTGTGGCGGGACCGCTGGCGGCGGTTCTAGCTCTTACAAGAGCTGTTACAGCTCCTCCACTCCGCCCACTCTTCCTTCTGCTCCCGCTACAGCTCTCCTCTCCTGCGAGCCTCGCACAGCGACCTTTATGCGGTTAGTTGAGCCCCGCCCCCTACACAGGTGGCCAATCGGATCTCAATTCACCCTAGTGGATATACACATGCCGCACCGATTGGACATCTCCACCCGGCCTGCCCCGCCCCTACATCCGGGGTCCACAAGCACGTGCCTGTGGGAGGGGCAGGCCCTTACACCAGGAAGAGACAATGGAACCCAAAGCACTCCTTTCTGAGGCAGCTCAGCTAAGTCTTCTGAGAGGCTTTCCTGGGTGCTGCTCCCAACCACTCGATTCTTACCCTGCCCACGGCGGGGGCTTCACTGGTGGCCTGCTTCCTCCAGCGGCTTCATGAGCTGGTCAAGGGCAAGGATTGGCCCTTTAATGTCTTCGTGTCCCAGCCTCCCGTCCATAATCCGTTCCTGGTACGTTGGGACTGTCGAGACGTGTTGGTTGGATGAGTGAGTGAATACAATCATGTACGAAATAATGAAGTAAGAAAACAAGTAATTTTTATGTAGCGAGTCCCCAGCTTCCAGATGACCCAAAAGCTTTGAAGGGGATGATACTCCCATGCAGGTTACCCTTGGATGTGTTTTTCTTTTTTGAGATTTTATTTATTTATTTGACAGAGAGAGATCACAAGCAGGCAGAGAGGCAGGCAGAGAGAGAGGGGGAAGCAGGCTCCCCGCGGAGCAGAGAGCCCGATGCGGGGCTCGATCCCAGGACCCTGAGACCATGACCCGAGCCGAAGGCAGAGGCTTCACCCACTGAGCCACCCAGGCGCCCCTACCCTTGGATGTGTTTGTTTTAAAAGCAGTCCTCTGTCCAATAACGGTTTTACTTGGACGGCACGTTGTCTTTTCCAACACCTTTCCCCTCTGTCGCCTGCGAGCCTCACACGTGTGCGGAGACAGGGAGGTTCCGAGACAAGCCACGGGAATCGAGCTTGAGTGCGGCAGAGCGGCTGGAGTTCAACCCTGTAATTTCCCGGCTGCTCGTCTTCCCACGGTCCCAGGCCCCCAGGCCTCTGCAGCACAGCTGTGCCACCAGGATGAAAAACATACCCTCACTTAGCAGGACAGGGAGATACCGGCCTGTGAAAGAAACGCCGGCCTGGGGGCACTGCCGTGGAAGTCACCGGGAGAAATCTGGGCGCGCATGACAGGAGGGCAGGTCCCTCCCGTACAGGTTCCAGGGGAACCTGCTCCGGGACCAGAAGACGGCTGGAACCCACGAGTGGAAATCCTGGGGCACCTGCTTGAGACTGCCACTGGGGCCCGTGGGGGGGTCCGGCACAGCGGCTGGGCCGGGCGGCGGTGGGCGGGGTCTCCATGGGTCCCACACACGCAGGGGCACGAAATGCCACTGACAACACTGCTGTCTGTGGCGCCCGTGGGGCTGCGCCGGGCTCAGGTCAGGATCCCCGAAGCCGTGCTCTCGCTCACTCTCTGTGAAAAGCTGACACAAAACAACTGTTCTGTCTGCCGGCAGGGGAGAGACTGTCTGCAGGTGGCTCCCGCGTCTGGGACACGCACCTGAGTGCTACCGCCTCCCCCCCCCTCCTTTTTTTAAGATGTTATTTATTTCTTTGACAGAGAGAGATCACAAGCAGGCAGAGAGGCAGGCAGGGCCGGGGAGAAACAGGCCCACTGCCGGGCAGAGAGGCCGAGGCGGGGCTCGATCCCAGGACCCTGAGACCATGACCTGAGCCGAAGGCAGAGGCTTCACCCACGGACCCGCGCCCGAGCGCGGTCACTTTCGTAGGTCAAACAAGCGGGCTCTGAGCTGCGCCTGTGCCCACCTTGGAGCCGCTGGTGTTTCAACCGCAGCGAAACCCGGTTCCACCAAGAGCGGCGGCTGCGCGCACAACAGACGGACGCCGAGACGCGTGAGTAACCGTCGGTTTAATGGGTTCACCCGGAGCGTGTCTGTCCCCGCACGGGCTGCGTGGGCCGCAGTGAGCTGGGCGAGCCGGGGACGAGGGGCGGTTGGGTGAGGGGGGCAGGGCGTGACCCCACGGGCCCTGCGGACCCTCAAGGAGCGGCGGGGAACGCGGGAGCCTGGGGGCACCAGCAGCGGGGAAGGGGGCGGACCGGGTCCTCGCATCCGGCCGGAGCTGCCGTCCGCGGGGCTAGAACGGATTGTCCAGGATGTTGACCCTCATGAGGAACTTGTTTTTCTGCACGTCCTGCGCGCTCGCCTCGCCGGCCGCCACCTTCTCCCAGGACGGGAGGCGCGCGAGCGTCTGCGGCCAGCGGTCGTCCGTGCGCTCCGAACTCGAGTACCAGCGCTCCTGCGCGGGCGGGGCGGGGTCAGCACGGGGTCAGCGCGGGCGGGACGGGGTCAGCGCGGGCGGGGCCGGGGTCAGCACGGGGGTCAGTGTGGGCGGGGCCGGGGTCAGCACGGGGGTCAGTGCGGGCAGGGCAGGGTCAGCGTGGGCGGGGCAGGGTCAGCACGGGGGTCAGTGCGGGCGGGGCCGGGGTCAGCGCGGGCGGGGCCGGGGTCAGCCCGGGGTCAGCGCGGGTCCGGGCCCTCGAGCCTCGGGGCCCCACGCGCCCACCGACAGACGCCGACCCCGCCCGGCCGCCCGCGCGCAACCAGCCCGGGTAGGGCGCGGGGGGCGCCGCGTGGGGCTCCAGAGGAGGGACGGGCCCGGGGGCAGGGCGGGGACGCGGCGAGGGCCACGGAGGGCGAGGGACGCTCCACGGGCCGCGAGGGAAAGACGCGGTGGCGCACGGGCCCGCCGCGCCCACACAGGCCGGGAAGGCCTCCGGGCCTGGGAAGCCGGACCGCCGCGAGCTCCCGCGGCCCCGGAGGCGGCTGTCCGGTCCCGGCCGGCCGCGCCTACCTTGCTCATGTTCAGCCAGCACCTCTCCAGCACGTTCCCCTGCGTCTCGGACAGCTGCAGGGCCGTGTTGAGGAACAGGTCGCAGTTCTGCCCGTCCCCCATCAGGATGCACGCGTAGGCCATCAGGTGGTAGAGCCGCGGGTAGAAGACGGGGCCGGTGGTGTTCTGGGCCACCAGACTCTCCAGGCTCTGAAGGAGACACGGCAAACCCGAATCAGAAAGCGGTCGCGGCTCCCGCCCGGACCACCTGGAACGTTCCAAAGCTTCCGGCCAGGTGCGTTCCGGAGGCCTCCGTGGAAGCCGCGGCCAGGAGGGGACACGCGCAGGGGGGAGTCTCAGCTGACGGCCAGACCGAGAGTGAGAGGTGGGGGCTCGCTGAGAAAACTCTTATTCTGATGACCAAAGCCGCAGAAGTTACTGTTCGGAACTCGGAGCGTAGCCTGAGCGCGCCCGGAAGCCTAGCAGCCAGAAAGAGCGCGTTGTCACGCTGGGTTGCGGGCTCCCGGCTCGTTCCTCCGTCCTTGCCCGTCTCTGAAAACAAAGCAAGCAGGCTGGATGGAGCCTGGTAGGAAGCAGAGGTGACAGGAGACGTGTCATCTTTCAGTCCCGGCCAACGGCTGCCCTCTAGGAATGTGGGCCTGGACTCACCAGATACACCAGTTTTTAAAAGAATCGGAAATTCAGAATTTTTTGTCGAATATCCCAGTGTTTGAATGCACCGTGTCCAGCTTAACCAAGACTTCTTTGTGAAGTATATACAGTTTTGCTTTGGGGGGGGGGGTTAATTAATTTATTTGGGAAAGAGAGAGAGAGAGAAAACAAGCTGGGGGAAGGGCAGAGTGAGAAGCAGGCTTTCCTCAGAGCAGGGAGCCCACCCCAGGGCTCAATCCCAGGACCCCAAGATCATGACCTGAACGGAAGGCAGATGCTTAACAGACAGCACCCAGGCGCCCCTGTGCATATAGTTTTTCTTTTCTCCTAGTTTTATAATGCTATCAACCTGAAATCAACATCTTTATAGATAAATTTTTTTGCCATCTGATTATTTCCTTGTAATAATTCCCCGGGAGACAATGAGGCGTTGGGGCATCTGAAAGCTGTTTTGCCAGAGAGCTCCCTGGGAAGTGCACGGGGGTCTCTCGGAGTAAGGATGGGTCTTCCTCATGTCTTTGCTAATTTCACCGTCAATGAACTAGCGTTTTACTGTGTTGTCGCACTTACTGCAGTATTACAGAGACGGACCCAAAACGCTGAGGTTTCTGGACTGACCTCTTCCATATCCATTTAGTCCATTGATTAAACAAATGAAACATCTAGGGACTCCTGGGTGCCTCAGTCAGTTAAGCATCTGCCTTCGGCTCGGGTCACGATCTCAAGGGGCCTGAGATCAAGCCCCACAACGGGCTCTCTGCCCCGAGTGGAGCCTGCTTCCACCTCCGTCTGCTACTCTCCCTGCTTGTTCTCTCTGACAAATAAATGAGTAAAATCTTAAGGGGAAAAAAAAAAGGAAATGAAACATCTACTGTGAACAGGACATTGTTCTGTGGGAGACACACTTTGCTCTCCATCTGTAGTCCTGTACTCTGTTTGCTCCTCCGTCACATCCTCCCAGCCCCAGGCCCCATCCCCTACCTGCTTCTCCAACTCTGAGAAACCCCAGACTCCTCGGGAGTGCAGAGAAGGGTTTTCCCGATGGCGCCTGCGGTATTTCGAACCGCCCTGGCTTTGGGACGTGGAGTTTCATTGCTCACTAACATGTGCTTCCCTTTCAGCACCTGCTGGTTTGTCTAGTGGATCTACACCGATTGCTTTGGCGGGACACATGGTGCACCTTTGCTAGTAACCGATCGCTAGGAGGGATAGTGAGAGTCAATTCGCTTGTCACAGGTAATGTGCCTGGTACTTAAGAGAGAGAGGACGTTGGAATAGATCACGTGCAAGATGGTTAAAGAAAATAAACAAACACCTCTTTCTTCTGAGCGCCGTGGAGTCAAGCCTGTCTCAAGCCCCTCATAAGTCCTTCTTTCCACTTAGGAATAGACGTTTACTCTATCAAATTACACAAAGTCACACAATACATAATAAATCCATTATGTATGTTATCAACCTGGGATCAACATCTTTATAGATAAATTTTTGTAGTTTTTAAAAATATTTTATTTATTTATTTGACAGAGAGAGAGAGATCACCAGTAGGCAGAGAGGCAGGCAGAGAGGAAGGGAAGCAGGCTCCCTGCTGAGCAGAGAGCACCATGTGGGGCTCATTCCCAGGACCGAGATCATGACCTGAGCCGAAGGCAGATGCTTAACCCGCTGAGCCACCCAGGCATCCCTAATTTGTGTTATTTAAGCTGTTAGGTTTGTGGTAACTGGGGACCTGGCAATGGGGACCAGATACACCTGTGCTCGGTGTTTAAGAGAACAAGGCAGGTAAGGGTCAAGCCCACGTAGAGATTCAGCTTCTCTCTCCCTTGGAGGGCTTGCCCTGTCCAGTCTGGAAACCCAGAGGCGGGCACCAGGTGTAACCTGCTCCCCAGTCACACTCCCACAGCTGCACCTGCTGGTACTACCTGTCAGCTGGCTGTTCTAATTACATGTGTATTTTTGCACTCAGCGCAATTTTGTTCAGTGAGTGGAAGATACGCACGTTCTGATGCTTACACTGAAGCATTTGAAAACTCACTTTACGAGTTTTTTTTTTTTTAAGAAGTTCACTTAAAAGACACATTCAGGATCAGCTGAATATTTTAAACTTGCACGTGCAAAGACTTACCTATCAAGATGTCTATCACAGGAGCAGCAGGAAAATGCTACGAAAAAATTTCTGTCCCAGAACACTTTGGCATAGTGTCTAACAAGATCTTTGAGATTTTATCTATAAGAGAAAACACTATGCTTCCCTTTAACTCGTGCTGTAGAAAACAATGTACTGACAGGAAACCATTCACAATTTATTTTGATCGCACGTTTTATAAAAATGGAAACGTGCGTGTGTGCGCACACAGAAAAAAACCTCAACAGCGGTGTCTCGATAGATCAAAAGCGGTTATCTCTGGGTAGTAAGGTTGTGGATAATTGGTGTTTTCTTTGGATTCGGAGGGGAGGGGTTACCTTAAAAATTCGTACTATAAACATGTAAGTTCTGGAATCCAAAACAAGAATTATCACAAGGTGGTAGACAGAGTCCACTTAAGGCACGGCTCAGCCTGGACTCACCTTGAGCAGCTCAACCCCGCTGTCCTGGGCATTCTCGGACTGACCCTCGATCTGCTTCTGAAGGTAGAGGACTTCCCCCTCCATGTACCTACTGATCCCTTCGTAGTAGAGCGCGGTGGGCGTTCTTCTGGGCACCAGGTTTTTAGCTCTGCTGGAAAACTCGTGGAAGCTGTCCCAGTCCTGCAGCCGGGCATACCTGTGGCAGCACAGAACGAGGACGTGAACCCCGGGGCGCTCGGAATGGGCTGCGGTTCTGACCCGGGTCTCCCGGCAAGTCCAGCTCCCAGGACCTGGGCCGGGCAGCCGGCCGTGCGCTCCCCAGGGGGACCGTGGGCTGGGACGCCGGGCAGGATTAGAGCGGTTTGAAGCAAACAGGGTCCTCGGACACTCAGCTAACGTTAGCAACCAGTCATTTAACTCTTTGGGCTGTTTTAAAGCAAAGGCAGTCGGACGCTTGGGGCTATAAACCCAGAACTTAGACACTGCTCCAAGTCCGGAGAGAGGTGGCCTAGGCCAGTGCTGCTCCAAGCGGGGGCCACAGACTGGGGTCACCAGTGTCACCTGATGCTCTTTAGAAAGGCAGGCTCGCAGGTCCCAGCCACGCCTGCTGAATCACACACGGGGGAGGGGGCAGGACGCCATGTGGACGAGTGTGAACCAGCTGTGCCCACTGAAGTGGACAAGCCCTGGCCTAGGCCACAGCTGTGGAGAGGAGATAGAACAGAATAAAAATTAGGATGAGTTTTGGACCTTAGATTCCTTGACTATTCATGCACATGGGCAAGCTGTCTTGACTCTTTGGACCTGTAAGGGTAGTTAAGTTTTAGAGTTTGATTTCTCCAGGGAGTTTGTAACCATGTTCTACTCAATCTGGGAACGGCTCTGGTGTGGGGCACTTTGCCTAGGAATGCCCCCTGCTGCCAGGTAGTCTCAGCACGACGCTGACAGACTGCACTAGAGGAACGTGTGGAGGAGACAGGAAGTCGACGGGGCGACGTGGGGAGTCGCTGGGGGAGGACGTCCGTGAACGTTCTGGAACCTTGCTGCTGATCTGCTTCCTTGAAGCTAGGACAGTAGCTGCAGCTTTCCTCAGGGAAAACCTTGATGGGTAAAAGGCGTGAAGCCCCAGGCTCGGTGGGTTAATGGGTCACCAAGGGTGCTGCTTCCCCTCCCGCCATTTCCTTCCGTGCGTGGGAGCCCCGCGACCTGTCCTCCCCTGCTTCCCTCACTGCTCCAGGGTCCGGAGGGACGGCTGGTCGGTGACAGCGGGACCCGAGCTGGGCGGGGTAGCCCAGGACCTGGCCCTCTCCGTCCCGAGAGGCAGAGCAGCCCACCGGGAGCTTCGTGCGGCATCTCTCTGCCACGTGGGGGCCAGAGGCCTGTCTCACTGCGGCAGGACGGCGGCCTTCCGGAGCTGCCTGCTGAGGATGGGCAGGTCTGATGCTGGGGTTCAGAACTAGGACGCCCACCCCACTGCAGACAGCGGCCCGCGTCACTCCATCTCAGTGGGGCAAATGGTGCTGTTAGGCGTCTTCCTCAAGCCCCAGACCCTCCCAGAAGCAAGGCTTCTTCCTCTCTCCTCACCACACCTGTTGCACTGAACACAGCCCAGGGGGCCTTGCCTGGGGGGAGGAACTAGGGGGCCTCCAAGGCCCCTTCCAGTGGGAGCCCACGCTGCCGCCTTCAATCTAGCTCACGTATAAATTGTAAATTCTTTTTCTTTTCTTTTTTAATCTCCTAGAAGTCTTCTTCAGGGTTCAACCTGTTCAAATTCAGGACTTCGGTAATAGGCGACCCCCATTACCAGATAGCCACGGAGGAGTAGAGACCCAGGAGGATGCCGCTCTGGAACTTGAGGATTCTGTTGTCTTCGTTCTGGCGTATGAATTCCAAACATTCTTCAAACGTCTTATAAACAAACCCTAAAGAAGAGAGAAGCAGAAGAGCTCTGGTGGTGGGATGGCGTGGTCCTGCTGTAGCCTAGAGCCCCCAGGGGAACTTCCTGCCTGTGGGGAGAGCCCGTAACCTCTGCTTACTTTATGAATCGAGAGGGCCCTGTGGCAGGCCACAAGCTCGAGACCACACTGCCCAGAGGCCCAGCTCCCAAGCCAGCCCAGGCGGCAGTGCGGTCTGAGCCAGCCGTCCCCCGGCAGCCCTGCAGGAGTTGGCCTGAGTGCGGCCCGGGGCCTGCCGTCTCCCCACCCTTGCCTCCCCGCTTGGCCGCAGCATCTGTATCCCTTCCCAGAATCCCATGGTGGGGACTGAATGCCAGCTTGGCTCCCCGCGGCTCACTGTGGACACTGAGGCTGTACCCAGGAGTATCCAGGCAGAGCTTCTTTTCCAAACCTGCAAAGCTACCAGTGCCCAGACCCATGAGCCCTCCTGCCCTTTGTCCTAAAGCACAAAGTCTTTAGCATGTCCTGCTACCAAGTCCTATAGAAAAGGCACACAGAAGACCCTGTCGGTCCCTGTACTGGGGCGAGGTTGGTCTCACCCTTCAACGGGCAGCTCACACCCACGGTTTGTTTCCTCGGGACTGAACTGTCCTTCCTGACCTCCCAGATGGCTCCTCAGCTCTCCCACCACGCTCTGCCCTTCCCAGGCCTAGAGGTCTTTCCAGCCCGAAGCCCAGTGGTCTCGAGACCCCAGCCCTGACCGCAGCCGCACCCCACGGCACACCCACTGTCCCCTGCTTCCCTGCACATCCCCAAGCCACATGTACCAGAATAAAGCATGATGTCCAGGCAGACAAAATAGAAGAATGCCTTGCTGAAGATGTGCTCCTCTGTTACCGAGAGGTCCCACAGCCACCCCAGCACCTGGATCAGTTGCTTGTTTCTGCGGCAGAGGAAGGAGGTGAGGCCAGGAGGTGCTGGAGGACAGGACGGAGCAGACTGCCGGCCTTGCTTCCAGGGCACCCACGACTCCAGACCCAGATGGCCCCTACGCAGATTTCAGACCCACCCCCAAATCTCAGATGGACTCTTTGCTTAAAATGTTGTCCCAGACCTTTGTATCAGGGCAACCAGAGTCAGGCCATGTCAGCTGGAGCTTCTGGCCCCGGTGCTCTTCTCTGAGCATTTGCCTCCCCTGTGAGGCTCTGCCCTTTCCCTCCAGAGAAAGCCTGATCCCCACAGCAGCATGGCTGACGGACCCTCCTGCAGTCACTGGCCAGAGCAGACAGACTGGGGGCATCATATGTGCAGGGGCGCCTGACCAGCTCGGTCAGGGGAGTGTGCGACTCGATCTCGGAGTTGTAAGTTTGAGCCCACGTTGGATGTAGAGAGTACTTTAAAGAATAATAACATCTTAACAAGAAAAAGAAAAAAAAAAGAACGTTGTGCAAAGAACAGGAATTCCAACGACTAGGATGCGTCCGTTGCATCTTACTGTAAACCCTGGTCCTCTGCCACCCAATGGCCAGGGTAAAGCCAGCCCTGGGAGCTCAATGACCATGGCTTCCTCCCTCTAGTTCTGAAAAATGCTTTCAGCTAAATACCTGCTTTGCTTTTTTCTTTTCTTTTCTTTTCTTTCTTTCTTTTTAAGATTTTATTTATTTGACAGAGAGAGATGCAATGAGAGAGGGAACACAGGTGGGGGAGTGGGTGGGGGCATTGGGGGAGGGAGAAGCAGGCTTCCCGCCGAGCAGGGAGCCCGATGCCGGGCTTGATCCCAGGACCCGGTGATCATGACTCGAGCCGAAAGCAGAGGCTTAACCCACGGAGCCCCCAGGCGCCCCTGCATACCTGCTTTTCAAGAAGAGAGATTTGCTGAGCCAGCAGAGGACTATGTAATGTCTGTTGGGGTTCCGCAGCAGTGCCCACATCTTGTGGGCTCGAGAGCCTGGGAAGGAAACCGTTCCGGTGTACCCCAGGGTGTTACCTGTACCCCGCGTGCCCCTTCTCGCCTGACAAACCTTACCTAAGTCAATGGCCAAGTCCAAGTGACCCATTAGAAGCTTGGTGTAGCCCAGCGTATCGGCCACATAGGACACGATTTCGATGCCCACGCCTTTCAGGGGGAGGTTGAAGATCTGCTCCATGGCCATGAGTTCTTGTTTGAACCACACGCCCTGGTAGCCGGCCAGCTGGTGATGCAGCGCGTAGTCCAGGTAGGCCTTGATGATCTGAAACGGTAGCGGCGGGGCAGAGGAGGGCGACACTGAGGCGAACCGCCGCAGGAAGCCCAGAGTCGCTGCCCAGGGCTGGCCCGTGGACACATGTTTACTAAGCTTGAGGACGGAGCCGGTCCTTTGGGCGAGGCTCGGGCTGGGGGACAGACATCCGCCTGGGTCTCTGCTGCCTGTTTAGTGGACGATTCAGGACACGCTCAAGGGCTCCCACAGAGTCCTTAAGCTAAATATAAGGATGTTAATTTTGTGAACAATGAAAGCAGTGACTTCTCTATGTGACTGTACGACCGCAGAGCAAAGAGCTGGGCAGGGTTCGCTCCAGGGTGCGGTACGCCTCTGGGGGAGGAATCTGAGGGGCAAGGGGGACTTTACTCTTCACCTTCTACGTCTCTGTGATGTTTAATTTTTAGAGCAAGGACGTCTCCTCCTGTTAGCTAATAAACAAGAAAAGGGGGTTTGGCTTGTTTGCTTTCAGAAAGAGGAAAGCGTGGTTGGAACGGAATCGAGAAACCTCCCCGGAAGTCCGCTGCTCCCTGAACGACGATTTTAAGCGGTCGAGTTGCTCCAGGGTATGAAAGCTTGGTGCGGGTGAGGAGGAGGCTGCTCCTGCTCAAGAAGGTTCTGATAGCCGAAGGGCTCGCAGTAAGGGCCGTCCACGGAGAGAAATTTAGGACAAGGGGCTTCTTTCCCAGAATTCTTCAAGTCACACAATGTGTTACAGACAGTACTGCGGGCACCTGTGCAGCCACAAAGCCCGTCGCAGGGGTTCTGTGCTCCTGGTCTGGGCTGTGTTTGCGGCCGGGCTGCCAGAGGGGACGGGCAGCCGGAAGCTGTGGGCCAGGAGCGGACGGCCAGGATGATGACATGTCCACCCCTGTACCGGAGCCCGGGACCCCTTGGATTTGGACCCAGAGCATAGAGTCCAACTGCTTTACTTCTTGGAGAAAGTAGGAAGCTCGGAGGTTATGTGGCTTGGCAGCGGTCACACCATGGGGAGGGGAAGTTCCGGAAATCGCTCTCTGGGGGCTCATTCTGGTCCCTTCTGGTTCCAACAGTGAGTGTCTCGTCTGCTTCTGAGCACCCAGGTGACCACTTGCCAGGCTGCTCTGCCTTCCGCCACAGGCATATTGTTAACGAGCCTCCTTGGATTCACTTTCCAGTTCTGGCTTTCCCATCGCAGTCTCCTGTCCCCCAGCGCCAGTGGGGAGGGGATGAAAGGGTTTCATTCACTGAACGTTTGTGGAGACCCCACTATGTGCCAGACGTTGTTACTGAAGCTCGGGACACAGGAAAGGTAACAGACGAGGACCCTGCTCGCACGGACATGGCAGGCCAGTAGTGGACGCAGGCGACACACCAGCAAGGGCGCCGACCAGATAATGTCAGCCGGTAATAAGAGCTACGAAAACGGAGGGAGGGGCTGGAGAGTCAGGGGGCCAGGTGGGCCCAGAAAGGCCTATGGAGGAGGTGACCGCAGGCTGATCAGCACAGAGCCTGGTAAAGGTCAGGGGATGGGCACTGTAGGCAGAGGAAACGTCCGCAGCAAAGACCCTACAAGGGGACTGAGCTGGATGTTTGAGGAGCCGGCAGCAGGTCTAATTCGGCTGGCTTTAGTCGCCTGGGGAGCCACCGGAGGAGGACGGGCAGAGGCTGTTCTGACGGGCTTCGTAAACATTTCTGTATCCCGGGGTACGGGACGGCCCTAGTGCTGGGGACAGACTTATGGCTAGGAAGTCAAGTCCCTCCACCGTTTAGAGTGCCCTCGGCCATTTCCCTCAATTCCGGATCATCAGTCACTCCAAGAGGAAATCAGTGCCCCATAAGAAACCCAGACATGATGTGCTTTTTTCTAAAGGACCCGATCAATCTTTAGATGAAATGGCTTTAGTTTTGTGATCTTGTTTTGTCTTCCGGAGTTTTCCACGTCTAGCTAAAGACTTCCCAGTTTATCATTTTGTCGGGGCCAAGGGCCGGTTGCTCCCAGACGGGCCATCAAAACCCAGCACATTCAAGAAAAGCTTATTTTTTAAGGCTTAAACAAATTGATTTATTTTTTAAGCTGAAATAAAATTAACATCTGGTGTTACGCTAGTTTCAAGGACGGGTTCGTTACCTGTCTCTCGACTGGCCGCTTCACTAGGAAGAGAGCGACTAACAGATCCCTCTTCTGTTAAGCAATTCCTCTGCACAACAGGGTAACACCCTTGCACCTTCCTGCTGACAGTCCTCCTCCCCTGTGTCCCCTCAAGCCCCAACCCTCTCCCTAGCTCCTAGAGGCCTCGGGTTGCCTCGTCGTCTTTGGAAGTTCTTATCTCTGTGGATCCCCACACAGACGCTATAACACTTGACTTTCTCCTGTTAATCTGTCTCATGTCAGCTGAATCTTGGTCCAGGTAGAAGGGCCCTGAAGAGTAGATGAGCTTCCTCCTCCCCACCAGTGTGGACTCGTAGTTCTGCCTGGGGCTCCGGAGACCATTCCAGGAGGGCACAAACCAGTCCCCGCTACTTTCAGGGTTTCAGGGCATTGCCGTGTGTGGAAAGCACAGTGCCGGCCCAAAACCACCACAGAAAATCCTCGGAGGGTGGTCCTGAACAGCTCCTCGAGGGCGTCTCTGCCTTTCACTGTCTTTGGGCTGGGAGGAGGAGGACTGGCTGAAGACCAAGCGTGAGCTGTCACCTGCGGCCTCTTCCTCCTCTGACTCCTGTGGGGGACACGTGTGACATTCTTCCAGAAATCTCCCAGCTATCTTACCGTGAATGCCTTGCTAGTGGGGTAAACAACCTCAGGTTGACAATGGCAAGGCCTGTGGTATCCTGTAGGTCTTCTTTAACATGTAAATGTCCCTTTTTCCTCACTCCAACTCCGTGATCTTGAAGAGTTTCCCTCTAAATGAGATGCAGAAATTTAAAAAGCCGCTACAAAAACACTCTACCTGGAAGTCATCTTGAGTCTCCAGGGCCGTGTTCACTTGCATCATAGCTGCCAGGTGGCCGTAATACTTGTGGTGGAAAAAATAATTTAAGCTGTAGATCTGCCAGAGCAAGGAGAAGCAGGCCGTCTGCCTGTAGAGCTGCGCCAGCCTCCTCTTCCTGTGAGAGAAAACAGACACGTGGGACCGAGAAAGAAGGTGTCGTCGCCTGCGTGCGGGAAGGGAATTTGGGGACAGAATCCTCGCTCCTGGCTGGGAGGTGTAAGCCGGGGGGGAGCGCGAGTCCCGCCTCCATGACGAGCTGGAGAAGCCCAGGCACCTGCATTTTGCACATGGTCCCCCACGAATGGGGGCAAAGTACCGACTTTGTGAGGATTAAGATAATTTATGCAAGTCACCTGTCCCTTGTCAGGTCATCGCTACTTAAATGAAGTTATCTTAGAAGCAAATTTATATAATTCATCCCATTGGATTCTGAGAACAAGCCTAGAAGCAAAGGAGAAATAACCCCATTTTACGCAAGCAACTGAGACTCCGACAGTTAAACGACTAACCCACAGCCACACAGCCAGAAGTGGCAGGGCTCTGTCCCCTTCAGCCTGGCCACTCCAGGGCGTCCTGTCCTCCAGTGAGATCACTGCTGGGAGCTGGGCCTCAGCGCTCAATGAAGGAAATGAACATTTTTCACAGTCACATTCTGCCATGACCTGAATTCATATGTTGAGTCCTAACCCCCAAAGTGAGGGTAACAGGAGGTAGCCCTTTGGAAGGGGATTAGGTCATGAGGGTAGAACCCTCACGAAGAGGGCTGGGCTCTTATAAAAGAGACCCCAGAGCTCCCCAACCCCTTCCTACCATATGAAGATAAAAATGTCTGTGACCTAAAGAGGCCCCTCTCTGACGAGGCCCTGCATTTGGGTCTCTGACCTCAGACGGGAGCAATACGGTTCTGCTCATTAGAAGCCAGCCAGTCCGCGGCGTTCCTCTACAACACCCGAGTGGATGAAGGCACGTCACAGGAGGCAGGGAACCGCCTGTGCCGGAGGGTGTGCAAGGGGAGGGATGCAGGAGCGCCTGCACACAGCGTGTGGGGTCCCAGTCGGCTTCAACAAGCCGTTCGCCTGGTCCTGGAGCCAACAGTCCCTTCTTGGAGATCGAAACGCGAACCTTATCTTTATGATAAGCCAGCTGGCTGCAACATTAGTTGAGTTAACAAAGCCCAAAATTTAGGAATTAATGACATTGAATCTGTTATGCAAATTACTTTTTAAAGCCTCCCAGGAAACAAGGTAGAATCCCTCACAGTGTAAGACAGTCATGAGGGCCACAGAAACCGACACTAACATTGCTTCTTGTCCTGTTTTGAGATCAGAGCCCTTTGACTGGCTGGTGTCACAAGCCCACAGCTCTGCGGTTTCCTCCTCCCAGCACCCTCCCCTTTACCTCGTGCAGGGAACTTCTTACTCCTGTGACAAACAGGACTGCTAACGACCAGGGCCCGATTTCGGGAATGAAGATGGGAGATGCCCAGTTAAGTTTGCATTTCAAAACAATCAATGATTTGTTGAGAGTGCATGTGATCAAAATATTTGTGTGACATGTATGTATCCTAGAAAATACTCGGGCTCCTGGTTTCAGCTCAGGCAGTGATCCTGAGGGCGTGGGATCAGGCCCCGCACTGGGCTGGGCCCCGTGCTGAGCATGGATCCCGCTTAAGAGGGGGTTAAGCCTCTGCCTTCGGCTCAGGTCATGATCTCAGGGTCCTGGGATCGAGTCCCGCATCGGGCTCTCTGCTCAGCAGGGAGCCTGCTGCCCCCCACCCCCACCCCCACCCCCCACCCCCGCCGCTCTGCCTACTTGTGATCTTTCTCTCTCTAAAAATAAATAAAATCTTTTTTTTAAAAAAAGACTCTCTCGGGGCGCCTGGGTGGCTCAGTGGTTTGGGCTGCTGCCTTCGGCTTGGGTCATGATCTCAGGGTCCTGGGATCGAGCCCCGCATCGGGCTCTCTGCTCCGCAGGAAGCCTGCTTCCCTCTCTCTCTCTCTCTCTCTGCCTGCCTCTCAGCCTACTTGTGATCTCTGTCTGTCAAATAAATAAATAAAATCTTTAAAAAAAAAAAAAAAGACTCTCTCCTTCTCCTTCTCCCTCCGCCCTCCCCCCTCATGCACACTCATTTTTTCTGTCTTAAAAAAAAAAAAATATATCCTCTGAACTTCGACGTGAACTCGGCAAGCAGGCTGTGCTTGATCAGACAATTCGCCAGTGACCCAAACTCTGATTCCCTCCTACCCCTTAGAGAGATCTCTGCTGAACTCTCCCAGCCCCCTCCCTCCTGGTGTCTCCTGAGACGGGGCCACTGTTCCCAGGAGCCTGTCCCTAACCTGCAAAGGAGCTCATTTCCACTCCAGGCTCCCCCACACATCAGGGAGCACTTCTGGGGGAAGGCAGTGGGCTCAGAGGGGTGCGTAGCAACGAGCTCCTAAAAATAGATGTTTGCATCTCGGGCAGAACCTGGAAGGATATTGCCCCAGTCCCTCTCAGCGCCGGAGAGGTGTCCTCTGTCAGCCCTGCAGATGCCCAGCAAGGTGGCATTCCCCTTGGCGCTGAATGGATAGGCGGAGTACATCCAAAAGCTTTTGTTGTGGGACATTCCAAACATACACACAGTAAAGCAGAAAAATATCATGAACTACATGCACGGAACACCTGGCTTCAACGACTCCGAACCCAGGACCTGAACTCACACCCTGAGATCGAGGCCTGAGCTGAGATCAAGGGTCAGATGCTTAAGTGACTGAGCTACACAGGGTCCCTCCCTCCCCCGCCATTTTAATTGTTATCGTTTTTTATAGGTACAATTTACATCCATTGAGAAGTATAAATTTTGCCGGTTTAATCTTGACCGATGGCTACGCCCCTCACATCCCCACATCCCCCTCCAAATCCATACATGGGTGGGCGGTCTGTCCTCTGGCCAAGGTCTTTGGGACCTTCTACTGCAGTCTGGGCAGGGACGACACCCCGTGTGGTGTCTGCACCCCCGGCTGGAAAAGGGCCTGAGACTGAGGCCAGTGAGGAGCAGCTTCCTCGGTGCCCCCGGCTTCTGGGAAACACGGCGTGTCAGAGGGATGGAGGGGACTCACCGGGGCAGGGCGCCGGCGCTCGGCTTGCAGGGGGCTTCCTGCCTCCCCTTCACAAAAGCTGCTGGGACGCGATTGGGGCCACGCCACCTTGCCTGGGAGCCGCTCACTCCCTGACTGGCCCCCCCCCGGGGCTCCAGAGAGCCTCAGGGCACGGCCACCAGGCCTTCCCGCACCCATTAGAGGCCCAGGCTTTGGGGGCTGGTGGCGTGTGTGCAAGTCTCTCTCCTGGGGACTGAGACCTCGAGCTCGTCCCAGCTCAGTCCCTTACCCTGGACGCGAGCTCTCTTGGGCCTGCTGATCCGCATAGTAGAAGTGTCTGTTTTTCTCCACGTGGGTGTGAAGAAACAGGGAGATTAAGTTGTAGGGGAAGACCCTGTTGAGGAGCCTCAGGGCCTTGCGCAGCATCTTCTTGGCAAGCACCATCTGGCCCATGTTGAAACAGACCTACGGGGAGAAGAGAGCAGGACAACGTTCACGTCCACGGCTGGAGCTTGTTGGAAAACCTTTCGTGACGATGTCCCCCATGAAGACGAGGAGGAGCTGCCGGCGAGTGAGGCCGCAGGCCGGAGCAGCCAGACCTGAGGTTCTGCCGTCGGTCTGCCCAGGGTCGGTGGCTGGAGGGCAGCTGGAGGAAGGGCAGGGAGGGCTTCTGCTGCTTCTGTCGACCGCCCCTGGGACCGCCGACACGGGACCGTGTGTCTAACGCCCCTGGGACTGCCGACACGGGACCGTGTGTGTAGCGGCTTCTTACCTGACCTTTGAGGCTGTAAAAGGCCGCGGCCTCAAAAGTGTGACTCCAGGATCTGTCGTCCTTGAGCATTTTCAGCAACCGCTCTCCCTCCTTCAAATACAGGTGCGCCTGCAGCGACGGAGGGGCACAAGCATCTGTTCAGCGGGGGTCCGGCCACAGAGGGCCACCGCCCAGCCTCGACCGAATAGGCAAGAGCGGCTGCCGTGGCAGGACCCCCTTCCGCCCCCAGCCCCGGCTCTGGAGCTGGGCCTCCCGGCTCGAGGCAGCCCTGGGTGGGTCAAGCCCCTGCTGAAGATCCTGGCCACCGGATCACTTGCTCCAGAGGATGGAGCCAGGGCAATTTCCTCCTCTGAGTAACTCCACCCCCGATGGCCCCTAATTCCAACAATGTGTGCCCTGCCCCCGATGGTGTCCCCACGTCTATGAGAAGCTGATCTCCACTTCTGGAACAAGTTATGAACCACTCCCATTTCCTTCGCCAGGGCCGTCTTCAGGAAGCAAGGCCCTGAGCAACTCTGCTTACCTCATTTTTGACTTACTAGGACGTGGTTAGACAGGACGGCCTTAGTACACGTGAGCACCAAGGCAAGGTCAGATTTGAAGAGTAAAATAAGGGAAGGTGATATCTTCAACTGTCACATAGTCCAAGATGGGAGAGAGAGGCAATGAGTTGACCCGAACCTACTAGATCATTTCTGATGGGAGACAGGATGCAAATGGCACATTCCGGGTGACTTGCACGGGGCTCTGCTTCCCTTCACTGTCTTCCTGGCCATCCCCACTCCCTGCTGACTGAGGGGGCGCTTCACAAGTTGGTCCTCAGGGCCACTTAAACCTTCTATTCTTGGGACTCACTGACCATATCCCCCTTGTCTATATGTCTGAGTGTGTATATGTACATAAATTAATACGCATAATGATACCTCATATGCGTGGATGACTTTCATCTTTAACATAAATTTGAGAGAGCTAGGGCTTACCAACATTTTTAATGGTTTAATTTTAAAATTTCATAAAAATCTAAGGTATGAGGTCGATTAGGCTGCTGCGGTTGTAAATATGGAAGAGACCACCGGTGTAGACAGGAACCGCAGGCCTGTCTCCTCAGAAACGGGGGTCAGATGGAACAAGGCCGGGAGCGTTTCCTGCAGTGAGATCATGCAAGGCCAGTCTAGCTAGCGGCGCTACGGAAAGTGGTCTCCGGTCAAGGATGTTGGAGAAACACAGAACTAGCCAGATCCTCTAGACGATTACACATGTCTTAGCATATTAAGTCCATGAAATATTTGCAGGAAAGAAACCTATGTAGCTATTCAGCTCAGTGCTTCCCAACTTACTTAAGAATGAATTCTTATTTCATTATACATTGAACCCCCACATGTCTAGGGACACATTGCCCTGGAATATTATTTATAATTATCCCGGGGAACACTAGTGTTTTGGGGATCTAAAGGAAATGCATGATGATATAGCACAAATGACATGAGGACCAAAGTGGGTGAGCTCCTTTGGGGACCACAAGACAAAAACCAGATCTGTGCTCATCCAAAGACCTATAGGTGTTTGTGCTCACAGGTGTTTAGGAAAGACAGAAGGTCGGTGCCACGGGACATTACTGAGGAAGCCTCTGCTGAAACGGCAGCATCGATACATTTTGGGGATGAGATAGGACGTCCACCCCCTTCCCATCGAGGTAGACAGTTCCTGGCACGTTTCTTTTGAACAGTGTGTGATGCTCGCTGCAATTTCTGCTTTCATCTCTCAATCTCAGGTCATTTCCCTTCTCAGGGTTCGATTTTCAGAGGAAAGGGGAGCCAGCAGGTGTCAAGAACATGAAGTGCGACAGGAGAACCCTAGAGCTGCCCTTCAGGTGCTGTGGTCTCTGAACTGTCTCAAAGGCAGGGTGGGGGGCTGGCGAGGGGGGAACACCTTACCATGTAATTGTCGCCCAAGATGAGATAAGCAGATGTAATTTCTAGGAAGTAATATAAGGCTTTGTTGTTTTCTCCCAAAGCCAGAAAATGGTGGGCCAGAGGCATGATGACCATCTCTACGATCTCCTCACACTGGCATGACTCCAGAGGAATGATGTCTTCTTCAGGCATCTTCATTTTTGTTATGATGACATCAAAGAAACTCAAGATCTTTTCTCTTATTTCTTCAGGACTGTCCAAATGCAGAAGTAAATAGGAGGAATAAGTGGTAGCCACGCTTCGCTTTCGATGTGAAAATATCTTTAAAAACTCATAAAAGAACAAGGTAACCCTGATGTAGATGCCATCGACCAAACTCACCATGCACACACCCCGACATGTCCCCACTCGCACCAGAGAGGCCGAAAAGAACTGACCAGACAGAAAATTTTAACAGTATTCTGTGCTGAATGACAAATGTTTATGTCTAAGCAATTACGTATGCCTGTACCTGAGATTTTCAGAAAATATCTCCGATTTCTTAGGAGTCTCTATTTTGGAAAAGGTGATCTCTTCTTCAGCTAGAAAATAAACAAAGAAATGAGTCGTGTGCGTCACGACGTGTTCCCTGTGGCAGAAATGTCGGGTCCGCCAAAGACTCTTGCTGCCCCTCTCCTGACACAGCACAGGCTGCCCACACAGACGCCGCAGGGGAGCCCTGGTGATCGTCTAGGATGGAATTCTGTCAGGCGTGCTGTGTGGCGCCTGTGAGCGGAGATGGCCTGGTACCGCCTCCACTCTTTCCTTCTGCCAGAGAGCAAATAATCGTATCTCAGGGATGACGAAAGGACAGAATGGAAGCAGCTTGTGCCCCTGACTTACTGTGTTCAAGACCGTTTGTCAGAACTTTCACTGGATCATTACGTGTGCAGGAGGAAAATGATTCTCTTGTGTCATTGCGGAGGACGGAAGAACTTGCTCTGCCCCTCAGGGTCCTTCTAGCTGAACTAAGTCAGACTGACGTGAGACAGATTAACAGGGGAATCAAATTTAATTGATGTCATTAAGGGGAACCCATGCAGACATGGAAATTCCAAAGACAGGGAAGAGACATAAAGCTTCCAAGAGCCAAGGACAAGGGGTCGGGGGTCTGGGGGTGTCCTGAGGATACAAAGGGAGGGAAGACCATTAGCAAGAAGAGGGAGGCGTCTTAGGTCAGGAGGAATCCCTGTTTGAAACTCTGTCTTGCTGGTAAAGCAGGCCGTGGAGGGGCAGGGGAAGAGCTTTCTCTGAATCTGCTGGATCTGGGTGGCTTTTAATTCAAAACGATGTTTGTGCAAAACGGCCCATGTCAGAGGGACCTGCGGTGGCTCCGAGAGTGTTAAACCACTGCAGTGTTGGGGCTGGTTATAGATGCTAACATTATCCTAATTTACCTCGCAGCAACTACAACTGTGAATAGAGGGTCCGATTCCGTGGAGAATGGTTGAGTACATACTTCAGAGGCTACCTAAAGGGCAGAGAGCTTTGAATTCAAAACCTTCCGTCTCTCCAGACTCCAGGAGGTTAGAAAATTCCCTAATGATCTTAAAACAGAAACAAATGAGGATGGTCGGATCTTCCCCATGCAGAGGGAAGGAAGAGCCCTGGGCAGGGGAAGGGACTGTCTCAGACTGCCTGTCAGGGATGGCGATAGGACTGGAATCGAGGTCTCCCAGCTCCAAGGCCACGCATTACTCCACTGATCTTTCGATTTCTAAACAGGCAGTTTAAGCATCCAGTTCTCATCTTCTTTTGAAAGCCTTCTGTGCCCTCGTCCCCATGGATTTAGGGCCCCGACTCCCCTGTGCCCTGTGCAGAGCTCCGTCATGGTCCTTACTGTCACACTGTGTGGGAATAATTGCCCACGTCTCCCCGCAGACTGCGAGCTAGTGTATTCCCAGTGACGAGATGCGGAATAAATTGAATGATGCCTTTTCCTTCTACTCTTCTGAAATTGGTTCTGTAAAGGTTGCCTGTGGCTCCCACGTTGCCAGATCCAAAGTCCGCGTTTGTCCATGTGTTACCACACCTCTGAGCAAGCACTCAACACAATCTACTGCTCCCTCTTTTCACCAGGTTTTCTCACAGCCATTCTCTTGGTTGTTTGGTCGCTTTAGTCATCGGCCGCCCACTGTGCTGGCTCCTACTCCTCTAGCAACACCCCCAGGGCTGGGGAGCCTCCCTCTCGTCCTGGGCTCCCTTCTCCATCCACAGTTTTCCCAGGTGGCCTCCTCTGCCCATGACAATGAATTCCAGTCACATGCCCACGACCACCAGCGGTTTAATCTCTGAGCCTGACCTCCACCCTTAACTACAGATTCGTGTACCCAAATGCCTCTTTGGCAATGGCTGCTTGAACGGCTAACAGGCATTTAAAAATTAACATGATCCAAGCGGAACTCGTGGACCTCTCTTTCAACCTGTACTCTGATCTTACTAAGCATCAGAGCCATACATTGGTTTTCTTAATGGCAAAAAACCTAGGCGCTGTTTGGATTCTTTCTTTCCCTCATCACATTCAGCCCATCATAAGTCCTGTTGACTTTCCCTCAAAACATACCTGAATCCATCTTCTTCTGTCTTTACTCTAGCACCACCCCAGTCCACCACCAAATTTTATCTGGACAAGCGTGAAACACTGACCTCCCTTCCGGTCCCATCTCTGTATCTGTTCTCTACAGAGAAGACAGGATGTGTTTTTAAAAACATGACTCAGATTTCCGTGCCAGAGATTGTTGGTCCGCTATCTCAATTCTATTGTCCTTTTTCTCCTTACAAATAAAATTCAGTTTTACTCAGGGCAGCTACATTTTCCAGCCTCCCTTCCAACTGGATATAGTCGTGCGACTAAGTTCTGCGTAGGATTTCGAGACGATCCCTTAAAAGGGAAGGGGGCATCCCTTTCTTTCTTTTTCTTTTCTTTTTTTAATTTTTAAAAAATGTATTTATTTATTCTGGTTTCTCTTCTTCTTCTAGTGTTAGATGTAAACATGATGGTTGGAATTCCAGCAGCCATTTTCAGACCAAGAGTTTCTGATGATGATGAAGCCTTCACATTAGTCCCAATGATCAGACAAAACATTTTACATGAGAGAGAAATAAATTTAACAGTAAATAAATTAAAGCCATCTAGCTGGGTCCTTGTCACATGTAGCCAATACTAATTCTAATTAATAAATCTCCAAAGTCTTCCAACCCCCTTAGAATAGAAGTCAGACTATTTATCAAGGCCTATAATGTTCTTTTATGGTTTTCTTAATTAATCGGTTTATTGTCTATCACATCTATCACCAGCCTTCATGAAAATTCTAATATATGAGAATAGACACAGAATAGACACATGTCTATCATTTTCAGTACTATATCTCTGGCACCTAGATCACTGCCCAGCACATAGTAGATGCTCAGTAAATATTTGCAGAATATAATACACTTGGTTTTTTTTAAGATTTTATTTATGTATTTGACAGACAGAGATTACAAGTAGACAGAGAGGGGAGGGGGGAAGCAGGTTCCCTGCCAAGCAGAGAGCCCGATGTGGGGCTCGATCCAAGGACCCTGAGATCATGACCTGAGCCGAAGGCAGAGGCTTAACCCACTGAGCCACCCAGGCGTCCCTATAATACACTTTTTTTTTTAATCAATAAGAAAAATGAAATGCTATTTCTCCTTCAACATCTCTCTCTCTCTCTCTCTCTCTATATATATATATATATATATATATATATATTTTTTTTTTTTTTTTTAAAGATCAGTGGTGCCTGGGTGGCTCAGTGGGTTAAGCCTCTGCTTTTGGCTCAGGTCATGATCCCAAGGTCCTGGGATCGAGCCCCACATCGGGCTCTCTGCTCAGCAGGGAGCCTGCTTCCCTCTCTCTCTGCCTGCCTCTGTGCCTACTTGTGACCTCTCTGTCAAATAAGTAAATAAACAAATCTTAGGGGGAAAAAAAAGGTTTTATTTATTTATTTGACAGAGAGAGAGCAAAAGAAGGAACACAAGTGGGGGCAGAGGGGAAGCTGAGAGGAAACAGCAGACTTCCCCCCAAGCAGGGAACCACAGGCATTGATCCCAGCACTCTGGGATCATGACCTGAGATGAAGGCAGCCGTCTCACTCACTGAGCCATGCAGGTGCCCCCAATGTCTCTATTTTTTTATGTTCCAAACGGTAATAGTGACAGAATGGGACGCAGAGACCAGCAGTATTGACTAGAAAAGGAAACAAAGCTGGGCGTACAGATATGCTTTTGTCATTCTGTCCTTTACCCGTGGGTGAATCGCACTATTTTTAGTTCTCAACTTCTTCATTTATGAAGGGTCTATTGTTTAAAAGTTCCCTACTTCAAAGGGGATCTATAAAACTCAGAAGAAAAGAATATATACAACATGCTTGTAGGTGCTCAGAAGCGAGGAGAAAAGCAAAGACACCACTTGCTCATCTCATGGTTTCAAACACCTGGAAATAAGACTTCAGGTTCAAAGTGACCGACTGAACTCCTTTGTTTATCTCTAGTACTGCTGGGTCCAGGACATGTTACCCCACTGAAATGAGAATAAAACAATCTTAAAAGCCACAAACCCACAATGTATAGAAAGGAAGGGATCCGTTCCTGTCCGAGGTCATTGCCGGGGCTGTCCTCTCTGCCCGGATGCCCCTCCCTGGCCATCGCCACTTCCTCTGTCTGTCTAGGAATCTCACCTCTCAGTGCTCCCCTAATGACTCTGCATTCCTCGTCTCCCTTACCCTACCGGACATTCTTTCCAGTTTTCTTCCCTGCAGTGGGTTTTACCTCCCGCAACATACTGTAGATTTCTTACTTATTATGTTTTTTCCTCCATTGCTTCTCCACAATCGAGTGAATGCTCTTTTGTCACTGATGTGTCCCAGTGCTGCACCGGGACTGGCACAGAGCAGGACCTCAGGATTTGCTGAATGAGTAAACAAACTGTCGGTGGGGTTTCACTCCCTGTTCAGAAGGCGAAGGCGTGAGAGGAGTGGTCTCTGATGAAGTGGGTGGAGGGCGTTGAAGGGCAGATCTTTGGGGATCAAGACTCAAGAAAATAACTTAAGAAGGACTTGAGAAAAGAGAGAATTGAAAAGAGAATCAACTTCCTCACTACCTAATCTATTTCTATGGTCTTTGAACCTCTTCCGATGACAGCTGACTCTTGAACAGCACAGAGGCTTAGGGACGCCCGACCCCTGAGCCCCCAGCACTGGAAAATTCACATATAACCTTTGACTCTCCCAAAACTTTACTTAACAGCCTGATGTTGACAAGAAGCCTTACTGATAACATGAAGTTAATTAACCCATATTTTCAATGTTTTATGTATTATATACTCTAGCCTTACAATAAAATAAGCTAGAAGAAAGAAAATGTTACTGAGAAAATCGTAAGAGAAAATACATTCATAGTACTCTACTGTATTTATTGAAAAAGATCTGCATATAAGTGAATCTGTACAGTCCACACCTGTGTTGTTCAAAGGTCAACTCTATGTCCTTTACCAGTGTTACCTACCGTCACAAGGTTCAGGGGTAATGGACAGAGTATCCAACCAAGACAGGATATTATAAAGAAGACATTGCAAAAAAAATTATCCTAGAAACTCAAGGAAAATGGACTTTCATTAAGAACTCCATTTGCAGGGACGCCTGGGTGGCTCAGTGGGTTAAAGCCTCTGCCTTCGGCTCAGGTCATGATCTCAGGGTCCTGGGATTGAGTCCCACATCGGGCTCTCTCCTCAGCAGGGAGCCTGCTTCCCTCTCTCTCTCTGCCTGCCTCTCCATCTACTTGTGATTTCTCTCTGTCAAATAAATAAATAAAATCTTTAAAAAAAAAAAAAAAAGAACTCCATTTGCAGTATATTACTTGGTTCTGGAATGAATAGCATTTACATGGTCTTCTTAATGATTTATCTAACAATGGTCATCAACGGTGCTGGTCCCGAGGAATAGTGTGACGGGGGGTGTTCTCCCCCTGGCATGCTGTATCTGTTCACCAAATTAAGAAGAAAACAGATAATGCCAGAATTTGTTTTGTTTTGTTTAACTGCATGAACACATCCTTTTGTCCGTGGGGGCGATGACCAGAAAGAACAATTAAGTTAAGATGTTGGCCCCTGAGAAGTACTCAAAGTGTGTGGGGTACTGGGGCTTGGCATTATTGTTTCTATTGTAAAACTTTTAGGAAAAATTTTAAAGATGTCTAGTTGATAGCCTCTTAAACAGGTGGAAAGTTCTGACAAGAGAAATAGTAGAGCTTTGGCCTGAGGCAGGTAGAGGAGCGGACAAAAGCACAGACATTACTCAGAGTCACAGGAGAGCACAGAAGCACCCTAGTGAAACCGCTAAGGCGTATTGGAGAATCCAAGATTACCTGAAGTTGCTTTCTTTGACAGCCCTCGCCAGCCTGCTTAAAACCAACTGTGGGTGCGGCTGGTGGCTCAGTCGGTTGGGCGTCGGACCCTTGATTCTGACTGAGGTCATGATCTCAAGGTTGTGGGGTCGAGCCCCGTGTCGGGCTCCACTCTCGGCAGGGAGTCTGCCTAGGATTCTCTCCCTTAGCCCTTCCCTCTACTCTAAAATAAATAAATCTTAAACAAAAATCAATTGCAATTATATCCCCCCCAACACTGCCACCAAAATATATATATATAAAGACATACATGGAGAGACTCACTGGTTCCAATCTTCCTTCCTCATTCATTCATCCATTCACTTGGTAGGGACCACACCCAGCATAGAGCCCAACACAGGGTCTGAGCTCATAACCCTGAGATCAAGACCCTGGCTGAGATCAAGAGTTGGACACTTAACCAGCGGAGCCCCCCAGGCTGCCTCTTGCGTCCCCTGTCTTTATCTCCCTCAGTCAACTCTCTCCTACTGGCACTTGCTCTGGTTCCTTGAACATGGCTCTGTGTTGGGACCATCCCTGAAGCTTCTTGGACCTGCCCATGTGCCTTTATCAGCCCTCATAGCCCTCCCTCTGGGCGCCTGCTTTATTTGTTGTAGGGTCTGCCCTGTCTCGGTCCTCAAGTCCTTAGAAGTTGTTACTTTCTTGAGTCTTCCGTTCCAACATCTAGGGCTCTTCTTATACTCCCAAGAAGTACTTAAAAGGGCTCCAGGCTGGCTTTTTCTCTCATCCGACCCGGGAGAGTCTGGACTCTAGGGATCAGAACCTGAAGTCTGACTTCTCTTTTTTGAAAAGGGAGGTGAGCAAGTGCTGGTTCCAGGTCAACACTAGACTTGTGCCACAGTGCAAAGCTGCTTTCCTCCTGATCGAGGACGGAGACGGCGTCGTCTTCTTTACTCTCCGACTCCATGGACGGCCGCATCCAGAAACCTCTTCCAATCTCCCCTGCCAGCCTTGCCCAAAGGTCCCACCCTGCACTTTGGGAAGCTCAGGTGTACTGGGCACAGCATGAGCTTGGGAATGAGTCTGACCTGCGATTGAATAGTCTATCACTCATTCTGTGGCACTGGACAAGCTATTGAATCTTCCAGAACCTCAGTTTTCTCATGTATAAAGTAACAAGAGCCTTCCACCTTGAAAGGTTAACATGAAGATCAAAGGAGAATGCATGTGAAATAAAGAATGAGTGAGAATAAATATTTATTTCGGGGGGGGCGCCTGGGTGGCTCAGTTGGTTAAGCATCCACCTTGGCTCAGGTCATGATCCTGGGGTCCTGGGACGGAGCCCTACATCGGGCTCCCTGATCAGCGGGGAGCCTGCTTCTCCCTCTCCCTCTGCTCTGCCCCCAACTCACCTTCTCTCTCTGGCACTCTCACTCTCTCAAATAAATAATTAAAATATTTTTTAAAATTATTTTTGTACCTATTATGTACAAGGCACTTTAGATACATTTCTTCCTAATTTTTAATATCCATAAAATATAAGTATCCTGTCCTTATCCTCTACTTTCCCAACCAGATTTAGCCCTAATCACCAAGGCCTCTGGCCCGGGCGCAGAGCCCTGTGATGCCCCCGATCCCCCATGAGGGAGGGCTGGAGTTGGGGTTGCTGCCTCTGGCCTCACACCTGTGCTAACAGTCCCTGGTACATGTTCCTTTGAATCCAGACTGTGTAGCTGATTCACACCCCAGACTGCCACTTCCTCACATTTGTACCACAGACGATCTGGAACGTCTGCCCTGAGCCGGAGCCCCTGACCTGCTTAGCCCTGCATGGTTCCCCCCACTCACATTCTTTCTCTGAGGGAACCTTGTTTCAAACCTGACTGCGGAACAACAGTCTCACCTGCCAGGAAACGGTGCCCCTCTGGCTCTCGTTCCCATTCAACATGTGAGCCCCACCCCAGCCCTTGGACTCCATCCTTGGTGTGAATTAAGCCGGGTCAGTTTCATCCCTCTGGATATTTTCCTTTGAGCTCGGTGCACCCCATTTTGCCAGAGTCCTGATCTCAAACTCTCTGTGAGTGTCACAGCAAGACTGTTTCTGGTGCACTCAGTGCTCACATGCCCCCCGCCCCGACCCCCATCTATGCGACACAAGTCTTCAGCCATTCGCAGAACCCACGCCTTGGGGGACTTGAAGCCCTCGGGGTCCAAACCCACGCCGGGCCCCAGGCAGAGAGGACGGGCGAGGCCAGAGGCATATTTACTTTTATATCCGTGGGACTTGGCCATCTTCTGGATGGTGTCCACGTCGAGCGTGTTGAGGCGGATGTCCACGGTGAAGTGGTGGTAAGGGACGAAGTCTCCGCTGCGGCAGTGGTCGCACCGGTGCGCGTCCTCCTCCAGGAAGCGCGCACACTTGAGGTGCATGGCCCTCCTCTCGGCCTTCAGCCACAGCTCGTAGGCCGTCTTCTGCATCACCGGCCGGCAGAAGCGGATGACGTGGCACTCGATGACCTCGCTCTCCAGCTCGTGCAGCTCCTCGCCCTCGTCACGCGCTGCGGAGGCAGGGACGCACCGCTCGGCCCGGGCCCACGTGGGGTCGGCGGCCAGAGCGTGGGGCAGCGGCTCCCGGGCGCACTCACCTATGCCCAGGCCGGGCCTCAGAGACAGCGAGCGGTGATTGACCTTGCACGAGGCCGCGTTGTGCTTCAGGGCGGTCCGCAGCTCCTTGCCGTTGCGGAAACAGTCGAAGACGTTGGCGTCCACGAGCGTCGCCAGGGCCTTGATCATCATCTTCATGTTCCAGCAAGGCAGGACCTCGAACAGCAGCTCCGTGGTGAAGGTCAGGCCGGTGACCGCGGCGCACCGCACCAGCATCTGGTGTGACAGGCTCATGCTGTCCAGCTGCACCAGCGAGGTTTCTGCGGGGGAAAGCCACGCCGCCGGCCGGCGCTCACTGCCCGCGGCGGGCCCATTGGGTCGGCCGCCGCCTGCCCCGCGCCCCAGCCAGCCCCGGAGGGGCTCCCTGCCCAGGGCCTGCCTCAGAGCGTGAGCGGGGGGCGCCGAGGGCGCGGGAGCCGCTCCCCAAGACGCACCCGGCGTGGGGGCCGGACTGGAACGAGACCCGCTGTGGGGTTCGGGTTCGGGGCCAGAGCGTGACAAGGTCTGTGGGGCGGCGGGAGGTCACGGTGGGCCTGGCCGTGGGCGGAGCGCGCCCGCCGGCCGCCAGCGACCTTGACTTCTGCGGCTGGCCCTCGTCTGCCCCGCACTGACCCCCGCACTGACCCCCTCGCGGCCTCTGCCTCGTTCCTGGAGCGGCCGCCGCCATCTCTGCGCTCAGGGCACCCGCCAGAGAGCCTCGAGCGCCAACTCCAACCTCTCGCCTAAGCGCGGCCTGGTGAGATCCCGGCCAGGATGCCCCTCCGTGACCTCCCCTGTGGGGACAAGATCTGAATCCCCTGCCCACAGAACAGTGCAGAAGCCGAGCCCACGGCCCTCCCACGCGGGCAGACGCAGCGCTTGAGCAGCAATGCTTTCCGAAGACCGAGAACCTGGAGGTGTCCCTGGTCAGCCTCAGACGCTTCCAGCTGTTTGTGGATGGCATGACTGGGAGCCGAATCCCTACCACAACACTGCTTGAAAGTCATTTTTCTTTAACGGGGTAAGAATACAGCTCGGATATAAATTCTACGCTTGCCATTTCTTATAAAAGTAAGTGGCAGAAAAAGTGTCAGGTTTCGATTTTCTCCCTCAATATTTGACTTAATTTAATGATTTAATGAAAAATGCACTGCACCTCATTCATTTACGCACTTGAACTAAACTTGGTTCAAATCAGATTCCAGAACATGCCCAGGGGAGCAGGCACTCCAGGTCAGAGGCAGAAAAGCTAAGCCTTCCACGGAGCTCTGACTGTGAGAGGCAACGCCACGCAGGCGGCCCCCGCAGTCCGCCATCTCCCTCTCTCCCTTTACGACAGCCACCCTAGAGAAGGGAAACGGGGGGCGAGGTCCTGGAACACTGGGCCCGATTTTCTTTACCTTTTAACGATGCTGGCGGTGACAAGTTTTTCAGTCTGACACCACTGGCGAGGGTACAGACTTCTTCACTTCTCTCCTCATAATTAGGGGTCAATATTTTTAGTTCCTCGGATGGTCTACTGAAATTCTCTGAAGGGAGATGAAAAGGAAGAACACATTGGGGTTATTGTCACCGTCTCGGTTTCACAATAAACTTCAAGGTGGGTCTCAAAGATTTTATTTGTCAGAGAGAGAGAGAGAGAGAGCACAAGCAGGGAGAGCAACAGGCAGAGCTGAAAAGCAGGCTTCCCACCGAGCACGGAGCCCAATGCGGGGCTCGATCCCAGGGTCCTGGGATCATGACCTGAGCTGAAGGCTTTACCCACTGAGCCACCCAGGCGCCCTTCATCCAGTATTTTGGAATAATGTTTTAAGTAAACTAATATAAGACAACCTAAATGTACTCAAAACGTTCTGCCCCACCCCCCAAAGCATGGGGAATCACTATTAGAAGTCTTCTGTAGTACATGCAGTTTAAGAGAAGTTTGATTCAAAGATCATCAGGGCGTATCTTGCAATACACACTAGGGTACACCGTGTGCACATTCAGGTACCCACGCTCGTATGCAAACGCACTCTGGGACACGGTACTCGGCTTACAACACGGTTATCAGAACGAGATATTTAAAGTGGTGAGGCTGGCGCGCACACTCTCCTGGTCACTGTGTGTCCCGATACTCACAGTGCGTCACTCCCTTACTCCCGCAGCCATTCGTGGATCGCCGTGGGCTGTGGCGTGGGAACGTGAGGGTGAGCACGGCTGGGCTCCTCACCTCCTGGAGGGAAGGTGTGTGCGGAGCTGCACTTCCAGGCGGGAAACGGGCCACGTGAGGGGCGCCACCTTGAGATGAGCCCAGTGTCACTAAGAGTGAGGACCCCCGGCGCACCGTATGGCCGGGGACAGGGACAGACATGAGCGGTGCCGCTTCCCACCCCGAGGAGCTCAGTGTCTTAGAGACAGACACGGACGTGCCGGTCAGGCGCCAGCGGGACGCAGGGGGTAGAAAGCAAGGCGCAGTGAGCTGGGAGCCCAGAGAGGAGCCACGGCTCCGTCTTCGTGGATTCCGAATGGCCTCGTGGAGCAGGACGTAGCGCGATGGCGCATAGGAGGAGGTTGTTTCCAAGTGGAAGAGCGGGGCCGACCAGGGCAGGGCACAGCAGCCGCAGACGTCCTGCAGGTGAGGCGAACGTGAGGTCGCCGGGGCCGCCGGCTCCAGCGCGTAGGGGGCAGGAGCCCCTCCAGGGCACGTGCTCTGGGGACATGGTTTGGGAGCAGACCGTGGAGGGCGTTTGACGTCGCACTGTCCAGTCTGGACTTGACTCGTGGCACACTCCCGGGACAGCACAGGTGCCTGGGAAGGGGGAGGAGTCGGCCACCAGCCGCTTCTCAGAAGGCAGCCCCGGTGCGGGTGGGGCAGGCCAGGGAACGGGAGAGGGGACACTGCGTAAGATCAGTCACGACGGGGCGTGACGTGGTACACGGCACAGCGAGGAGCCGGTCCGAGCCAGGCGGGGATGGAGCGGACGGGGTGTTGCCAAGAACCACGCGGGGAGACCTGGGAGGTGGTGGTGGGGAGGGCGGGCGCTGCCTCCGGGTCAGGCGGGCGGAGTCCGAGGGGTGAGCGGGTCCAGAAGACGTCCGACGGGCAACTGGAGGCGCAGCATCCGGAGAGGAGCGCGCGGTTATGGTGGGAGACGACGTGCCGGCAGACACCCACGAAGGCTGGGGACAGAGGAGTCCCTCGCGGGGAGAAGGAACCAGTTGGCGAAGAAGCAGGCTAAGGGCGGAGCTTGAAGCGAGTTGTTGTCGCTGAAGGCGCACGGACGGGAGCCACACTCACGACTGCCTGGTCAGAGAGGTGCGGCGGGGGCAGGACGGCAGGTTCTCCCTGAGGATGGCGAGGCCAAGACAGGGTGGACCGGGTGGAACACCCCAAAACAGCCGCATGTGAGTGCGCACGCGTGTTAGGGTGGGCCAGTGGCGTCCCAGGGCATGACGTGGTCCGTGCTCGTTCAGGCTCTCTCGTGTCCCTGTCTAGGACCCAGCAGCTTTCAGCCACTCGACCAGTGTCAACCGAGCACCCTGAGGTCTTAGGCATTGTCCTGCGGCCAAAGATCCCGGAGCCAGACGTCGCCAAGCGAAGCTCCTAAGCTCGACTTGCAACAGTAGCAGAGAGACAAGGAGCAACAGATACATAAATGCAGAGGCTAATGTCACAATGTGATTCAGTTTATGGCCGAAATAAACCTGGTGACAGAGACTCACAGGAAGGTCAGGGCCAGGGGGGCTTCTTCGGACAGACCCAGGTGGAGGTAGAGAAAGAAAGTCACGCTGGGCAGGCGACACCTGAGCTGGAGGGAAGGAGCCCTCCGTGGGGGGCGCCTGAGGAGGGGGCACGGCAGTCTGCAGCAGAGAGGAGCAGGGCCTGTGCCCCAGCCCTGGAAATGCCAGGGACGCAGCCCGTGCAACGGGAACACATTTCAGAGCACGGAGGAGGCCACGCAGGTCCGGAAATCAGGTCCTGGAGCGCTTCCCAGGCCCCGTTGGGAGGCGGCATTTCATCGTAAGCTCCGTGGGAAACAACTGAATGTCAGGTGTTTTTAAATCTTTTTATTTGGGAGTTTCAGACTTAACCAAAAGTTGTGAGAATAAGACTGTGTGCTCTCCCTTCAAATTCACCTGTTGACATCTTGCCTCATCCACCGCAGCCCTCGTTTTCTCTGTACGTTCTATTTTTCCTGGAGCATTTGAACATACGTTGAACAATTCATGTCCCTTTACCCCAAATGCTTTACTCAGTGTTTCCTAAGAGCGAGATCTTCTTACACAACTGGAGCACATTTTCAGTTTCAGAATATTTCACAGTGAAATAGGAACTTACTGTCCATTTTCTAATTTTGTCGAGTGATACAATAATGTCCTTTGGTGTTTTTTTTTTTCCCCTTCCAATATAGGACCCAGTCTAGGATCCTGTATTGTGAGTTGTTTTTTTTTTTTAAATTTAGGTGAAATTCACATACAGTGAACCATTTTAATGTTTCGAGGTCAGTGGCACGCGGTGCATTCACACTGTTTGCAACCAAAACCTCTCTAGTTTTAAAATTTTTCTTTTTTTTCTTTTAAAGATTTTATTTATACATTAGGGAGAGAGAGAGAAAGCATGAGTAAAATAAATAAGTAAAATCTTCAAAAAAAAAAAAAAGGATGTCAATTTGTCCCAAACTGATCTACGATGTAATATATATATATTGAAATTCTTATCAATATCCCTTCAAGGTGGCACCTGGGTCGCTCAGTTGGTTAAACAGCAACGCGGTTTCGGCTCTGGTCATGGTCTCAGAGTCCTGGGACTAAACCCCACGTCTGGCTCCACACTCCACACTCAGCAAGGAGTCTGCTTCCGGATTCTCTCTTTCTCCCCTTCCCTAGTTCACTGCCTCTTTCTAAAATAAACAAACAGATCTTTAAAAAAAAAAATCCCCCAAAGATTTTTTATAGGTACAGACAAGATTATTCTAGTGACTTATTTATTTATTTGAGGGAGTGGGGGGGAGGGAGAGAATCCAAGCAGACTCCCTACTGAGAGCAGAGCTGACTCAGAGCTCGATCTTGTGACCCTGAGATCATGACTTGAGCTGAAACCAAGAGCTGGACCCTCAACCGACTGAGCCACCCAGGTGCTCCCCGGAAAAGATCATTCTAAAATTCATACGGAAAGGCACAGGAACCAAATAGCTAAAACAAGGAGGAGGGACCCGTTCCTACGGCTTCGAGACTAGAAAGCCATAGTAATCAACACTGAATGGTATTGGCAAAGGGATAGACACACAGACCGATGCACTAAAAGAGGAAACCAAAACCCACCCACACAGACGCGTCCAGCTGACTTTAGACAATGGCGCCAAGGCACGTCAAGGAAGAAGATAGAGCCGTGTGACCGATGGTGCCCGGACAGGTGGACACACGTTGGGGGTAGGAATGGGAAGAGAAGGGCCTCAACCTAAGTGTCACACTTTACACGAAAATTAACTCAAAATGGATTACAAACCTAAATGTGAGATGTAACACCTTCAAGAAAAAGAAGACAGAGGAGGAAATTTTGACCTTTGTTTATCTAGGGATAAACAGAGTTCTTGGATTTGGGACTCCTGGGGGGCTCCGTCGGTGAAGCGTCTGTTTTGGCTCGGGTCGTGATCCCGGCGCCCTGGGATCGAGCCCCGCATCGGGCTCCCTGCTCAGCGGGGAGCCTGCTTCTCCCTCTGCCTCTGCTGCTCCCCCCCCCCCACTTGTGCCCTCTCTCCCTCTCTGAAATAAATACATAAATCTTAAAAGAAAAAAATTTAGATTTAACTGACTCATAAAGGGAAAAATTGATAATTGAATTTTGTCAAATTTAAAACACTTTGGTGAGAATGAAGACAAGCTACTGAGAGAAAATATTCGCAAACCCTCATCTGACAAAGGACCTGTATCTACATAGATTAGAAACTCTCAGAACTCAACATTTAAAACAACAACAACAAAAAAAAACCCAAACAATCCAATTAGAAAATGGGAAAAACACATGAAGAGATAGTTTCCAAAGAAGATGCAGAGATGGCAAAAAAAAAAAAAAAACCAAAACCCACATGAAAAGATATTCAACATCATTAGCAATTTGGGAGAAGCAAATTAGAACCGCAGTTAGATATCACCAAATACGTAAAAAAGGACTCCGTCTTAATCACAGCCGCAGAACGTCCAGGAATGTTCTCCCTCACGTAACGTGGAGCTCCCGCCTCAGTGTTACTGGCTTCGGGTGCCCCAGTGTCCTTCCGTGTTCTTTCCCGAGGCACACGTTCCCCCACTGTCCGGTCAACGTCTCTCACCGTCTGGATATTGGATACCGGCTCCAGCACCCCTCACCTCCCCAAACCTCCTGACCCTACAGGATGTCCTCTATGGAAAAGCCCCTGCCTGCCCGCTCTGCAGAAGCCTTCACCAGGAGACTCACTGAACAGGTTGTTCCAGGTCATATTGGTCTTCTCCTCAGACTCCATGGGTTGGAAAACGAGGACCCGGTGATGATCAAGGTTCTTCAGCAATTCCTCACAGTAAAACGGGATCCCACAGCTTCCCTCCACCAGGTACCTGCAGTAGAAACACAGCGACCTGTTTACACCGAACAACCATCTCTTAGGAAGGAAAAATATTTGACTGTAATCTAATTATTTGAAAATAATAGTATTCTCTATTTGTTTCCACTTGCTTTTCCTTTTTAGGGTTGATTTTTCCCTCTTTCATTTTTTAAAAAAAATTACATTTACATTTCTTCAAAGTATTTCAAAGCATTTGAATACAGCAATACATTCATTCAAAGATAATCTACATAATCAGTGTTGCCTCCCTTGCTCGCCTTATAAATAACCATATCGGTTAGTTTCTGGCTTATCTTCTCAATGTTTGTTTTTAAAGATATCAAAAAAGCACACAGATGTATTTCTTACCTAAAAGACAGCTTGTCACTCCTACTGCATGTTCTGCTACACCTTGTTTTTTCACTCAAGAATATATCCTGCCCGGGGCA
Source organism: Mustela putorius furo (assembly GCF_011764305.1). Lineage (NCBI taxonomy): Eukaryota > Metazoa > Chordata > Mammalia > Carnivora > Mustelidae > Mustela > Mustela putorius. Next base: position 1,592,118 of record NW_025421748.1, on the reverse strand, counting down.
CCTGGGTGGCTCAGTCGTTAAGCATCTGCCCTCGGCTCAGGTCATGATCCCAGGGTCCTGGGATGGAGCCCCGCATCAGGCTTCCTGCCCAGCGGGAAGCCTGCTTCTCCCTCTCCCACTCCCCCTTGCTTGTGTTCCCTCGCTCACTATATCTCTGTCAAATAAATGAATAAAATCTAAAAAAAAAAAAAAAAAAAGAATTTATCCTGCCCATCCCTCCCTATCAGTAGATCTTCTCATTCTTTTTAACGCTATGTAGCTCTCCACTGTGTGCATGTATCCTGTTTTATTCTACCTATCCTCTTAGAGCTGGACTTCTGGGTTGTTTTTAGTCTTTTGCTAACACAAACAATGCTTCGATAAAACTTTGTCCATACGTCTCTTTATAGCTTTGTTAATATATCTTTGAGATAGTTTCCTAGAATTGGGCTGCTAGATCAAAAGGTAAATGCACACATATATGTACACGTACACACAAAATGTACACATTTAGAGAGAGAAATCTGCACATACACATTCAGAGAGGGGATGAGCAAGAGGCGAAGGGAAGGAGCTGGGTTCATTCCTGGAGTTACTTTAAGTGAGACTTCGTCCCAGACTTCAGCAAAAGCAAAGCAAGCAGCAAAGCAAGCTCATTAGAAAGAAGGGACCACAGATACCAAGGTGGGTTGTAAGTGGCCGTGTTGTTAAGGGGACCACGATCTGGACCCCAGTGGGGGAGTCCCTGAGGAGCTTGGAGCAGTGGCGGAAAGAGCCCGCCTCCGGCACCTGCCGCAGACACAGTGATTCCAGCCGATCTTGCTTCGGCACAGGCTGTGTCTTTCAGGCTTACCAGCTGGCCTCTTGTGACAACCGTCGTGCCCTCTGTCACTGCTGATCAAAGGAGCGTGCCCACACCCAGCATGATGAAAGGGAAACAAATCTGATGTCGCTGAGCGAAGCGGGAGAAGCCGCGGCAGGAGGGCTAACCGGGAAAGGGGCAGCATGGTCCACCTCACCAGCCGCGACAGCCGGCTCTTTTGAAAGGTAGGATCCGTGGAAATGCAGAAATAGGCACCTTCAGGTGTGTTTTAAGAATCGGGATCAAGTCTGGATCTGGGGAACGGGCACGGGGGAAGAAGACCTCCAGAGAGAAGCAGGATACCCACGTGTCCAGTTCTTTGGGGATGCACCGGACATTGAGGTCCAGGCAGACTTTGTTGCGGATGTCCTTAGGCTGCAAGGCCCCGAGGGTCACGTAGGTGGCGTTCCTGTTCTTCATGATGGTGCGGGCCGCCACGCAGGGCGTGTCCGTGAAGGGAGACAGGGACATGATGATGAAGATAGGAACCGTCCGGATAAGCTTCTCCATAAAGGCCCAGGAGGCTGAGTCAATAAACTGGCCCTCATCAATGATGAAGATAATCCTTTCCTCTTTCACTGTCTGGACAAAATAGAGAAACAGAAAAATGCTGGAGGACTTTGGATTTTTATTCAAAAATTTGAAAAACCCATTCATGTATGGGTATGCATGTGTATGCATTTTTTTTCAACTTCTAAGATTTTGTTAACATGAGTTTTTAAAAACAAGTATCCACCAGTGTGGGGGTGAGGATGGAAGCGGGGAGCGGAGGGGGAGGGGGGACGGCACGGCGGCTCGATGGGGGAAGACTCTGTTCTGTTGGTAATGAAGCTCCAGGTTCATCCCGCCATGGGTTTCATAGTCCTCCAGGGACACATGGTCCTTATGTGGTGCTAAATTAAAATCTGTCCAACAAATTTGTACTATTTAGAGTCTTCTAGGAATTTGTGGCAGTTTAGACAGAGCTGGCTGGAACGGGTTCTTACTTTGTCAAACCCTCGTGTGAATATAATGCAAATTTTGTAGGGTAAAGTGGCCAAGTGGAAGTACCCACTACATTAGAAGAACTGATATGTGGGGCGCCTGGGGGCTCAGTCGGTTGAGCGTCTGCCTTTGGCTGGGGTCATGACCCCAGGGTCCTGCGATGGAGTCCCGCGTCGGGACTGGGCAGGGAATCTGCTTCTCCTTCTGCCTTCTCCCTTGGTTTTGCACTCTCTCTCTCTCTCAAATAAATAAAATCTTAAAAAAAAAAAAAAAAAGAACCGATAAGTTTACCACACATCATTTTAATCTACTGGCAAACAAAGATCTCTTGGGTTTATCTAATGGACATTTGCTCAACCGACATGTATGTATCCAACACACACTAACTGGGCACCGACTGGGCTGGGTGCTCCGTGGGCAGGGCTGAGGGAGACTAAGCTGGCCGGCTGCCTTTCCCTCACAGGTCTGCACTATTGCTCACGCATTAAGCATTTGTTATGCAGCCATCAGGGGTGCACAGAGCTGAGGATACGGCATTGAACAAAGTAAGAGCTCACATGGTCTCAACAGAGCAAGAGCCCCGCGGAGAAGCCCTCCCCACTCTCGGGGCTCCCCACAGCTCTTCCTTTCTCTTGGCTCCTTCTGGGAACACAGTTGGTTAACCCATTCTGCCCCTCCATGTCTTTACAAATGAAAGCTACTTTAAAATTTCAGATTTCGTAAGGCAATCATTATAAAGTATCACACCCTGTTTGGTTACATGAACTCAACAAGCCTACTCGTCGGGCCCCATTCTGTCACCAGAGATTTACTCTTCACTGACCTTGAGGACATTTTGATTAACGGGGAGGTTCGCGTTACATTTTTTTTTTTCTTTTAATTTTATTTGGCAGAGACACAGCGAGAGAGAGAACACAAGCAGGGGGAGTGGGAGAGGGAAGACAGGCTTCCCCAGGAGCAGGGAGCCCGATGCGGGACGCGGGGCTCGATCCCAGGACCCAGGGATCATGACCTGAGCCGAAGGGAGAGGCTTAACAACTGAGCCCCCCGGCGTCCCAAAGAGGCCCTGTTCTAAGCGTTTTACACAACCCTGTGACCCAGGTACTATTATTTCCCCTTTTACGGATGACAGACAAGGTAAGTCACTTGCTCTAGGTCACCCAGGCAGCAAGTGATAGGCCTAAGGGTTCAGATGTTGGTAGTCTGTCTACGGAGCCTACAGACCAACCACCTGGATCTCCCTGTGATCTCAAGCAGAGGGAGGAGGAGAGGGGCTGGTTTAAGAAGAGGCTGACCCCCGGGAGTCAGGAGCGCACCCTGGACCTGAGGTCTGGGAGGAGGAGGGGCTGTGGGAGGTGTGAGGTCACGGCTTTCACACTCTTCGAGGAAGCTCTGAACCCCTCAGGCCACCTCCCTTTGTCCCGCCCCAGCCCCATCGCTTGCGATCTGGTGCCCTTACTTGCTCCAAGATCTTCAGAAACAAGGTTTCCAGCTGCTTTTGCTTTTTTAAGGTGGTCATCTTGGAAACCTCTCGTGAAATAGGGAACTGCATAAAGAATTATGAGAATATTGAGCCTGGGAAAAAGCAGAAGGAGTTACTAGCTGTGTGGGCAAATCACTTTACCATTTGGGGCCTTCAAAGCATCATAAGCCTCACGTGTTAGACGGTTCATAACGTCCCTTCCAGCCGTCTCCCGTATGTCGCTGAATCTGACCGACACAGGACATGCCAGGACATGCTCCGTCTCTGCCCTGGCCGTTGCCTGCAGGAGCCCAGGGGCTCTGTGCCCGGCCTCGGCTAGTGCAGGGGTGCTCTGATGGAGACGTGAGGCGGGCGGATCCGCAGGGGCCCCGTGGATTTTCTCGGCGTGTGGAAGGTGGACGGAGGGTGGCAGCTCCCTCGGGGAGGGTTGGGAGCCGCTTCCTCGTCACCCAGACTCTCCGCATGAGAAAAGGGAAAGAGGACCCACGGCCAAGAGACGCGAAGTCGCCGACCCCAGGCGGCAGCCGCTGCCGGCGCCCACGTCTCTGCTGCGGAGACGCACTCCCGCCACTCGCCTGGACGTGGAAGAGGTCGTTGAGGAGACAGTAGAACTTCTCGTCCAGCAGAGTCTTCACTTTATTTTGGAGGTTGGTCTGTCGTTCTTTATAATGTTTACAGGCGTCCAGACCCAGAACGTTGGCCATGAGTATCTGGATGGTATAGAAGTTCTGATGGAAGCCGATCTTGGTCAACGCGATAGCAATGGTCCTGTTGGTGAGAAAACCAAGCAGCCCAAGGGAACACTTAAACACATTTTGTGAAAATAATCAAGGCTGAAGGAAAGCTCTGGCTCTTCCTGTTCAGTTGCTACAAAAACAATTCCCTAAGCTGTCTGGAAGCTGTGGTTTACTCCTGCGTCTGACGCAGCTCCTCATCCCTCCGTGTCCCGGAGCCCTCCGACGTCAGCCTAGCCATGTCCTCTTCTGCGGTCCCACGCCCACCACGTTGCCCCAACCCCGCAGACTGTCACCCACACTGCTGAGAAACCTGTCTAGCACCACGACTCCGTGGATCCCTACCACACACCGGTGCTGGACCAATGCAAATCCTCTCTCCCATTTCCAAGTTTTCGTGGCCCCCACTGCAGCGGCTCCTCACAGCCCTGTCCGATCCCTGCAAATCTCCGCTCATGTGCAGCCTCCTGGAAACCCTCCCCGGTGCCCTGACGTTGGGTCCCAGACCCCTCTCTGTCATAGGTTCCCAGTCCTCGCTAACACACTTCCGTCAACCCCACCGCAACCTGTTTTCACTCTTCCTCTCCTTCTCTTTCGTGAGAGCTCTGTGAGGGCGGGGACCGGATATTACTCATCTTGGGGGCACTGACGCTTGTCATGGGTGACTCATGTCCCCCCCAATTTCATGTGTCGGAATCTTAGCTCCCGGTACCTCGGAGGGTGATCTTCCGAGTGATCTTGGAATAGGGTCGCTATGGAAGGAATTATGTAAGTTAAGCTGAGGTCATGCTGGTATAGAGAAGCCCCTAATCCAAAATCACTAGGGTTTTTATGAGAACACAGACAAGGCACAGGAGAACACTATGTAAGGATAAAGGCAGAGACTGGGTGATGCTACTTCAGCTCTAGGAGCACCAACATTTGCCGGCCAACTCCTGGAAGCTGGGAAAAACCCATGGGACAGACCGTCCCTCAAGGCCGTCAGAAGGAACCAACCAGCCTGCACCTTGATCTCAGACTCCGAGCCTCCAGAGCTCAGAGACGGTACATTTCTGTTCGTCAAGCCGCCCAGGCCGTGGTGCTGTGTACGCAGCCCCAGCAAAGCAATTTAGCTCTCAGCTGTTCCTGGAACACGGTAGGTCCTCGGTAAGGGTCAGGATAAACGAATGAGGAAGTGTCTCCTCGTTATGAAATCTCCACTGTGACAGTGGAAGAGGAAAACAGCTTACACTAGTGTACGGTTTATAAGCAGACACCATAGTCCTCGTCTTAGTCACCGTCACTGGTCACTCTACCGAACACCACAGGGCCCCTGGCCTCAAAGTGCCACGTGGGCTGTCCCAGTGCCCTTGTGACATTCCTCCTACGGTAACAGCTGGACGGTGTGAGAACCTTAGCTCTGCCTTCCAAGGGAAAATCCAGGGGCCTGGCCTTCTCCATCCCCACTCACAGGGCTAAGTGGTTTGAACTAGCGGTCCTCTGGCGCTGGCCGGACACCTCTCTGGGCTTGTTCTTAGATCCCGCCCAGCCTTGCTCTCAGGGTCCGTGCCGCCACGCTCCCACTGCACACCGGTGACAGAGAGTGGCACCCAGGACCCGGCTGGCACCACAGCGGCATCTCAGGGGTCAGCCCAGCTTCTCATTTCTTCGTTCAACATTATTTATCGTCAATTATCTGCTTAGCTCAGAGGGTAGGACACCCCATAACTGACAGGTTGTGGGACGGTTACGTAGGACACATGACAGAGGGAGAGGGGCACTAGGGTAAATGAACCCTTTAAGGACATTTCTCTGGGTTCCCAAGAAGTGGTCACTGCAAGACACCCACCTGTGGTTCTCTCCTTGGGCCAGATACTCAATTTCCATAAGTATCTGGCTCTTCCCGTATCCTGATGACCCTTCGTACATTAGGACGCGGCTGCAGTTGGACACCAAAAACTCCTTCATGGTGCACATGAAGTACTTGATCTCCTTATCACGTCCTGTTGTTTTATTTTGTAAAAAAAGGAGCAAACCTAATCAACATAAAATAATCTAGAAACACAAAAAAAGCACATAGTGATACAACTTCTAAAAATACCTTTGGAATTTCCATGGAATTGTTCATGAACTTTCTTGAGATCCTGTGCACTTTAAATATTTTTTAATCTTTCTCTGGAGCTTTCCAGTTAACCATGTAGTTTTACAGTTTTGTTTGATCCCCACAAGCCATGAGGACAAGTACTTTTATAATGTTCATTAAAATATCCATGTAGCTTTAGCACAGAGAACCAAGATTCAGTGTGACCAACTGCTTAGATTACACAACAAGAACTCAGCCAACATTATCTGGCCCTGGAGCTTGTGTTCCTTTCCTTTTTCTTGTTTTCTGTAACCCACTAGAAGTAAATCTCCAGATTTTTACATCGGAAAATAAATGTATTAAAGTTAGGGTTCCTATATTGAACAATTACAGATACAGTATTTTTTTTTTATTTCTAATTTTGTGAAAGAAACTTGCTCTTTATCAATGAGAAATTATCCTTATCCCAGAGCCACTAGAAACATGACTAGTGTTAAGAAAATTCAATTTTTGATCTTAAAAAAACACTTTTTTGATTATAGTTTTGTTGACATCTGTGTTGTTGGTGAGCATACAATTTCATTTACAGGAGCTCTTGTAAGAGAAGGGCATTCCTATAGCCCCAACTTCTGACAGTCTCTTTCTGTCGAAGCTAGAGCTTCGAGGATAAGGTATGTGAGCTTGATGTTTGCCTCTCACCGATGGAATCAGGGAGAAATCGTATACTGTGCCACCGTGTTCTCATATGACTGCCATATTGAGTCCTTGGTCTTGCCGAGGGGGCCTAGGACTTCCTTTTGCTGTCACTCACTACCACAGTGAGCATACCCTAGGCTGGACAGTAAAGCCCCGGAGGAGGGGGAGTGGGCATTCTTCCTCCTTTCCGGCCTTCGGGAGTCTGGGGCCTGGAGTTACAAGAAGTGATCAGACTCTGAAAAACGCCTGCTGCTGACCCTCTGCCATTCTTTTAGGCTCTGCTGAAATCAGGATTCTGACCCAATGTTCCCCCACAGTGTGGGACGGAGCCTCCTCCTCATGGTCCTAATGCAGTTGGGCCCGGGATTTAATCTATGATGATGCTTTTAGGGATGTTCAAGTCTAACGGAAGGAATTCGCAAGTGTTCTTAGAAATGGCTGTCTTCAGAATCCACGGGCAGATCTTTAGGAGGGTCTCTCCCCAGAGGGTATATCCCTCCCTCGTTTTATGTCCACTTCCCTGTGAGGTCTAGTCCCAAGTCAGCTTTCTTAGGATAGGGTCCCTGCCACCACGAGTCACAAAAAGATCACTGCCACTGCCAGATTTAGATCACAGATCTAAATGTAAAAGGTAAAACAAAATTTCCGGAAGAGAATCTTAAAAAAATTTTTCCATGACTATCAGGTGAAGAAAAATGTCTAAATAGTATACGAAAGTCCTAGCTATAAGAGACTGGTAAGCTGGATTACATTAGAATAAAATGTCCGAGGGGTGCCTGGGGGGCTCGGTTGTTAAGCCTCTGCCTTCAGCTCAGGTCATGATCCCAGGGTCCTGGGATTGAGCCCCGCACCAGGCTCCCTCCTTGGCGGGAAGCCTGCTTCTCCCTCTCCCTGTCTCTGCGGCTCCCCCTGCTTGTGCTCTCTCTCTCTCTGACAGAAGAATAAACACAATCTTAAGAAAAACGTGCACACACACAGAGAGAATTGAAAGGTAAGTGCAGAATGGGAAAAGTTACGTACAGGAAAAACAAGAGACTGTACCTATTTTTAGGATATACAAAAAATTCGAACAGATCTATAAGAAACAGAACCTAATTGAAAAATAAATAGCAAAAGATCTGTATAGATACTTTATAAAAGATGATGTCCAAAGGGCCAACAAACACCTGAAAAAGGAGCTCAGCCATATCAGGGACATACGAATGGAAATCACAAGGAGACGCCACGATATACCCAACCGAGCCATTAAAATCAGAGACTGTTAAAACTAAGTTGTTGGTAAGGACAAGGAGTGACCAGAACTCTCATAATAACCCTGCTCGTCAGAATATAAACAAATACAGGGGTGCCTGGGCGGCACAGTGGTTAAGCTTCTGCCTTTGGTTCGGGTCATGATCCCAGGGTCCTGGGATCGAGCCCCACATCGGGCTCTCCGCTCGGCAGGGAGCCTGCTTCTGCCTCTCTCTCTGCCTGGTCTCTGTCTGTCACATAAATAAAATCTTTAGGAAAAAAAATATAAACAAACACAGCCACTTGAACAATCACTTGGCATCTCCTAGCAAAGCTGTGCCCACCGTCCTGACAGCTTCCTGGACACTCACGCCCAACAGAAACGCGTACGTGTGTTCACCAAGAGACAAGTACCAGCATCTTGACGGCAGCGTTTCCCATAGAAACCAAGAACCGGAAGCCACGGCAGGGTTGCACGAGGACGAAAGGACTAGCTGCGGCCCGTGTACAAGACGGGCTGCCGCGGCACGGTGCAGACCAACGCACGAGCCCTACACCCGCCGCCGCAGGGCAGTCTCGCGGCGTAAAGCTGGCTGACGGGAGGCGCGTGTGGTGACACGTCGGCAGCTTCATTTACAGGACGCCCCAAACAGGCCTGAGTCACCTCAAGTGTTAGACACCTTGGGGCGCTGTGAGGGCCCCCGGAGGACGGCTATTTTCCTACTGCTTTGCCTGGATGGCAGTTGTAGGGTCATTCTGTGGCAGCTCAGTAAGTCGCAGACGGAACGTTGCTGTATTTTCTGTGTGTTTTGTCATGGTTCGATAAAGAAGGTCAAAAATCAAGGCCCACTACCTACCCAGCAGCGGGTAGCCCTCGTCCCTGCTGCAGATGAGGTACGCCATGCCAAACATGCTGGAGCGGAAAAGAAAAGAAGTTAGAGTCGCAACAGGGAAATGCCGACAGCGCGAGTATTTCATTCTCAGCTCCCGGAAAGTCTCCTTTCCCCTGACTTAAGGGTTGCAGATGCCTGAGGCCGGAGAGCAGAGAAATTCTTACCTGGGAAGAAGGAGCCCGAACAACTTTGGAGCCTGGGACAGTTTCAGTAAATGCCTGTTGAGTCTGCACTGGTGGAACCAAACCTCTTTCTGGGGAAACCAGTCACCATGACGGGACTCAAGGACACGCACGTGGCATACGGCATCACAGCCCAGAAAGCACCACCGGGCGCGCAAACGGCAGCGGCCCCCTCCCTGGCGAGCCCACGCTTTGTGCCTCTCATAGCTCCACGCGCTCTGCATATATCATCCTTGACTCCTGATGAAGACCTCACCAAGACAGCACAAGTATGTCCATTTTACAGAGGAGAAAACAGAGGTGCAGAGAGTTTAGCTTGCCCAAGATCCCACAGGTAGTGGGGACAGTGCCAGGAATACCGACAAAATCAGCATCAAGCCGCCGGTGCCGGCGCTTACCCAACGCGTATCACTTCTTGTAGGAGCCTTTTCAGGCAACGGGACCACTGCCTTGCCAGCACTACTGTACTGTTTTGTTGTGTCTCTGTTGCAGCATATGCAACATACAGCTGATTTTGTCTACTGCATACGCTGGCGCCTCCCTATGAAACTGAGTTTGGGGGCAGGCACCAGGCCCGGTTCATATTTGCACTTCTTCACTCTCGTATTTGCAGAAATGGTACAGAAAAACTTTGAGGCGGCCAGTCTTGGGATCCGGTAGTCCTGGCTTTCTGGGGTAGACGGACTGATTAACGGCCACCCTTTTTCACCCCTACCTGTGTCTGTGCCCAGTGCTATTCACTCTGGGCTCGGCCTTGTGCATGCTTTGCCAGTGCGATGTTACCAGCCCTGACACAGGGACTGGAGACATGCTTCGGTGTTGGGCTCGCTCGCTCTCGCTCTTCCCATATTGCTGCGACGACATGCCTGGCGTAGGGTGATGCAGGCTGAGACACACAGAGCCAAACCGTCCCCGCCGTGTCACCAGACTCCACCCTTATCCCCCCTGACATTGTCCTGGATCGGCCGACGGCCTGCTGAGCCCCAGGCATGGGAACAAGCCTAGTCAAGATCAGCCAAATCCAGCCCAGATCGGCTGAACCCACATATTTGTGGGACCAACAAATGTTTATTGTGGTCTCTACTAAGCCACCAAGGCTTTGCAGCTGCCCAGAACGCAGCCTTACTGTGCATTTCTAAACCCGGCTTTTCTCATTCCTTCAAATAGCGTTTTATTGATGGTCTGCGCATGTCATGTGCAGCACCGCTCCCGGGAGTACAAAGGTCCGTAAGAAAGACTCCTTGACCCAGCTGTAGCCCTGACTCTGTGTCTGGCCGCTGAGACCTGGGTTCTAGCTGACACGGAGAATCGATACCTTTCCATGTCCCATTCACTCACTCACTCATTCACTACTGTCGGTGCCCGCTATGCGCCAAGCCTGGGAATATAAAAATGAACAAGAAATAGCCAGTCTCTGCAAAGAGCCCTCAATGTAGGAAGTGAAAAGCCTATCGGGTCAGTAATTGTGCGGGGTACGTGCCAGAGAGGTACATCGAGGAGGAAACATTGGGCTGCCTGGGCTGGACTGGGCCCTTCCGAGCCAGCCTCACGGAGGAAGAGATCCCTGAGCTAGATTTCAAAAGTTGACTGTAGTGTCCCCAGCAGACTGGGGATGGGGTGGGTCATGGAGAAGACCATCTATCCAGACAGCCCAGAGAAGGGGGCACAGGAGGAGCCAAGCTGGAAAGGCAGGGACTGCTCTGTGCGTCATTTCGAGGAAAGTGAACGTCATCACAAAGATGCCTGGGAGCCACTGAGGGGTTCTGAGTCCCCAGTGACACCCACACGTCTAAGCTGGGCTCCGGAGGAATGTGGCTCACTGCGGGCCGGCAGGAGCAGCCATCTATTACTCGCTCTAGCCCCATCGAGGCCTGGCACATGGTTGACATGACCAGTAAATACTTCATGGTTGGCCACTGTGTCCATCTGGGTCCAAAGAGATACTCCAATGAGGGACTCTGTTCTGTTTGCACAACCTGTGGAGACTTGCCCGCCAACGGTCAGTAATGAGGGTAGAATGGGGTCCTGCGCCATCTACAGAGTCAGCAGGATAGAGAAAGTTGAAGGATTTTGAAATCTGGGCCTTGGTCTGGGGAAGGCATAGATTTTAATTTCATAACTTGGATTCAGATCTGACATGGGCAACCAATGGGTTCTGTTTTGGTTTGGTGTTTTTGCTATCTTAATTTCCCCACTTCTTTACCAAAAAGTACCACAAAATCCACGCCCCACACTCACACTTTCTCATTAAGCCCCAGACACTGGTAGACCGGTCCCGAATCTGCAACACCCTTCATGACCTTCTTTGGAAGCTCTTTGAAAAAGTAGGCCGGGAGGTTGCTGCCATTGTAGGTGACGGAGTCACACGTCACAATCCCTGGGTAGTACATCATCATTCTGGCCGCGATGTTGACTTTCTGGCCGATAACTGAAACAGAAAGGAAGACGGCAACGACCAGGGAGAAAACAGCCATTGAACAATTAGAATGTGATCCCCAAGGGGCATCTTCAATCCTTACTCTGTTGGCCTCTCATGAATGACACAGAAGTCCTGCCTTCGACCACCTTCATTCTGCCCACGGTTTTTAAAAACTATACAGGGAGTTAACCTGATTAGCTGTCCACACAGTTTCTACCTCTCCTGGGAGGCCACGGGGACAATGTGGTCGGAGATTAAAGGGTCTTGAATATGGAGAAGGTTCTGTATGGGCAGTGACCACAGGCCTGAGGGCTCTTAGATGAGCCGCAGCTCGTGTTCTGCTACAAGACAGACAAGCACAAGCTTGGGTGGGAGACACTGACCTCCCCATGAGGCACAAAATTGCAACTTTTCATTCCATTTTCAAAATGAATCACCTTCATTTGGGAATGCCTTTTTTTTTTTTTTAAGATTTTATTTATTCATTTGAGAGAGAGAAAGAGAGCATGAGTTGTAGGAGGGGCAGAGGAAGAGGGAAGCCCGATGCAGGACCCTGGGATCATGGTCTGAGCCAAAGGCAGACGTTTGACTGACTGAGCCACGCAGGCGCCCCATTGGCAATTTCTTAAGATTGAGTAATTAGGGCTAGGAGGGGTGAGTGTGTAAGACAGAAGGGTAATACACTAGTGTACAGGCTGAAGGGAGCCATGCAGCTTCGATCCCCATCTCTATCTGTATGTTAGCAAATTCCCTGGGCAAGTTAGTAGTTTCGGACTCTCCCATGCTTTCAATTCCTCATCTGTAAATGGGGATGTAACAGTGTCCCCCTCAGGGGACAGTTTATAAGATCCGTGAGTGAGGACACCCCGGTGGTTCAGTTGTTAAGGGTCTGCCTTTGGCTCAGGTTATGATCTCAGGGTCCTGGGATCGGGCCCCCCATCGGGCTCCATGCTCAGCGGAAAGCCTGCTTCCTCCTCTCTCTCCGCCTGCCTCTCTGCCTGCTGTGATCTCTGTCTGTCAAATAAATACAATCTTTTAAAAAATTGATTATTAAAATTTAACCATGCAATAAAGCACGGTATCATATCTCCATACCTGTCACCCAGCCCCAAAAGCCCCAAACTTGTGGCCAGTCCTGCCCCGTCTCCACTCCCATCTGCTCTGCACCCTGCATTATTTAAGAAATCCTATCAGACATCGGTGGTTTCAGACATAGCTCTTCCAGTATTCTAGAGGTTTTGTTTCTGAATATCAAACGGTAATAAGGTAGTAGGAGGGAAGTCAAAGCAGCGAAACCACAAGATAACATTTACTTTCTATTTCCTTTTGAGATTTGTGTTATTTATCAGGAATAGCAATATCCTTAAATTTCTTTAGGATTTTTTGACGGGAATTAAGAGGTGTAACTGTCTCATGTTAACAGCCAGCGACTAGAAAGTCCCCTCATTCTCGGCCTCATTCCAGGCTGAGAGCCCCCACTACTCCCTCGAGCACCACACATCTGAGAGTTGTGCAGAGCCCAGAAACGCGCGCTTTGCCAGCGTCGAGCTGCCAGTGGGTGAAGCTACAGGGCTCGGTTCCTCCTGAGGACTATGTGCTCTACAGGGCAGGGCCCACGTGTCGCTCCGCTCCATCCATCCTCCCACAGAGCTGGGGCCAGGTGCGGGGAGGTGAGCTAGCCCAGCACACCTGTGTACTCGTGTCTCACAGAGTGTCCGACGATCCCGCAGAAGACGATCCCGCTGGCCACGCCGATGGAGACAGTACTGGGGCCCGGAAGAAAGCAAGAGAGTTGTAAGGCAAAAGGGAAAGAAAATGGGCAGAGAGACCGTGGGGAGGGCAGCAGGGGGCGGGCAGGGAGGGAAAGGGTTTTCAACAAGTAACTCTTCCACGGCGGGGTCTAGGGCCACTGGACAGGGTGGTCTAGAGCTGTGAAGGGGGGATGGTTTCAGACACAGAACTAAGTCTTTAGAAGTGATAAATCAGTTCACTTTTCTGCTATTTTTAAGTATTCATCTGGGCCACTTTTCTAGAAAAGAACCTCTCATTGCCCCAAGTGGACTTTCAATGGAGAGTGGCTGTGGCTGGAGGTAATTTAACTATCTTTGCTGTTGCTCGAAAGAACAAAGTCATTATTTTGAAAGGAGGTAACTCAGATGTAGTATGTGGCATCAAAAGCTAACTTTGTTGGTTCCCGAGGACGGCTGCATATACAGATGACTGGGGGCTGACACGGCGGGGATATTTAGAGCCGGGGGTGATACGCGTTAAAGTCGAGCTACAAGTTGGGTCCTTGGGGTGTTCAGGTTAGATGAACCCCAGGGCCTGGGCTCTCAGGCAGCCAGGGCTGGGGACAGTAACCCTTACTCATCTTAACCATTTTACTGTGAGTAGATCATCTGGAGGCCAGATCAATATGTAAATTTCCAGCCCAAGGACTCCTTGTATCTCCTAATTATTAAAAATCAGTGCAGGTGTCCAGCTCAGCGCCGGTGGCTCAGCCTCTACCAAGAAGTAGGCCAGACCATCGAGACACAACCCCATTCTGTTTTCTGGCAAACCTACTGCGTTTTGACTTTGTAAGGGTGTCCCTTTATCACTGCACCGGGGCTGGGTCAGCCCTCAGTAGGGAATGCAGACAGCCTTCTCCTCACTTCCTGTTCCCTGCCCTTGTCTTCTCTCTCCCTAGATACTACAAAAGGCTCAGGGACCACTGGATGGGATCAAGGTCAACACTCACCGGATTTTGTGAACCTGAGAGCAGAAGTCAAATATATCCACGGCACTCTCCAAGGCATGAGTGACCTCGTCAGGAGCCTTTTCCCCAGGGAAACCAAAGACACAGAGGAAGGAGCAGCCCTGTGAGGGAGAGAGTCAGCGAACACAGCATGGTGACCTTTAAAGGGGACCAGCCAGAAGGCCTGGGGGAATGTGCGCAGCAACTTTCCCTGTTGGGTCCCACTTCATCATGATTTCTCTCCTGCCTGTGTTCTGTTTAGTGAATGTCCTCTGACTTCTAGAGCATCGCCAGCAGCAAGGGGTCCAGCCCGAGGAGAGCTCGCCTTTCTCCAGTGCGAATGGGTTGTCCTGGGCTACGGGTGCCCCCACCTGCCTCTTCCCCTGCCTCCAAGATCTCCTGCTACAGGGTGTTAAGCGTCTGTGTGAGAAGCAGCACAGAGCAGGGGGAGGCACCAGAAAGTCTGTGTTCTCAGGCCCCTTCACGAGTGCGGAAACGTGGGCGGCTACACTCTGCGAACTTCAGTGTCTCAGTCTGCGAAGGGACGAAACGCAGAGCCGCCGAGCTTCCTTCGGCTACTAGGAGGAGAGTGTGTGCGCACGTGTGTGTGCGTGTGTGCGTGTGCACATATATAACTTTGTAAACTACAGTCTATGTAGACGTTTGTAACCTTGATGTTCTATTTGTAAAGGTAGGTATCACGTATCCGATGTAAACTTGAGCTACGGTTACACCTGGTGAGCTATAATGTTCTTCTCAGCTATTGTTGTTATTCTGAGGGACAAAGGCTTCCACGGACGCAGAGATTAAGCTCGGAAGCTCGGGTCTTAGTATCAATCCCTTAAAAATTACCTCAGTCAGATCTGTTGTCAATAATGGAGGACAGATTTCAATCTATGTCCAGCCTCATGAAATGCAAAGGAGAATGCCTTCATCTCCTCAGGCCTCTCCACAGAGTCTAAGAGTCCGATCCTCGATCCTCGCTGGCCCCGGGCTCTGTCGGGGCCAGAGGGAGGAAGCCCTGCTTCAGGGCGGAGTGAGGACTTGGGTAGCCCTTGCTCCAGAGAGTCCCATAGTGGAGGACGGAGTGTGCGGCGGTCATCAGGCGCGCTGCTCACGAGATGCAGACACGCACGCACACTCACACGCACAAGCGCACACATGCATGTGCACGCACTCACACACACGCATGCATGCGCGCACACGCACACACATGCATGCGCGCATACTCACACGCATGCATGCGCGCACACTCACATGCACAGGCGCACACATGCACGCACACACACGCATGCATGCACACACACGCACATGCATGCATGCGCGCACACTCACACACTGCATGTGCGCACACTCACACGCACAGGCGCACACATGCACGCACGCACACTCACACACACATGCATGCACGCACACTCACATGCACAGGCGCACACATGCACGCACACTCATGCGCACATGCACACGCGCGCGCACTCACACGCGCACATGCACGCACACTCACTCACACACATATGCATGCGCGCACACTCACATGCACAGGCGCACACATGCACGCGCGCACACTCGTGCACACGCACATGCGCACGCGTCCACACACACGCGGAAGCCCCGGAGATGGGGAACCCATGCTCGCCAGCGCGTCCGAGTAATGGGTCAGTCACCCGGTTCTCCTCCGACGTGATTAGGGGCGGATTAAAAACACCCCGAAGCAAACAAAACCAAACAGAACACCCAGAAGCTGGAGGGGCCGCCCCCAGCCCCTGCCTCGCTCCCCTCTTTGCCTCCCTCCCCACCCCCACCCCGTGGAGCTGGAAGGGGCACCTGAGGGTAGACACGGCGGTTGCGGATTATGAGAAACAGGCTTCGGGGTGAGGTGGCTCCGGACACCTGCCCTCAAGGTCCTGGCGGCCTCGGCGCCGCAGGTGCACCTGCCCGGAGCGCGCGGCCGCCGCACAGGCTGCGTCCGGGTCAGGACCAGACGGCTCTTTCGGGGTAAAAGCGTCCCCCCTCTCCCCTGCCGAGGGGCCCGCCCCGTCGCTCACACCCACCTTGTCGAACATGAACACTTTGTTGATTTGGCCTCGGAAGACCCTCAGGACGGAGCTGATGTGCACGCAGGCGTCCTGGATGGCCGAGCCGATGACCTCGGCCTTGTCTTGGTCCTTAAACACCAGGTTCACAAACACGATGGTCACCGGGCGCAGCTCAGACAAATAGCCCCGGAGCTGCTTGTCGTCGATCTGGGGAGCGGAGAGCGGCTGTCCTCAGCGTGCGTCCTTGGCACCCGGCTCGGCGTCCCAAACCCACCTCCACGTCGTCACTGGGGAGCCCCGCAAGGCTGCACTTCTCGGAATCGGGGCGCAGCACGGCAGACCCGCCCGCAGCGGAGCCGCGGACCCGGAGCGCACCGTCTCGGCTCTCCAGGGCGGCGCCCACGCGGCTGGTGCGCACCACGCCCTTGACCCCTGCCGGTCCCTGGCGCCTGGAGGGGCGTCGCAGTCCCACAAAGGGTGCTGGTCCTGTTGGCGCTCTCGCAGTTTAGGGACAAGAACAGCGTGTCACTAACCCAGCCTTAAATTTTCACAGCCTGGGACTGTCCAGGACATTCTCCTGTTCTATCCCACTTTATCTTCCAGTGAAACAAAATCAGATTATCCCCCACTTCACTGGTTAGATAACTGAGACATGAAGCAACACTACAAGCTTCCCAGGGTCACAGGGAGCCCAATCTCCAGGCCCCTCGTCCAGTGCTCCATTTACAACTCACACCTGCGGCCGGCCGTCTGTTTCATCCCACTCTCTTCTGCTCCCCACGTTCGGCTACAACAGGCCCGGGGAAAGGAGAGAAGCACATTCCCAAATCGTGCCTGCTTATCACCATTCTTGAATTTTGTTAAATTAAACACATAGCAAACCAGTGGGGGGAAACCATTGCAGTTTCTCTCCAAATAGCACAAAACTGTCCGAGTCGCCATTGACAAAAGAGGGAATTGTGCATAGGGAACCCTGCGGTCATGCCTCCTAACTGGCTGGGACAGTCCTGGTTTTAGGTAATTTTATACTTTTCATAAAAGATGACTTAATCGGGGAATGTGGGTGGCTCAGTGGGTTGGGCTTCTGCCTTCAGATCAGGTCATGATCTCAGGGTCCCGGGATCCAGCCCCACACTGGGCTCCCTGCTCAGCCGGGAGCCTGCTTCTCCCCTCCCTACCCACCCACTCATGCCCTCTCTCTCTCTCTCAAATAAATGAATAAAATATTTTTTTAAATTTTATTTATTTGACACACAGATTGAGAGAGAGAGAAAGATCACAAGTAAGCAGAGAGGCAGGCAGAGAGAGGGGGAAGCAGGCTCCCTGCTGAGCAGAGAGCCTGATGCGGGGCTGGATCCCTGGACCCTGAGATCATGACCTGAGATGAAGGCAGAGGCTTAACCCACTGAGCCACCCAGGTGCCTTGAATAAAGTATTTTTTTAAAAAAAGATGATTTCATAATGTCTAATGAATCAATGTGATAACTTTTCTTCAATAAATCACTAAATAAGAAATTAATATTAAACAAAGATTTAAAGATGAAATCGAGCAAAGAAATGAGTTCAAAATGATTCCACTGGACTGTGTGCACCTCTGAGGATCTCTGTGCTGTAGGTGCAGTCTGGGTACTCTGCCTGCTTTCAGCTCCCCCAGCTCTATCTTGTCAGCCGGTGTTTGTCATGCCTCCCCACAGCCTTCCTGCTGACTCATGGAGTCTAGCTTCTACCCTGTTCCTGGAAGCCTTGTTCTCCGCTGGTTGCAGCTAACAAAGCATAGTGTGTCCTCTCTCCTGGAGGCAGGGAGGGAGGGTTTTCCGGAGCTTCAGAAATCTCAGGGGACCCGCAGTGGCAGGGATGGGAGGCAGGGCTTTCAAATTGGGCTGAAGGCGGAGGGTGAGTTTGGCTACCACTTCCCGCTGGGAAGGCACCCGTCCGCTGTGCAGGCTTGCCGAGGAGTTCCTCCACGACACAACTGCATTTTGATGGAATTAAGGGTTAAAACAGGCATGTATCAGGAAGATGTACAGCCTGTGCAAAAAAATGTAGGATTCGGACAGAACAAGGTTCAAATCCTAGCTATGTCTCTTACTTTAATAATCTCGGAAAAGTTGCTGGTATCCTTCGAGGTCTTGGCTTTCTCATATATAAAATGGGGATCAAGCTCTCCAGCAAGGACTGTGAAAGATCAACACGTGACAGCAGAAGGCCCGGGCTAGGGTGAGTGCTGCGGGTCACACGAATCAATACGTTTAAGGAACCCTAGATCTAAGCCAATAAAAAGGGGAAATTTTAGGGGGGGAAGGTAGTTCTGGGCATCATAATTATCTGTATTGTTAACTCCCAAAGCTCAAGATGAGGTGAGTCAGTGACTGAGAGAAACAGTGTAGCAATATGCTAATTCATTTGAGTTCTTTCCACTACTGTTTAGACAAAGGGTGGCCACATGTTCTTGTTTGCTGGGAAAAAGTTCCCATTTGCCCAGTTGTATAAAATGCACAGTCCTGGTTTATGCCTGTAGTCAGAGTGTAATTATGAATAATGCCTCCTTTAACTCTTAAAAATATCCTGATTTGAAGAACAAATTTTGTAATCTCCTATACATGGAGAACATCAGCCCCATCTTCTTTTAGTTCAATGAAACATTTTACTGGCTACTGGTTTTCTCGATCTTTCCTGATGTCCAAGATCCCTGATAATAAAAGCCAATGAATCAAATGTGCAGATACCTGCTTCAATATGCTTTCCATCACATACTTTTGCAGGGACATCTCCAGCTCAGGGTCGGACTCCAGCATGCACGCAAGCCTCAGGAGGTCTAAGAGGGCAGAAGGAGGGGCAGGATCAGAAAAGCAAGCGTGGTTCTGCAGAGCTAGAGACAGGAGTCTCCCTGTCCCCGTTCCCTTGGGTGGTGGTCTTCACAGTCCAGTCAGGGACTTTGGGACACCTCGTGGCCAAAGAGAACCAAAGGAAGTCCAATGAGCGATTCTTTGAAGTTGCAGGTTTCCCCGAATTCTGTCACATGGAGCTCCAAACCCTGTTACACTTGTCATCATGCTTTGGAATGTGGGGAGACTTTTCCTTTCAGACCTGAACTAAAGCCATGGCCACAGGGGATGCGGATGGACAGACGGGAGAAGGACGACAGACGGAGGGGCTGACAGGGGAGAGGGAGGAAGATTCAGGAGACTTCGAATCTCTGGGCTTCTCGCTCCCAGTTTGATAGCAACTCGTTGTGTGAATCTGGACAAGTCACCTCACTGCCCTAGGGGCCCCCCATTTCCTCATCGGGGAAAATGGAGGTTGACGGTTTTATACTCAAGAATAGAGTAACAGGGGGGCGCCTGGGTGGCTCAGTGGGTTGAGCCGCTGCCTTCGGCTCAGGTCATGATCTCAGGGTCCTGGGATCGAGTCCTGCATCGGGCTCTCTGCTCAGCAGGGAGCCTGCTTCCCCCTCTCTCTCTGCCTGCCTCTGCCTACTTGTGATCTCTCTCTGTCAAATAAATAAATAAAATCTTTAAAAAAAAAAAAGAATAGAGTAACAGGTGGTGGTAGGAATGAGCACGGAGAAATAAAAAAATAAGGGAGAAAAAGTGCCGAAACGTTTTCAGCACGTAATAGGATAACAATGGCGCAAACATGAGATGAAAAATAAGAAGTCTGAAAAGGATATAAATTTAGGAGGAAATTCCATTTAGCCCATTCACTGAATACATCTCAAGCCTACTGTATTCAAAATACCCTGCTAGGCACTACGTGGGAATAAAAAAGTAATGAGGAAGCGTGGGCAATTTCCTGGAGGCACTTCCTCACTGGGCTTCCAAACGTTATATGCGTGGAAAGGCCACACAGAGAAAGAAAAGCTCAAATGGGCGAATAGATCGTAAGGAGGAAGAAGTGGTCAGTGTGAGGTGGCCAAATCGGGGACGGGGTCACAGGAGAACTAGACAATTCTACTGCATCTTGAATGAATTCTGGCATCTTTCTAGAAGGACTGAGGAGGGCATGCCTAGCAGAGGGATGGTGTCAGTGAGAATCAAGCATGAGGACGGGGCGCCTGGGGGGCTCAGTGGGTTAAAAGCCTCTGCCTTCAGCTCAGGTCGTGGTCCTAGGGTCCCGGGATCGAGTCCCGCATCAGGATCTCTGCTCGGCGGGGAGCCTGCTTCCTCCTCTCTCTGCCTGCCTCTCTGCCTACTTGTGATTCCTGTCTGTCAAATAAATAAATAAAATCTTAAAAAAAAAAAAAAAAGAATGAGGACAGTGCTTTAAAGGACTGGTGAAGATTCCAGCCTGGCTGGACTCCCCTGGGAGTACTAGAGATTAAGAAATGATGATGGGGACATCGGCTGGGTAAGAGCCTTACTCTTGGTTCCTGCTCAGGTGGTGATCTCATGGGTTGTAAGATCGAGCCCTATGCAGGGCTCTGTGCTCAGCAGGGAGTGGGCTTCAAGTGTCTCTCCCTCTGTCCCTCCTTCCACCTCTCTCTCTAATAAATAAATAAATAAATCTTGATTTATTTTTATTTTTAATTTTAATTTTTTAAAAAGATTTTATTTATTTATTTGACAGACAGAGATCACAAGTAGGCAGAGAGGCAGGCAGAGAAAGAGGAGGAAGCAGGCTCCCCGCTGAGCAGAGGCCCGAGGTGGTGCTTGATCCCAGGACCCCGAGATCATGACCTGAGCCGAAGGCAGAGGTTTTAATCCACTGAGCCACCCAGGCACCCCTAAATAAATCTTTAAGAAACAGGAAGAAGAAATGATATGGAACAGACTATGGAGAGAGACAAGGGAGCAGGAGTTATTATAAAGGTCTAGGTTAGAGGCGCCTGGGTGGCTCAGTGGTTAAAGCCTCTGCCTTTGGCTCAGGTCAGGATCTCAGGGTCCTGGGATCGAGCCCCGCATCGGGTTCTCTACTCAGCAGGGAGCCTGCTTCCCCCCTGTCTCTCCACCTGCCTCTGCCTACTTGTGATCTCTGTCAAATAAATAAATAAAATCTTTAAATAAAATAAAATAAAGGTCTAGGTTATCACAGAGGCAATGTGACAGAGATGTACGTGTGCCTACGGGAAAGTAAAGAATTTGGCTGGTCCTTGTTCTTGGTACCTTGGTACCTAAGTCTCTGGAATTTCTCAAGTGATGGGATTGTCTGTTCTTCTTGGACCTACAGACCACAGCTGGGTTTTGGCCAACGGGGTCTCAGGATGGGGCCAGTTGTGCTGAAAAACGGCAAGTGCGTGAGGAGAGATTTGGGGCTTCGAGCCGTGTGGTATGAGCCTGACCTCCGACCTCTGACGAGGGCCACGAGCCTGAAGAGTGAGTCTCATCACGTGGCCAAGGAGTCAATCAGTTACGTCTACTTAGCCAAACCCCAATAAAAACTGAACCCCCCAGAGGCAGGGTGGACTGGTTGTGGTTGGCGATCACACAGCGACATGCAGGAAGGGTGATGTGCCCTGAGGACACAGAAGCTCATGGCTGGGAATCTCCAGATTTTACCCTAAGTGTCTCTTGATTTGGCTGGTCCAGATTTGTATCCTTTACAATAAAACTAAAATCGTGAACTTAGCTGTTCCCTAAGATCAATGAGTCATTCTAGTGAATTATTGGGAGCCCTGGGGGAACCCCTACATTTACAGATAGTTGGTCATAAGTTCAAGTGGCCTGGGGGTCCCAGAGCTTGCTGCTGGTGTTCAAAGTTGCCGGGTTGGGGGGAGGGGGCTTGGAGAGCACGTAACCTGTGAAATCTGTGCTAACTCCTGGTGCTTACCATCAGAATTGCATTGTGATACTGCAGTGCCCAAAGTGAAGCCTGAAGAGGCCCTGTACTGAAGACACCAGTAAGACCTAGGAGACGCGATCAGGTAGAGATGGCTCAAGGGATGTCCCGTGGACCTTCTCCATCTCTGGAGATTTTGGGTTCTTGGCCTTTCTTGGTCAATTCTGCAACAGTTTCCGTCCTGCCCAACCTCCTGCCCCATGACATACTACAGCTTAGTAAAAGTATTATCTACTCTTTGTAATGTTCAGGATATCTAAGACCCGTGCAGGGAAGGAGGAGGATTCAGACGTGCTCCTGGAGTCCCAGTGCGCAGGAAGAAACAACTATGGGAGAAAGACGAGTAGCTCAGAGCTTAGACAGGGTCGAAACCAATTCTTAGGCGCAAGCTTGTGGTGCTATGTCAGCAAACCAAGACTTCAGGTACTGTCACGTCCCTGGAAATGCCCCACTTGACCAGAAATGCAGTCTATCTAGCCAGCCAATCCCCAAATGCCAAGCCAGCTTCCAGCTTCTCAGCCCAAACAAGGTTGACCGTGTGGCCCTAAGCAGCTGGAATATTTTCTACTTGTTGCTTCCTTGTTCTTTATTGCTCATCTTATAAAAGCTGTCTTCTGCCCCATTTTGCAGGTCTCCTAAAGAAGGATTTGCATTTTTTTGTTTTGTTTTTTGCGTCACCTAGATTGTCTTTAACCATTTTTTTTTAATATACTTTAACCATTTTTTAACAACATGTTAATGTTGGAGTACCGGTTTGGCATTCAGTGGAGATGACCCATGGGCAGGTTTTTGAGTCTAGAAATCAGATCAAAGCCTGGGCTGGATTCTGGCAGTTAGGGCTGGATCTTATGTGAGGCAAGCAACTAGCAAGACCACGAGTAGTGCCTCCTTAAATTTCGCGCCCGAGGCTTCTCCTTTCCTCACCCTAGGCTCAGTCTTCTGGGAGTCCTAGGAACGAGGAGCACGGATGAATAGAACGGATCTCCAAGAGGTCGGTAGGAAAGACTAGAGGGTCAAGGACAGAGCCCTGGAGGAACCAACATTTAAGGAACGGGAAGGAGACGGAGCAAGGGCAGTGGAAACAGGTGGCTTAAGGTATAAAAGCAAAACTGAGAAAGAATATTCATGAACCCAAGGAAAGAGGAGAAACTCGTGTCCATAAGAAGAGAGTAGTTTAAGGCCAACCAGCTAGGATGAGGCCTGAAGAGAGGTTACCTGCTTCAGTAAGTTGATGGTCACTGGTGGCCTTGATCTCAACAGTCTCAGCAGATGGGAGAAGTGGCTAGAAGCTAGATGTCACCTACTCTAGACGCTAGAGTAGGTGAACACATGCCCCTCAGGCCCATGCAATTTTCTTGCAAGTTTCCCGGGTGAACAAATAAATAAGAAGAGAGGAGGAGGCACAGACATACAGATGACTCTTGAGAACTTTGGTGGTGAAATTAGAAGGGGAAAGTAGGGTTCACAGAGGTTTTATTTTTCCTTTCATCATGGGGCAGACCTGCACCTGTTTAGATGATGAGGGGGAGGAGTCATTGCCAGGGCCTGAGGAGGGTACTTGGAATCAGCGTCCTGAGGAATGGGAAGGAAGTCTCTCTTGTGTGCTGCTGAGGACCAGGAGCCATAATGAGAGCCAGTTATAATAGAGCCCTGGGTGTTGCTAAGACCCTACTGACCACTGGTAAAGGCAAAGGCTCTTGTCCATGGAGTGTACTTACTTTTGTGGTCACCAGAAGGATAATAATTCATGAAAGTCATACACTTTGTGAAAAATTCATCAAAATTAAAAGTAGAAGGCGGTTTTAAGAAATTAACCTAAATAAAGAAAAAAAGAGAGAAGATTTTGGTTATTCCAAGGGTTGTCTGGTCCTTTGAATAGAATTTCTCAGCAGAAAGGGAAGGAAGTGTGCTTCTGAATGTCCAGGACAGGGTAAACAGAAACTGCATACTTAGACAACAACAATCTTTCATTTGGATTTGATTACATTAAAATATTTCTGATTATTTCATAAGATCTCAAACTTCAGTGTGTACACACAAGGCCACACTAGTGGCTCGCCTGCATACTTTTCCACTCTTAAAACTTTCTTCTTTCTTTCCTTCATAACATTTTAATGTAAATAAGACCCAGTTAAACCATCTATCATTTCTTTCTTATATCATGAAGATAAAGTTGGACAAAGGGGGCTGATGCCCAAAAAAGTAGTAGGCGCATCCCCAGCAGTAAGAGTCACCCCATGGGAACCCTGTGCTGTGTGGTTCCTTGAGAATGACACAACCTCGGCTCTATGGTGTTCTTGCCTCCCAGCCCAAGTGAGTAACCTTAGTCCAGGAACGAGAGAGGATCAGGCAAAACCAAATGGAGGGACATTCATCAGGATGGTCAATGCTCTTACTACGTATCAAGGTCAAATAAGGAAACACTGAAGAATGGCCATCGATTGCAGGAGACTGAAAACAACGCCAAAACGCAGTGTGCGATCGGGGATAGAGTGCTGGAATGTTCCACTGAGAGCCTCCTGTAGGAAACTAGTGAGGTCTACGGGAGGCCTTTTTTCAGCGAACCGTCGTGCTGCTGTTGGTTTTCTGGCCTCGACCGCTGCACTCTGGTTATGGAAGATGTTAACCTCTGGGGAAGCTGAGTGAGGAAACTCTGTACTAATGTTGAACTTTTCTGTGAGTCTAAAAGTCATGAAGATTCAAACAGTTTCTGAAGGTATAAGGAACGATCCAAGAAGTCAGGCCCTGTTAGCCGGCTAGGTCGCGCGGCCCGGGTGCAGGCGGAGGGCGGCCGGGTATGGGGTGCACACTGATGCCCGCCGTGGGAGAGCCTCCCGCCTGCGCCGGCGGCTACCCCGATCTCCACCTCCCGTCGGCCTCGAGGTCCACTCCGGTTCTGCCTGGGCTCAGCCCTGCCGCACACGCCCGGAGCCCAGTTCTCCGACTGGCCGCGCCCCACGGGCAGGCCTGCTTGTAGCCCGTCCTCGACCTGGGCGCCGAGCTTGCTGCCGGGCGGGGCTGTGGGAAAAGTCCCTTCCCGCACTGGACGGCTGCCCCCACGCCCCTCCTGTCCTCACCCACAGTGATCCCTTCCTGAGTCGGGACGGTGTCGAGTCGCGAAAGCGACGGCCGATGGCAGCCTCAAACGACAAGCCTCCGCTCCCGGGGAATGAGCAGGAGACTCGTCCTCTGCTTCCCCAGGGCCCTGGCTCCGCCGAAGGCCTCCAAGCCCGAAGTCCACCTCCTCAGGTAGCAGAGAAGCCTAATCTCCTCCTCTTGAACGCCCGGCCGTGGCTCCTGGACGAAAGCCTGTCAGCCTCACTCAGGCTCCCGCCCAGGAGCCTCGCAGGACCTGCCTTCCCAGTGGCTTCCCGGCACAGACTGACAGAACCTTCTGGAAGCGGCCGCATCGCACCTACCTTAACAGCCCTCTGATCCGGGATCCTCTCAATTTCGATCATGCTCCGGTCGCAAAGCTGCCAGCAGTTCGGTGACAGGATGACGTCGTTCATCTGTGCCATGTTCTGTGCCAGGCGCACGTCCTCCACCGCCTGCCCGATCACCAGAAAATAGTTGCGCGTTTCGTCTCCGAAGACCAGCATGGTGATGTGGCCGGCGGCCAGCCCTGGCGAGGGGCAAGCAGAGGAAGTTTCTGGGTCAGTCCCCGGCACAGTCCGAATCTCGTGTGACGGTCCTACCTCAGAGCAGATGCCGTTTCTGGGACTTGACGGGGGTCATCGGATGCGTCTGCCGGCCCAGACCTTCCGAAACTCTTCTTCCTCCCGAGCTAGAAACTCAGCTACTGGTTTTCACCTTCTGGTGACGCCTCTCGCTCTACATGGCCCTCTCAGTCCCCAAGTTATTTTATCCCCTTTTGAATCTATTTGTACTACGGAGCAACAGAGAACAACTTTAGTAACTCCTTTTGGAGAGGGTCCGCATTTTCTGCGGCTGCGGCTTTGACTAAAAAGACACCCTCAGGGTTGAATGTGAGGCACCAGCCAGAGGGGAAAGGTTGGGGACAAGGAGGAGGTATTCTGACAGTCCGGGCCCCACCCCTTTGGTACCAGAGCCACAGAAGACAGAAACGACACACGTGCGAGACGCTCTCTGTGAGGGCTGAGGTGAGCCACGGTTGTGTCAGCCACAGTAACAGCAGCAACAGCAGAACACGGGTTAGTTTGCAGGGTGCTTAGCATGGGCCCGGCGCTACCCGCGGAGCTCACGCTCCCGAGTTTGTAAGGCCTGCGAGGAGGCTGTCAGGAGGAGCCCAAGTTCCTCAGGGTTCGCCCAAGGCTTAACCGCTGGGGAGGGAGCCCCCACTCCTGGTTAGCCTAATTCCAGAGTCCAAGACGCGACGGGTGGGCTGAGCCCCTGCGCTCCACAACATTCTGGGTTTCCGCTCAGGGAGAGATGCCTGGGCGTGGGGACCCGCTCCCAGAAGGCGGGGGCGACTCTCCGTTCTCGGGCCTCACCAATCTTGACGCGCACGTCCAGGCCTTCTTCAGCCTCCTGCGTCTCAAACAGCCCGTGGATCTCCAGGCTGCACTTGATCACCACCGTGATGATGTTCTCCAGCTGCCTCCGCTCCACCTTCCACAAGGCCAGCAGCGCGTCACCTTGAAGGGACAGACACACCCGAAGGCTTCGGAGCTGCCCGGGCGGGGACCTGTTTTGTCGGAAATCTGTCCGGACACTCACTCCTCGAACATGCCTCCAGCCAGCCCCAGCCTTCTCCGAGGTGCCGCCTCCGTTGCGGCCCAGGCACCCCCGCACTCCTCCCTCCCCCCACCTCAGCGAGCCCCCCTACCTGCAAATTTTAAGATGTCTCCTCCAAAAATTAGCACTTCTGAGAAAAGAAGAAAAGGTAAATTAAACTCCAATTTCTTCATCTTCATCCATGGAATAGAAATTCAGTCAAGAGATCAGTTCGGAGACTAAACTTATCCTAGAGAAGCGTCACACACGTCACTCACGCCCGCTGAGCGTGACAGAGCGCAGCGCACGGCACTAGCCGGGCGCGTGCTCTGTTCCCGTGAATGGGAAGAGGCAGGAGAGAAGCTGGGATTTCCCGGGAGGCCTGCAGCAGCGACCTGCGCCCGTGACAGCGGGACGCTCTTGACGCATCAGGACACGTCTTCGGAGGGGGCGTGAGTGGACGCGGGGCGGATTCCACGGAAGTGAGAATCAGGGAACTGGGAAACCACGACGGTCAGCTCGGGTTTTATTACCAACCTCCCTTTCCTTTAGGCTTTACGACTGAAGTGGGCGTTTTTTGCTCTTATTTATGCCTCACAAATCTGTTGAGCTCTGTTGTGCTGAGTGGGACACAAACAGGAATTAGACAGTTTCTGCTTTTAAGAAGCATTAACTTGTGTCTGGCGTGTGATGTTAGCCCATCAGCCCGATGAAAGACTAGACCCTGAGTTTACCTTAACAGAGTAAATATTTTTCTTCATGAATAGTTCAAATTAAGGTTACAAACAAGATGGTAGGCGGAGGTTGAAAAGTCAGTTGTGCCTCTGAGTTCGTCATTAGAAGACAGAGCACTAATGAGTTAGTAAAACTCGCTTGTTTTCGTCATGACGACATCTAGGTTGTGGCGACGCTTGCTTTTTCGAGTCACTGAATATAACCGAAGTTCTTTAAAGGGAACCTCAGAGTCCGTCTTTCAACTGGTGCAAACCCTCTCTCCCTTAAACAGTCTGCGTTAGTGAGGTGTGATTACTTTCCTTCCCTCGCGCTGTATTGTATTTCAAGAAAGACTGGTTTCTTACACATTTCATGAGGAAAACAAAGATCGCATTCTATCGGGTGATAACCAAGAAGTACAGGAAGACGGTCAAGGAGACATACTCAGGTCGGAAGCCCAGGGGCACTCACTCTCCACTATTGCGCTGATGTAGTGGTTGAGGATCTCCACCAGCTGCTCGGCCCCTCGGTCCATGTACATGGCCGTGCTGAACTTCTCAGTCATGGCGGTGAACCCTGTAACAAATGTCCGCCTCATTTCCTCGGCCGCTTGGAGGAACCAAACAGCCAGGGAAAGAGGAAGTCACTGGAGAGCACTGAGCCCTAGCTTTGAAGAACGGGCATGGTTTCTTCTCCACGGCCTTCGGCTGGTCCAGGTCAACCATGGGGCCTCCCATTGACGCTTATTATTTTAGGGGTCAGGAAATGAGGCCCGCTATGTCTGCCCTCCAGATTTCCCAGCCTGTGCGGGGATGACTGCGATTCTTCTAACCGGGTAGAACTTCCATTCCATCGTAATGAAAACACAGGAAACGGAAACATGTCTGAAGAGGTGACACGTTTACTGCTAAGACGTAAACAACACCTGCGGAGGTCAAGTGTGCCTGGGCTGTGCGTGGGGCTGGGGAGCTGGCCTCGATGAAACTGGGCAGAGACACGGAGCCTGAAGTTCCAGGCCTGGGCCTGGGGCATCTCAAAGGTTTGCCCATGACTGGACCTGCCGGGGAAGGGAAGACGCAAGGGCCAGCACACAGGCTATCCCTCCTCCCTCCAGTCTTCCCCGCAGGAACACCTCCTCTAACAGTGTGGAGACTCAAAGAAGGCACTGCACGGTGCCGGCAAGCCCAGGGTGCTCACCCACATCAAAGATTCCCTCTGTGCTTGCCTGAAATATCGACAAACATCAGGACTCCATCAAAATAATCCACAGAGGGTCGCTCTGGAGAGAAGTCTCCGTAGACGATGAGGTCCGGTAAGTGAGCCGCTATCCGGACAATGGCTCGGTCCTGTGATTCTTCTCTTCTGGAGCTCATGTTCAGGGCAAACGTTCAGGAATCTGTGGTCACAGCAAACTGTCCTCAAGTAGACCTTCTACAAAGAAAAGCTGAGGAGACAGGGGCACTAGTCACTCCGTCTCCGCTCCTTGGGATTCTGTCCTCATGGTTCATCGTCTTCTCTCCCTCCCTTTGGTCCTCATCCCTCTTCCTCATTTTTGAAAATTAAAAAAGAGAAGCGCCAATGTGGGTTTACGTGGGTGAACATTTACATAAAGGTGAGAAGCAAAGCACCGTATCACACACTAGCAAGTAAGTGTGTATTAAGGTACAGTCTTAAATTACGAGAGGGAACAAATTCAAAGGGATGAGTGTGCGTAGGGCTTTAAACTGAAAGTTAAAAGGCAAATGTTGAAATTTTAATTTACTGCCCAGTTAGTTCTAAGAAAGACCAGAATTTCCTAATGCCTTCTTTTAAGCTGTTGGGGTCAATTAAATGTTCATGCCTGAATGCTGTAAAAATCATGCTCTATCCCCGTGAACAGAAATGGCATACCCAACATTTTCGGAGCAATCCAAGTTCCTGGAAGAAGTGATACAGATCTTCTTTTTTTAAAACATTTTATTTATTTATTTGACAGACAGAGATCACAAGGAGGCAGAGAGGCAGGCAGAGAGAGAGGAGGAAGCAGGCTCCCTGCCAAGCAGAGAGCCCTATGTGGGGCTCGATCCCAGGATGCTGGATCATGACCCAAGCCGAAGGCAGAGGCTTAACCCACTGAGCCCCACAGGTACCTCAGTGATAGAGATCTTAAGAGCGTTAAAAGGAAAAAAAAAAAAAAAAAGGAACTGTTCCTGATTGTCAGGGAGGAACTGGTTGGTAA
Source organism: Mustela putorius furo (assembly GCF_011764305.1). Classification (NCBI taxonomy): domain Eukaryota; kingdom Metazoa; phylum Chordata; class Mammalia; order Carnivora; family Mustelidae; genus Mustela; species Mustela putorius. Next base: position 1,562,416 of record NW_025421748.1, on the reverse strand, counting down.
TTTCAACCAGACACAGGTCATACTGGGGTATGTGAGAACATTGGAAGGAAAAAGTGAGATACATAACATCTATCATAGGCTTAAGAAAAACATTTAAGAAAAAAAAAGGGAAACTAGTATATTTAGCAAAGTCTAAAATGTAGAGAAACCTCTAAAATTGAGTACTAAATATTAAGTATTGAATAACCTTTGAAAGGAAAAGCCCTGGCAAACTCAAATATTAAGAAGTGAATAAAAGATAGAGATATGTGCACCTTAGGTTTAAAAAAAGAGGGGGGGCAGCATTTAAAAATTCAATAAAAACCATAGCATGTCTAGGAACAGCTAATAGAGAATCAAATAAATAAATAATTGCAGATCGCGCATTTGGAACGTGTCACATGAACTTACAGGGGGGCGCAGAGCACAGAACCCCCAGAATGAGCTGGAACGCAGGGAAAATGCAGAGGTTAAGAGAACTTAGAGGGAGTTTTAGGCTTTATTAAAAGCAAAGAAATTATTACAAGAGGAATACGGACAACATTTCTGCTGTCTTCACTGTGGAGAACTGAAAAGCACAACAGAGATTGCTGAGAAAGAACTGAACTCCAAGCTAAGAAGGTAGAAATAAAGCATCCAGTCACTTCAAATAAACCCGAGTAGCCAGCCCCGGGGAACCTATGCACACAGACACGAAGGATGAACCGATGCAATTGTGAGAACAAGAGAGGAAAACTGGAGATGGCCACTTTCTTTCCTGCATTTCCAGAGATGAGGCTACAGAGCACTCGGACTGGTAAATACAATGTATCCATCAGCAGAAGCTGGCTTTGCTCCATTAACAAATACTCCAAAATGACAGTGGCTTGAAATAATAAAGGCCTATTTCCTGTTCGTTTCTCCCTTGTCTGTCGTAGGTCGTCTGAGGCTTTGCTCTGTTACTGCCTTCACTCTGGGACCTTCCGGACAGCAAGATGAGGATTTGCTGAAGAAGATTCATTCTTCTTCTTCTTCTTTTTTTTTTTTTTTAAATTTAAACAGTTTTGTTTGTTTTTTAAAGATTGTGTTTATTTACCCTACGCGGGGCTTGATCCTAGGACCCTGAGATCGTGACCTGAGCCGAAGGCAGAGGCTTTAACCCACTGAGCCATCCAGGCGCCCCAAGGGCAGACTAATTCTTAACGTGTCCTCTCGGAAGCGACATATTTCTCTTCCACTCACAGGACACTGGCCAAAGAAAATTATGTGAGCATGATTTCCCGTAAGTGTGAAAGTACAATTTTATGGTGTGCAGTGGGAGACAGAGTGGGAATATTTGTAATAATTCAGATATGTGCTGGTAGGTGAGCACTTAGATCAGCAAGAGGTGGTTGAAAGGAACCAGACTCAAAGGTATGAGCGAAGTGATCTCCTTTTTTGAAGAGTTATTAAACTTTTGCATCAAGAGAATACTGTAGATAAAACATATCTCAACTTTAGCAAGGCATTTAGCCAATTTCCCACATCCTTGTGGGTAAGATACTAAAGTTTAGGTGATAAAAACATAGTTATCTGTTAACGTAGTCAACAATCTTACCTAAAGGCTATTGATTCATGTTCTATAGTCCACTCAGAAGGAAGCCTCCATGGGCAGGCCAGAGGCCTTAAAGATACAACTAGAGAAAAAGTCAATGTCCTGAATACAGAATCAGGATCCTAAAAAGATTTTATTTATTTATCTGACAGAGAGAGAGAGAGAGAGAAAGTGCACAAGCAAGGGGAGTGGCAGGCCGAAGGAGAAGCAGGCTTCCCGCTCAGCAGGGACCTTGATGTGGAGCTGGATCCCAGGACCCTGGGATCAAGACCTGAGCCAAGGGCAGACGTTTAACCAAATGAGACAGACACCCAGGTGCCCCAAGATCTTAAAATATCTTAATTGACTGAAATAATAATAAAATTTCAGAAGAACAAAGGCGAAGTTCTATATGTAGAATTTTAACGAAATCAAATGCATTAGCATATGGTGTGCTAAACTAGATTTACTGCAAATTCCATGCTATCTTATATATATATTTTTAAAGATTTTTAAATTTATTTATTTGACAGACAGAGATCACAAGTAGGCAGAGAGGCAGGCAGAGAGAGAGGGGGAAGCAGTCTTCCTGCTGAGCAGAGAGCCCGATGCAGGACTCGATCCCAGGACCCTGAGATCATGACCTGAGCTGAAGGCAGAGGCTTTAACTCACTGAGCTGCCCACTGAGCCACCCAGGCGCCCCCCCATGCTATCTTTTAAAAAACACTTTTATTAAAGCATATCATAGGAAAATGAATAATTCATAAGTATACAGTTTCATGAATTATTATAAAGTGAACCACCATGTAGTTGCTACTGATATCAAGAAAGAGAACATTACCAGCACTACGGAAGCTCCTTTCATGTCATGGCCCAGGCACACCCCCACTCTTCTTCCCCAAGGTAACCCCTTTTCTTTTTTTAAGATTTTTACTTATTTGGCAGAGAGAGACAGACACCAAAAGAGGGAACACAAGCAGGGGGAGTGGGGGAGGGAGAAGCAGGATCCCTGCTGAGAAGGGACCTCAATGCAGGGGCTCCATGCTGGCACCCCGGGATCATGACCCGAGCTGAAGGCAGACTGAGGTCAATGCGCCCCCCCGGGCGCCCTGCCCTTCTCTTTACTTCTAACACCATAGGTGACCTTTATCAGTTTTTAAAGTTTACATAAATGGAATCATACTATATATACTTTTTCTCTAATGTTGGTGATATTCATCCGTGTTGTATGTATATCAAGAACCTTCCTTTTCAGTGCTGTCTAGTACTCCACCAATTGATTACACCACGAGTACTTATCCACTGTACTGCTGACCTTTTGGCTGTTCTCAGTCTTAGGCTACTAGAAATAATGCTGTTAAGAACACTGCTGTACATGTGTGCACTGTGCTTGGGCATCTACTTAGGGGTAGAGTTGGTGGGTCACAGGACACACATATATTGAACTTGAGTGGATCCTGCCAGTCTTCCAAACTGCTTGTACCAATGTGTGCCCACAAGCAAGATATCAGACTTCAGAAGCTCTGTGTCCTGGCCGACACTGAGTCTTTCACAGTTTCAGCCATCTTGGCAGGTGAGTGTGTGTGTCTGTATGTCTCCTTGGTGGTACTCATGATATTAAGCACCTTCTCATATGCTTTTTGGCACTTGGGCTACTATGAAACCTGTTAAGGGACATGAGTCATGTTCAAATCTGCTTGGAGCACTGGTTAGTTCTGCCCCCTTTGTTTAAAGGTCAATAATGAATGATGGGAGAGATTGGAAATGTTGTCAGGAGATGATGACATTCGGGTGAAATGCCGGTTATCTTCAAATATTTGGAAATGTTGTGAGGAAACAAAGAGACACAGGTCCCTGTGCAAAGTCTAACGCAGGCCCCCACTTTGCACACACGAATCCCTCTGCTTTCGCCCTCAGGCAGGGACTGAGTGTGGCCGAGGGAGAACAAAGTTCACAAGAGGGTTGAGGAGTGAAGGCTGGAGATGTTTCCTCAGCAGAGTGTCCGTCTGTCAAAGCACGGGTGACCCTGACCGCACGGCCGCGATGCTCCGAGAGGGCAGCACAGGTGTGCGGAGCAGCCACAGCACCGAGGGGGGCTGGAAGAGAAGCCAGGGGGCTGGCGCTCCGTTCCCTCTGTGGCCACCGCTCATGGACTGCTCAACCGTTTTCTCTGCGGCTACCATTTGCGAGACAACCAGAGTGAGCAGGTGGTCACTGGTCACCCACAAGACACAGGACATCCAGCTGAGCTAAGTCTTAAATGAACGCTGCATAATTTTTAGATATACATATATTCCAAATGTTCCATCTTCTTCAGCAACCTGCCCCAGCCTGTCGGTTCCGGCCAATACCACCCCCTCCGCAAGTATGCAGTGCGGGCTGCCTCGCTTTGGTTTGAACACCATGTGGAAAGTGGGTTAGATTTATTTTTTGTTGCTCCAAAAGGAGGAGCCAGGGTCAATGCTGGCAAACTTAACATGTAAACTCCCCAACTAGGCAGTGTAGGAAGCACTAGCTTTCCTTGGGAAGGGCATAGCTGTCTTGCCCGCAAGGTTGTAGTGATTCTTACATTTAATGGAAAGATGATAGCTAAGATTCCATTCTTTTAAATAAGGTGATCTGAGAACTTAGACAGTTTTTTAAAAAAATATATTTTATTTATTTATTTGACAGAGACAGAGATCACAAGTAGGCAGAGAGGCAGGCAGAGAGAGGGGGAAGCAGGTTCCCGCGGAGCAGAGAGCCTGATGCGGGACTCGATCCTAAGACCCTGAGATCATGACCTGAGCCGAAGGCAGAGGCTTAACCCACTGAGCTGCCCAGGTACTTGTAGTTTTTTTTTTTTTTTTTTTAAGTTTACGACTACTAGGCAAGGAAAGCAGATGCATTTGGCCACTAAGATGACAAATGTATGAGGGAAACTAGAGCAATAAAATAATTTGTCGGGGCGCCTGGGTGGCTCAGTCGTTGGGCATCTGCCTTCGGCTCCAGTCATGAGGCAAGGGTCCTGGGATCGAGCCCCACATCAGACTCCCTGCTCGGTGGGAAGCCTGTTCTCCCTCTCCCACTCCCCCAGATTGTGTGTTCTCTCTCTCGCTGTCTCTGTCAAATAAACAAAATCTTAAAAAAAAAAAAAAAAAGAAAGAAAATGATTTGTCCATGAGCTGAAGAGGCACAGACATCCGGGACGAAGACCTGAGTCTGTCTTAGGAACACTCATAAAATGGCAACAGAAACTTTCTATTTTAGAAGAGTAGATGAATATTTACATGTGACACATACATTTCAATTTACTAAGACCTCTTCATGTGCAGCATTTTACATAGGTTGCCTCAAAACAGCACTGTGATGCAGCCCCATTCCATAGACAGAGAAACTGAGGTTCAGAGAGATTAATCTGCTTTAGGCCACACAGCTGGAAGCCCAGTTTGGTGGGATCTGAACATTCATGTTCTTTCTGCCAAACCTTGCTACAACCCACTTGTACATGTTTTATGACAACTTGGGGGTACTTAGGCTAACTTGAGAGTACTTCCAGTGCATGTGGTCATCCAACATTTGGCCAACTCAGTCACAGTCAAGAAGAGAGCGCGCCTGAAAGCCCTGAGGACTGAGGCTATTGGGAAGATGGAAAGAGCCAGCAGGCAGATGAGACCCCAAAGGCAGACCAAGAAAGAGTTTCCTGAAAGAAGGAAGGAGTGTGTGGTTTCATTTTACTTAAAACTCAGCAGTATCCAAAAATGAAAACGAAATTCAAGATCAGTTAGATCCATTATGGTTTCTTTAAGTATCTCTTCTAGAAACTTCTAATGGATTTCAGCTTTCATCCTGTTGTTATCACCATATAAAATCAGGTTTTACAAGAGCCCAAAGAGGAGATACTCTGAACTTAAAGGGATAATGTCGTGTCAGGAAAACCTGCAGACCACTCGAGCCAAGGGAACTTTTCCTCTGAGTTATAAGGACATTTAGTATCTGTAAATGGATGTGCCTTATTTTCTATGTAAATATCCTTACTTATCTATTGACCTGCTGTCTTCCTGAGAGTTGTAAACGCCTGTTTTAGAGACCATACTCTACACGGCCTTGTTTCCTACCACGCCGCCTCACGCGGTACACAGCTGCTATTGGATGACCAATAAGAAGGAAGCCACCATGGGAGAAGTTGGGGACATTGGTAAATGAAGACGGCAAGCCAGAAAAACAGAGCATCCAAGATACGTAAGATGAGGCAACATTTAAGATTTCAGGTTCTAACCTCACTTCAAAGACTGACACAGAGAGATTTACATCTGTCTATCTAGGGTTCCTAGCCAAGGACTCCCACTTTCCTCTAACGCCAGCAGCCAGCTGGCTTCTCCCCAGAGGGCTGACCTCACCTTCACCTGTGCAGCTGCTCTTCCTACTGAGACTCCACATACCTCCTCTTTCTTCAAGGCAGAGGGAAAGCCAGAGCCTAGATCAGGTACTGGATCTTTCAGGAGTGCAGAAAACAGAAAGAGACCTGGGTGACATTATTCTGAAGACTGCAGAAGTGCCATGTCTGTGGATGGCCCATAAAATGACAGTTTTGTCTAAAAGCCGTTTTCCAGGCCACACCCTCCTCAGAAGCTCATTGTTTCATGCCCACTGACCTTGCTTCCGATTGGCTGGCACTGCCCTCCCCTCCCCCACCAGTCCCAGTGGCTTATCTCCTACATGGACTGGTTGGTTCAGGTTCTCCATCTGGACATGTGGGGCAAGGGTTGGGGAGATGGACATGACCCCAAAGTAGTTTTCATAATTCTCTGACCTAGTAGAGGGTGGCTAAAATTAGGCAATAGTTAGTAGGATATCATAAAGCCACGTATCTCCTGAATAAGCAAACACCCAATTTTGATCAATAATGATTATGGCTTTAACCAGGACTATGAAATTTATCAACTCTGCATTCAGAACTTTAGGGATTTTTGTGAGGTAAATTTTTGTTTGAAGAATTACATTCCCTGGCCAAAATTAACAAGACAGTAAACAATGTGTGTTGGAGAGGACGTGGAGAAAGGGGAACCCTCTTACACTGCTGGTGGGAATGGAAGTTGGTGCAACCACTTTGGAGAACAGTGTGGAGGTTCCTCAAGAAATTAAAAATAGAGCTTCCCTATGACCCTGCCATTGCACGACTGGGTATTTACCCCAAAGATACAGATGTAGTGAAGAGAAGGGCCATCTGTGCCCCCATGTTCATAGCACCAATGGCCACAATCTCCAAACTGTGGAAAGAACCAAGATCCCCTTCAACGGACGAATGGATAAGGAAGATGTGGTCCATATACACTATGGAGTATGATGCCTCCATCAGAAAGGATGAATACCCAACTTTTGTAGCAACATGGACGGGACTGGAAGAGATTATGCTGAGTGAAATAAGTCAAGCAGAGAGAGTCAACTATCATATGGTTTCACTATTAGTGGAGCATAAGGAATAACACGGAGGACATGGGGAGATGGAGAGGAGAAGGGAGTTGGGGGAAATCGGAGGGGGAGACGAACCATGAGAGACTGTGGACTCTGAGAAACCATCTAAGGGTTTTGGAGGGGAAGAGGGTGACGGTTGGGAGAGCCTGGTGGTGGATAGTAAGGAGGGCACAGATTGCATGAAGCACTGGGTGTGGTGCATAAACAATGAATTCTGGAACACTGAAAAGAAATTTTAAAAATAAATAAAAATTAAAGAAAAAAAGAATTACATTCCTGTCTTTTTTTTAAAAAAAGATTTTATTTATTTATTTTACAGAGATCACAAGTAGTCAGAGAGGCAGGTAGAGAGAGAGAGGGGGAAGCAGGCTCCTGCTGAGCAGAGACCCCTATGTGGGGCTCGATCCCAGGACCCCGAGATCATGACCTGAGCCGAAGGCAGAGGCTTAACCACTGAGCCACCCAGGTGCCCCACATTCCTGTCTTTTTGACTGGTCAAGTGCATTTCTTTTTTTTTTTTTTTTTTTTTTTTTTTTTTTTAAAGATTTTATTTATTTGATGGAGAGAGATCACAAGTCAGCAGAGAGGCTGGCAGAGAGAGAGGAGGAAGCAGGCTCCCCGCCGAGCAGAGAGCCCGATGCGGGACTCGATCCCAGGACCCTGAGATCATGACCTGAGCCGAAGGCAGCGGCTTAACCCACTGAGCCACCCAGGCGCCCTGCATTTCTAATCAAATTCACACCAAAGGTAACTTGCAATCCAACGTGACACTGGATTTGGGTTTCTCAGTCCAAAGTGACAATGGCAAATTGTTTCAAGAGGGTTGCATACTTTCTAACAGCTTAAATCCTGTTTTGATTTTCTAGTTGTTCTTATGTATGTCACAACTACAACAAACATTTAAGTGACACTTAGGTAAAACTTGAATTTAAAAGAGTTGAACTGATAAAGCAAGTAGTCATTCTCAAGCAAAGTCCAGTTACAAAACACAGTTGTCTTAAGGGAGGAAAAGATTCATTTAATTATATTTTGTCAAGAAAATTTTCTGATGTTAGTTGTGGAAACCCGTCTTAATAGAATTAGAATCATACCTCATATAATTAAACAGACCCCTTAAGGAGAAAGTCCATTTTAATACCAGTGCTTTCTATTTGCTTCATTATATAAACAAGCTCCAATAGAAACTGTTTTGCTTTATGGAGAGGAACCTGGGCTTGAGGTCAATCCTTGTTAAGATTCAACCTTTCACCATCATTTGACAACTTAAAAAAAAAAAAAAAAAAAAAGACAACCTGTTTACTATGCACTTTGGATCAGTGTTTCTTTGAAGTGAATGCCAAACGACAAAAAAAGATCAGGTTAAAGAAATTTTTGTTTTTAAAGAGTCGATCTCTTATTGAACATTCTCCAACCTGCCTTTGGACCCTCACCCCAAGCAGCTTTTCTGCTTTAACCTGTGGAAGCCTCAAAGAGACTCAGTAGTGACTACTCCAGAAGGTTTGCAAACAGGTTAACACAGTATGCCCTTTTAGCAGGTATACTTTGGTTCAAGAAAGTACCTTTTGGGTCTACCTTCAATTAATAAGCTTAACATTTTCTGAGACTTCCTATATTTATTTAATTTTACAGCAATCATCAACCAGGTCTTGAGTTAAAACGTTATTTCAATTAATCTTTACAACAACCCTATCACGTACTCTCATATCCCCATTTTACTCTTGAAAACACTAAAGACCAGAGACAAAGGTTAATAAGGTTTCCCAGGTAATCCGTAGCAGAGTTGAGCTGAAATCCAGGCCTATTAGACCTGGCACCCAGTACTTAATGAAGGTTTCCAGAAGGACGGGTTAGAAATTTTGACATAGCAATCACCTCAACTGATCAAGTGATTTGTACCACTGTGAAAGGTACTTTTACAGACTTTAGTACATACATTGGTAGTAAGGACTTGAGGTATATAAATTCTTTTTCAGTTTCTGGGAGTGGCTGTGAGACTGGTCAGTGGACTGTATGTTTCAAGTGGTAATTTCTGATTGGATACTTACTAGAGTCATTTAATTGTTAAGATTCAATAATGGGATGGATTAGAGTTCCGGAGCATAAAGAAAGCATGGGCTGGAGGCCTGTCAATGAACTTCTGAGGATCAAAAGGAAGAGAACTGTGATTCCATCTAAATGCTACAATGAGGGGCGCCCGGGTGGCTCAGTGGGTTAAGCCTCTGCCTTCAGCTCAGGTCATGATCTCAGGGTCCTGGGATCGAGCCCCGCATTAGGCTCTCTGCTCAGCAGGGAGCCTGCTTCACCCCCCTGCCTGCCTCTCTGCCTACTTGTGATCTCTTTCTGTCAAATGGATGAATAAAATCTTTAAAAAAAAAAAATAAATGCTACAATTAATTTGACTGACAAGTGGGGCTTTAGAGAACCCATATAGGAAAGAACAGTTTTAATGAAAAGGAAGGGAAACATCAGTTCAACATATACATTTTAGTAAACTTTTTTTTAATATATTTTTTTAAAGATTTTATTTATTTATTTGACAGACAGAGATCACAAGTAGGCAGAGAGGCAGGCAGAGAGAGAGAGAGAGGAGGAAGCAGGCTCTCTGCTGAGCAGAAAGAGCCCGATGTGGGGCTCGATCCCAGGACCCTGGGATCATGACCTGAGCCGAAGGTAGAGGCTTTAACCCATTGAGCCACCCAGGCGCCCCATTTTAATAAACTTTTAAAAAATAAACTTTTTTCTAAGCACAAGCATCCTCTGCCTTTTTTTTTTTTTTTTAAGATTTTTATTTATTTGACAGAGAGATACAGAGAGAGCACAAGCAGACAGAGCAGCATGCAAAGGGAGAGGGAGAAGCAGGTACTTCAATAAGCTGGGAGCCAGATGTGGGCTCCATCTCAGGACCCCGGGGATCATGACCTGAGCCGAAGGCTTAAGTTGCTTAACTGACTGAGTCACCCAGGTGCCCCAATAAACTTTGTTGTGTCTATGTCTCATTTCATAATAGATATTTTCTCAAGGCTTAACCCTAGGAAACACACACAAGTGCTCACACACGCCACACTAACAGCATGGTTTCTACAAGGAAAGCAGTAGTAACTGGGCTCTTCAGGACCTCTTCAGTTTTGCCTCCATCAAATTCTCTAAACCTTCCTCCTCAAAGACTAAAGAGAAGGGATAAGTGACAAAGTGCAAGGTTTTCACCAATTGCCAAATTTTGATCACACACATCATTTTAAAAGTTCTTTTGTCTTTGCTTCCTAAAACTTAGAAATAACTTGCTTTGCTGATTCCTCTGACTACAGTTCTACACAGGACCAGCCTAGGATTTTTAGACGGAAACTCAGTACTCCAAACAGGAGCTCAAATCAAAAAGTCTGCCGCTATTTCTAGCACAGAGTAATCCATGTCCAGTCTCTGTTCATAACAGGGACAAAGGTCACAATGTTCTCAGAGAGCTGACTTATGTCCAGGGTACTCTACCAGACACTTTAATCTGCCCAAAGTCATCGATTACAAAACACCGAGCTGGGATTCAAATTTAGGACTCCGAAGCCTTTTCTGCCAGTGTATCCATTTCAGAATGTAATTCGACAGTGTAGAGATCCTTGGGCTCACCATTCTACTACCCACCTCTCCCTCTCTTCAGCTCTATTTCCTTTTACTTCTGGCGACTTCACCATTCTTCACTATACAACAGATTATTTAACCATTCAACCATCTCTGGGAGATTAGAACAGAAGGAAGCCAAGGGTCTGTAGGAGCAAGTATGATTTATTATGGGTAAATGGTAGGAAAAAATTTACTCATATCCATAGATAAGTTCCTTAAGTCATATATAAAGAAACACCATTATTAAAAGTTTGCTTTATTTTTCTGTTGAATCAAGTATTAGCCCCCAGTTTACAATTTGATTTTTTTTATGCCTTCCAAACAGTAGCACAGGTAAATATCACCTTATCCATAGCCAAATATAAGTCAAATTAGTCCCAGTGGTTCTATCCACGTCTAGATTGTTCAGGTGGTCAGGAATTCTTACTTGTTTGCTTTAGCTTTTAGTTCTTGGTTATATCTATAAAGGAAACAGAGAGAAACACAATGACAAATCACAAGAGATCAATGTGTGGTAGGAAGGGACTGGGAAGTACACTCCACGTCCTTTCTCTATCAGGAGGCTGTATCACTGTGGCTCTACGATCTTCCCAGAGGTGTGCAGGTAAACCGGGCAGAAGGGAGCGTGACTTCAAGATTTTATTTGCATTTGGCTTCCAATGCCGAAGCGTTTTAACAACGAACCGTTTCTTATACAAAAGTATTATTTGTGTGAATATTTTCATTCTTGAATTATGTAAGAGTATAACAAACATTCCGAACATAAATTCAGCAAAATGTGGTCATCTAGAACTTTTTATTTTATACTCATGGAACATCCTTCCTAAGAATAAAAATTTGGAAATGGGATCGTGTCTAATCATTTAAAAATAAAATGTACTTTTGTGTGTAGGCAGGTTACTGAGTGATTAGCCGACTGTAAACTCTGGGTCAGCAGGAGAGTAAAGCTAAGGCCTCCTCTTCCAATTCTCATTCATCTAAAGAAGAACAAACCACAAAGCCACAGAGCCCTTCCCTGAGCTTCACTGGCTACTCTTCCCAGACGACAAGAGTAGGCAACACTATAAGCACAAAAAGTAATGTGTTGCATGAAGTATACCACACCTCCCAGGTTTCTCAAAAGGTTCTGATTTCAAATACTCAACAGTGTTTTTCTAAATGCTCCAGAGCCCAATATTTATATTTTTAACTAAATCTCCCAACCTGCTATTGTGACTGAAAGGGCCAAAAATCCTTCTGTCAAACTATATCTGCGTTTTTGATCTAGAAATAGTTCTGAATGTTGCACTTAGCATTTCCTTAGCTCTACTACTGAGTTAATATAAAGTTAAAATGAAATGGTGGATGAGAAAAATACTGTGAATAAGATCAATGTACAAGTTGAAGTTAATATTGACATAAGTTAGCTTTAAAAATGCTGGTCAGACAGCAGACATACTGTAGAATGAGTTATTCATTCATCTATCCAACCTGTGCCTGATGATTATGAAAGGGTTAAATTATAAACCCAGGGATCGTAAAGATGAATAAAAGAGGCTATACTATACTCTGCAGAATAGAATGCCTTCTGAGAGGTAAATTAAAACTGAATATTTTCTATTTCTTTATTGAGATTTTTTTTTTAAGCCAAAGAACATTGTTTTGTAATTTAGAAAGGTTTTGGGGTTCAAATAAAGCCAGAGCCTTCATCTAAGATGCGCTCACTCTAGAGTGTCAGCCAGTCGCCGACACTGAGCACAGGCGAACTTCGGAATTCTGTTCCAGACCAGCACAACAAAAGCAAGTATCAGGATAAAGCAAGCAAATGAGTATTTTGGTTTCCCCGTGCACATAAATGTGATGTTTACACTATATTATAGTCTATTAAGTGTGCAATAGCATTATGTCTAGAAAAAAGGTACATACCTTAATTTTAAAATATTGCTAAAAATTCCTAACCATCTACGCTTTCAGTGAGTCGTAATCTTTTTGCTGGTGGAGGGTCTTGCCTCAGTGCTGGTGGCTGCTGACTGATCTGGCTGACGGTGATTGCTGCAGGTTGAGGTGGCAGGGGCAGTTTCTTAAAAGAGGACAAGAAGGAAGTTGCCACATCAACTGATTCTTTCTTTTACAAATGATTTCTCTGTAGCACACGATGCCATCTGATAGTATTTTACCCCAGAGTCGAACTTCTTTCAAAACTGGAATCGATCCTCTCAAACCCTGCTGCTGCTTTACCAACTAAGCTTATGCAATATCCTGAGTCCTTTGTCGTCATTTCAACAGTCCTCACAGCACCTTCACCAGGAGCAGATTCCATCTCAAGAAAACTTTCTTGGCTCATCCACTCCTCATCCGTTCAAGTCTGACCCTGAGACGGCGGCAGTCCTGTCCCATCTCCAGGCTGCACGTCTCCTGCTGGTTCTCTGGCTGTGTCCACCCCATCCAACGCTACTTCCTCTGCTGAAGTCTTGCATCCCTCAAAGTCATCCATGCGGCTCGAATCAACTCCTCCCAAACTCCTGTTAACATTGATATTTTGACCTCTTCCCTTCCCATGATCACAAATCTTCCTAATGGCATTTAAAACGGGGAATCCTTTCCAGAACGTTCTCAATTTACTTGACCAGATCCATCAGAGGAATCACAATGTACAGCAACTACGGCCTTACAATGTATTTCTTAAAGAAGAAGCCCTGAAAATTGAAACAACTCCTTGATCCACGGGCTCCAGAATGGAAGCTGTGTTAGCAGGCATGAAAACAACACTAATCTTGGTGTACATCTCCATCAGAGCTCTTGGGTAACAAGGTACGTTGTCAATGAACAGAAACATTTTGAAAGGAATATTTTTTCCCCAAGCAGTGGGTTTAAAATATTCAGGAAGCCATGTTGGAAACAGATGTGCTATCATCCCCGCTTTGTTGTTCCATTTGTAGAGCACAAGCAGAGTAGATTTAGTGTTATTCTAAAGGTGTTTAGGATTTTCAGAATGGTAAATGAGCACTGGTTTCAACGTAAAGTATTAGCCCCTAGCAAGAGTCAACCTGTCCTTTGAAGCCTTAAAGTCAGGTACTGACTTCTCCTCTCCAAACTATGAAAGTCAAGGATGGCATCTTCTTCCAGTACAAGGCTGTTTCACCTACACTGAAGATCTGTTAACTGAAGCCGCCTTCATGATCTAACTTGCTAGATCTTCTGAATAGACAGTTTCTACATCAGCACTCGCTTTTATGTCATGGACATGGCTTTTCCTTGAACAACGTGACCCAACCTTCACTGGCTTCAGATTTCTGTTCTGCAGCTTCTTCATCTCTCCGAGCCCTCACAGAACTGAAGCGAGTGATGGCCTTGCTCCGGATTGGGCTTAGGCTTAAAGGAACATTGTGGCTGTCTGAGCTTCTATCCCGATCACTAAGACTTTCTCGATGTTAGAGAAAGGCCATTTCACTCTCCTGTCAGTCACGTGTCCACTTGGAGTGGCACTTTTAAGTCCCTTCAAGAATGCTTCCTTGCATTTGTAACTTAGCTAAATGTTGAGCACAAGAGGTCACCTTTTGGCCTATCTCACTAGCCTTTTTTTTTTTTTTAAAGATTTTTATTTATTTGACAGACAGATCACAAGTAGGCAGAGAGGCAGGCAGAGAGAGAGGAGGAGGCAGGCTCCCTGCTGAGCAGAGAGCCTGATGTGAGGCTTGATCCCAGGACCCTGGGATCATGACCTGAGCCGAAGGCAGAGGCTTTAACCACTGAGCCACCCAGGTGCCCCTCTCACTGGCTTTTGATGTGTCTAAATCAACTTAATTATTTTAGCTTTTGTTTTAAGGAGAGACATAGAACTCTTTCCTTTCACTGGAAAGGAAAGAGCCCCACTGCAGGCTTATTAACTGGCCTATTTTTAATGTTGCTGCGTCTCAGGGAATAGGGAGATAGATCTGAGGAGGGAGAGAGACGGGGGATGGCGGGTCGGTGGAGTCAGAACATGCACATTTACCAGTTAAGCTCACTGTCTTATGCGGGCCTGCTTTGTGGCGCTCCCCACCCCCAACAATGACAGTAGTAACATCAAAGATCACTCATCACAGATCCCCATAACAAATATAATAATAATGACAATTTTTGAAATGTGATGAGAATTACCAAAATGTGACACAGACATGAAGGGAGCAAATGCTGTTGGAAAATGGTGTGGACATACTTGCTCGATGCAGGGTTACCACACACCCTCAATTTGTAAAAATGTACAAGATCTGTGAGGCACAATGAAATGAAATGAAAGAAAATAAGGCATGCCTATAAAGTTTTAAACATTTCCAAATGCTCATGGAACACTTAGACAAAACCAGTAGCCTCCCTCCAAAGAGCCTTTCCAACACTACATAACCATACACATTTAGGTCCCACTTTATTACATATAATTTAAACTGAGTGATAAAAGGTTCATGGAGAAAACTATTTAGTATTTCACGAAGTAATGCCTTAAAACAGATTGTATGCATAGGCTACATATCTACATATTACACAGATTTAAAACCTAGGTGGCAAACATACTGTTTAACACTTTTTTTTAAAAAAAATATTTTATTTATTTATTTGACAGAGATCACAAGTAGACGGAGAGGCAGGCAGAGAGAGAGAGAGGAGGAAGCAGGCTCCCCGCTGAGCAGAGAGCCCGACGCGGGACTCGATCCCAGAACCCTGAGATCATGACCTGAGCTGAAGGCAGCGGCTTAACCCACTGAGCCACCCAGGCGCCTCCTGTTTAACACTTTTAACTTAACCCCCAACTTTTCTGGAAATTTCTGCTTTAGGCATATCCCATCTTAGCATTATACCCGAATCTTAAAAACAGACAGACAGACAGACAGACAAAACCCAGCACTGCCACCTGGGTGGCTTCTGAGGTAGATTTTTTTTTACACCTTTGATAGGCTTACCTCCAAATACGGAAGAGCTGAGACGCTCCTGCTGCCCCCACAAAGAAATTAACAGCAAACAGACTCCAGTTTTTTGGGATAATTACAAGTGAGTATCTTGACCAAATAAACCCTGTTGAAACAAGATATATTTTTTTTTTAAAAAGCACAGGTACTGCTGTAGTATCTTCTGAACACTCAGTTTTAGAGTAAAATGATTATAAATAAGACCAAGACAATATAATGTAGGATAAAGGAAAAGGAAATGCTATACTTTGAGTCTAATAAAGTTGCTGCAGTTCAGTGTTACACAAAATATGTAATTCTTACATCAACAGGGAATCTTTACAGGGCAAACTATTTTTTCCCACTTTTAAAAACAGGTTCATGGCAAAAACATAAAAAACTAAATTCATGCAGATACTTCCTCACAGTAACCCTCTTCTGCCTTCTCTATAATACTTTCCCAGCAAGAACACTGTTAATTCCTTTGTGAATGAGTGTGTTTATGTGTTTAAGTGTGTATAGGTGCTTCAAACATTAAACTGTTAAACAAACTGATGTAAAACAAAACAAAAATACCGAATGTCCTAAATGGAACACAGAGACTATTCATTTTATTTACCTGTGGCCATCAAAACAGCAGATTGAGCTGTGCTGAGTTTCTCAGCAGGTCTGGCCATGTCAGCCAAGCCAGCACACACCAAGCCCTGGAAATGTTAACACATAGCAAGAGAAAAGGTATCATGATTGTGTAGTAATAATTCTTAACTTTACATAAAACACAAACCTATTTCAGAGATTTTAACATGACTTTTGGTACTGTTTTAGTATCCATGCAGTAAGGAAATGTATCCTCGCAAAAAACTACAGTGAGTTCAGGAATGCTTTTTGAAATTATGTTAACCACATGAAACAGCCTCATAAACCTGAAAATCAGTAGTGTGTGCAGGTATCCTAACAAATGGTACTTTTTCCACATAAGAAATTATACGTGTTGGGTCTACGGCCATACCACCCTGAACGCACCCGATCTCGTCTGATCTCGGAAGCTAAGCAGGGTCGGGCCTGGTTAGTACTTGGATGGGAGAAATTATGCGTGTTGGAAACCACTGGTGCAGAGGGTGCTGGAAAACTACTTAAGGTAATCTGTAGATTCCTCCTTTCATATTTTTGTCAATGTTAAGTCTTTTTTAAAAGTGGAAATACCAGGGGCATCTGGGTGGTGCAGTTGGTAAAGCATCTTGACTCTTGGTTTCAGCTCAGGTTGTGATCTCATGGTAGTGAGACTGAGCCCCATGTCAGGCTCTGTGCTCAGAATGGACTCTGCTTGAGTTTCTCTCTCCTTCTCCCTGTGTCCAACACCCCCCCCCCCCGCAACCCTGTGTTCTTATGTGCGTTCTCTCTGGAATAGAAAGATAAATCTTGAAAAAAAAAAAAAAAGTGGAAGTATCAAAAAAGCTCTATTTTAATTTTAGTTTTCAAGTTGCATAATTTTTCTTTAACATCAAAGTATACAACATAGTCATTTCTTCTCGCTCTTTTTTAAAAATTTTATTTATTTGACAGAGATCACAAGTAGGCAGAGAAGCAGGCAGAGAGAGGGGAGGGGGAAGCAGGTTCCCCACTGAGCAGAGAGCCCGATGCAGGGCTGGATCCCAGGACCCTGAGATCGTGACCTGAGCTGAAGGCAGAGGCTTAATGACTGAACCACCCAGGCGCCCCAGGATTATGACTGTTTAAGAAAGATTTTATTCATTTATTTGAGAGAGAGCAGAGAGAGCACAAGCTGGGGGGAGGGTGGAAAACAGAGAGAGAGGCAGGCTGCCCACTGAGCGGGGAGCCCAACACGTTGCACGCACGCTGACCGAGCCAGCCAGCCCTGAAGTGAAAATCATACAGGGTGAGCCACAGTGTGAGTCATCCAAGGTAGAAAATGTAAACTCAAAACAAGCAGATCCGTCCACAAATAAACACTTTAGCCTTACAGAGGACCGGCAAATGAATACATACTAAGGGCAAATAAAATATTTAAGGTATGTAAGGACTGTTTTTTACGATTCTCCACTGTGACCTCAGTAACTCTGGTTTCAACACAAGTGGCTAAGAAGGACTCCACACCGGTTCTGAGCAAGTATCGTCTGAAATTCTGAATTCAGGGCACTCGCGGCCCGGGAGGGCAACTATTCCCGGTGGTGGATGATGCCGTAGATGAATGAGCATCGGATGGTCTGGAGTAGGAGGTGCGTGAGTAAAGACGAACAAAAGAAGTGTCCTCAGCAGAGACCGAGGCCGTTTGCACTGTGATGCGGTCATCAGAAGACTATGCACGATTCCAACACGAACTTAAAATAGATGCTTTTAAACAAGGCACTTAGGAGTAGACCGAACTGTGTTTCAAAACACTGGTGGGTCAGAGAAGCAACGCCGAGTATGGACACAATCAGCACACTTTGACGTTGTGGCAATTCTGAGGCCCAGGAGAACCCCACATTTGTTACAGAGTCAATGATTCTTCCTTTTCGTGACGGTACTAGGAACGACACGTAAGCAATCAATCATACTGTCATACAATTTCCAGGGCTGAGACAGAGGAAGAAAATAATGTACTTTTCATGTTTTTTTTTCAGAGCACACTAGCTCTGAATGTTTGTTTCGGCTTTGATCTGCATTTTAATTAAGTCAATAAGCAGATAACACATTAGAAATATTAAAAAAAGGCAGTCCTACACCATACTAATAGGGTCTCTCGCGGGACCGTTAGTGGCAGGCACCCCAACTTTCAGGGGGTTTTATGCTTCACCCAGCCCGACCTCACCGGTTCTCGCCCCGCTCTGAGGGATCCCGTGTGCGCCGAGCCGGGCCCAGTCTGCGGGGCCTGTGCTCCGGGGCCGCGGGCCGTTCTCCTGGCTCGCCGGCGCCCCGCGCCCCTGCTCGTCCTTGGGGCTCGGCAGCCCCACTGCCTCCCGGAGCGCCCGAGGTTCCGGGGCGTCGCAGTCACGGGGGACACGTGTTCCAAGCGGCGCAGAAGCCCGCGAGCTGCGCGGACGAAGCGGCTCGCCCGCAGCCGTGACCGCCGAGGCCCCCGCCGCGCCGAGGGCGGGAACCGCGTGGCCGCGGCCGGAAGCGCGCACCGCCGGCTTCGCGACGACGCCTGCGCCAGCCCTCGGGTTGGTTCCGGTGCCCGCGACACGCGAGACCGCAGCAGGCCGAGGCCGAGAGAGCAGGAAGCGGCTCCCCCAGAGCCGCGAGCGCGACGCGGAGCCCGACCGCAGGCCCCCGAGGCCGCGACCCGAGCCGACGCAGAGGCCCGACGACCGAGCCCCCGGCGCCCCGGACCCCAGCACCCTCGTCCGGGGCCTCTTCCGAGGAGTCTCGCGGCCAACAGGCCTCCGGCGGCGGGTGCGGCGACGCCCGCTCCGTTCCTCGGCGTCGGACCGCCACGGACCGCAGAACTCGCGTCGTCGGGAACGCGTGAGCGCGAAGGACTCACTAACTACCGAGTCCAGAAAACGCCGACCGAGTGCCAGGGCGGCCGGCTGCTGGAGGGACCGTCGCTCAGTCTTCGCGACCGCGACCGCGACCGCGACGGCGCGGCTCTGAGGAGGCCGGGAAGGGCGCGAGGGGAGCAGCCGCGCTCCCTCCTCAGTCAGCTCCGCGCCGGCGCGGCGGGGGCGGGGCTCGGCGCTGGCCCCGCCCTTCGCGCCCGGCCTTCCGACCCGAGTAGCGGCTGCGCTTCCGGGACCATCCCCCGCCCTCGCCCCTCCGGGGCCAGACCCAGCTACAGCCAGTGCGCGGCGCTTCCGAGGACAAAGCAAAGCGCTGACCCCTCGCACCCCCAGCTCCTGGGTGGGACGCGTGGGGCACTTTAGCATCTCGCAACTGTCTTACTGGCGGGAAAGGCTAGCGACCCGGCGGTGGCTGGGCCGCTGGCATCCGGATCCCGCAGGTCCTCAGCCTGCGCAGTCCCACCGAACCTCCCTTTCCTTCGGTACAGAGCTGCCCCTCGCAGCCCAGGGCAGCAGCTACCCGGGCTTGAATCAAGCACCGTCCTGCCCCAAAGATGCCTCAGGCATTCTTTCTTGGTCCTCGGCTCCGACCTCACCCACCGAGCCTCACCCATGTTCTAGAACTCCATTTCCAGTGAGCACGAGCGTTCTACGCGATATGCCAAGGGGCGCCTGGGGGGCTCAGTGGGTTAAAGCCTCTGCCTTCGGCTCAGGTCATGATCTCAGGGTCCTGCGATCGAGCCCCGCATCGGGCTCTCTGCTCAGCAGGGAGCTTGCTTCCTCCTCTCTCTGCCTGCCTCTCTGCCTACATGTGATCTCTCTCTGTCCAATAAATAAAATCTTAAAAAAAAAAAAGTGATATGCTTAAACTTTTTTTTTTTAAACTGATGGGACCTTTTCTCAATATATTGTTAAAAAGAAAACCACAGGCCCAAAGTGGCGTCACTTAGGCCAAGTCACCAGTACCTAATGTGGCTACACTTTCAACCTCCCCCCTGAATGCACTCGTAAGCAGTCACTTAGGAGTTTTCTGGTTTGCACCATTGAGGTAATCAGTTATCTGGGCAATCTCTCCCTGTTCCCCAAAGAAAGAGGAGATAATTCATCTACTAAAATCCTTTCTTTTGTCTCCAACTGAAGGTGACCTCACCTGGAAATAATCCTTTTTTCTAAAGTATGACATCCTTGTGCTTTTAAAAACCTTCTCTTTCTGCGGTCCTTGGGAGATCCCCTCTACTCTCTACTCGCTAAACTGGATGCCGTGGTTGAATTTTGATTTTTAACAATATAAATAATAATAATAAAAAGAACCGCTCCCTAGTTCTCTGTAAAATGCAGCTCCCAACCATGAATCTACTCTAGTCATTTTATGGGTCAGGGGACAAAATAGCTAACTTAACTTGCATAAGATTGAGGGGGAGCCAGTTCTAACATTCTCAACTACTGAGATTTTACAACTGAGTTTCTGACAATGTTCTGACAATTTAAAGCAATATGATTATGAAAATTAAAATAGCCGACAACTCAACAACAAAAAACAACCCGATTAAAAAATGGACAAAGGGCCTGAGTTGACAGTTCTCCAAAGATAAACAAAGGGTCGGTAAGCACAGGAAAAGAACAGATTCTTCCTGCAACTAATTAGAAAATGCAGATCAAAACCACAATGAACTACCCTTCACATCCATTAAGATGGCTGTTAGGAAGTAACTGCTGCGGTGATGCGGAGAAACGGGGAGTCCTTACCAACTGCTGGTGGGGATGGAAAATGGTGCTGCCAGGGCAGGTGCTCAAAGGAATATTGATGCAGCAACTCCACCTCCAGGTACAGGGCCCAGAGACCAGAAGGCAGGGCCTGGGAGAGATGTTGCTCGTGCACACGGCACTGTTCAGAATGGTCAAAAGGTGGAAGCAATTTAAGTGTGAATCTACAATGGATGGTTATGCAAAATGTGGTATCTGTAAAATGGAGTATTATTCAAACTTAAAAAAAAAAAAAAAAGGAAATTTGACACTTGTTAACGTGGATAAACCCCGAGGACATGGTGCAAAGTAGCCAAGAACAAAAAGACAAATCCTGTAAGTTTCCACTTCTCTGAGGTACCTAGAGTAGTAAAATTCACAGAGACAGAAAGTAAAATGTGGTCGCCAAGGCTGGGGCAGGGAACGTGGAGCTGCTCAACCAGTGCGGAGGCTTGGCTCTGCCTGACAAAAGGAGTCCTGGGGATGGGCTGCACCAAGACAGGAATGTACTTAACATGAAAAAAATGGTTAGGATGTTAAATTTTATGTGTAGTTTACTACAATTAAAAAATAAAAAATGACTACCAATCCTTGTACAGTACCAGTACTTGACCAGTGCTTTTTGAATTCTAGAAGGGGTCCGAATGACCTGGAGGGCTTATTAGAACACAAATTACTGGGCATTTCATCCCAAGTTCCAGAGTTCAGGAGTGAAAATCTGCATTTCTAACACATTCCCAGCACGCCAAAGCCTTAGGTCTAGGGGCGACACTTCAAGAATTGCTGCTATAGCCCAAACCGGCCTTTTCAAGAGAAAATGATCTCTTTTATTGTTTTCAAAATTACCTCTTTTCAGCTAAATGAGAACTTTAAGAATGGAAACTCTGGCATAAGGTAAAAGGCATTGGTCTTGGGAGTCAGAAGTCCTAGCCTCGGCCATTTACCAAATGTTAATACACACCCTTAAATAATTTTTTTCTATTTTTTGAGACTAACTTCCCTTGCCTGCATTTTGGTATCGGTATCTTCAGTTCACATATACTAAATTAATAATAAAAGTTAATCTGGGGGGTTCTAATTTGTTAAATGTTTGCCTTAGTCATACAATCTTGGAATGAAGTTTCAGTTTCAAGGGCTCACAATTACAGGTTTTTTTTTTTTTTTTTAAAAGATTTTATTGATTTGAGACAGAGAGAGCATGAGCTGGAGGTGTGGGGGGAAGGGGTTAGAGGGAGAGGGAGAAGCAAGCTCCCCATGGAAGCAGGGCTTGATCCCAGGGCTTATGATCTGAGTGGAAGGCAGAAGCTCAACTGACTAAACTACTCAGGCGTCCCAATTACAAGCTTTTTGGTAACAGTTATGTTCAGAGAAGGTCTTTTATCTAAGGAGTTAAGAACAATTCAACTAGGTAGTGCACTTTATGCAGTAAAAATGACACATGAGATTATTTGAATAAAATCATCTCCAGACAGGCCCTGAATATTTAAAAAGTATATTCTTCATAAAGATGACTTCAAATTAGTAAGTTCCTTTTACATAATTTTTTTTTTCAGTAGCTTCTGCAAAACTCAAGACTTACCCATTTCATAATTGGAGCCCAGAAAAAAACTGTTCTGGGACCTGAAAAAAAAGAAAAAAATAGAAAAATTTAGAAACAAAGTGACTACTTTACATGTCTTTTTTTTCTATTTAAATTGTAGTTACTTAAAAAAAATTCTCATTAGTTAACATACACTGCAATATTGGTTTCAGGATTAAATTCATGGATTCAGCCCTTGCATTCCACACCCAGGGCTCTCGTCAGAAGTGCGCTCCGTGCCACCCGCCAGCCGTGGAACCCGCCCCACCCACCTCCTTCCATCAACCCTGTTTGTTCTCTATCTTTAAGTCTTTTATGGTTACACAGGTCTTCTAAGCCATCACCACATTTCAAAATCCCCAAAATTTAGCGATCCATTTCTAATCATTTGTACTACCCTTTCTGCATCCGTGTATTTGTTAACATTTAGAAGGTCACCACAGTATCAACCTTACATTCAAGTTGTTTTGATTTCCTTGTCAGTTATTTGTATTTTTGTGGCCCATTAAAAATTATCGAAAGAGGGACGCCTGGGTGGCTCAGTTGGTTAAGCGGCTGCCTTCGGCTCGGGTCATGATCCCGGCGTCCTGGGATCGAGTCCCACATCGGGCTCCTTGCTTGGCGGGGAGCCTGCTTCTCCCTCTGCCTCTGCCTGCCACTCTGTCTGCCTGTGCTTGCTCTCGCTTCTCTCTCTATGACAAATAAATAAATAAAATCTTTAAAAAAAAAAAAAAAAAAATTATCGAAAGTGTAACAGACAGTTTGGAAACCATTACCAAAGTTCTGCCTTGAACATGAAACTTCATGTTAGTTCGCTTAAAGATAATCTCTGAGTTGGAGAAATTACAAATTATAGAGATTTTGTGATAAGAGCCTCAGTAACTATTAAATATTCACTAATTCTATTAATATTTATTATAAATGATGTATTGCCATATGTATAATAGTGAAAGCTCTTATAAAAGGTCTATATATTGTAGTAAAAAAATTTCTTTTAAGATTTTAGTTGAGAGAGAGAGACAGAGCAGTGGTGGGGAGACAGGAGAGGGAGAAGCAGGTTCCCTGCTGAGTAGGGAGACCGGACTAGGGGCTTGATCCCAGGACCGTGAGATCATGACCTCAGTCAAAGTCAGAGGCTTACACAAACCACTGAGCCACACAGACACCTCTCTAGCAAAAGTAATGAACCTAGGGGCACCTGGGTGGTTCAGTGGGTTAATCCTCTGCCTTCGGCTCTGGGTCACAATCTCAGGGTCCAGGGATCGAGCCCCACATCAGGCTCTCTGCTCGGCAGGGAGCCTGCTTCCTCCTCTCTCTCTGCCTGCCTCACTGCCTACTTGTGATCTCTCTCTCTCTCTCTGTCAAACAAATAAAATCTTCGGGGGGAAAAAAAGTAATGAACCTAATATTAGGGTTCACATGAGAAAGGGGAAAGACTTAGATCTCTAAGCTCCGTAACAGCGGGGTTGTTATTTTAGCTATCCTGGTATCCACTGGCCTTTTGCAAAATGTTAAATAAATGCTGGTGGCAGTGAAAACAATTCTGGTTTCCTAGATAACATAGAATTTGAGAAATATGATGTTTCAGAGCTGGAAGGAAATTCCAAGTTCATCTAACCTAAACCCTTCATTTTACCATGAGGCTCTGAGCAGATCCGTGACCCTGTCCGGGGGGGCAGCCAGTAAGCAACAGAACTGTGACTGGAACTTAAGTCTCCGAGCTCTTTACATGACTGCCCACTTTTAACTCTTCTAAATCACATATCTCATTTAACCTTCAAGAGGCTACAGGGACAGGAAAGAAACAGACTTTGGTCCATGATAATTTAAAATATAACCAAGCAGGCTAAATCCAATATATGTCAGACTTCGTGATGTGGTGAGCGGGCTCTCACACACTGCACCAACAAACACACGTCTTTCTTTCTTCCTTTCTTTCTTTAAGATTTTATTTACTTATCTGACAGAGAGTGAGAGAGACAGCGAGAGAGGGAGTACGAGCAGGGGGAGTCGGAGAGGGAGACGCAGGTCTTCTGCTGAGCAAGGTGCCCGACGGCTCATTCCAGGTCCCTGGGATCATGACCTGAGCCGTAGGCAGTCACTTAGCGACTGAGCCACCCAGGCACCCCACATTTATTTCTCAACACACAAATTAAACAACCTGATATAAGAAAACAGTGATTTACTAGCAAATTCAAAAGTTTTAAAATCCCATTATAGTCATGACAATCATTGTTGCCTTAGTACTCTACTTTGCTTTGCAGGAATAAATTAGTTGTTTTTGTGGATAACCAAAATCACACCTGAAATGGCATCAGCATCCAAGCATAACACGTTTTACTTCTCTTCATCTACTCCCAACTAATATTTCTCAATAGCACCAGCAGGTAAAGATGCATTTATCCAGTCTTCCCATAGGAGGCAAGTGTTCACCGTCACTAACGATTAAGTATTTTTATTCACTTATGAATAACATTTAAAAGATAAAACTGACTTAAACTTATTATTTAGAAACAAAACAAAGGAAAGACAGTGGGGCACCTGGGTGGCTCAGTGGGTTAAGCTCTGCCTTGGGCTTAGGTCAAGATCTAAAGGTCCTGGGTTCGAGGCCACCTTAGGCTCTCTGCTCAGTGGGGAGCCTGCTTCCTCCTCTCTCTCTGCCTGCCTCTCTGCCTACTTGTGATCTGTCAAATGAATAAATAAAATCTTGGGGAAAAAAACCTAACACAAAAGAAAGACAGTGAAGCTGAAAAGGCAATGAGTTAAGTAAAAACCTAGTTGTGGTTCTGGGTTTAATTTGTTGCAGAGAAGACCATTCACTCACCCACAATAATTACTGCATGCCTTATAGTGTACCTAGCACCGGGGATATATTGGAAAATAAGATAGAGTGCTGGTTTTTATTAACTAAGCACAAGAATGCTGTTTAAGTCAAGTCACATCTGGAAGCTAACATTTTAGGAAAACTTAATTCTAATGTGCTTTTCTCAAAGTTGCACTAGTTTCACACATAGGTAATACCATCATCTCAAAGTAAAAATGAGCTCAATGATAACACTCCTTTTTGGGGATTGCATTTTGGCTGAATTACTATCAAAAGCAGTTAGTTTGTGGCACCTGGCTGGCTCAGCTGGTACAGCATGTGACTCCATCTCAGGGTTGTAAGTTCAAGCTTCACATTAGGTGTAAAGATGACTTAAAAAAAGATAAAATTGGGGCGCCTGTGGGGCTCAGTGGGTTAAAGCCTCTGCCTTCAGCTCAGGTCATGATCCCAGGGTCCTGGGATCCAGCCCCGCATCGGGCTCCATGCTCAGCGGGGAGCCTTTTTCCTCCTCTCTCTCTGCCTGCTTGTGATCTGTCTGTCAAATAAATAAATAAAATCTTAAAAAAAAAAAGATAAAATCTTTAAAAAAAAAAGGTAGCTGCTTAATAACATTGAGAGAAATTTGAAAAATGTAAAAATGGCATCTGCTGTCTTTATAACTTTTGCTTATTAAGTAGTTCTACAAAAGTGTCACATAAATAGTATAAACTATTGCTTGCCTTTAACATTATTAAGTGATGGCAATGTTACACATTTTTTAGTATCTTCCACAATTTAACATAGTTGATATTTCTGTATCCCTCTCAAATTTACATTGTTCTTACAGCTATTAAATTCATTAATTCAATGTGATTTTAATACAAAGAGATTTAAAATCGACCGTAGTGTACTGTAAATACTATACTACAGTTAGTAGTCTATCCACTTACCAATCCAATTATGACCTCCTTGAAGCTAGTGGCTAGACAGTGTTCACACGTCGCCCTACCTAACAGACGGTGGACTGATAAGCTAGACAAGCACGCAACTAGGTTCCTGCTGTTTAACGACTAACCTTTAGTTTATGCTTAGAATAGCCCAGTCTTATCCCACGCCTTCACCTGGCTAACTCCTGATATCCTTTGGAAACGTAGCTTCGATTTCGTCTCAAGGAAGCCTTCTTTAACTGCTCCAGGTCACATCAAATGCTCCTTCTCTGAACCCCCAAAGCAGCCCCTATAATGCTCTCCTGTTTTCTGCACTTAACAATTAAAATGATTAATTTATGCATCTGTCACTTTAATTAGACAAGGTGAAGACAAGGTCTATTTCTTAGTTTTCCTTAACAAATAACATTTGTGAACAGAACTGAATTGAATTGACCATGTCCAGGACAGTTGTTAAACACGGATATTCAAATTTTAGGTTTGACCAGATATGCCTTGACACTGTTTCATCCTCAAGGGCAGAACCTGCAATTTACTCCTCTCCAAGGACACCAGGTTCCCTTTACATCAGGGCTGTACCTGATTTCCACTCATTAGTTATTCTCTCTTCTCTTAGACCATAACACTCCCCTATCTGGCTTCAGAAAATTCTTCCTGTAAGTCTGAAGCCATAGTGCACTGATCCTACAAGTCAATCTTTTCAAACTCTCTGGTTTAGCTTGAGCTTTGGGATTCCTATCACAGCACACCTGTCTGATCTTTCTTTCCCATACACAAAGATTCGGAGTCCTCTGCGATCTCAATTACGAAGTTCACTCTTTAATCCCTGCAGGAGGCTCGCGCCACCACCCAAGGGTACGTCAACACATCATTTTGGTCTCTGGCTTTGAACTTCTCTGCCAATTCCTCTCTTCCTACTTCAAAACTGATGCTTCCTTCTTTGTCACCCTCAAAACTGTTTCCTGAACAGTGCCTCTAGGTTCTGGTTTCTTTATGAGTTTAAGTATTTGCTCCTTCAGAGTTAATGAACAGTAGAGCTGTTCAGTAAGTGTTTGCTTGGTAACTCATTTACTCAACTGCCCTAAGCCAGATGATAGTTTTAAAATATTATTCATTCCTCTTCCTCACAACCAAACCAAACAAAAAACTTCAAACATGTAATTATGGTTGCTAGAACCTGGACCAAGAGAGGTATGACTATTTTAGTTAGTGAATAATTTTAAACTATAAAACACACCTCCAATTATTTTAACAACTGCTAAGCACTAAATTTAAAAATATCATTAGCAAATATGTATTATAAGACATTCTAAATTTCTAATATTTCTAAGATATCAGAGGATGCTGACAAGTGACACAAATAATCAGAGTTGGAAAGCTATATATGCAAACAAATAGTGTCTTCTTCATTGTCAAGAAAACAGTGGTTGAGCAATACCTATTGTACAAAGAGCTAACAAAAAATTTTCAAGAAAACTTATTTTATTTTTTAAATATTTTATTTATTTATTTGACAGAGAGACAGAGATCACAAGCAGGCAGAGAGGCGGGCTGAAAGAGAGGGAGGAAGAAGCAGGCTCCCTGCCAAGCAGAGAGCCCTATGCAGGACTCGATCCCAGGACCCTGAGATCATGACCTGAGCAGAAGGCAGAAGCTTAACCCCCTGAGCCACCCAGGCGCCCCAAGAAAACTTACTTTAGTTCACCTTTTCAGTTTATCTTACTGATCATTTTCAAGTCAAGAAAATTAAGTCAATTTAAACACGTATGAACTCAGAGGAAAGACTTCCTTCTTGGCATAGAATAATGTCACATGCTTGTAAACACGCACACATACAGATATTGAGATGCTAGCGATGTGCCAATGTGAAAAATAAAGTTTCTCATTTAATGCTTTTCACTACTTCTTCTTGTCCCTTTCAGATCGTTCCTCTATGATTTGCTGCTTTTAACATTCCTCAACATTCTTCTAAGTTTCATATACTAAGAAATCCCCTCTTTGCTATCATGTGACCAACACTTACAAATCCTTAGAATTTGTAAATGTTACTCCTTGATATAGATATGGACTGTCAAAAGTTACTTATTTTTATTTGTACTAAAACTAGTTCTAATTTCACACTAAGAACATGATTGGGTTACCATTTTAGAATCATGTAATCTTTGTACTTTTGGAAAGGCCCTGGAAACAGCCATCATTCAGATAGCCCCTAAAACATCAAAGGTATATAATGATTCTTAAAATGTCAATTGAAAATAGGCTTTGGTACAAATGCCCAAGTAAAATAACAGGTGAAACAATTAGCTAAAATAGCTAATAAACATTTTAGGATTGACACATTTTAAATTGATATTTGTTCAGTTACAAAGAATCAATGACTTCTAGATTTATGAAGATAAGGAGGCCCAGAAATGTGGAACTACCTGTGTAAAATACATAGCACAGCAAGGGTTAAAAACTAAGATCCCCAAATCCTAACTTAACAATAATTACATAGTTGACCCCAATGAAATGAGTTTCTTGAAAGGTCCGAAACTAAGAAAAGCTCTAGTAAGAGTACCAATGTGAAGATTATTACAGCTGAAAGGACCTTAAAGAAAATCCAAGCTCCTCTATTTTTTTTTTAAGATTTTATTTATTTATTTGACAGAGATCACAAGCAGGCAGAGAGGCAGGCAGAGAGAGAGAGAGGGGAAAGCAGGCTCCCCACTGAGCAGAGAGCCCGATGTGGGGCTCGATCCCAGGACCCCGGGATCATGACCTGAGCTGAAGACCGAGGCTTAACCCACTGAGCCACCCAGGCGCCCCTGCTTAGTATTTAATTTTGAATTTTCATGATAAAGATATTCCCTTATGGGCAACGCGAATGTGGGTTCGCTTAATATGTTTTTATTTTATTTTTAAAGATTTTATTTATTTGACTGAGAGGGAGAGAGAGCGAGCGAGCGAGCTCCAGTTGGGGGAGAGGCAGAGGGCGAGATTCTCAAGCTGACTGCACTCAGCGCAGAGCTGGTTGCAGGGCTCAGTGTCACCACAGTGAGATCATGACGGGAGCCAAAATCGAGAGTCACACACTGAACCAACTGAGCCACAAAGATGCCCCTGTTTTTTTTATTTTAAAACACAGTCTTTAGATATTTAAGAAAAAATGGGAAAAACAATTCTCTTACCTAGGAGAAATGCAAATCTTACTGTTACTGAGATCTGAAGCCTTCCCAGGGAGACTACCATGTAATGGAGAGAAACTTTCCAGCAACAGCCCATTAAGCACCGCGACAGACACAGAACTATCTTTTCAAAAGTTCTTCCACTTAAGGCAAAATGTAACTCAAAAGCAGAGCTACGGTGAGGTACCTAAAATGATATGGTTCAGAAAACTGTTTCCTGGGCTGACTTAGTCAAAGGATAGTTTTTATGTATTTTTATTATTTGTTATTCATTTCTCCCGGTTTTATTGAGATATAATTGGCATATAACAGTATATTAATTTCAGACGTTCAACATGATGATTTGAGATATATTTATACTGCAAAATTATTACTATAATAAGTTCTGTTAGTATCCATTGCCTCACTTAGCTCATTTTTTTCGTGTCATAAGAGCTTATTTTCAAATATGTAACACAGTATTGTTAATTACAGTCACCCCGTTGTACATTATATCCCCAAAACTTGTTTATAACAGGAAGTTTATACCTTGAGAACACCTTTTAGGATAGCTTTTGGATTCTTTAGAGCTATGGTCTCCTAACTACTTTTGAACATTGGACCCTATCATTTAAAAAACCTTTTTTTGAGCATGTATCTCCTACATATATATTGTATGTATTTATACACTATACATATAACTTACACAAATGTGTATATGTACATATGTTGACTCCAAAGAACTCTCAATTGTGTTCTACATAGCTATATATATAACTATACTGATCTATTTTTATAAGATATATGCAGAATAGAAAATGTAAAAGGATAAAATAATACTAAGCATTAACAGAAGCTGTATTGTTTTCTTCCTACATTCCAGTGTTTCATTTTGTGCATACTTTGAAACAATTCACCCCATCTGAGGGCTCAAAAATACAAAGGAATGACACTCCTTCACTAATCATGTCCCCCCCTCCCCCACTAAGCTTTTAAGTAAACACTGGTCATTGTGACTTCAAGGTCATTTTTCTGACAAATGCCCGGAGTAGAGCTGTGCAGCTGGTTTGTGCAGAGTCACATACTTTCAGTCAGGTGGTGAAGTGACATACCTTAGGAGAACCGAGTTTGCCAGGACACACATTTGGTTGGAACTCTATTCTCACCCCATAAAGGTAGATCACAATGTGTCGGGAACAACACATACACGAATGATGAAGGCTGCAGGTCTAGCTATAATAGGAATCACTGCAATATAGTAATATATAATAGTCCCATAATTCTAATATAAATCTATATAAAGACACATTCTTGTTTCCTGACTAGACATTCTGCCAGTGATAACATTAAATCTCAGATATTTAGAATCCGCAATGTATGATATCCAACTATTAATATCCTAGCCTTGCATATCATTGTAAAAACCGCCAGGATGTGAATGTTGTCTAAGATTTAAATGAGGATTCAGTAAGATTACGCAAAATAGCACATAAAAACCTTGCGTAGTCACTATGACGACTCTTGGAGAATAATCAGTGTTTCCTCAGATTTTATTCAATATCAATGGATCGACAGTTATATTTTTCATGATTTTCCATTTTTTTGTGGGTGTGCCTCCAACTTTTCAATCACAAATACTTCTGAATGATACATCTTCTTACTATGTATATTGGTTAAAATCTTAGAAGGGAGGGAACCAACATTTTTTGAGTCTAAGTACAAACACTTTGCTAAATGTTTTATTTAATTTATTTAAAGGTTTCATT
The DNA here is from genome assembly GCF_011764305.1 of Mustela putorius furo. Lineage (NCBI taxonomy): Eukaryota > Metazoa > Chordata > Mammalia > Carnivora > Mustelidae > Mustela > Mustela putorius. The sequence goes on along the minus strand of NW_025421748.1, from coordinate 1,531,430 downwards.
TATTTATTTGTCAGAGAGACACGGCGAGAAGGAACACAAGCAGGGGGAGCGGGAGAAGCAGCAGGCTTCCCGCCCAGCAGGGAGCTCAGCATGGGGCTGACCCCACCTGGGGTCACCACCCAAGCCAAAGGCTGATGCTTGACAACTGGGCCACCCAGGCGCCCCCGCTAAAGGTTTTAAAGCCATCATACCTTTTCGTTTTCACGACAATCCTTAAATGATAATTATTATCTCCATTTTACAGACCAGAAAAATAAGGCTGGGGGCTTCAGGGTCTAGGTCACACAGCCACGATTTCCATGTACCTCTGTCTGGCTCCAGAGCCAGCTCTCCTCCCCCTACACTGAACACGGAGTTACAGGGACTGAACCCAGGCGTTCCCAGGTGAGATGCTCCGTCTGCAAGTGAAGGCAGTTCCTCCGGACTCTGAGGGAGACTAAAGCAGGAATGACAAGTGGGTAGCGCCGAGGCCCTGAAAGGATCCTACAGCACCACCCTTGCCTCTCGCCCGAGCAGTTCCAGACGGCTCCTCCTCGGCGCTGCTCTCCTTACCCTGCAGCCCAAACGCAAGGCTTAAGAGGGTCAAAGTTGACGGCACACAGTGCAGCCGACTTAGCCAGATACGCAGAAGCATTGCTCAATCCTCCCTCCTGAAAAACCCGTCAAAATACACAGCACAACTCCCAAAAATTTAGTTAAAAAAAAACAAAAAACTAAACTAAAAGGCAAATAAGCTCAATACGCGTCTTAAAGAATTCTCCTTGAACTCTCCTTAAACTTCTGCAACGGTCCCGGCTGCGCAGGCTGCAGTACACACCCCGCACGACCGTCCCGCCCGTCGCGCCCGCGCACCGGAGGGGCCAGTCCGCCGCCACCGCAGACGCCGGGGCGGACGGGCCGCCTTCCCGCGGACCCCGACGGCTGAGGGCCTCGACCGTGGGCGGGAAGCGCCGCTCCCGGCCGCCCGTCGGTCCCCCGCCTCCCAGCACGTCCCCGCGCTCCGGCGCGGCAGACCCCACGGCGTCCGGCTCAGCCCCGGGCGCGGAGCGGGACCGGCGGGACCTCCCGGGGCCGCCCGCGTCCCCCCACGCGCACGACCGAGCGCTCCCGCCGGCGTCCGGGAAGGACCCAGGCGCGGCGCCGCCCACGTCCCACGAAGCGGGTTTGGCCGCGACGAGCCCAGCCAGGGTCTCCCCCAAGGTCACGCCGACGCGCGGAGGCCGCGCGGGACTCCGGGCTGAGCCCCGGGGGCAGGGAGCGCCCGCGCCGCAGCCGTTACACCGGGGCCCGGGGGCGGGACGCGACCGCGGCTGCGGGCCCGGCGCGTCTGCAGGCCTCGGGCCCCCGGCGCGGGCGGCGGCGCGACCTTCACCGCCGAGCCGGCGGGTGCGGGCGGTCCCCGGGGCCCCGTGCGGCCGCGGCAGGGGCGAAGGACCAGCCCGAGGCCCCGCGCGGGGGGCCGTGCGGCGACGAAGGTCGCGGAGGGCGCCCGCTGCGACCCCGGCCCACGAGCGACGCGGACGCGGGCGGCGCGCACGGGGCCGGGCGCCCCAGCCAGACGGGCCCCCCGAGGGCAGCGGCGGGGGCGGCGGCGGCGGCGGGGGCGGGGGCGGCGCGCCTCACCTGCCGGGTGGTTGTACAGCGGCCTCAGTTTCTCCGGCAGCAGCAGCTCCACCTTGTCCAGGGCCCGGTGGTAGGTGGCCCGAAGGCCCCGGGCGCCGGCGGCCGACATCGCTGCGGACCGGCGCGTCGTGGGCGGCCGAGGGGACAGCGGCCGCGGCTCCTGCCTGGATGACAGCGAAGGACACGCGTCACTTTCTCCTGCCCCGGCGCCTCGCGCCCGCCCCTCGCCCGCGGCGCCCTTCCCGCGACTCCCGCGGCCCCTACCAACCGCCGGGTGCCCGGGCCCAGGAAACGCGGAGGGGCGGAGGCTCGGCAACGGCCCGCCCCGGGTCCGCCTCCTTCCCTCCCGCCGCCCGGAGGCGGGGAGGAGTCACGGCAACAGGTGCCCCAAGGGCCGCCTCCCCAAGACGACCTGACTTCCTAGCGGCAGCGCGCCTGCGCAGGCTGAGCGGCCGACGGGGATTGGTCCGCGCCGCGGCGGGGGCGGGGTCCAGCGCGAACGTCCCGTTTCTCCTTCCTGCCCTCGAGGCCATGTTGGAGAAGGGAAAGTGAAGCTGCCCAGCTTTAAGATAGCCCGTAGTTAACATGGGCTTTCTGGGTCTTCGTTCCCCAACTAAAGATGACGGCGCGCAACGCTCTTGCCTCCTCCGGAAAGAGACTCGTGACTGAGAGGCTTCGTGTCTCAGCTTCCTCTCTCTCCGGCCCTCATTCACCCCCAGAGAATCAAGGATTTAGCGACAGTGTCCCGAGCCCACCCCTCTCGGGCGAGGGCCGCCGAGGCGTACCGGGGCCCGAGTCCCGGGGGAGGGGGTGTCGTCCTCTCGCGAGAAAGGCGGGGGCGGGCGGGTGCCGAGAACGAGGAGAGGGAGGAGTCGCGGCCGCCTCCGCCTCCTCCTCGCGTCGGAGGGGCCGGGGGAGGGGACTGTGGCTGGTCGCGGGCGCTCGGGCAGTCTGAGGAGGGGAGCATGAGGCGAGCGCCGGCCCGGGCGAGGCGCGGCTTCGGGGGCCGGGGCGCCGCCGCCGTCTGAGCCGCTGCGCCCGCGAGGCCCGGCGCGCGGACGGTGCGGGAGCGGCTCGGCTGCGGACCGCGCGTCCCGCCCTCCCGCCCCTCCCCCACGCGGTGGTCTCCCCTCCGGCCCCGCCCGGCACAGCCATGTCTCGGGGCGGCTCCTGCCCGCACCTGCTGTGGGACGTGAGGAAGCGGTCCCTCGGGCTGGAGGACCCGTCCCGGCTGCGGAGCCGCTACCTGGGTGAGCCGCGGGCCCCGGGGCGGGGACGGGGGCGCTGAGTCGCCGCCCGGCGTGGGGGAGGGGCCGCGCCGCGGGGGCTGTTGGCCGGGCAGGGGCGCCCGGGGCCGCGGGGTGTGCGGTGCGCGTCGGCCGGCGGGCGTCCTCCCGCGGCCGAGCCCCCCTGCGTGCCGCCGGCCGCCGCCCTTGCCGGGTTGTCCTCGGGGGCCGGCGGACGCGGCTGGCCGGGAGGTGTCGGGGCGCGTGTGGGGCGGGACTCGGGCGAAGACGCCGCGTCGCCGGCGCGGCCGGTGCGGAGCCGTAGTTGGCGCCCGGGCTCGCCGCCGCCGTCCGCGCTCCGCCGAAGGGCGAAGTTTCTGCCGCCGGCGCCCTGCGGGGACCGGGCTGCGCGCCCACGGCCCGGCGGCGTCCGGCCGGAGCCTCGGAGCGGGAGCGGCGCCCCCGGCCCCGGCCCCCGGCCCCCGCCCCGGCCCCCGGCGCGCTCCGCTCGGCTCCGGCCGCGGGGACGGTGTCGGGTTTCGCGCGCCTCCGCCCGCCCTGCCAGGCGCGCTGGCGTCCGCGGCTTCCCCGCGGAGCTTCTAGAAACAGCCTCGGGGCTCGGGCTCGGCTCGGGCGCCGCCCCGTTTGCGTCTCGCCGAGCCGCGGGCCGAGCGGGGCTGCCGAGCGAGTGCGGAGCCCCGGAGCGGCCGCGGTCGGCCCGGCCCGCGCTGCGCTCGCGCGGCTGGAAGGCGAGGCGCGTGCAGCCGGGTCCGGCCCGCCCTGCGCCGTCTCCGGTGTCCAGGGCTTCGGTTTTGCCTCGAGCCCGCGAGAGCAGCGGCGGCCCCTCGCAGCGGACGGGCCGGGGGTACGTGGTTGGGGGGCGGAGCGGGGCCGTCCCCGCTGCCCCGGCTGGGTGGGACCGGGGCGGCCGTCCGGTGCCGCCGCCCGCCCCGGCCGCTTCTCCGCGCTTCTGCGGGCACACGCGTGTCCGCCTGCACGGGTGCCCCCGCGTGGACGCCGCCCTGCGTGGACGCCCTGCCGTGGCCGCGGCGCTGCCGCTGGTCTGTTGCACGGTCGGTCTCGGAGATCCTCCTGGGCGGTACGAGCAGACCGTCCCGGTCCTCCCGACGGCCGCGTCGTGTCCACGTGGGGGACGCGCTCCGCGGGCGCGGACTCTGCTCTGCAGCGGGGCCGCGGCGGTGCGCGAAGCTTTGCAAGGACCGTCCTTACCCCCAGTGAGTGCCCGGAGTGGTCCCGACTTTAGACTCACACCCGGTGCGGGACAGGTTTTTACACGACCTCGGAAGCTGCGCGGAACGTCCTTTAGCGCGTCCTTGAGCGCACGTGAGGGCTGCGCTCCCCGCGCGTGGGGTCGGCCGGGCCTGCGCCAGCGGCGGCTCAAGTGCCGACGCGCATTCCAAGTCCCAGGTTTGTTGGGCCCCGTGCAGTCCAGCCGTACTTTCGAGGGTTCAACACGGAGCTCCCTCGGCGCGTGCGGTTGGCGGGGGCAGCGGGGGCGGCGAGCGGGGTCGGGTCCCTGCGGGCGGGCGCGGGTGCGGGTCCGCGTCTGCGCACCGACAGACACGGCCCGGGCAGCTTCAGATGCGTCGGTCAGGTATGCTGGTAACTAGCCTGCTCTGAATCAGCACCCTTTAGAGGTGGTTTTCTCAGTATTGGAGAATAGCTTGGGAGGGAATTCCTTGGCCTTTGTAGACCTCCTTGAAACCATTACTTTCTCTAACTCTTTCTCGCCAAGAACGCTATCTTGGTTTCGGGTTCGGGAAAGAGTAAATTGCACATTAGTAGCGCCTGAATTAATGAATTTTTTTAAAAGATATTTTGTATAATATTTTACTACAAAACCTTTTAAAAAGCCCAAGTTCAGGAGTTTCAGAAAGTAGATCCCTTTTTTATTCTGAGACTTCAAACATTTTTTTTTTTAAGATTTTTATTTATTTGACAGAGAGTTCTCAAGCAGGCAGAGAGGCAGGCAGAGAGGTGGGGGGGTGAGCAGGCTCCCCGCTGAGCAGAGAGCCGACGTGGGGCCCGATCCCTGACCACGTGGGGCCCGATCCCTGACCGGCTTTTGTAATCTTTAGGGGCCAGATGTAAATTTCAGTATAGTGTTTATCTTAAAGAGTAATTATCGAAGTCCAGAGTCAGAAACACCTGTAGATTTAAATGGTTCAGTTTCTTAAGATATTGTATAGCCATAGAGTAGTATTTTGGAAATCAGTGATTATTATAGTAACTTACTGGTTACATATTATTTTTACACATACACACACAGCTTTGTAAACGTGGACATTGATTGTAAAAGATACTGGTTTCTATACATTTCCTCTTTCTGTTCATACTCCTCTCATTTTAAAGACTTGCCCACAACCAATTTATACTTTCTAACCCTTTGTATATTAAAAGACTGTAACTGACAAAAGAGTAATGGAAATTTTCTAGGGAGTTGTTTGCCATAATGTATAGTTTGTTTTTTTTGCTTTTGTTTTTGTTTTTAAGATTTTATTTATTTATTTGAGAGAATAAGAGAGAAAGAGAGAGAGAAAGCATGAGAGGGGAGAGGGTCAGAGGGAGTAGAGACTCCCTGCTGCGCAGGGAGCCCCATGCAGGACCCGGTCCTGTAACTGGGATCATGACCTGAGCAGAAGGCCCCCAGGCACAATGTATACTATGTTTAATGTGGAACATATAGTATGTTTAGTATGTATAGTATGTTTAATATAAAATGCTTAAGTTATGGCTAGGCAGTGTCCTGGTCAGCTTGGGCTGCTGTGACAAAATAGCATACACTGGGTAGATTATAAACAGCAAAAATTTATTTCTCACAGTTGTAGAGGCTGGAAGGCTGAGAGTAGGGTGCTCACGTCAGGATCTTGGTCCTGTGAGGGGGGCCTGCTTGCTTCCAGGTGCTAATTCTCTGTGGTTGCTTTTATAAGGGTACCAATCTAACCTAATCACCTCTCAAAAATCCTGCCTCCTAATACTAGCGCCCTGGGGTTAGGATTACAACATAGAATTTTTGAAGGGACACAACCATTCATACTACAGCAGGCAGCCAGTGATGCCTTTGTACTGAAGTTGGGAAGTCTGTGTCATTTGACTATCATTTGGAGTTAGTATTTATTGAAATGGATGATTTTGCATTTGGGATTTTTTTTTTAATATCTTATTTATTTTAGAGAGCATGCTGGGGATGGGGGGAGAGAAAGAGGTTGAGAGAATCCCAAGCAGATTGCTGAGCACTGAGCCCAACGCAAGGCTTGGTCCCACGACCCTAGGTTCACCACCTGAGCTGAAATACCAAGAGTTGGATGCTTAGGCGGCTGAGTCACCCAGATGTCCCACATTTAGATTATCCTTTAGCATATCCTTTAATGCACGTACTTGACCTAGTTCTTCATAATGTCTTGCCAAGTTACAGTGTCTAATAGGAAAGTCTGTGAATTCTGATTATGCTTCCTTGTTAGCTACTAGGGAAAAGTTAGTGAAATATTTGTACTTTGTTTCTTTAGTTTTGTATTCTCAATGTAAGTTGAAAGATGTCTGACTTTAGTAGGGAACAATGACTCTCAAGTATGACATATACATGTTAGAGAATAAGCTGGTAATTCCTGAAGATAAGACCACTACAGGCATATCGATCATATAGCAACTACAGACAGTGAAATGGCTCTACTATGGATCTCATCCCTCCCTGGCATAGGATGGAAATGTCTAGAAGGGACAGCAGCTGCTGGTAACAGAATTTATAGTACGGGTGTGTTTTAGGTCACGGTTTCTAAAATGTTTGACCGTGATCCACAGTAAAAATACATTTATATGGCAACTTATGATACACACATATAACTAAAATGAAAGATTCTCTTTGGTTAGCCTTACTATTTTCTGTTCTGTGTCATGTTAGAAATAGTGCTGTTGCCAGACCAGATTATGTCATGGATCTTAGACTTGAGCTTTGCAAAACTATTCTAGATGGCTTGTATTTTTAATAATTATAATTGTTATTAGCTTCAATAGTTAGTAGGGAGGGTGAGTTTACCAAGTACTTGCAGTAGATTAAAAAGTTTAATTTAAAACACTGCTGATAACTAATAAAGAAAATACAAATAATGAAACTTTATCCGTGGGGAAAATACCTAGGGTATGACCCCTTTAAATTCTTATTTCTTGGGTAATACGTGCAATCGAATTGCTGAGTTGTAGAAGTATATTTAACTTTATAAGAAATTGCTAGACTGCTTTTGCAAGTAGTTGTGCCATACTGCACTCTCACCACACTTGGCATTCTGATTCTTCCCAATTTTAGCCTTTCTAGATATGTAGGTATAGTGATGTCATTATCATTTTAATTTGCATTTGATTTATTCCTAATGATTAATGATGTTAGGTATCTTTTATGGCTTATTTGCCCTCTGTATACTTTGGTTAAATAATCAGATTCACCTACTTAGTATTATAAGAATTCTTTATTTATTCTTGATACAAATCCTTAATCAGATACGTATTTTGCAAATATTTTTCTCCTACGTGGTCTTGTCTTTTCTTTTTCTTAACAGCATCTTTTATAGTTCATGTTTTATGTGTGCTATTTAGGAATCATTACCTAATCCAAGGTCACAAAGATTTATACTGTTTTTTTTTCCCCTAGAAGTTTTCTATTTTTAATTCTTACCTTTAGGTCTATGAATAATTTTGAGTTAGTTTTTACATATGCTGTGAGGTAAGGACCGTTTAATTTCTTTGCATATGAATGTGCAGTTGTTCCAGGATCATGTGTGAAAAAACTGTCTTTTCCTCTTTGTTAAAAATTTATTGGCCATATATGTAAATTAATGTCTCTGCCATGTTCCATTGATGTGTCTGTCTTTATGCCAGTACTTCATGTCTTTATAGTGAATATTGAAATCAACTTGAAGTATTTTGAACTTAGTTCTTTTTGTTCAAAATTATTTTGGCTATTCTGGGTTCTTTCCTTTCTTTCTTTTAATATACTCGACCCCTATCATGGGGCTTGAACCCACTACCCAAAGATAAGGAAAGAGTCAAATGTTCTAGCGACTAAGCCAGCCAGGTGCCTCTCATTCCCATATAAATTTTAGAATCAGTTTGTCAATTTCTGCAAAAAAGACTGTTGGGGTTTTGATTGGTATTGTGTTGAATCTATGTTATTTCAGAGAATTGTAGTTTTACAGTATTGAACAACCAACCAATGATGGTCAATTTTGTCTCTCTGTTATTTGGGTATTCCCTCATTTTTCTGAGTAATGTTTTCTGTTTCTCAGTGTATGATCTTAAACATATTTTGTTATGTTTATCCTTGTAACATAATGTTTTAAATACTATTGTAGATGGTATTGTTTTTTAATTTCAGTATCCAGTTGTTCATTATGGGTATATTAAAATACAGTTGACTTTTTTTTATTGGCCTTACATCCTGCAACTTTACTAAAGCTGCTCGTTTCTTCCTTTCTTCTTTTTCTCCTCTACTTCCTCCTCTTCCTCTTCTCCCTCTTCTTCCTCATTTTTAAATATCTTTACCCCTAACATGAGGCTTGAACTCACAACCCTGAGATAAATAGTTGCAGTTTCTACCAACTAAGCCAGCCATGCACCCCAATCACTTCTTATATTTTTATTTTGCAAATTTAGGGAATTTTTATATAGATAACGTCACTGCATATTAAAATAGTCTTGCTTCTTCCTTTTTCACCTGTATTCTATTTTTCTTCTTCTTTTTTTCTTTTTCTTGATTAATTGCACTGTCCAGGATTGTCCCAGAATCTTGAATGGAAGTACTGACAGTGAGCATCCTTGCTTCATTCCTCATCTTGTAAAACATTTCAGTTTTTCACTATTAAATATCTGCTAACCGTGTGTTTTTTGTAGATACCCTTTAAAGAAATTTCCTTCTTTTCTTGGATTGCTGAGAATGCTTGTCATGACTAGTCGTTTAATTTTGTCAGGGTTTTTTCCAGCATCTGTTAGGATGATTATATGATTTCCTTTTCATTGATTCTGTTAATTTTGTGTATTTGCATGTTGAATGATTTTTAAATATTGAACCAACATCCAGTTCCTGGGCTAATACTACTTGGTTATGATAAATTATCCTCTATGTATTACTGGCTTGAGTTTTGGTAGGAACTTTATGTCTTTGTTCATAAAAAATCTTAGCTTATAGTTTTCTTTCTTTCCTTTTTTTTTTTTTTTTTTAAGATTTTATTTATTTGACAGAGAGAGAGAGAGAGACAGTGAGAGAGGGAACACAAGCAGGGGTAGTGGGAGAGGGAGAAGAAGGCTTCCTGGGAGCAGGGAGCCCGATGCAGGGCTTGATCCCAGGACCCTGAGATCAGGACCTGAGCCAAAGGCAGATGCTTAATGACTGAGCCACCCAGATGCCCCTTGTAGTTTTCTTATAACTTACACGTCTATAATTTTAACTGGTAGTTCTATTTTTGCCTGTTTTTGATACCAGGGTAATGCTGACCTCATAAATGAGTTGGATGTGTTCTTCTTTTCTAGAAAGGTTGTATAGAATTGAAATTATCTTTTCTTTAAACATTCAATATATTTTTGTCATTAAAGACTTAAGAGCTTGGAGTTTTTCTGTTGGAAGGGTTTTGTTTGTTTGTTTGCTTTCTAACTTGGTACTTTCTTTAATTTTTTATTTTGAGATAATTGTAGATTCATGATGCAGTTGTAAGAAATTATTTGGAGAGGTCCCATATACTCTTCAACCAATGCTGCTAATGGTTATACAACGTACACAAACTATGTTATAATATCACAACCAGGAAGTTGACATAGAAAATCCATGAACCTTATTCAGTTATGTATGTACTTATTTGTGTGTGTATGCTATGCATTTCAACATTAATTTTCATTTTAATAGATTAACATGGGTACCACCACAATTAAGGTAGGGAATAGTTCGTCACAGTGATCCTTTGTGATACTTTTTAGAGCCACAGCTACATTCTTGTCTTCCTATTGCTAACCTCTGGCAATTACTAATCTTTCCATGTCTATAATTTTGTCATTTCGAGAATGTTACATATAACGTGTATGTTAACATTATAAATAACAGCAGGTTAACCTTTTGAGATTGGCTTCTTTGACTCGGGGTATTTCCCTTAGCAATCAGCCGCTTTGTTGTGTGTTTTAATAGCTTATTCCTTGTTACTGCTGGTTAGTGTTTGATGGTATGGATATATGGTTATTTAACCACTCACCTGTTGACAGGTATTTGGATTCTTTCCATTTTTGACTGTCAAGTCTAAAGCTGTTGTGAACATTCAGTTTTGTATGAACCTAAGTTTTCACCTTTTGGGGAGAAATGTCTAAGAATTGCAGTTACTGGGCTGTATGGTAAGCACATTGTTTAATTTTCTAAGAAATGCCTTATTCTTTTACAAGTATGGCCGTACCATTTTACACTCCCATCAGCCATGTCTGAGTAACCCAGTTTCTCTGCATCATCTCATGAAGTATATAGTAGTGCTTCATGGTTTTAGTTTACATTTCTCAAATGGCTAATGTTGAACATCTTTTTATGTACTTACTACCATTTTTATATTTTCAGTGAACTGTCTCTTCATGTTTTTTTGCTCATTTTCTGTTGAGATTATTACTGTTCTTTACTGTTGAGTTTTGAGCCTTATCCATGTAATTCAGGAACTAGTCCTTTGTCAGATGAGCAGTTTGCATGCATTTTCTCCCAGTCTGTAGCTTGTCTTCACTGTCCTCAGGGGGTCTTTTGCAGAATAAAGGTGGTTAACTTCAGTGTAGTTCAGTTTACCAGTTTCTCCTTTTATGTCTTCGGTATCAGGTCTGAGAACTCTTAACCTATCCCTAGGCCCTAAAGATTGTCTCCTAGGTTGTCTCCCTTTAATGGTATTTCAGTCTGGGGTCCATTTTGTGTTAGTTTTTGTATGATGTGCGAATTAGCTTGAAGCGCACTTTTGTGTTGGTGCCACTTGCTCTGGCATCACTTGTTGAAAGGGAAAAGAACACATTTCCTCCATCGAATTGCCTCTGCGCCTTCATTAAAAATCAGTTGGGTGAGGGTGCCTGGGTGGCTCAGTGGGTTGGCTTGGGTCGTGATCTCAGGGTCCTGGGATCAAGTTCTGCGTCGGGCTCTCTGCTCAGCGGGGAGCCTGCTTCCTCCCCTCTCTCTCTGCCTGCCTCTCTGCCTCCTTGTGATCTCGCTGTATCAAACAAATAAATAAAATCTTAAAAAAAAATCAGTTGGATGTTTTTGTGTGGATCTAATTCTGTGTTCTCTATTCCCTTTGTAAATACCACACTCTCTTGCTTATTGTAGCTATATAGTAAGTTTTTTTTTTTTTTTTTTAAGATTTTTTATTTATTTATTTGACAGAGAGAGATCACAAGTAGGCAGAGAGGCAGGCAGAGAGAGAGAGGAGGAAGCAGGCTCCCTGGTGAGCAGAGAGCCCGATGCGGGACTCGATCCCAGGACCCTGAGATCATGACCTGAGCCGAAGGCAGTGGCTTAACCCACTGAGCCACCCAGGCACCCTATATAGTAAGTTTTAACATCAGGTTGAGTGATCATTCCCCCCTTAGTTTGTCTTTTTCAAAATTGTCTTAGCTCTTCTGTGTCTTGTGTCTTTCTGTATAAATTGTAAGATAGACTTGTCCATATCCCCAAATTACCTTGCTGAAATTTTGATAAGAATTGCATTGGATTTATATATCAGTTAGAGAGCTAACACCTTTCATTGTGGTCAGTCTTCTGATCATAAATATGGTACACTCTATTAGTTTAGGTTGTTGGTATCTTTGATCAGCATGTTGTAATGATCAGGATATAGATCTTCAACATGCTGTATTTATTTTTACATTTATGTTTAGATATTTAATTTTATTTGGAGCAATTACAAACGGTGGGTTTTTTGGTTTGTTTGTTTTTTTAAGGCATGGGTGGGGAGGGACAAAGGGAGAGTGAGAGAATCTTAATCTGGCTCCATGTCTAGGGTGGAGCCCAATGTGGGGTTCTGTCTCACAACCCTGAGATCATGACCTGAGCCGAAATCAAGAGTTGAATGCTTAACCGATTGAGCCACCCAGGCACCCCACAGATGGTTTTGTGTTTTAAGTTCAACTTCCAACGTTTGTTGTTAGTATTTAAAAATGCAGTTTTGTCTATGTTATGATGTTGTGTCTTGTGACCTTGCTAAATTCACGTAAAGTTGTAGGAGGTATATTCTTGGGGATTTTTACATGGAAAAAAATGTCATCTTCCAAGAGGAACTGTTTTATTTCTTCCTTTCCAATCTGTATGTCTTTTCTTTTTTTATTTTCCTGGCATTATCACATTGGCTAAGACGTCCAGTACAGTCATGTCTTGTTTTATTGCACTTTGCAGATGCATTTTTTTTACAAATTGAAAGTTTGTGGCAACCCTGTGTCAAACACTGGTTTTCTAATACCATTTGTTCCCTTTGTGTCTCTGCATCACATTTTGGTAATTCTCACAATATTTCAGACTTCTCATTTTTATAATAATTTTTGTGGTCTGCAATCAGTAATCTTTGGTGTTACTATTGTCATTGTTTTGGGGCCCCACAAACTGTGCCCGTATAAGACAGTAGACTTAATTGATGAATGTTGTGTGTGTTCTGTGTGCTCCACTGACAACCAGTTCCTCATGTTTCCCTCTTTTGGGGTCTCCCTATTCCCCGAGACACAAAAATATTGAAGTCAGGCCAATTAGTAACTCTACCATGTTCCTTTCAAGGGAAAGAAAGAGTCATATATCTCTCACTTTAGATTAAAAGCTAGAAATGATTAAGCTTAGGGCACCTGGGTGGCTCAGTCTTTGGGCGTTCGCCTCCAGCTTGAGTCATGATCCTGGGGTCCTGGGATTGAGTCCCATGTCAGGCTCCCTGCTCGGTGGGAAGCCTGCTTCTCCTTCTCCTCCCCCTGCTTGTCTTCCCTCTCTTGCTGTGTCTCTCTCTGTCAAATAAATAAAATCGTTTTAAAAAAAAATGATTAAGCGTAGTGAGGGAGGCATGTTGAAAACAGATAGGCTGAAGGGTGGCCTCTTGTGCCACGGGTAGCCAAGTTGTGAATGCAAAAGAAGAGTTCTTGAAGGAAATTAAAAGTGCTACTCCGGTGAACACATAACTGACTGATAAGAAAGTCTAACAGTCTTGTTGCTGTTACAGAAAGTTTTAGTAGTCTGGATAGAAATTCAAACTAGCCATAACATTGCCTTGTGCCAAAGCCTAATCCAGAGCAAGGCCCTAACTTTGGGCCTCAGGGAGGTGAGAAGCCTGGAAAAGAAAAGTTTGAAGCTAGCAGAGGTTCATTCATGAAGTTTAAGGAAAAACACCATCTCCGTAATGTACAAGTGCAAGGTGATACAGCAAGTGCTGATGTAGAAATTGCAGCGTGTTCTCGAGAAGTTCTCACAAGTTAGTCAGTGAAGGTGGTTACAGTAAATAACAGATTTTCAGTGCAGGTGAAAGAGCATTCTGTTGAATAGTCTGCTGTAAGAAGATGCCATCCAGGACTTTAATAGTTAAAGAGGAGAAGTCAATACCTGGTGGCTTTAAGGCTCCAAAAGACAGGTGGTGACTTTAAGTTGAAGCCAGTGCTCATTTACCATTTTGAAAATCCTAGAGCCTGGGGCGCTTGGCTGGCTCAGTTGTTTAAGCATCTGCCTTCAGCTCAGGTCATGATCCCAGAGTCTTGGGATCGAGCCCCGCATCGGGCTCCCTGCTCAGCGGGGAGTCGGCTTCTCCCTCTGCCTCTGCCCCCCACCTTGCCTCTGCTCTCTCTGTCCAATAAATAATAAAACTTAAAAAAAAAAAAGATGGTTAAGAAAAATGAAAATCCTAGGGCCCTAAGAATTATGTTAAATCTACTCTGTCTGTGCTCTAGAAATAGACCGGTAAGGCCTGGAAGGCAGCACATCTGTTTACAACGTGGTTGACTGAATGTTTTAAGCCCCCTGTTGAGACCTGTTGCTCAGGAAAAAAAGGTTCCTTTCAAAATATTTCTGCTCACGACAGTGTATCTGGTTATCCAAGATCTCTGGTGGAGGTTTACATCAAGATTACTGTTGTTTTTGGGGTGCCTGGGTGGCTCAGGGGCTTAAGCCTCTGCCTTTGGCTCAGGTCATGATCTCAGGGTCCTGGGATCGAGTCCCGCATCGGGCTCTCTGCTCAGCAGGGAGCCTGCTTCCCTCTCTCTCTGCCTGCCTCTCTGCCTGCTTGTGATCTCTCTCTGTCAAATAAATAAATAAAATCTTTAAAAAAATAATTACTGTGTTTTTTCACCTGCGAACACATCCATTCTATAGCCCCTAGACCAAGGATTCATTTCAACTTTCATGTCTTACTATTGAAGAATTAAATTTGTAAGGCCATAGCTGCTGTAGATTGTGATTCCTCTAATGGATCTAGTCAAAGTAAATTGAAAACCTAGAATGGATTTCCTGTTCTAGATGAGATTAAGAACATTTTTGATTGACAGGAAGAGGTCATAATGTCATCGTTAGCAGGAATTTGACAGAAACTGATTCTAATCAAGGACTTTGAGTGGTTCAAGACTTCAGTGGAGCAAGTAACTGCCGGATGTGGTAGAAATAGCCAGAGAACCAGCATGAGATTTGGAGCCTGAAGATGGGACTGAATTTCCGCCATCTCAAGATCAAAATTAAACAGATAAGTTGATTCATATGGATGAGCCAAGAAAGTGTTTCTTGAGATGGAATCTGCTCCTGGTGAAGAAGCTGTGAGGACTGTTGAAATGACGACAAAGGATTTAGGATATTTCATAAGCATAGTTGATAAAGCAGCAGGAGGGTTTGAAAGGGTTGACTACAGTTTTGAAAAATGATTCCTTATGGGTAAAATGCTGTAACAAAATAGTGTCTCATGCTACAGAGAAATTGTTTGTGAGAGGAAGAGCCAATTCATAGGAAACCTTCACTGTTGTCTTATTTTAAGTTGTTGCCCAGTCACCCCAGTATTCAGCAGCCACCACCCGGGTGAATCAGCAGCCCTCAGCACTGAGGCAGGACCCTCCAGCAGCAAAAAGATTAGGACTCACTGGAACTATAGATGACGGTTAGCATTTTTTAGTAAAGTATCATTTAATAAGATCAGGTATGTACGCTGTATTTTTGAACAGTGTGCTTTGCACGCTCAACAGACTACAGTATGATGTAGACCTAACTTCTTTGTGCACTGGGGAACGGAAAAGTTCATTTGATGCACTTTATTGTGATGCGTGCTTTATTGTGGTGTGAAACCAAACCTTCCATATCTCGGATATAAACTGCGCTATGTTTAATGATAGTGGTGAGATCGGGCGTCCTTGTATTATTCTTGACGTTAACTAGAAAGTTAAGTTTTTTACCATTAAATATACCAGAAAATGTGGGTTCTTTTATAGGCACTTTTTATCAGATTGAGAAAGTATCTCTCTATTCCTAGTTTGCTGAGCGTTTATGAGTGGGCTCAATCCAAGAGACAGAATCATTAGAGGATACACATACATACGTACAAAGATAGGTTCCTGATACTCGGTCTTCTATTATCGTGGGAACCCATTAAACTGTCTTTGCAAAGTTATTTTCTAAATGTTTGATGCTGGGGCTTGACATCCTTTGGACAGACAATCGGCAAGGGAAGATGGTTGTAAATTGGGGGGTAAGGGCAACCTTGAACTCATGAAGGGATAGATCTGTGTTAGTTCTCACTGCCTCCAAACTTACTGATGTTCTACAGGGATGTTCTGTAGGGGCAGCTAGCACCTTTTGTCACGAAGCAAAACACACAATTTCCTCTGTATATTAAGAAGTCAAAGGAGGATTCATGGGAAATTGGGACGCTTGTAGGCCTAGTTGTTGCTCATTCCAGGAAGGTGAGCCAGCAGATTAGTAACCACACTTGTATAAGCAGCATGAGCTTTGCTCCAGCCTTCTGAAGGTGAAAGTCAATATGACTGACCTTACTTCCACCCACCAGTCTTGTGCAAAAATGACTGGAGATGCATCCCAAGAAGAAATATTCAGGGAAGGAATTCTGGGAACATGATTGAGTGTGAGCTGACACATTTCAGTGCCACCAGCTTAATGTTGATTATCAGATGGGAGGAGATTTCCTGCCTTTCCCTCAAGAATAGGGACTATAAGCTTTTATCCCTTCCTCGGGGCAGTTGCCTTTGCTCAAGATAAGAATGAGGGTTTCCTTCCTCTCAGAGGTGGTAGGCATTTGCCGAGGCCATTTTTAGCTGGAGTTTCCCCCGTGGTTTAAGGCTTTTGTTTCCCCTGAAAGGTGAGTGGAGTTTCATTCCTTTGTCCTACCAAACAGGGACTCTTTCTTGTCTCCTGCCCAATTTTCAGTGTTGTGAGTTCTTGGTGGGAGCTAATGGAAAAGAACCGGTGGCTAAATGAGGACTCTGCTTGTGTCTAGAATCTCAGAGATTCTCAACCATCTTGCTAGCCCACAACTGGTTTTTAAGCATTTGTTAGAATTTCACTATTTTCTTCTTCTTTTTTAAAAAGGATTTTATTTATTTATTTATTTATTTGACAGAGAGAGAGAGATCACTAGTAGGCAGAGAGGCAGGCAGAAGACAGAAGGAAGCAGGCTTCCCGCCAAGCAGAGAGCTTGAAGTGTTTCGGGGCTTGATCCCAGGACCCTGGGATCATGACCTGAGCCGAAGGCAGAGGCTTTAACCCACTGAGCCACCCAGGCACTCCTCACTATTTTCTTCTTACTTTAATGGAAGTCCTCTTTGTCCTGTGCTCTGTCAAAGATAAACAGTTCTGTGTCTGTCTTACCTCAAAGGTACTTTTGTCACCCTTTTGATTTTCAGTGCTCCTGGTTAGTTGGTTAGATGTCGTGGGGACCAGAGAGGAATATCATTTCGAGGCGATAGCAGTCAGCTATGACAGTTAATCATATGAGGTCATGAAAACTGTGTCTTGAAAGGGCCCATTGGTTTACTGATAGCCTGTGATTTCTAAGAACAAAACGAATGCGGAAGAGGAAGCTGCAGGGGCAGCGCAGGGGAAAGACCTAAGGGTGAGCTAGGGAAGGCAGCGTGCAGAGATGCCTGGGAAGTTGGGCATTAACGACGAAGTAGCTCAAAGGGACAATAGAGTGAAGTAAAGTAAAAATTTTTGTTAAAGTGCTTTTCCATCTCAATATCACCAGCCTTATTCTTTTCCCTTAATCAGCTGAACTTACCTCAACTCCTAAATGAGGTCTTAAAAAAAATTGTTTCCTCTCTTTTTGGGCAGTATTAACTTAGAACAATCCCACCTATACATATGGAGAGAACTAAATAAGTGTATCGTGTATCCGGCACGTTTATAAGTTCTGAGTATGCTAATTAATGTACTCCTGACACCAAGTCTGTTCCCATCAAATGTAAAACACACAAATGTAAAGTAAGGCTCTGACAGATTAAATTTTGCTCAGCTTCTGCATAGTATGTTCCAAGTTAGGCATTTAAACCTGGTCTGATACTTCTTAGATCAAGCACCTCAGTCTACTAAGGGAGATAGCTATGTGAATCAGTCACACAGCTGTTACGTATGAGCAGTAGCTCTGTGTTGTCCTTGAAAGATGCTCACCCTCTATCACTGAGGGAAAACTCATTCTAGAACAGAGTGAGTACGTCACTGACTCAGCAAATGGGTATCAAATGCTCGCTTTGTCCTGGCACTGTTCTAAGCACATAGAATACTTGGGTGACCAAAAGAGTGTTTCCCTTTTTATTGAGCTTAGAGTCTATTAAGATAGAATAGAAGGTCAAAGCAGTGATAGAGTTATGAGAGACGGCATGGGTTGCAAGAAAGACTTGAGAGTAGGAAACCACAGGTATAACTGGATCCATCCGTAGCAAGTGTGTAACTGCCGAGAGGTAGTGCTCCATGTCTGTCACATTTATGCACATTTGTGAGCAGAGGCACTGGCCACTTTGCTCTGGACTATCTTTTTATTGATGTGTATATAGGGAACAACTTGGGAAGTTATAATATCTCCCTCCGAAGCAGAGGGCAGATTGATTTATTATCCAGTATAATAAAGATACTGTCACTCTTTGGGACACAGGCCAGGCAGGTTTGCTTGATACTTTATAAAATTTGATTTCCCTCCGTTCAGAGTTCCCCAGCTGTGATTCAGACCCACTGCACATGCAGTGTTCACCCAGGCTGCTCCCCATTGCCCTGTGGGAATTGGGGGATAAGGAACCAGTGTGAACCTGAAGCTTAGGCTGCTTCAGTAGAAAAGTCTTGTGGGCCTAACTTAGGAGTCTTGTGTCTTCTGTCGGCATTCATGAGATGGTGGCCAAGTGCTTAGCTTACCAGTATCTAGACTTAACGGTTCTTAGTAACAGGTATGAGTTTGATTTTATTTTAACTTTACTTTTCTGACTTGTTAATTTTAGCCTTTCTGATTGGTGTGAGGTGTATCTCATTGTGGTTTTGATTTGTGTTTCCCTGGTACAGAGTGATGCAGAACATTTTTTCATGTGTCTGTTGGCCATCTGGATGTCTTTGGAGAAATGTCTGTTCCTGTCTTCTGCCCGTTTCTTGATTGGATTATTTGTGCTCTGGGTGTTGAGTTTTATAAATTCTTTTTAGGTTTTGGATACTAGCCCTTTATCTGATGTTTGAAAATATCTTCTCCCATTCTTTTGGTTGTCTTTTGGTTTTGTTGACTGTTTCCTTTGCTGTGCAAAAGCTTTTGATTTTGATGAAGTCCCAATAGTTCATTTTTGCCCTTGCTTCCCTTGCCTCTGGAGACATGTCTAGCAAGAAGTGGCTGTGGCTGAGGTCAAAGAAGCTGCTGCCTGTGTTTTCTAGGATTTGGATGGATTCCCGTCTCACATATAGGTCTTTCATCCATTTTGAGTCAATTTTTGTGTGTGGTGTAAGAAAATGGTCCAGTTTCTGGGGCACCTGGGTGGCTCAGTGGTTTAAAGCCTCTGCCTTTGGCTCAGGTCATGATCTCCAGGTTCTGGGATTGAGCCCCACATCCGGCTCTCTGCTCGGCAGGAAGCCTGCTTCTTCCCTTCTCTCTCTGCCTGCCTCTCTGCCTGCTTGTGATCTCTGTCTGTCAAATAAATAAATAAATAAAATCTTGTAAAAAAAAGAAAATGGTCCAGTTTCATTCTTCTGCATGTGGCTGCCCAAGTTTCCCAGCACCATTTGTTGAAGAGACTGTCTTTTTTCCATTGGATATTCTTTCCCGCTTTGTTGAAGATTATTTGACCGTAGTAAACTTATAGTTCTTTATGGAGATTATGAGCTACTACTTTTTGGTAGTGCATTTAATTACTAAAAGGGTAGAGGAGGTTTACACTGGTTTGTTCTAGAAGCACATTTAACGGGGTGTGTGGAGACAACAGTCATTCTGATCTCCAAAGTCACATGTAGAAATACCATTCAGAAGCTCTTATGTAACTGTCATGTCTCAGTGCATGTTTTTAGGTGCAGGTTTCATGTGTAAGAGTTCTGCTAGAAGAATTCACTTTGTCTCCTATTCTCATGTCCCACCACCATTTTCTCTATACAGAGATGGCTAGAGCCCTGTTTTCAAACATAGATTTTAAAAATTTGGAAAAAAAATTTTTGTGCTGCCTTTTTTTTTTTAAGAACTTTAATGAATTTTAATTACTGTCATGTTGTTAATTTGAATACTGTTTCTTAACTCTTAATTATAACAGTAGGAATGCCAAGCCTGCTGTTGTTGGCCAAAGGGGGGGAAATGTAATGCTATCTGTTTACTGCAGTTAGCATCTTTTTAAAACTGAAAATCAGATTTGAAAAGTTATTATATAAAGTACAACCAGTTCATGAAAATGGTGAATTTCCCTTTTTTTTTTTTTTTAAGATTTTATTTATTTGAGAGAGAGCCTCCAAGAGAGAGAGCATGAGCAGGGGGAGGGGTAGTCAGAGAGGGAGAAGCTGACTCCCCACCAAAAACGGAGCCTGCCGGACTCAATCCCAGGACCCTAGGATCATGACCTGAGCCAAAGGGAGAAGCTTAACCAACTGAGCCACCCAGGCACCCTGAAAACACTGAATTTTTGTTGGTTGTTTTATTCCTGTATGTTCAGGAACCATAGAGCATTCCTCCACACAGAAAAAGGAAAACAGTCCTGTAGCCCACATGTTCATCCTTTACCTAGCCAGCTTACCAGTTACAAGCAAGGAGAGAGAAGGAAAGCAATTCGGCTTTAAGAAGATCGTGATCTTTACGTGGAGTGACAAGAGAACATAATAAATAGAGAAATCTGTCCCTTGTGACAGGATACAGAGAGCGTAGTCAAATTTAATTTTATTTGAGATCTCATCAGCCTGATTACTTAGCTAATTATCGTTCTTTGTCATATATTCAGCTTCTTTTCATTACAGCTTCTGAATAAACATGAAGCTTTTTGGTTCTTCTTTGGTAAAGATGATTCATTTTTTAAAGGGAAACATTTCTCTTTTTCAAAGGGATTTGTTCTGTTTTTGCAGTATTGTTCTGCTACTGATGGACATTTAGGCTGATTTTATTTTATATTTTGCTGCCATTTTGCATCATTATAAGATGAACTTTAAAATACTTCAACATTTCTGAAATTGAGATGTGTTCAAAAATAGATAATATCTTAGGAAACACTGTTTGCCACCCTGTTTAAGATTTAAAACCCCACCCCCACCTCCAGCCCTTTCTTAGCTCCTTTCTCCGCCTTATTTTTCCATACAATACTGTGACCCGGTGGTTTACTGTCTTTCAGAAGGCTCATTAGAGTGCAGGGATCTTGCTCTGTTTACTTCACCGATGTGCGCCTAACTCCTAGAGCACCACCTGGAGTGGAGTGAGTTTCCAATGTGTTTGTTGAATGAATGGTTGAGTGAAGGGAATATCTGAGTGATTACTGTCCTTGCATGTCTTCATCCTTATGAACGAATGACTACATGAGGTAGATAACAACTACCTAAGAAAGAAATGAGGGCCAAGTAGGTCCGTCTGCCCCAGTATTACTCAGCCTGTAAGTGCAGGAGTAGCAATGAAGAGTTTGCTCATGCTGGATCCTGGGCTCTTCATGTCATTGTGACACTTTGATCAACAAAAATGACTTATGATTCATTTAGTCCTTTCTTTTTAAACAGGAAGAAGAGAATTTATCCAAAGACTGAAACTTGAAGCAACCCTGAATGTGCATGATGGCTGTGTAAGTAATGATTAATTCTCAACTGTGAAAGACTTGAATACCAAGTGCTCCAATATTTGATGAAATGCCCCATCCTCCCAGAGGAGATTATGTCTAACTGTAATCAGATATAAGGAGAATAAAGTTTTACATTAAAACATAAAGAAATAGGGGTGCCTGGGTGGCTCAGTGGGTTAAGCCTCTGTCTTCCACTCAGGTCATGATCTCGGGGTCCTGGGATCAAACCCAGCATTGGGTTCTCTGCTCAGCAGGGAGCCTCCTTCCTCCCCGCTCTCTGCCTGCTTGTGATCTCTGTCAAATAAATAAATAAAATCTTAGAAAAAAACCAAAAACCCTAAAGAAGTATATTTTGAATTTAGAAAAATATATGAGAGTTTTTTTTTTAAAGCAGAGATGAATTTTCTAATATTATTAAAAGGCTTCCAAGGGGAAAAAAAAAGGCTTGCATCTCTTTCAGTCTACGAATACTGCTTTTGTAGAGGTTACTAATGATTACTCGTGGCCACTTCTTAGGGAACTTAGACATTAATTGAACACATTGATTTTTGGAATGTTTTTTCTCTTGGTTTGTGTTACTACCACACTCTCTTGGTTCTCTTTGTATCTCACTGACTCGCCGCATCTTCTCTGTCTTAGCGGACTCCTCCACTTCTTGACCTTTGACGTTGGATGTATCTAGACTTGGTCCTGGCTCCTCCAGCCTGTTTCCACTTCACTTATCTTTCTTTCTTTTTCTTTTTCTTTTTTTTAAAGATTTTATTTATTTATTTGACCCACAAGCAGAGAGGCAGGCAGAGACAGAGAGAGGAGGAAGCAGGCTCCCTGCTGAGCAGAGAGCCCGATGTGGGGCTCCATCCCAGGACCCTGGGATCATGACCTGAGTCTAAGGCAGAGGCTTTAACCCACTGAGGCACCCAGGTGTCCCTTCACTTCACTTTTCTAGGACATGCTCTCCTGTCCCATGGCTGAAAAACACGCCTTCCATCTCCTCATTTCTTTCCAGAACTCCAGGTTCATGTACCCGGCTCTCTACTTCACATTCCCCCTGAATGTCTGATCGGCATCCTGAATTTAGCAGGGCCAAAACAGAATCCTTTTCCTTTTAATTTCTGTTAGGAAAATTTCAGACATACTTTTCTTATACTTATCAGGTGGATTTAGCAGTTACCAAGATTGTAACACACTTTCCATTTCATTTCTCTTTTTATTCCCTTGGTGAAGTATTTCAGTACAAATCCCAGATATTACGTCATTTCACTTCTATATGTAGCCTAAAAGCAGTGGACATTTTCTTATGTAACTAAAATGCCATTATGTAATTTAACAAGATTGACAGTATACTTTTGGTATCATCTGATACACAGTCCATAATCAAATTTCCCTCATTGTTTAAAATGTCTTTTTATAGTTGTTTGTTCAAAAGAGGATCCAGGCAAAGTCCATTCCTTGGTTGCCATGCCTCTTAAATCACTGTTAAGCAGAGCAGGCTGCCTTTTTCTTCATTCCTGACATCGACTTGTTACAGAATCTCAGTCAGTTTTCCTGTAGACTGTCCTACACTCTAGAGACTAATTTGGTTTCTGTGTTGTCATTTAACTTGTTTTTATATGCTTTGTATTTCCTCTAAGTAGACGTTACTCCTAGAGGTTTGATTAGATTCAGATATAGCTTTTGGAGTGGGAATATTTATAGGATGATACTATATGCTTCATAGTATGTTGAATAAAGAGGCACACAGTGGGGGTGCCTGGGTGGCTCAGTAGGTTAAAGCCTTTGCCTTTGGCCTAAGTCATGATCTCAGAGTCCTCTGGGATCAAGCCCCACATCGGGTTCTCTGCTCAGCAGGGAGCCTCCTGCCCCCCACGCCCCCCCCCCCACCTACCTGCCTCTCTGTCTACTTGTGATCTGTCTGTCAAATAAATAAAATCTTTTTTTTTTAAGAGGCACATAATGTTTGTTCTACTTTTAGTAATGGTAAGATTGACCAAAGGTTCAGGTGGCTACAATAACCAAAAAGTTGCTGGAGGGGAGGGGGTGTAGGACACAATTGACATTGAGGAGGGTATGTGTTGTAATGAGTACTACTTATTATATAAATAGGACTGATGAATCACCGACTATACTGAAACAAATAATGTATGTTAATTAATTGAGTTTAAATTTAAAAAAAAGATTAAGGTGGCTAAAACAAAGACTTGATTTTCTCCCCTAACTCTATAACCTTCTACATTTCAGTAAATAGCACCACTATTCAGCCAGTTAAGTTGAGAAATTTCAAGTTACCCTTGATTACTCTTTTTCCCTCGATTTCTACATCTGGTCTATCCATAAATAAAGTCTACCTCCAGAATATATCTGAAATCATCCCATTTCTTTCCGTTTTTATGCTACCACCTAATTTAAGCGATCTTGTCTTCCCTTGCCTGGACCACTGCAGTATCCTCTTAATTGGTCTTCTCGTTATACTGCAGACTCATTCAACAGGTCTGGCTTGTGCACATAAATCTGGTCATATTACTCCTTTTATGTTATTTCCTCCTTTTTATATTATATTGTGTTCCTCCTATTTTATATTCCTCCTTTTTCCAACCAAACATACAGTATGGTTGACAAAAGCAGGAAGATTGAAAACTGTCTTGATCTCTCAAGCCCTATGGTCTGAGTTTGCTGGCTTGTTTTTTGATACTGCGAGACTCATTAGACAAGTAGGGGCCAGCAATTTCTTGACTTGCTAATTTTAGCCATTCTGACTGGTGTGAGGTCGTATCTCATTGTGGCTTTGACTTGTATTTCCCTGATGCTGAATGATGTTGAGCATTTTTTCATGTGTCTGTTGGCCATCTGGATGTCTTTGGAGAAATGTCTGTTCCTGTCTTCTGCCCGTTTCTTGATTGGATTATTTGTGCTCTGGGTGTTGAGTTTTATAAATTCTTTTTAGGTTTTGGATACTAGCCCTTTATCTGATGTTTGAAAATATCTTCTCCCATTCTTTTGGTTGTCTTTTGGTTTTGTTGACTGTTTCCTTTGCTGTGCAAAAGCTTTTGATTTTGATGAAGTCCCAATAGTTCATTTTGCCCTTGCTTCCCTTGCCTCTGGAGACATGTCTAGCAAGAAGTGGCTGTGGCTGAGGTCAAAGAAGCTGCTGCCTGTGTTTTCTAGGATTTGGATGGATTCCTGTCTCACATATAGGTCTTTCATCCATTTTGAGTCAATTTTTGTGTGTGGTGTAAGAAAATGGTCCAGTTTTTCATACTTTGGAGAAGTATGGCTGTCCAGGTTTCCCAACACCATTTGTTGAAGAGACTGCTTTTTATCCATTGGATATTCTTTCCTGCTTTGTTGAAATCTGTGTAAAATTCTTTCTGTTGGTCTCTTTTGATTTCGCAACTTCGAACATTGTCTCTGTTGAGTTCCTGCTGTGATAGAGGAAGATTTAAACCTACTTCTACAACTCCTACTTTCTTAAATGTAGGCTTCTCAGAATTTTTATATTACTGTTCTCAGTCTCTGTACTGGTCACTTGAATTTTAAACAAGATACAAAAACATCCGTCTGTCTGTCTGCCATTTAGAGACAATGCCTTTCGGACCTTCATTCCGTAAGAGAGACATTTAGTTCTTTCATCCTCCCCTCCACCTTTTTTTTTTTTAAAGATTTTATTTTTAGGGGCATCTGGGTGGTTCAGCTGGTTAAGCACCTGCCTTCAGCTCAGGTCATGATCCTGGAGTCCCAGGATGGAGTCCCCCACTGGGCTCCCTGCTCAGCGGGGAGTCTGTTTCTCCCTCTGATTTCTTCCCTCTCATTCTCTCTCTCTCAAATAAATAAACAAAATCTTTTTTTTTTTTTTAAAGATTTATTTATTCAACAGAGAGGGAGAGATCACAAGTAGACAGAGAGGCAAGCGGGGCGGTGGGGAGGAAGCAGGCTCCCTACTGAGCAAAGAGCCCAAAGGGAGGCTTGATCCCATGATCCTGAGCTGAAGGCAGAGGATTAACCCACTGAGCCACCCAGGCGCTGGTAAATAAAATCTTTCAAACACACACACACACACACACACACACCCCAAAATATTTTGAAGATTTTATTTTTAACTAATCTCTCCACCCAGTGTGAGGCTGGAGCACACTGCCCTGGAATTGCGTGCTCTACTGACTGAGCCAGCCCGGAGCCCCTTTCCCTCTACCTTTTTTATCTCTGTTTCACACCTCCATCAGCTCGGACACTTTTATATCTTCAGGTCAGTTACATGTACCCTTTATTCTGTCATCCTGGTCATCTTCTGTAATTTGTCTATGTACTGCAAAAGTCAAAATTTTTAGTAAACAGTGCTTATAAGTCTTTCTTAATTTTTGTTAAACTTTCATAATAAGAAGAGGATGGAAAGAAAATTTATAAAGAAAACTATATGATAGTGATCTGTCATCTTTTCATAATACTCAGTGGCTCCAAACCCTTCAGTGGGTTTCCAGCTTACTTAGAGTAAACCCAAAGACCTCATTGCTTCCAGCCCTGTGGTTTGGCACTTGCTGCCTTCTCCTCTTTCATCCCTTACTGTGTTTGCTGTTACACTTATTTGTTCCAGTCACACTCATTTCTTTGCTGTTCCTTAAATACACCAAGTACAGTTTTGCCTTAGGTATTTTATGCCTTCTACTCAGAACTCTCTTACCCCATATATTTGTAAAGCTCACCTCCGCATTTCATTTAGCTCTCCATGTTACCTATCAGAGAAGCCTTCCCTGACCACCCTAGTCAGATAGCTCCCCATTCTGATCAGTATCTTTTTTCTTCAGTTTTTTTTCTCCTGCACAGTGCATATCACTATCTGACATCATAATTATACAAACACATTTATTTATTTGTTCATAGAATATATACCTGCCCCGGAACAGTGGGCCAAAATAATACCTTTAGAAATTTATTTACTTTATCTAGTGTCAGGAGAAGGACCTCGTGCATATGTGGCACTTGTGATTGAGGAGGCAGAGTGTGAGTTGTGTGTTAGATTTCATGTCTTCCTTTAAAGATAGGTCACATCTTTCTCCTTGCCCAAAGGAGAATTTTCTAGTATTAATTTTAGATGCATTCTCCCATAATGGACAATTGCCTTTATGATATTCTCAAGTTTTTGCAAGCTGTGGATTCTGTGTCTTCTCATTTTTAAATTTACTTTCAGATTTTACTGAGTATATTCTCAAAATATTTTTCTAAGGATGAGTGGAAAGTAAACTTCTTGCAAGCTTAACCATATTTTTTTCTGCCTTCACACTATTTTTAAAACATGTTGTCCTTTGTTTATCTTGCATTTAATTTTAAAAATAGGTAGTACTTTCTCATTGTATAAAAATAAATTATTTTTAAAAAGTGTATAAAAAGTGGCTTCCACCCTTGTTTCTGTCTCTCCCATTCCTTTCTGCTCCCTAATATGTACAACTACTTGTTAGAGTTTTTTAGATATCTTTTTGTTTTTTTCCGTCTTCCTTGAAATTTATTTACCTATAGCAAGGTGTAAGTTTAAGGTGTACAATGTGATGATTTGTACACAGATACGTTGTGAAATGATTGCAGTAGGGTTAGTTAACACATAGATCGCCTCATGTATTACTGTTTTGTTGCGGTGGTAGTGGTGAGAACATTTTAGATTTACTCTCCTAGCATCTTTCAAGGATACAACATAGTGTTAAATGTAACCGCCAGCCATGCTGCACATTATAGCCCCAGAATTGACTCATCTCCTACATTAGATATATAGGTCCATAGATCCCCGTTAGATCTTCAGAACTCAGCTTGCCCCTGGAAGTTTGTGGTTTTGCAGCAGCAGCATCTCCCAGCTGCTGGCAGCCGCCAGCCGTTCTACTGCCTGTTTCTACCAAATGGTCATTTTTAGTTTCCACATATAAGTAAGGGACATCAGACAGTTTGTCATACTTGTTTGGCCATGAGGGTTTATTCATGTTGGTGCAAACGACACGATTTCCTTCTTTTATATGACTAATATTCCATCTCCTATATATACCACATTTCTTTTGTCCATTGCTTCATAGAGAAACACTTGGGTTCTTTCCATGTCTTGGGTGTTGTGAATCCTACTGCGGTGAACATGGGAGGTACGGATATTTCTTCAAGATAACAATTTCATTTCTTCCAGTTACACCCAGAATAGGATTGCTCGATCATATGATAGTTTCATGCTGAAGTTTTTGAAAACCTCTGGACTGTTTTCCACAGTGGCTGCACCGGTTTACAGCCCTATCCGAGTGCACAGATGCTCCCTTTCCCCCACACCCTCCCCAGCACCTGTTCTCTTGTCGTGTCTGGTTTGATGGTACCGTCCTCGTAGGTGTGAAGTGATATTCCACTATAGTTCTGATCAGCATCTGCCTTATGATGTGTGATGGGGAGCACCTTTCATCTGTTTTTCGGCTGTGTATACTTTTGGAAAATGTTGATGTAGGTCTTTTGCCCATTTTTTTTTTTAAGATTATTTATTTATTTATTTGACAGAGAGAGATCACAAGTAGGCAGAGAGGCAGGCAGAGAGAGAGGAGGAAGCAGGCTCCCCGCTAAGCGGAGAGCCCAATGCGGGACTCGATCCCAGGACCCTGAGACCAGGGCCCGAGCCGAAGGCAGAGGCTTTAACCCACTGAGCCACCCAGGCGCCCTTTTGCCCATTTTTAAATCTGATTATTTGTTGTTTTTGTTGTTGTTACAGTGTTGTATGAGCTCTTCATATATTTTGTAGATTAACCTCTTATCAAATATATGGTTTGCATATATTTTCTTCCATTCTGTAGGTTTCCTCTTCATCTTACTGGTTTCTGTGCTGTGCCAACGCTTCCAAATTTGATTTTTCCTTTTTTTGTTTGCACTTTTGGTGTCATATCAAAAAAAACAAAAAACAAAACGCCAAAAACCTCTGCTAAGGGGCACCTTGGTGGCTCAGTGGGTGAAAGCCTCTACCTTCAGCTTAGGTCATGGTCCCGGGATCCTGGATCGAGCCCTGCATCGGGCTCTCTACTCAGTGGGGAGGCTGCTTCCTCCTCTCTCTCTGCCTGCCTCTCTGCCTACTTGTGATCTCTGTCAAATAAGTTAAAAAAAAAAAAAACAAAACTTAAAAAAAAGCACTACTTATGATGAATTTCTATAACCTAGGTGAGGTACGGTGGGCTGAGGTCCAGAGCCAATGACCAAGAAAGAATTCTTGAGACATTTTTGGTGCAGAATGGTGATTTATTAAAGCACAGGGACAGGACCCGTGGGCAGAAAGAGCTGCTGCCCCAGATTGTGAGGGATGGCAGGTTCTGTACCCTGCGGTCGGCAGGGGGGGGGGTGAAGGTGAGGGAAGGGAGGTTTCAGTGGAGCTTTCATATGCTAAAGAGGGCCTTAGGAGGTGCCGGAAGACCAGTGTTGTCTTTTAGCAAGCCATTCACATCAGATAGTTGGCAGATACCCGTCCTGCCGGATCGTGATCTCTGCAAGTTAACTGTTTGTTTCTTATGGCCTTGGGGTGCCTAAGGAATGCCACATACATTACCAAGGGGAGGGGAGCAGGTGGAGAGGGGGTGCACGGTGCCAGCTTTTGCTTTGTCCTCAGCCAGCTTCCTGCTCCCTCGTCACTAAGACCAAGGTCAAGGAGTTTTTCACTCTGTTTCTTCTAGAGTTTTATAGTTTCAGGTCTTATGTTTAAGTACTGTATCCATTTCAGGTTAGTTTTGTCTTATTTTGCTTGTGAACATCCAGTTTTCCCAACAATTTATTGAAAAGATTGTGTTTTCCCCATTGAGTATTCTTGGCTCCTTTGTTGTAAATTAATAGACCATATATGTTTGGGTTACTCTTTGGGTTCTGTATTCTGTCCCATTGGTCTGTGTCTCTGTTTTTATGCCAATAGTGTACTATTTTGATTACTGTAACTTTGTAATATAGTTTAACTCAGGAGGTATGATGCCTTCAGATTTTTCTTTTCCAACATATCTTTGGCTATTTGGGGTCTTCTGTGGTTCCATATAGACTTTAGGGTTTTTTTGTTTGTTTTCTATTTTTGTGAAAAAATAAGGGATTGCCGTAAGTCCCTCGATGGCTTTGTGTGGTGTGAACATTTAATCATAGTAAGCCTTCCAGCACATGAACTTGGCTTATCTATTTATATGTGTCTTCTTCGTTGTCTTTCATCAATAGTGTGTAGGTCTCAGTGTACAGATCTCTCACCTCATCAGTTAAATTTGTCCCTAAGTATTTTATTGTTTTAGATGCAATTGTAGCTCAGCATCAGGTAGTTTATTGCCAGTATGTAGACATGACATGCAACTGATACTTGTTTGTTGGTTCCGTATCTTGAAACTACTAAATTCATTTATTAGTGCCAACAGTTCTTGGTGGTGTCTTCAGGGTGTTCTGTAGGTAAGATCATGTCATTTGCACACACACAGAGACAGTTTTACTTCATCATTTCTAGTTTGGATGTCTTTTGTCTTTTTCTTGCCTCATTGTTCTGGACAGGATCTAATCCTGTGGTTAGGTAAGAGTGATAAGAGTTGTTAACCTTTTCTTGTTCCTGATTTTAGAGGAAAAGCTTTCAGCTGTTCACCATTGAGTATGATGTCATTTGTGGGCTTGTCCTATACGACCTTTCTTATGGTGAGATATGTTGGCAGTTTGTTGAGTATTTTTATCATGAAAGATGTTGAATTTCGTCACATGCTTTTTCTGCATACATTGAGATGATCGTGTGATTTTTATTGTTCTTTATATTAATGTGGACTGTCACATTTACTGATTTGTGTATACTGAATCATCCTTGAATCAGGGATACATTCCACTTGGTTATGGTGTATAATCCTTTTAGCGTGCTGTTGAATTCGATTTGCTAGTATTTTGTTAAGGATATTTATATCTGTATTCATCAGGAATATTGGTATGTAGTTTTCTTTTCTTGTAATATGTTACCTGGCATTGGTATCAGGGTAATGCTTGCCTCAGAAAATGAGTTTGGGCAAGTACCCTCTTCAGTTTTTTGGAGATTTTGAGAAGGATTGGTGTTTATTCTTCTTCAAATGTTTGGTAAATAGTTAAAGCCCCTGAAGCGGGGGTGTGTGTGTGTGTGTGTGTGTGTGTGTGTGTGTGTGTGTGTGTGTTCCATGCCTGCTCTCCATTTGTATAGGAAGAGGAACAGAAAATGAATGGATAAGAGGGTAACTATCAAAATGCCTGAATTCAGCACTAAAAAAGTCACCCATAAGTTTCCACTGCTATTTGATCTCTGAGAGAGTGTAAAAAGCTGGTGTCTAATTTTTTTGGTTGTTTTTCAGTGGGTCTTGATTACGGATTCAGTTTCCAGAAACAAACAAACAAAAAATTACTTGGTTTTGGCCTGGATAGATTTTTAATTTTTTTGTGTGTGTTTGATTTAGTCTTGGTAGGTTATATGTTTCTAGTAGGTTGTCTAATTTATTGGTGTATAACTGTTCAGTGTATTCTCTTATACTCTTGCATTTCTGTGGTATCAATGGTAATATCTGCTCTTTCATTTATAATTTTTATTTATTTGGGTCTTTTTTTTCCCCTAAAGGTTTATCAATCTTGTTTATTTTTTTCAAAAAACTAGCTTTTAGTTTCATTGATCTTTTCTGTTTCCTACTCTTTCATTTATTTCTGCTCTGATCTTTGTTGTCTCCTTTCTTTTGCTAATTTTGGCCTTAGTTTGTTTCGCTCTTTCCTTTAATGTGTTCTTGTGCTTATTTGTGACCTTTCTTTTTTCTTAGTGTAGGCATTTCTTGCTGTAAAATTTCTGCTTATAACTGCTTTTGCTGCATCCCATATGTTTTATTTCTATTTTCATTTATTTCAAATTTTTTTTTTATTCTTGGACCCAAAGATTGTCCAAGAATATGTTATTTAATTTCTACATGTTGGTGAAATTTCCAGTTTTCCTGCTGTTACTTTCTGGTCTTAGACCGTTGTAGTCAGAAAGGTACTCAGTATGATTTAATTCTTTTAAAATTTGCTAATACTTGTTTTGTGACCTCTCATGATTTACCCTGGAGAATGTTCAGCGTGCACTTGGGGAATGTCTCTCTGCTCCTGGATGATGGACTGTTCTGTATGTGCTCTAAAGTATGGTTCAATTCTCATGTTTCCTTACTAATTTCTTGTCTATGTGATTTACCCAGTGTTGGAAATGGGGTATTGAAGTCTGCTGCTGCTGTTTTTGTTGTTTCTTCCCTTAGATCTGATGTAATAATTAAAAAAAAAAAAAGTTTAGAGATCCCCTTCTCTGCCATTTGGCTAAAGATCAAGTGTAAAAAACGTTTAGTCATTTTAGTAGATATCTGGTGATACCGTGTGGTGGTTTTGATTCTCTGTCCTGTCTAATTTTTGTATGTTCATCTGTATCTCACAAACTTCCCAAACTCACTTGTTAGTACTAGTATTTATATTTTCTCTAAATTTCTGAAGCTATAGTACAGAATTCTCATTATTTATTTAAAAAAAAATGTTTTGGCAGAATTCACCTGTAAAGCCACCTGGACCTGGTTTTCTTTGTGGAAAATCCTAAATGCAATCCCTTAATAAAAGTAGACTAAGTATTGAGTAAATTTTGTTTAGCATGTGTGTTTCAGGGATTTTGTCAGTTTTATCTACATTGTTGTATTACTGGCATAAGG
This sequence comes from Mustela putorius furo, assembly GCF_011764305.1. Lineage (NCBI taxonomy): Eukaryota > Metazoa > Chordata > Mammalia > Carnivora > Mustelidae > Mustela > Mustela putorius. The sequence continues at coordinate 1,499,689 of NW_025421748.1, read as the reverse complement.
TTGACTCTTACTGTTCAGGTATTGTAGAACATGTAATTAGTGATTAATGTTACCCTCTCATTCCTCATGTTGGTGGTATATTTCCCCCGTCCCCTTTTCTTTTCTTGATTAGTTAAGCTACATGTTCATTAATTGTATTTGTCTTGTCAGAGAACCAGCTTCTAGTGTTTTTGTGTATTTTTTTCTCCTGTTTTTCTGTTTTCTCTTGTTTCTTGGTTTCTGATCTGATACTCATTATTTCCAATCTTCTTCTGGCTTTGGGTTTCATTTGTTTTTTGATTGGAAACTGAGGTCATTGATATGAGACTTTTATTTTTTCTAATATAGGTATTTTAATGCTATAAGTTTCCCTTCAAGTTCAGAGTTAGCTGCAACCCAATAATTGGGTTATGTTGTGCTTTCATTTTCATTCATTTCAAAATACTTCCTAATTTATTGGGTAATTTATTTTTTGGATATCTTGTTATTTTGTAGTTTCCAAATCTTTCTGTTAATGATTTTCACTTAATTCCATTTTGGTCAGAGAACATACTCTGTATTTGAAATTTTTAAAAAATATTGAGATTTGTTTTATGGCCCATAAATATTTTCTATATTTGTAAATATTTTTTGTGTACTTAAAAATATTTAGGGCTCAGGGGCGCCTGGGTGGCTCAGTGGGTTAAGCCGCTGCCTTCAGCTCAGGTCATGATCTCAGGGTCCTGGGATCGAGCCCTGCATCGGGCTCTCTGCTCAGCAGGGAGGCTGCTTCCTCCTCTCTCTCTCTGTCTCTGCCTGCCTCTCCATCTACTTGTGATTTCTCTCTGTCAAATAAATAAATAAAATCTTAAAAAAAAAATATTTAGGGGTCAGTAGGTTTACCGTCCAACTCTTGATTCTGGCTCAGGTCATGATCTTGGGGTTATAAGATTGAGCTTCAGGTCAGGCACAGAATCTGCTTGAGATAATGTCTTCTCCCTTTCCCTCTGCCGCATCTGCTCTTGTGCCTGCATACTTGTGTTCTCTGAAAAATAAACAAATACAATCTTAAGGGGAAAAAAGAGACTGTATTCTGTTTTTTAGTTGTTTCAGATGGGATAGTAAATCTGCCTTGACTGAAAGTGGAAGTCTTTCTTTGTTAATTGAGATACAGTTCCTTTATCATAAAATGTACCCATTTTGAGTATGCGGCTCAATTTTTTTTTTAGTGTATTCATAAACAGTCATCACCATTGTCTAGTTCCAGTATATTTTCACCATCTGAAGAAAAAGTCCATACCAGTTATCATGCACTCCCATTCCCCTCTACCAAGCTGTTGGCAGTCACCTATCTACCTTCTGTCTCTACAGATATGCCTAGTCTAGACTTTCAGAATACGTGGACTCAGAATATATGGCCTTTCAGACTGGCTTCACTGACTCAGCATAATGTCTTAAAAGTATTTATAGGTTGCAGGATGTGTCATGATTTCATTTTGTGGCTGAATAATATTTCATTATATGGATGTTTTGTTATGAGCAAATCGATAATCACATTTTGTTTATCCGTACTTTAGCTGATAAATGTTGGGATTGCTTTCACTTTTAGCTCTTAGGAATAATGCAGCTGTGGGTTTTTGTGAAAAGGTTTTTGTTTGGTACATGTGTTTAGTTTTCTTGGATGTATCCCTTATTGTGAAAATGCTGGGTCATGGGCTAACTTTCATTTTTTGAGGAAGTGCCAGACTGTCTAAATAGGAACACAGTGTTGCACTCCTGTCAGCACTGTGTTAGCGTTCCGATTTTTTGACACCCTAGCCAACTCTTACTATTTTCTTCTTTGGCTTTTTTGTTTGTTTGTTTGTTTGTTTGTTTTTGGTAAACCTAAAGATTGATACCTATGTTTCCTTCTAAGAGTCTTACAGTTTGGGCACTTAAGTTTAGATTTTTTGATCATTTTCAGTTCATATTTGTATATAGTCTCCCTTTCTTGAGTGTATCCAATTGTCCCAGCATGATTTGTTGAAAAAATACTTTCTCCATTGAAAGGTCTTGGACCCCTTGTCAAAAATTACTTGAACATAAATGTTTACTTCTGGACTCTCAGTACCGTTCCATTGATTTATATGTCTGTGATCATGACAGTAGCATACAGCCGTGATTACTATAACTTTGTAGTGAGTTCTGTAAAAAAAATTTTTTTTTTAGATGGCCTTGTTTTTTGTGTCTCTGGGTATAAAATGAATTAATTAAAGTAAATTTAAACAATGAAACTTAACAATTCAGACATTTCATTGTCAGTTTATAGAATACAGTGTTTGCTAAATGACAATATGTTTTTTCAATAGATTAACTGGTAAATACTCCTTGAGATAGACACGATTTTATTAGTGATATAAATTTTGAATCATCAGTTAATTGAAAGATAGCATACTTATTTAAATGTCCAGTTTACTTAAATTTATTTTTTGCTTTCTTTTTAGGTTAATACAATCTGTTGGAATGAGACTGGAGAATATATTTTATCTGGCTCAGATGACACCAAGTTAGTAATCAGTAATCCTTACAGCAGAAAGGTAAAGTGGCTTAAAAAGATCTGTAATTTAATGAGAGAAATTAAGAAATTGTAAATAATTATGGGATGGACATTTGTAATGAATATCCTTATTTTGCTCAAGGTAGTTATGTAATTTGGAAGTTAAATCATTCTTACCCCTTAATCTTCTTAGGAAAACAGTAGATTTCACCTAGCATTTGACTCTAGCAAATTTAAATATGCTTCATTTTATTCATGTAGGTAAAATTGCCAAAAGTATCATTATCTCAGTAAACCAATTCTTAAGGGAAAAAAGTCGATGTGATTATTTTTTCTTTCTTTTCTACTCTTCAGCTAAGTGGTTTAAGAAACATTATTTATTCAGTTTTCAAAAACAGTATCTAGGTTCTAGTGAAATGATTCATGATACCTAATACCTTAAGCTGGCATAATCATTTGAGTTTTAGGATTATGTAATTAGAATTACTTTCTGATTTTTATTGGCTTTTCTTCTCTGTATATGGAGACACTATACACCTATTTTTGTATCAACTGATTGGCAGACCAAACTGTTATTTAATAGTAGCAATCTTATAGAATAAATTATTCACGTATTTCTTATTTTTCCACATTTAAACAGTTAAGATTTTTAAATAAATGTTGTGGTTCTTTAACCTGAATGAGATTCATATTGAAGATATCCTTGATTAAAAGACAGGTCATAATTTTATTTCAGAGATAGCCTTACTTAATTGTCCTGACTTAGCAGAGGGAAACTTGATATTTTCAAATCCTACTTGTGTTAGGTCTGCAATTACTAGGTCTTTTAAGGAGCCTCTACCCAATTCCAGCCTGGAGCTTAGGGCCTGGATCAGTGGCACATGAAAGCATTCTCATTCCCCAAATGTGGAAGCGCTGCAAAAGGCCAAAAAAACTGTCCCCTTGGGTTTTTATGGGGGCTTCATTACATAGCCCTGATTGACTAAAAGTCTTTGGTCACTGACTGATTAAACCTCCAGCCCCTCTCCACTCTTGTGTTCCAACTCTCCAATCTCAGGATTGCTTCTTCTGGCAATCAGTCCCTAGCCTTTGGTGGGGTCCAGAAGTCATGTTCATTAATAACAAGACACCCATTTCACCTTGTCTCTGAAACATTTTCAAAGAAGACCATATATATATATGAGAAATATATATATCTTTGGTCATAAATATATCTTTGGTCATCTGGATGACCAAAGCTATATTTCTTATAAATCATTATATTGTTCTAGGACAACTTTTTCCTTACAGTAGAGGAAATTTCCTGGAAGGATGTATATGTGGAATGCTTTTTGACTTTCACTATCAGAATTTTAATGCTTACAGTACTCATAGTAGTTGAGTAGACACCAAAGGAATAATCTGTGTTTTTGAAAAGATGCAGTGCTTCACGCTTTAAAAAACAAAACAAAAAACCCAAAAAACTGTAGTAGAATACACTTACCATAAAATTAACTATCTTAATAATTTTTAGTAATTCTGTTTAATGACATTAAGTATATATACATTGTTGATACTGTGGCTACATCCAGCTATAGGATTATTTTCATCTTGGAAAACTGAAACTCTGTACCTGGTAAACAGTAGCTCCTTTTTCTTCTCTCCTCCCCTCCCTTGGCAACCACCTCCTTTTGCCTCTATGAATTTAACTACTCTAGATACCTCATAGAAAGTTTTACACAACATTTGTCTTTTTCTTACTACTTCATTTATCATGATGCCCTTAACATTCAGACATGTTGCAGTATATATCAGATTTTCTCTTTTTTATGGCCAAACAATATTCTGTTGTATGTAAATACCACATTTTTCTCCCCATTCATTTTTCTTTCTTTTAAAGATTTTATTTATTTATTTATTTGACAGAAATCACAAGTAGGCAGAGGGGCAGGCAGAGAGAGAGAGAGGAGGAAGCAGGCTCCCTGCTGAGCAGAGAGCCCGATGCAGGACTCGATCCCAGGACCCTGAGACCATGACCTGAGCTGAAGGCAGCAGCTTAACCCACTGAGCCACCCAGGCGCCCAGAAACACTATTGTTTTTTATAGAGTTAAGAGATTTGAAGTATTCCTTATTAATGGTAACATACCCTAATTTTATGTATAGTACGTCTCAAATATAAGAGAGAAGTTTCCTTTTCCAGTAATTGTAGTCTAGTTTATTTGGACCAATCCTCCCATTGAAAACTACTAAAATATTCTTGATTAAAGTCTTTAAAAATTGTTGTAAAAGTAACAAGTAACTTTCCTTAATAGTAAGGGATTCTTGGTCCAAAATTGAAGGGAAAAGGTAAGTCCAGAGAAGTGAGCATTAAAGCCACTTTCTTCTCCCTGAAGGTGTTTGTCAATCCAAGCATGTATAAACTTTAGTCTTGATGGCCTTGAAGGTCAAGGTAAGACAGAAACAAAGTTCAGGACCCACATCAAGTACGGAGTGTATTGATTCCTATAGCAGACTCTCCACGGTATGCTGAGACACTCCTTCCCCCGGCAAAGGACCACCTCCTTAAGGTACAGATGAAACTGAAGGAAGGTAATTACCTTGTAATATCTAATATAAAGGAAGGCCTGAGTGTACCACATATGCAAGATTTTTTTGATTTGGCTTCAGCCAGCTACCTTTAATTTCTCAGAGCATAAGATGTTGTTTCTTTACTCTGTGCTTTTGCTTGCACTGTTCTCTCTTCATGGGATGTTCTCCTGCTTTGGCGAACATCTCCCACCTACTTGGCAAATTTAAATACATTCTTCAGTTCTTGGCTTTTAGCTGTGGTGGTAGGCCTTTCTTGTTGCCCTGGGCAAATGTAGGCACTCCTTCATCTATGTTCTCATTGTACTTTGTAGATAATTAGATTATTATATTATGTTTGTTTCCATGTTGCTCACCATTAGACAGTAATTTCTTCAGGTCAGTGACAGTTCTTTCTTTTTTGTTTCCTCAACACTTAGTAAGTCATCTGTCACATAGTAGGTGCCCAAAAAATATTAGTAAAGGAAAGGCAAGGAATTTCTGTATTTAATTCCTTAGGTGGGGGTATGAGTTGGCTTCAGAGAGGAGTGATTTTTACCAAGAGATTGAAGAACGGACATTTTCTATCTGGATATTCCTGGACCAAGATTAAGGTTTCCTTTTTAAAATTAAATTAAATTTTAAAATTTATTTTTGTGAGAGGGGGAGAGAGAAAGAGAACACGAGAACATGAGTGGGGTGGGCAGAGGGAGAAGCAGACTCCCCAACAAGCAAAGAGCCGTATGTGGGAATTGATCCCAGGACCCCAGAGTCATGATCTGAGCCCAAGGCAGATGCCCAACTGACTGAGCCACCCAGGCGCCCCAAGCTTAAGGTTTTAGAAACATTGTGTGTGACGTATTGAAAGAAGAAAGAGATACCTGGTTGGCCAGTTAGATTAATCTGATGATCAGTAAAGTCATAGATGTTACACCTAGTTCACATTCACATTTATTAGTAATTCCAGTTAACAATATGTCAGTTACATCTTCAGTTAAGTTACTCTACCAACTTCTGTCTCCCTAGGCCATTATTCTTAGATGTTTCCTGAATAAGTATTTTAAGACATTGATTCAAGGAAGCACAAATAAAAAAATAAATGCAGCTACCAAAAATAATAACCATTTCCAAGTGCATATCATTTTTAAAAAGATCAACCTTGTCACTCTTTACCTCCAGTAGAATATATAGCTGTATTGATTGTATAGATTTAGTATTGACAGCTATACACAAATTCCAGCCTTTGTTGGAATTACTGATTGTATGCACCTGAGTACTTGTTCTTCCAACAATTACCTATTAATTAGGAAGTGAGTGGTTCAGAATGTAGTTAACATGGTAGGCAGTGGTCAGATAGTAGGCTTGATAGGCAGTACTAGGATTTACGTTTTAGTCTGACTGAAATAATTACTGGAGTGTATTAAACATACAGGTGATTTGCATTTTTAAAAGAGAGCTCTGGCTGCTGTTTGGAGGGTGGAGTTGGAGTAAGATTAGAAGTAGGAGATAGGAGGGGCGCCTGGGTGGCTCAGTGGGTTAAAGCCTCTGCCTTCAGCTCAGGTCTTGATCTCAGGGTCCTGGGTCGGGCTCTCTGCCCAGCAGGGAGTCTGCTTCCCTCTCTCTCTGCCTGCCTCTCTGCCTACTTGTGATCTCTCTGTCAAATAAATAAATGAAATCTTTAAAAAAAAAAAAAAAAGGAAGTAGGAGATAGGACTCCCTCGAGTAATCCCACTGAGAAGAGATGGTGGTTTGGACAAAGATAATGGCATTGAGGTGATGAGAATTGGTTTGGAATGTGTCTTGGACCTGAATTTGCTGATGGATTTTATATATTTTATATAAATATATCTTATATATTTTGCTATTTTATAGTGGATGAGGGAAAGAGAAATGAAGGGTGCTTTTTTAGTTTTTGACTTGATCAGCCGTGGGGGTGGATACTGCTGCCATTGTGATGAATTTGGAGAACGCTGGAAGGGCAGAAAGTTTGGACGACAACATCTGAAATCGACATTTGTCCAAAAGGAAGGAGGTTCAACTGTTTAATCTTCAAATCTTGATTACTTTAATAAAGAAATCCATATCAGTTTGTGAATAATATGTGATATGTCAGTACACATATTAGTGTATGGAGTGCTTTTGTTTCTGAAGCTATGCATAAACCTGTTAAATGGAGATAAATCATGAACTGTTAAGAATAATGTCTGCTGAATGTGATTAAAGCAGAGACAAAAGGCTATCGGTGAAGAAACTAATACGTACACTGTACGCAGTGACTGTTATATATTTAGCTACTTGGTAAGCCATGCTAAGATACCTGACAGAGTTCAGTAAAGGTCATGAGATCTATCTTGTTTAAAGGCTTTACATTAATTATTCTCTTAGTTATTTTTTATACCTTAGTTTTCCAGATCTTAGTGTCTTACACTTGGAGAGAGGAAGTAAAGATTTTTAAATATTTCAGTTTTATTCTCCATTGGTTTTGGTTAATGCAGGTGCAAAAAACACCCCTCCCTTTTTTATTTGACCCTAATTATATGTGCATTATATGGAAGATTTACTGTGGGGTAGTTCATGATATTCAGCAAACCCTTCTTTTGGCCATAACCCTGTAATCTAGGTCTTAAATAAAACGGGGAGACTTACGTATTCAGAGTGGTCAAGGTAAACGGCTGCTAATACTCACTCCAGACTTGCGCTGTCGTTTGTTAGGCGTCTCTGGCAAGAGTTTGGCAGTGAGGGTTATATAGTAAATACTTAAAGCTAAACCCAAAACAGAGTTGAAATATATTTTCCTAAGTTTGTTTTAAAATTTTAAAACTTTGGAAAAACAAAACAATAATACAATGAACATCCACAAATAGATTTTTTTTTTTTTAAGCGATGAGCACAAGCTGGAGGCATCATGCATTTAATTCATGAATGCCTTGGTGTTTATCTACTAAAAACAAGAACATTCTTCTTTTGTTTTTTTTTTTAAAGATTTAATTTATTTATTTGACAGACAGAGATCACAAGTAGGCAGAGAGGCCGGCAGAGAGAGAGGGGGAAGCAAGCTCCCTGCTGAGGAGAGAGCCCGATGTAGGGGCTCGATCCCAGGACTCTGGGATTATGACTGGAGCCAAAGGCAGAGGCCTTAACCCACTGAGCCACCCAGGCGCCCCACAGTATTCTATTTTTAAAAATACGTAATACTGAATACAGAGTTGATCCTCATTGCTTGTGGATTTTATATTTGCTAATTTGTTTACTCATGGAAATTTACATTTAACCCCTAAGTCAATACTTGCTGTGCCTTCCTGGTCATATGGCCATGCACATGAGCAGAATGGCAAAAGAACAGAGTCACTCAGTACACATCAACACTCACATTGCCAGCTGAGATAAACAAGACGACAGTCTGATATGCATACAGTATCTTTTTTGTGGTATATTTCATGTCACATTTTTGTATTGATGATTTCAGTTTAAAACGTCCCCAGGTATCATGCTGAAATACTGTCTCATGTTCCTAAGCACCAGAAAACTGGGATGTTTCTTATGAAGAAAAAAATGATATAGGTATAATGCTGTTGGCCATGAGTTCAAAGTTAATGAATCAACAGTATATATTAAATAAGGTCTTTAAACAGAAACATATAAAACAGTGCTGTGTATTGATTGAGGAAGGTGTTGTGGCAAGAGGCTGAAAGGAACCTAACCACACATTTCTCCAGGAGCAGTGGTTCAGTAGTTGTTAATTCAGTATTGGCAGTGACTTATCAGGCAAGACGAGAGTCAAGTATATGCTGTTATAGATAAGATTTTCTATTTGATGATGTACACACATAACACATACACATATACACATAGATGGTCTATATGCAGATTTTCTCACTGGTTTATGCTATTCTTTGTCACTGCCATGCCTTTTCAGTCCCAGCTCCATCCATCATTTCACATGTTGTCATATTTCCTTTGTCTCTTTAAGATAGTTCATTCAAATTTTTGGTCTTGCATGATATTAATATGTTACTTGTTTTACTGTTGTATTAATATAGAAGAACAGTTATTATATCAAATGTTTCTCAAATTGGATTTGATTGTTTCTCCATGAGTAGATTAAAATGTAAAACATTTTATTTATTTTAAAAGATTTTATTTATTATTTATTTGACAGAGATCACAAGCAGGCAGAGAGGCAGGCAGAGAGAGAGAGAGGAGGAAGCAGGCTTCTGCTGAGCAGAGAGCCCGATGCGGGGCTCGATCCTAGGACCCTGGGATCATGACCTGAGCCGAAGGCAGAGGCTTTAACCCATTAGCCACCCAGGTGCCCCAATTTAAAACATTTTAGCTAAGAGTTCTCCACAGGTGACATTGTAGTACATGATACGAATTTATCCCCTTACTGATAATGTTAGCTTTGATATCTCCATTGTTTGGTATGTTTACCCTTTGCAATTAATAAGCTGTTTGTGAAGTGGTATGTTGAGCCTGTAAATACTCCCTTTCATAACAATCTTTCTTATATTGGTTTTAGTGTTGATTCTTGCCTTAACCAGTTGTTAAAATGTAGTTACAAAAATGATTTATTTTAAAAGATTTTATTTTATTAATATTTGACAGAGAGAGAAAGATCACAAGCAGGCAGAGAGGCTGGCAGAGAGAGAGGGAGAAACAGGCTCCCTCCTGAGCAGAGAGACCGATCGGGACCCGAGCTGAAGGCAGAGGCTTAACCCACTGAGCCACCCAGGTGCCCCAAAATAGTGATTTTTAATTGTCATTCCTTCAACATTTATTAACATTATTTTGTAAATAAGGGTATTTCTTTTGTCCCTACAACTTTTTTGGAAAAAATCACTTGAGATTTTAGATTTTTTAAAAAATTTAATCTATTACCGATAATACTTTTTGGTGCTTAAATTACCCCATTTGTTTGTTGGGGCATTTAAAGCCAACTTTATGATTTGACATACTCTTATTTGTTTGAGCACATTTTTAAAAGTACATCAGATTCCCACTGCATTAAATTTTCATTGTACATACATGTGGGGAATATATCATGATTTATTCAATAAATCTCCCATGCTTTGCTGTTATGAATAGCTCATTAAATAACTTTGTGCATTTTCTCTTGTATTGTTGGAGGTGTATCTTATGGGTAAATTCTTAGAAATAGACTTGTTTGGTCAAAGGGTAAATGCACTCGTGGTTTTGTGAAGTATGGCTAAATTCCTCTCTTTTAGTCTTACACCATCTAGTGCTCCCAGCAGAAATGACGAAGAGCCTGTTTCCTGGTAGGCTTACTCACATAATATGTTGTCAGACTTGCATTTTTGCCAATGTGAAAAGTGAGAATTAGTTTCTCAGTGTAACTTCAGTTTGCATTTCCCTTATGAACAAAGTTGGATGTTTTCTCACATTCTTAAAGGCTCCTTGTGTATCTTTTTGTGAACTGTGAATTCAGATCTTTTGCCTACTCAAAAAAACCCCCAGGTTTTGTTAAGTTTCTTTCTCTTCATTTTTAGCACTATTAGGGAGATTTGTTCTTTATTTTCACTATGTGTTGAAATATTTACGTATTTATTTTAAACTTTTTAAAAGTTTTATTTCTATCACGGGAATTCTAGTCTTTATTTTTAAAGATGTTATTTATTTGAGAGATAGCGTGAGCAAGAGAGCACAAGCAGGGGGAATGGCAGAGGGAGAGGGAGAAGCAGACTCCGGCTGAGCCGGGAGCCTGATGGAAGGCTCTATCCCAGGACCCTGAGATCGAGACCTGAACAGAAGTCAGATGTTTAAGTGACTGAGCCATCCAGGTGCCCTGCAGTGTAGAAATACAATTCAGGAAGGAGATGTTGGGATTTCTGCTATAGTTTCATCTTACCATTTCACGATTCATTTAAATTCAGTTTATTTTTCTTTCTTTATCCTGGAAGGGAATAACTAAAAATCCTCTAGTGAACAGTTTCAAAAGTACGTCAGAGGGTTGCCTGGGTGCCTTAGCTCGTTCAGCATCTGCTTTCGGCTCAGGTCCTTCTATCCGGGTCCTGGGACCGAGCATCCCACTGCGCTCCCTGCTCAGCCGGGAGTCTGCTTCTCCCTCTCCTCTGCCATTCCCCCTGCTTGTGCTCTCTCGCTCGCAGTCTCTCTCTGTCTCTTAAATAAAGAAATAAAATCTTAATTAAAAAAAAAAGTTTAGGATAGTCCTTTTTTTCTCCCCACTCCTGTATCTACTCCCCAATTCTAAAAGTAACTTGAAGTTGATTATCTGAGAAATACAGGAAACTATTTTTAAAATAATGAAAATCATCTTCTTTGCTCTGTTTCTGTCTCCTCTTATATATCCAGATCTTATGAATGAGTCAGGTACACCAAATAGAAATATGTGTATTTAATTCTCACAACACTGTTCCTATTGATGGTACTTAATCTTCACATCTCAGAGAGAAAAAAGGAAAATATGTGAGATTCTGATTTTTAAGAAATTATATTAGTTTAAGCCCCTGCCTTCGGCTCAGATCATAATCTCAGGGTCCTGGAATTGAGTCCTGCATTGGGCTTCCTGCACAGCAGGGAGCCTGCTTCCCCCCCACTCAGCGCTCCCCCCCCCCCCCGGCCTCTCGGCCTACTTGTGATCTCTATGTGTCAAATAAATGAATAAACAAAATCTTGAAAAAAATTATATTAGTTTGGAATCAAATGATAATTTTTTATGGAGATCATAAGAATAGTAATGAGAATTTTATTCCTAGCTATGATTGTATTAAATATGAATGTTTCTTTCTAGGAAATAATAAATTACCAATAACTTTTTTTCTCTTTTTCTCTGTGTTTTAGGTTTTGACAACAATTCGTTCAGGGCACCGAGCAAATATATTTAGTGCAAAGTTCTTACCATGCACAAATGATAAGCAGATTGTGTCCTGCTCTGGGGATGGAGTAATATTTTATACTAATGTTGAGCAAGATGCAGAAACCAACAGACAATGCCAATTTACGTGCCATTATGGAACTACCTATGAGGTACAGTATTACTGTGTGTTTTACATGTCTGTGTGTTTATGTAAGTACGTATGTGTAGATTTGTGTAATTAACACTCATGCGTATGTAGGCAGAGAAATTACTGACAGACTAGATTTCAGTAAAGTACTTGAGAAAGTGACCTTGATAGGCTTGTGAGTAAAGTTAAATAAAATCTAATAGTAACAGGATTTGTAATTGCAAACAGTTGTCAGCCTTTAAAAATACTTCAGGTACTGTGCTACAAGCTTATGTACTAGACTTCAACCTCTTAAACACTTTATCACCATCTTCTATAAAGTCATTCATTGCATCCTTATCAAATGTTCCTGTGGCAGAAAGAACACTACTAGTCCACCAGGCGAAAGAATCAGATTCCTAAAGGACATTATTAAGCTCAACCCCTAGTTGAATTCAGTGAGGTGCAATGAATTTAAGACTCAATCATACTATGTAACTTCGTTGAAAAATTGCTTATCCTTCAGAATGCTCTTTCAAAATCTTTTCATGGTATTTCTTTGCATCAAATCATCCTTAACCTGGTATATCTTTGTCCATGGTTTGAATTTCATTTCTCTGGTAACCTCGTGTTTTGGTGTGTAACAGCAAATAGCTGCATTTTATTTTCTCATCTGTTTTCACAGTTTTTGCTTTGAACTGGAGATTTTAGTCCATTTATATTTATTGTGAGTAGTGATATATTTGGATCTATTTGTTTATCTTACTATTTTCTGTTTGTATTTTTTTTGTAATTTTCTTTATATATTTCCCCTTGTCTTTTGCCTTCCTTTAAAATTGCCTGAGGATTTTGCTATTTGTCTGTTTTATTTCTGCTACTTGCAGGGAGGATAGACATTCATATTTTAGAAGAATAATTAACAAAGCCTAATCAATAAGTACCTTTGCCCTTCTGAGTAAAGCACCTTAGGACATTACAATGTCTTCATCCCTTGTCCAATTGTATATGCTTATATTCCTTATATTGTTCTGAGTTTATATATTTTCTCTCATAAATGAAATATTATCATTGCCTCATTAGTATTTCTTTAGATTTACCTACATTTTTTTAAAAATTTAATTTATTTATTTGACAGAGACAGATCACAAGTAGGCAGAGAGGCAGGCAGAGAGAGGAGGAAGCAGGCTCCCCGCTGAGCAGAGAGCCCGATGCGGGACTTGATCCCAGGACCCTGAGATCACGACCTGAGCCGAAGGCAGAGGCTTTAACCCACTGAGCCACCCAGGCGCCCGAGATTTACCTACATTTTTGCCAGTACCTTTGGCTCTTCCACCACAGACTGCCTGTACAGGGTCATTGTGTACCTAAAGTATGTTCTTTCTGGTTCCTTTAGTGACAGTTTGGTAATAGAAACAATTTTCATTTCCTATTATCCTTTCCTTTCTTTTAATTTAATTTATTTATTTGACAGAGAGAGACACAGCGAGAGAGGGAACAGAAGCAGGGGGAGTGGGAGAAGGAGAAGCAGGCTCCCTGCCGAGCAGGGAGCCCGCTTCCTCCTCTCTCTCTGCTGCCTCTCTGCCTACTTGTGATCTCTTTCTGTCAAATAAATAAATAAAACCTTAAAAAAAAAAAAGAGCCACCCAGGCGCCCCTCCTATTCTTTTCTTTTCTTCATTCCTTTCTTCCCTTTCATATCTTTCCAGAAAATGAAGAATTTTAGACCAGTTCGTCAAAGGTTGTTTTGCTGGATATTTGCTGGGTGTCTAGTTTGGCACTTTATTTTGGGTGATGTTCCTGTGTTCTCACTTTATTGTTGAAGTTGAGAACTCAGTCATCAGTCTAACTGTGGTTTCTTTACAGTTAATCTGTCTCTCTTGGCTGCTTTTAACTGTATTTTTCTTTGCTGTTTTTTTTCCTTCATATCACCACAGTGTGGGTAGGTTTGAGTTTCCTTTTTATTTGTCATACTTGGAATTTATTGATGTTTTTGGTCTGAGAAATTGGCATTTTGAAAAAATGTGGGAAGTTTGCAGTCTTTGGTTATTCTCTAGCTTCTTTGATTCTTTTTCTCCTGGAATTCTGATTAGAATTTGACCTTATTCCATCTGTTATTAAACTTTGGTTTTTTAAATTGAAGTACAAAGCACAGGAAAAGTACATAAATCCTAAGCATATAGCTTAGTACATTATCACAAAGTAAATCTTTTCATGTAACAGCTATCTAGATCAAGAAGTACAAAAACATTAAGTATCCCAGAAGCCCCCTCATTCTGAGTTCTGATAATTTGTGAAATTCACCCACGCTGGGTACAACTATAATTCGTTCCTTTTCATTGCTGGATAGCATTCCCTTGTGTGAGTGCACCACGGCGGATCGCTCTCTTTTACTGTTGATGAAAGTGTTAAATTTGATTTCCCATTTGGAGAACATTCCTTTACATGAGTCTAAGTACCTAAATGCATTCACTTCATTGGGTACATAACTGGAAGTAAACTTAATGGTCACAGGACACGTGCTTGTTTATTTTAGAGAGATGCTACCAAATAATTTTCCAAAGTAATTGTAACAGCTTATATTCCTGCCAGTAGTATGTAAGAGTTCCTGTTACTGCTCATCGCTGCCAACGATTGGTACTGTTAGTCTCTTCATTTTGGCAGCTTACGCAGCGTCATCTTACGGTTTCAGACGCCTTCCCTGTCGCTGCTGTTGTGCCTCTCCTCGTAGCAGTGTCTGGTGGTTATTTGGGTTTATTCTTTGTCAGGTGCCTATTCAGATGTCTTTCCTAAGTTTTCCATTGGTCTTGTCATCTTGTTTCATTTTTGACTTAAAGGAATTTCTTAATCTCTTCTGCATATGAACCTATCTTTTCCTACTCTGTGGTTATATTTTCACTTTCCTAATGGTGTCTTTGGGTGAACAGATGTTTTAACATTGTCTAATATATTGGTCTTTTTCTTTATTATTAGGGCTTTCTGTATCCTGGTCAAAATAATTTTTCCTGTCTTGAGATTATGGAGATGCTCTGTTTTCTCTTTTCAAAAGTTTATTGTTTTGTCTTTGCATTTAGATCTTATAATTCACCTGGATTTGATTTTTGTGATAGGATGAAATGGGAGTAAACTTTTTTTTCTCCATATGGATTTTTGTGATTAAGTCAAAATCCCAAGTAGAGTACAGAGGCATCCTCTATAGGGATATTTTAACAGTATATACCCATTTGTTAAAGGTGTTTTTTATTCAATACATACACACTGTAGTTGGAACAGAATATTTTTTCAAAGCTGAAACTATATCCTCTGAACAGTTCTGCTATTTCCTCTTCCCCCCTCCCCTTGCAACCTCCATTTTACCTTGTTTCTGAGTTTGATTATTTTGGATACCTCATGGAGTATTTGTATTTTTGTGACTGGTTTATTTTAGTTAGCATAATGTCCTCAAGGTTTATCCATGTCAATCTGTGACAGAATTTGCTGCTTTTCCAAAGCGTAATACTCTCCCATTGTATGTAGATATGCCATACAGTCTGTTACTTGTCAGTGGACATTTGGGTTATTTCTACCTCTTGGTTGTTGTGAGTAATGCTGGAATCCTGTTTTAAATTTTTTGGTTGTATATACCCAGAAGTGGGTTTACTGGATCATGTGATAATTCTGTTTTTAATTTTTAAAAAAGATATGTTTGTTTTAGAGAGGGAGAGCATGAGCAGAGGGGGGAGACGCAGAGGGGAAGGGACAGAATTTCAACCAGACTTCCTGCCAAGCTTGGAACCTGACGCAGGGCTTGATCCCATGACCCTGAGATCATAGCCCAAGCTGCAGTCAAGAGTTGGACATTCCACTGACTGAGCCACCCAGGTGACCCCTATTTTTTATTTTTTGAGGATCCTCCATACTGTTTCCCACAGTGGCTGTTCTGTTTTACATTCCCGACAGCAGTGCATTAAGGGTTCCAGTTTTTCCACATTCTTGTCAACACTTGTTATTTTCTTTTTTTTTTTTCCCAAGATGACCATTTTAATGAGTGTGAGGAGATATCTCATTGTGGTTTTGATTTATATTTCCTTAATGATTAGGGATGTTAAATACCTCTTTTTGTGCTTGTTGGTCATTTATATATTTTCTTTGGAGAAATGTCTGTTGAAGTCCTTTGCTCATTTTTAATGGGATTGCTTTTCTGTTCTCGTTGAGTTGAAGGGGTTCTTTATATATCTCAGGTATTAATTCCTTATCGATACAGAGTTTGTGTGTTCTCCACCCCATAGATTTGTTGAAGATAGCTATTGCAAATGAGATTGTTTTCTTAATTTCTTTTCAGATTGTTCATTGGTTGTGTATAGAAAAACATGTGTTGATTTTTTAACCTGCAGCTTTGCTCTATTCATTTATTAGTTCGAACAGCATTTTGTATTGGGATTTTTAGCATTTTCTACATATAAGATCATATCATCTACAAACAAATGATTTTGCCTTTTCCTTTCTAATTTCAATGCTTTTTTTTCCCTTGCCTGATTCCTCTAGAACTTCAGTACTGTATTGAATAGACATGATAAGAGTGGGCATTCATGCCTTGTTCCTGGTATTAATGAATAAACTTTCAGTGTTTCACCATTGAATATAATGTTAACTGTGAGATTCCA
This sequence comes from Mustela putorius furo, assembly GCF_011764305.1. Lineage (NCBI taxonomy): Eukaryota > Metazoa > Chordata > Mammalia > Carnivora > Mustelidae > Mustela > Mustela putorius. The sequence goes on along the minus strand of NW_025421748.1, from coordinate 1,483,049 downwards.
TATATGTGGTCTTTATTAGCTTGAGGTGATTTCCTTCCATTCCTAGTTTGTTGAGAGTTCTTAGGGTTAGGAGTATTGAACTGTGTCAATGCTTTTTCGGCTTCAGTTTTTTGTTGTTATATTTTAAAGATTTTATTTATTTATTTGACACAGAGAGAGAGATCACAAGTAGGCAGAGAGGCAGGCAGAGAGAGAGGGGAGGAAGCAGGTTCCCGGCTGAGCAGAGAGCCTGATGCGGGGCTCAATCCCAGGACCCTGAGATCATGACCTGAGCTGAAGACAGAGGCTTAACCTGAGCCACCCAGGCGCCCCTTCAGCATCAGTTTTGACAATCATACGGTTTTTGTTCTTCATTATGACATGTTTTGGAGTTTTTTTGGTATGTTGTTGAGTATTCATCAGAGGCATAGTTTTGTGTTCTTTTAGTATCTTTGGTTTTGCCATCAGGATGAAGTTGTCTTCATAGAATGAATTTGGAAGTGTTCCTGTTTCTTCAGTGTTCTGGAAGGGTTTGGGAAGATTTGGTGTTAATTTTTTAAATGTAGCTAAAGTTCCCTAGTGACGCCATCTGGTTCTGGGCTTTTTTTGGTTGGGATGTGTTTGATTACTGATTCAGTCTCCTTATTAGTTATAAGTTTGTTTAGACTGTTTATTTCTGGGAGCCTGGGGGGCTCAATTGATTGGTTAAGCATCTGCCTTCAGCTCAGGTCATGATCCCAGGGTACTGGGATCAAGGTCCGTATTAGGCTCCTTGCTCAATGGGGAGCCTACTTCTCCTTCTACCTCTGCCTGCTGTTCCCCCTGCTTGTGCTCTCTCTCTCTCTGTCAAATAAATAAAATCTTTTAAAAATTTTGTTTTATTTCTTCATGTTTTAGTTTTGGTATGTTGTATGTTTCTAGAAATGTATCCATTTCTTCTAGGTTTTTCCATGTGTTGTATAATTATTAGTACAAGTCTCTCTCTCTCTCTCTTTTTAGATTATTTATTTATTTGTTTGACAGACCAAGATCACAAGTAGGCGGAGAGGCAGGCAGAGGGGGGGGGAGCAGGCTCCCCACCGAGTGGAGAGCCTGATGAGGGGCTCGATCCCAGGACCCTGGGATCATGACCTGAGCCGAAGGCAGAGGCTTTAATCCACCGAGCCACCTAGGTGCCCCCATACAAGTCTGTTAAGGTGCTTTTTATTTCTGTGGCATAATTAGTAATATCTCCTCTTATCTCTTTCATTTCTGGCTTTTGTGAGTCTTTTTTTTTTTTTTTTCTTATTAGTCTAGGTAAGAGTTTGTCAATATTGAAGATATTTTTAAGAAACCAGCTTAGTTTCATTGATATGTTTTCTGTCTTCCATTTCCTTTATTTCTGCTTTAGTCTGTTACATCCTTCCTCTTCTAACTTGGGGTTTCATTTGTTGCTCTTCTGTTAGTTCTTTGAAGTGTATAAAGTTAGATTATTGATTTGAGATATTTTTTCTTTTCTTTTTTTTTTTTTTTTTTTTTACTATTTTATTTGTTTATTTGACAGAGAGAGAGATCACAAGTAGACAGAGCAGCAGGTAGAGAGAGGGGGGGATGCAGGCTCCCCACCAAGCAGAGAGCCCAATGCAGGGCCCGATCCCAGGACCCCGAGACTGTGACCAGAGCTGAAGGCAGAGACTCAACCCACTGAGCCACCCAGAAGCCCTCATCTTTTTTTTTTTTTTCCTAATGTAGGTGTTTACTGCTGTATACCTCCCACTTGGTAAGGTACTGTTTACATTGAAAGTAGTTACTAATAGGGAAGTACTTACTATTGATTGCCATTTTACTTTTATTTTCAGTACATCTTATACTGATTTTGGCACTCTTGTTTTTATGTTTCATCCTCCATCCCAGCACCCTGGGATCATAACCTGAGCCGAAGGCAGGTGCTTAACGAACTGAGCAGCCAGGTGCCCCTGTCTTTGACTTTTGACAGGTTGTCTGTAGTGTGTCTGAGTGTGGACCTCTTTGGGTTCAGCCTATTTAGAGTCCTTTTGAGCTTTCTGAGCGTGGATATCCATTTTCTTTGGGAAGATTTAGGAAGTTTTCTGCCATTATTTTTTCAAACAAGTGCTCTGCCCCTTTTTTTTCTCCATCTGAAACTTCCATATATTTTGCTTCCATATATATTACCTGTTTTGTCCTGTAAGTCCCTTAAGGTCTTCTTCACTTCTGCATTCTTCCTTTTTGTTCCTCTGACATGGTAATTCCAAAAGAGTTGTCTTCAAGTTTGCTGATTTTTCTTTCTGCTTGATCAAGCCTGATGTTGATTTCCTCTAGTGAGTTTTTAAAGTAATTATTATATTCTTCAGTCCCCAAATTTCCATTTGGTTCTTTTTTCCAGTTTTTTTGGTCATCGGTGATACTCTCTTTTTGTTCATGTGTCGTTTTCCTAGTTTCATTTAGTTGTTTGTGTTCTCTTGAAGTGCATTGAACTTCTTTAGGATAATTAATTTGTAAATTCTTAGGTAATTCATGCATCTTATTAGAGTCAGTTTCTGAAGCTATTTTGTTACCTTGATAGGGCTGTTACACTGTATCTTTGTGTGCCTTGGTATTTTGTTGTTACGATTTTTGTTCTAACTGGTTTTAGGCATTTTCATAAATGCTTTTTGACTTCAGTTTATTTATTTTTTTGAGGGAGAGAGTGCACGAGTAGGGTTGGGGAGGGCGATGGAGGGGCATAGGGAGGAGAGGGAATCCCAAGCAGGCTCCATGCTTAGCGTGGAACGTGCCTTGGGGCTCCATCTCACAACCCTGGAGTCATGACCTGATCCAAAATCAAGAGTCCACCGTTTAACCAACTGAGCTATGCAGGTGCCCGAAAGCTCTTTGAATTTATATTGTTATTAAAAGTCAGTGTTTTTGTAGGAGAGTGAGTTGAGGCTTTCTGTTCTGCAATCTTGCTCATATCACTCTTTCCATATGGATTTTACCCACCATCTTAAAATACTGGTTTTATTCCCCCATTGCTATTCAGCATGCCATTAACTGTAAATTAAGAGTTTCTATATGCATAGATCATTTCTGTACTCTATTTTGCACCATTGGTCTATTGGTATAGACCAAATATTGGTATATTTGTACCTTTTTAAGTACCAAATTGTTTTAATTGCCATAGCTTTGAAATGACTCTTGGTGTCTAATAGAGTACATTTTCTTGTTCCTACTACAAGAACATTTTGACTTCTTGATTTTTTGTGTTTCAGTATAACTTTTTAAAGCAGCATTTAGTTTCCAACAAAAAGTTTGCTGAAGGTTGGATTGTGATTATACTGAATTTAAAGATAAATTTAGGGCAAACTAATATCTTACAATTATTGTATATTCCAGTGAATGGGGATGATATATTTTTGTAACTATTAAGATTTTAATTTCTCTCACTAAAATATTTTATAATTTTTAGTGTGGCATTACAGTACAATTTTCCTTAAATTTTTTAAAGTATTTGATACTTTGGTACTGTTGTAAATGTTATCTTTTTAAGTATTTTAGTTTTTAAATGTTACTGGTATAAAAAATACAATCGACTTTATAATATTTTAAAACTAGTAGTCTTTTTATTCACTAATTGGTAATCATAATTCAACTATAGATTCTTTTGGATTTTCTGTCTACACAGTCATATCTTTTTTACATTATGACATTTTTCATTCTTTTATTTTCAAACCATATACCTTTTGCTTCTTTTTCTTGACTTATTACACTGGTTGGTACCTCAGTTATCTTTAAATGAAATGTTGATAGCATTGATTTAAAAAGAATACAATGTGGTAAGTTTTGACAATTTATTGTCCCTTGAAATCATTTGCATAGTCAAGGTAATGGATATATCCATTATATCCAAGAATTTCCTTATTCCCATTTTTATTCCCTCTCTTTTGTCCCTCCACATCCTTGGGAATGACTGATCTTTCAGTTACTGTGGATTCGTTTCTATTCTTTTTTGAAGAATTATATATGAATGAGATTATGTAATCAAACCATATGTATTCTTCCTTTGGTCTGATTTTTTTCACTTAGGATAATACTCATGTTTGAGATTCATTCATGTTGTTAAGAGTATCAGTAATTAACTTCTTATTTCTGAGTTATATTACTTTTTTTTTTTTTTTACATTTATTTATTTGACAGAGAGAAATCACAAGTAGACAGAGAGGCTGCCAGAGAGAGAGAGAGAGGGAAGCAAGCTCCCTGCTGAGCAGAGAGCCCGATGCGGGACTCGATCCCAGGACCCTGAGATCATGACCTGAGCCGAAGGCAGCGGCTTAATCCACTGAGCCACCCAGGCGCCCCCTTATATTCCTTTTTAAAGATCTATCACAGTTTCTTTATATTTCATTTTTGGATGGGCATTTGGGTTCTAGTTTTGGGCTGTTATAAATACAGCCGTTTTGTGTATTTGTACAAATGTCTTTGTATGGATTTGTACTTTCATTTATCTTTGGTAGTCATCTAGTAATGGAATGACTGAGTTATATTAGAAGTAGAAGTTTAACTTTTTAAGAAACTGCCGAACTGTTCCAGAGTGGTTGTATCATTTTATATTTCTGTGAGCAGTGCCCGACTGTTCCAGTTGTTCTGCATCCTTTTAACACTTGCTGTGGTCAGTCTTGTATTTTAGACATCCTAGTAGATACAGAGTGGAATCTCTCATGTTATGAACTTTTATTTCCCAATTATCTAATGATGTTGAGCATACCTTTCATGTGCTTATCATTTTTATGTATTTGGTGAATTGTCTGTTCAAATCTTCTCCCCATTGTTTTAGTGGTATATTCATTTCTCATTATTGAGTTTTGAGGGATTTTCAAGATATGTTTTGGATATTTTTCAGGTATGTGATTTATAATTTTTTCCTCCAAGTCAGCAGTTTTGTCTTCTCATTTTCTTAACATTGTCCTTCCAAAAGAAGCTCTAAATTTTCAGGAAGCCCATTTTACCAAAGTTCTTTGTTTTTATGGGCCAATGTTATATCTAAAAATCTTTTTTTAACCAAGAGTCACAAAGATTTTTTCCTAGAAGTTTTATATTTATGTTTTATACTTAGATCAATGATCCCTGTTTTTTTTTTTAAAGAAAGTATGAAATATTGCTTGAGGTTCATTATTTTGCCTATGGGTATCCAGTTTTCTGACACTGTTCTTTCTCCACCGAGTTTTCATTGCACCATTATCATAAATCATTTGGCCATATGTATTTTCATCTATTTTTGATCAGTACCTATTCTCTTCCAATGATTTATTATTAAGCCTCCATCACACTATGTTAATTTCTGTAGTTATAGTAACTCTTAAAGCCAGGAGTATAAGTCCTTTGTTCTTCTTTTGCAACATTACTTAAGGTATTTTAGGTCTTTTGTGTTTCCACAGGAATTTGATAATCAAATTGTAATTTGTGCTGAAAATCCTGCTGGAATTTATTTCAAATCTATATATCAGTTTAGGGAGAAGTGATGATATTAAATTTCTCAGTCAGTGAACACAGTTTATCTCCTGTTATTTAGGACTTTAATTTTATTCAGTAATGTTTTATAATTTTCATTGTTATGTGTCTTTTATGTCCTTAAGCATTTTATATTTTTCATGTTATTATAAATGTTATTATTTTTAAATTTTCAGTTTCTAATGATTTTGTTGCCATAGTATAGACATACCATTGATTTTCATATATTGACCTTGTATCCTGCAGCTCTTCTAAATTTACTTATTCTAATACTTATTTTTTAAAAAATTAATTACATAAAATTTTCTGTTTAGATGATCAGATCGTCTATAAATATGAAAACAATTTTACTTCTTTATTTTTTCCTTAATTTTTAAGTAATAGTAGTATCTTTCAAAGACATTTGTGTAAATGTTTAATAACATTACCTGTACTTTGATTTCCATCTACAGATTATGACTGTGCCCAATGACCCATATACTTTCCTCTCTTGTGGTGAAGATGGAACTGTTCGGTGGTTTGATACACGTATCAAAACTAGCTGCAGAAAAGAAGATTGCAAAGATGTAAGAATCAAATTTTTATATAAATGACCAAAAAAACTAAGATAAAAATTAAAATTGGACATTAAGTATCTCTGGGTTATAAGATTATGGGTGAATTTGATTGTATTAAATTTTGTTGATCTAGTGTAATTACTCTGTGTTTTAGTCTTATATTTGGGAATAATTTTTATTTTGTCTCTTCAGAATGCAATTTGCATTACTCATGTATTGTTTGTTTTTTCAACCACGAATTAAATATATATTTCATATTTTGGTTGTTTCATAAGGTAAATGTACAATATTGTATTAGAAGTCAGTATTAGAGTTGTGTAGGAAACTGCAAAGAAAAAAAGAATTTGCCTTAGAGTAATAAACTCCCGAGAAGGAATATTGACTGAGTATATTTATTTTGGCTTCACAGAAGCCGATGTTTTTGGAAAACTGATAGAAATCTGAAAAATAAAGAAAACCATGTTGTTTTTCCTTCTCATTATCAAACCGAGTTAGGATTTCTGAGAATGGTTATTTTCTTCTAGTTAAAAGGAAAATGTTTTACATGTTAAAATATTTCACAGTTTTAAATCTTTAGAGTAGCCTCTCTACAGCAGTACTGTGTGTGACTGGTGGTGTACAATCTTTCTTAGGATATTCTAATTAACTGCCGACGCGCTGCCACATCTGTCGCTATTTGCCCTCCGACACCGTATTACCTTGCTGTCGGCTGTTCAGATAGCTCAGTACGGATATATGATCGGCGAATGCTGGGCACAAGAGCCACAGGTAAAAAGCTGTATATTAGAGAAAATATAAGATTCTGTCAGCTCAAAGAATAAACCTTTATGACATATTTGCAATTTTAAGGTTTCATTAGTTTCATAAAATTCATTAAATACAATGTGTTTAAGCAATATGGATTATTAGAAAGAACGACATTTTACTAGAGCGCCTGGGTGGCTCACCCAGTTAAGCATCGGACTTTTTTTTTAAAGGACAGAGAGAGTCCTTTTTTTTTAAAGGACTTATCAGGACAGAGAGAGAGAGACAGTACAGGCGGGGCAAGCAGCAGAGAAAGGGAGAAGACGACTCCCCGATGACCATGGAGCCTGAAGTGGGACTTGATCCCAGGACCCTGGGATCATGACCTGATCCGAAGGCAAGATGCTTAACCAGCAGAGCCACCCAGGTGTCCCAAGCATCTGACTCGATTTCAGCTCAGGTCTTGATCTCAAGGTCATGAGTTCAAGCCCCACACTGGTCTCCATACTGGGCATGGAGCATACATGCATACATATATATGTACATAAAAATGGCATTTTATGAAGTTTTTATGACCCTATCCAGGTGATACTTCTGCAGTTTATCACTTTAAAAAATTTTAACAGTTGATGTATTAATTTCCTAGAGCTGTCATAACAAATTACCACCCATTTCTGGGGGTTAGATGTCTAAAATCAAGGTGTTAAAGGTTTTCTGTCAATGGCACTCAGGAAGACTCTTGCATGCTTCTGTCCTAGCTTGTGGTGATTGCTGACAACTTTAGCTTTTATTTATTTATTATTATTTTTAAAAAGGCTGATTTTTTTTTTTCTTAAAGATTTTATTTATTTATTTGACACAGAGAGATCACAAGTAGGCAGAGAGGCAGGCAGAGAGAGAGGGGAAGCAGGCTCCCTGCTGAGCAGAGAGCCCGATGCGGGACTCGATCCCAGGACCCTGAGATCATGACCTGAGCTGAAGGCAGAGGCTTAACCCACTGAACCACCCAGGCATCCCTAAAAAGATTGATTGATTGATTGATTAGTGAGAGAGAGCACAGAGGGAGAGTATGAGGGAGACATCAACTCTTTCCACACTGATCAGAGAGCCCAACGTAAGACTCGATCCCAGGATCTTGAGATCAGGGCCCAAGCCAAAGGCGGACACCCAACCAACTTGAGCCACCCAGGCACCCCCAATTTTAACTTTTTTTTTTTTTAAGATTTTATTTATTTATCAGAGAGAGAGGGGGAGAGAGCGAGCACAGGCAGACAGAATGGCAGGCAGAGGCAGAGGGAGAAGCAGGCTCCCTGCTGAGCAAGGAGCCCGACGTGGGACTCGATCCCAGGACGCTGGGATCATGACCTGAGCCGAAGGCAGCTGCTTAACCAACTGAGCCACCCAGGCGTCCCCAATTTTAACTTTTAAATGTTTCCTTTCACTCTCTGCTTCCACATGTACATGCTATCCTTTCCTGTGTTGTATCTGAATCCACATTTTTCTCTTATTAGGACACCCGTCATATTGGATCTAGGGCCCACCCTAATGCAATATGACCTCATGACATCTGCAAAGACCTTATTTCCAAATATTCCAGAATCATTCTGAGTGCTAGATGGACATGAATTTGTGGGGGAACACTATCAGCCCAGAACACTTGGCTCTCCTCATTTCTCTTTGTGGTAGAGAGGAGAGTTAGGGAAGAATAGTGGGTACGTGGCACCTGTTCACGCCCAGTTTAAGCCCTGTTAAGTACTGTTGCTGCTGCTGCTGCAGCCCTGAAGTTGAATCTTTCTTAAACTCCTCATTTGCTTCTCATTCCATTGTGGAATGAAACTGCCTCTGGAATATTCCTTTTAAAGCCAGCTTATTAGTGTTTTCTTATAAGGGAAGGCCAGGATTATATACCCACACACCCAGCAAATACACCTACATCTGTATATTTTCACATACTCTATATTGCTAAAAATAAAAGTGGTGTTGGCCAGAAACTAACAGTCTTAATCTCAGTGTTAGTTTATATCCAGTAAAAATTGACTCAGGGTACCGAAATGAGAAGACTAGGTTGGGGGTGCCTGGGTGGCTCAGTTGGTCATCGACTCTTGGTTTCAGTTCATGTCATGATCTCAGGGACGTGAGATTGAGCCCTGAGTTGGGCTCCGTGCTGGGCATGGAGACTCTCTCTCTCCCTCTCCCCTCTCCCCTGCCCCCAATCGTGTGCACATTCTCTTAAAAAAAAAAGATTAAAAAGGAAGAGTAGGTGGTTTTTGGGGATGGGGTTGGTTTGTTTTTTGGAACTGTGGTTGAGAAATCTTACCTATTTGGATATGCACTTTTAGGGGAAACAGTAGTAATATAAGGTGAAATTCTAGGCTAAATTAATATTTTTCAACAGTGGGACACAACTGACATTTTGGGTAGGACAAGACCTTGTGCAGTAGGTCTCCTTATACAGTTTTGTGGGACTCTTAGAATTTAACATTCCCAGACCTCAGGGGGCACAAAATGCCAGTTGGACCCCTCCCTATCATATCATATTATATTATATTGATGACTGCCAAAATTAAAGCTGGAATACTGCCCCTACTCTGTCATTTTAAAAGAGGAAAATTTCATGACAATCAAAAATCTTTTAAAAAGCATAGGGCTGAGGGGCGCCTGCGTAGCTCAGTCGTTAAGCCTCTGCCTTTGGCTCAGGTCATGGTCTCAGGGTCCTGGGATCGAGCCCCGCATAGGGCTCTCTGCTCAGCAGGGAGCCTGCTTCTCCCACCCCCCGCCCCGCCTGCCTCTCTGCTTACTTGTGATCTCTCTTTCTGTCAAATAAATAAATAAAATCTAAAAAAACAAAAAAGACATAGGGGTGCGTGGCTGGCTTAGTCGGAAGAGCATGTACCTCTTGATCTCAGGGTCATGAATTTGAGCCCCACGTTGACTATAGAGGTTACTAAGAAAAATAAATAAATAAACTAAAAGAACTTTTTCTAACCTAAAGCAAAAGGTAAATAATTTTAAAGGGAAAATGCACAATTTTATCTAGTATGCTAGTAATAAATATAAGCTCACCTATTTATATTGTAAAAATTATATTATCTTCATTGGAGGAAAATTTTTGGAAGGTGATTTAGTGTAACCTATAATCACAAATAATTTTAATTGATTAAATAACTTGTATTTCAAATAAAACATTTATGTAATCTATAAAATATTTATATAATCTGTGTAATTCCAGTCACTCGGGAAATTTTTTTTGAAGCTACGTAACCTTCATACTATATTCTTTATTATTTTGTTATAAAATTAGGCTATTAAGAAAAGAGCCTTTCCTAGAAATAGAATATGATAGTTTGGATTTTATATTGCTACATTAAATCACATATCTCATAATTCGGATTTTTTAAAACGTTTTTCTTAAAAAATGTATACAACTTCCTGTTTTTTTATTTAGGGAATTATGCAGGTCGAGGAACTACTGGAATGGTTGCCCGTTTTATCCCTTCCCATCTTAATAATAAGTCCTGCAGGGTGACATCGCTGTGTTACAGTGAAGATGGCAGAGAGATTCTTGTTAGTTACTCTTCAGATTACATATATCTTTTTGACCCGAAAGATGATACAGCGCGAGAACTTAAGACTCCTTCTGCGGAAGAAAGAAGAGAAGAGGTAAGATTGTTCAAAGCCGTGTTCTTCATTCCGTTCAGAAACATGAATTTAGTGACTCCTGGGACTTGAAGGCCTTCAAAAAATAGAATTGATTTTCAAGGTATTTATAGTCTAGGTTTTGTAGAAGGGCACAAGTGTACATGAAAGGGGCTAATCATTGAGGATAAAGCTCTAGAAGAAAGTCTTGTGAAATATTTTTAAAGAGAAAATATTTAATAGCAAAATGTTTTTCTAATTTTATGGCGGCACAGCAGCGAGCAAGAAATATCAGTAGTTCTAACAGTCGTATAAAAAACAATTAAAACAATAAAAGCTGGATGTTGAAACTCAAAATGAGACTAAATGTTTATGTTTATACACCAATAGGCGTTTTGTTACCATTTACTATTCAGATGTGGACAGTGATCCCCTTCTCTGTCATAGTTAAGAACTAGTAACATACCTCCCTAAGTGCATTTTACAAAATACATGTAAATAAGTGAGAAAAAGTTAAGTTAAAGTACACATATGCACACATACACACACAATGGTGAGAGGAGGGAATTGTTGTCCATATATGAATAGTAAATGGTAATAGGTAAAATCCTGTTGGTGAGCATAAACATTTAGTCTAACTGAAGTTTATATATTGCATTTTCTAATTATTATATATAGATCTATATACTAGGAAACTAGGCAACTCTGAAATAGTGAACCATTGGGGTACCTTGCAGGTTCAGTCAGAGGAGCATGTGACTCTTGATTTTGAAGTTGTGGGTTCAAGTCCCACACTGGGTATAGAGATTACTTAAAAATACAATTTTAAGGGACGCCTGGGTGGCTCAGTTGGTTAAGCAGCTGCCTTCGGCTCAGGTCATGATCCCAGCGTCCTGGAATCGAGTCCCGCATCCGGCTCCTTGCTCTGCAGGGAGCCTGCTTCTCCCTCTGACTCTGCCTTCCACTCTGTCTGCCTATGCTCGCTCTCGCTCGCTCTCTCTCTGACAAATAAATAAATAAAATCTTTAAAAAAAAAATACAATTTTAAAAAAATAAAATAGCAAACCATCTTCTTATTTATAAAAGGCAAAAACCAGAAATAATATATCCTTGAAGTATGCAGCAATAGAAAAATGTTTGTTGTAACCCATTTAGCTTCTTTCTCCAATATATTTTTTACTTTTTTTTTTCCTCCAATGTCCTATGTTTAATCACTACTGTTTGGCTTGTAAATGTTTTTGAAATTAACTGTTGCTTTACTATTATTAGTGACTTTTTGGTATTGGACCAACTCCTACTAGTGTACATATTTTAAAGGTAGTAAAGAAGAAAATTTTCTGATTCTTGTGATACACAAAACTCTATCCGGTTGTTATAATTGCAGATTAGTCTGTAATATTAGGGAAAAATCAGGACATCTTTATAAATATTCTTAGAATTTTAAATTTTCCGGTGTATTTAAGTGAATTAGAAAATTGACAAAGAAAATGGGATGCTGGCTAATGAAGGCTATTTTTGAGTTTATTGGTTTTATTGAAAACGAGACCTGCTGTTGCATTTTGTTGCTGCTGTGTAATTCCTCTTGAGACCTGTGCTCCAGCTTTCTGACTCTTACATAATGAAAGCTGGAAGTGCAGAAATGTTTTAAGTGGGCCAGCCAGCTTTTGTACCATAGAATACTGAGCCAAAATATGTTTGCATAATCAGAGTGAATGAGGCTGAGTCATGAACACTTGGTTTTCTGAACATGGTTTTCTTGGTATTCTTTGCTGAATCAACTAAATTAAGAAAAATAATTCTGAAAAAGTATTATAATTATAAAAATAAATCATGCTTAGTATAATAAACTAAGAAATTCACAGGTATATATAGAAGAAGAAATTAGTTGTCAGTATCCTTAAGCTTACCACCTTTTCTTCAGTGTTTCATGCTAAAAATCCTTGACAGTAGTGTTCAGACACACTCAACTCACCAGATATTTATTGAATATCTACTTTACTAGGTCCTGTAGAAATTTAAGAAACTCAAGGATGACGTTGACAAAGACATTGCCTCTCACTCAGGAATTTACAGTTTAGTGGAAATAAAGATATAAAAACATGAATATGTAAAACTTAATTGAATTATAGAGCAAAGGAAGGAATAATGTATTTTGATTGGAGATGTAATAATGATTGAAAAGGATTTTAAAATTTGAATCAAAGTTTCACACAATGATTTTTTCTTATGTTTTGATGCTTGTTCCCTTCACCAAATTAAGGAAATTCTCTGTTTTAATTTGCAGTGATACACCTCTGCCCTTCTCTCTTTCTTCTCTTTCTGGGATCCCAATTATTCTAATATTGTTTTGTCTTATGTTATCACTTCTCTCTCGCATTCTCCCCTTGTGGTCCAGCAGTTGTTTGTATGTCTTTTGCTCAGCTTCTTTATTCTCCATCATTTGGTCTTCTGTATCACTAATTCTCTCTTCTGCCTCATTCATCCTAGCAGTAAGAGCCTTCCTTTTTTATTGTACCTCATTAATAGCTTTTTTTCTTTCAACTTGGTTAGATTTTAGTCCTTTTTATCTCCAGAAAGGGGTTTTATTTCTCCAGAAAGGGATTCTCTAATATCTTCCATGCTTTTTTTGAGCCCAGCTAGCACCTTGATAATTGTTATTCTGAACTCTAGTTCTGACATATTACTAATGTCTGTATTGATTAGGTCCCTACCTGTCAGTACTGCCTCTTCTTTTTTTTTTTTTTTTTTTGGTGGTGAGTTTTTCCACCTTGTCATTTTATCCAGATAAGAGTAGGTGAATGACAGGGGCGCCTGGATGGCTCAGTGGGTTAAGCCTCTGCCTTCGACTCAGGTCATCATCTCAGCTCCTGGGATCGAGCCCCGCATCAGGCTCTCTGGTCAGCAGGGAGCCCATTTCCCCCCTCTCTCTCTGACCGGCCTTCTGCCTACTTGTGATCTCTGTCAAATAAATAAAATCATTAAAAAAGGGGGGGGGATACATGAATGAGAGAACAAAATACTAAAAGGGTAGGAATGACCCCAGAAAAATATACACGAAGCAAATCAGAAGAGACCCAAAACCAGTGGGGGTTGGGGGGAAGGTAGAGGGGGAACAAAAGGAAAAAATATATATATATGACTGATAAATAGAGCCACACACTTGATTTTGGATGTATTTTGGTCTGTTAGAATAAACTACCTCCCAAAATTTTAAAGAAAGAAAAACTTATATATATACAAAATAAGGGTAAACATGATAAAGGGATAGAGTATAACTGTAAAGGTGAATATTTAAAAAGATACTAAAAAAGGAATTGATAAGTTGTTTGAAAAAAGAAAAAAAAGGAAAGAATGTGATCAGGCTGGAGATTAGAACTAAGCCATGCACTTGATTTAGGGTATGTTTTGATCATTTAGAAGAAACTATCCCAAAATTCTACAGAAAAAAAGGCTAGATGTATACAAAAAATAAGGTAATACAATGAAGGGAGACCTTATGACTATTACAACGAAAATTACATAAGATTTTTAAGAAAAGGCATTGTTAAGATAAAATAGTTTAAAACGTTAAAGCAGGAAAGAGGAATAATTTTATAAGGTAGAATGAGAAAAAATAAAATTGAAAAAATTTAACTTTGAAAGAATATAGGATCATGGGGAAAAAAACTCATGAATTCCATGTGTTGCCTTCCCCTACTTCTGGAGTTCCGCAATCTCATTGATTGGTGAACTTGTTTTGGCTGGATGTTCTTGCTGATCTTCTTGGGGAGGGGCCTGTTGCTGTGATTCTCAAATGATTTTGCTTGAGGCAGAATTGTATAGCCCCTGCCAGGGGCTGGGCTAAGCAATCTGCCTCGGTTCGCACTTGGAGCTTGTGTTCCCTGAACACTTCCAGTGTGGTAGCCACCCAGTCTCTGGCTCGGAGGAGCCAAGAGCTCAGGGCCCCGCTCCTCATTGCTCTCTCAGAGAACAATCAGTCAGTGCCTCCCATCTCCCTGGTCTCCGGCCGTGCTCTGAGTTCCCCCAGCCTGTAACAGAGCATTTGTCACTGGTGCATGGCCCCGTTTGGAGTCTCCAAACCCAGCAGATTCCTGCTCTGTGTTCCTGGGATGCTCCTACCAGAGGAAGGACGGGGTCTCCCCAGGTCTGTCACTTATGGGGTCCCTGCTGAAAGAGCAGTGGTCCGAATGTGCCTCAGATCATGGCTTAAGGTCACCCCGAGCTGAGGACCGATGCCTTGGCTCCGTCTCTGCAGCCAGTTTCCCCGCTCTGACACCTGGGAGATCTGCCGCACTCGGACACCCCCTGATCCTTTTGTGACCCTGTGGGTCCTGAGACAACACTGTACTCATGTGGGCTCCACCCCCCACTTAGCCTCTGGGGCGACGTCCATCAGTGGAGCAGACTTCTTCTAAAGGTCCCGATTTTGTTTTCGGCTGCTCCAGCCTCTCCGGGAGCCGGCCCTTCCCCCTGCGGTTTATGTTCCTGTGGCTTCGGATTCTCTTCCCCACATGTCCTACCTTCTGGAAGGTGGTTGATTTTCTGTTCCTAGAATTGCTGCTGTTCTTCTCTTCGATCTCCCGCTGTGCTTGTTGGTGTTCCGAATGGTTTGATAACTGTCTAGCTGATCTCCTGGCACCTGATGATATCTTGGTCTCCTACTCCGACATATTGCTGCAAAACCTTTTTTCTTAATTCTTAATCCTGTAATAATTTCTCTTTCATTTTTTCCCTTCTTTAGTATTTTTTTGTACTCAATTTTCGTAAATTTCTCATTGCCTTTATTTTTGTATTCCTTTTTTCTTTTTGTTGTCTTTGCTGTCTTTTCCTCTAATTAATCTATTTTACATTTTCTGTACCTGCCCCACTCCAGTCATGGACTACTTTGTTGAATCCAGTTTCTCATTTTCTCCTGACCCCATGGTTTGTGCCGAAACTACATATCCCAGATCTGTAGTACTACTTCCCATTCCGACTGTCATTACTAGCCTGATCCAAGACCTCACTCCCTTTCCTACATTACTGTAGTCGCTTTTAACCAGCTCCCCTACTTGTCCTTTAGCTACGTAGTGGCCCATTAATCCTTTAAAACCAAGTCAAGTTATGCTACTCTGATCAGTGCTCCCAGGTGGCTCTCCATCTCCTCAAAGCAAAATGAAGGTCCTGTCAGTGGCTTCAAGTGCTTATGTCCCGCGATTCGGTGACTTCTGCTGTTCTGTCAGCACTCTACTCGCTGCAGCGGCCTCTGCTGACTTATTCAGGCAGCTGCAGCATGTGTCTTCCTTATAGCATCTGTGTTTACTGCACTTGAAATGGTCTTCCTGTACATCTGGATTTTATTTTCTCTTAGCTATTTTTAGATATTTGCCCTTGTCCATTCTCAGCGAGGCCCTGCTTCACCACCATGTTTAAAGTCACAGCCTTTAACGGCCTGGTAATGCCCAACTCCTTTGTCTACTTAAATTTTTTCCCCATAACACTTTACACTTTCTTTGTGTGTTTTACTTTTTTATCACGTATTGTTCACCTACTCTACTAGTTAATAAACTGTGACATTGGGGTTTTTGTATGATTTACCCATTGATCTTTTCCTAATGCCTGGAGTAGTGCCTGTCACATAGAAGGTGCTCAGAAGAGTCTTTCTTGAATGACTGAATTAGTGCTTGTAGCATTTTCAGTATTCTTTTTTTTAAAGATTTTACTGATTTATTTGACAGACAGAGATCACAAGTAGGCAGAGAGAGAGAGAGAGGAGGAAGCAGGCTCCCAGCTAAGCAGAGAGCCCGATGCGGGGCTCAATCCCAGGACCCTGGGATCATGACCTGAGCCGAAGGCAGAGGCTTTAGCCCACTGAGCCACCCAGGTGCCCCCATTTTCATTATTCTTGAGTAGGTTATTTTCCTTGTCTCAAAATCTCAAAGTTGTAACTGTTTTTAACTTGAAGATCTCGTTCCAGAAATAATTGTTGAGGTTATGACACTAGCTATTTGCTTGTATAATATACAGTTCCTCTCTGAAAACTACGGAGCAGAGTCCTTCTCTATTCTAAATATAGTTCACATACAGAGTGAGGCCCTCTGGTTCTGGAGATGATTATCTGTGTAAGATTTTGGCCAGTTGCCACACGAGGCTTCCTCTAGTCTTCTGATTGCTCCCAGTCACACTTGTGGCTTCCTGTGCACATTTGCTATTCTCTGTTGCTTCTAGCCATACTTATATACTTGGGGAATTTGTGAGGGTTTTTTACCCTCTCTCTTCTTTCCTGAGGATGTAGACTCCCCCCCCCCCCCCCCCCCCCCGTCTTGCTGCTTAGTATGGTTTCCAGGAGAAAACAAAATTCGCAGCTGAGCTGTCTCTAAGTTTCTATCAAAATCTGCTTAATTGTGAGGGAAAAGAAAATCAATGAATGTTATGTTAAAAAATAAAAATAAAGGGAGTGATCCACAAAATGAGGGAAAGTGTTTATGCATCATATATTTGATTTACGATTTAGAATCTAGTAACCAAAATATATCAAAACCACAGTGTGGTACCACTTTGCACTTACTAGGTTGGCTAAAATTTTTTTAAAAAGTCAGTAACAGTGTTGATAAAGGACGTGGAATAACTGGTGCTTTCACACATTGCTGATAGTAGTGTAAAATGGTGCAGCTGCTTTGAAAAACAGTTTGGCAATTCCTCAAAAGTTAAATATAGAGTTATCACAAGATCCAGCAATTCCATTTCTAAATACATACTGAAGAGAACTGGAAACATATGTCCCCATAAAAACTTGCACATATGTTCATAGCAGTATTAGGAACAGCAGCCAAAAAGTGGAAACAACTCAGTACTCATAGCGTGTTGAATGAATAAACAAAAAAATGGTATATCCAAATAATAGAATATTATTGAGCCATTAAAAGAAATGAAATACTGATACATGCTGCAACATGGATGAACTTTGAAAATATTACAGCATGTGAAGGAAGCGGGATAGAAGGGGCCGCATACTTAGATGAGTTGTCCAGAAGAGGCACATCGCTAGAGACAGCAAGTCCACGAGTGGTTGCCAGGAGCCGAGCGGTGGGAGAAGGGGAGAGCCGCTGCTTCAGCTGTTGGATTTCTCTTTGGGTGATGCAGATGTTCTGGAATTAGAGGCGGTGCAAGTGTTCGCACAGCTTTGTGCATATGCGTCAGTGACTTACATACTTTAGAAGGGTGACTGTTCTGGTGTATGTGTCATCTCAATAAAAAATGTTAAAAATGCAAAACATACAGAGAATAATCAAGAGTGTCAAGTGCCATAGGCCTCAAAAGAAGTAGGCTGTGAAGGGCTCTCTGTGAATTGGCGATTGACCGTTGATCATTGTTTCCCTGATTGGTGAGCTTCACAGTCCCTGGTTGGTGAGGTTGGCGAGAATAAATGCGCTGGAGGGATGGGATCATGGGGCGACTGAGCGAGCTGAGGGAGGAGGGTGGAGAAAGGCGGACTGAATAGCAGGCTTCTTTTCACGCAGCTTGACAAGAAAGCTTCAGAAGATGTGGGAAGAGTGAGCTCAATAGTAGTATAAAATGGAGATGTTCTTTTTGTTCAGAATGGTACGAAACCGTCAGCATGTCTTAAGGAAGAAGTGAGAAAGGAAATGGACGTAGTTGTGGGAGAGTCCTTGTCGGAGCAAGGTGCCTGAGTGCTTGAAGGAATGAAATGAAAAGCGCAGTGGAGAGATTAAGCGTAAACAAGATAAATGATTCATCTTCTAAGAAAGGTCCGAAGGAATTTGGAAGTTGTAGACTGGCAATACGTTTGTAGCATGCAGCTGAAGAGCTTAGTGTCATTTCTACAGGACTGACTTTATTTTCTCTGAACTAAGAGGAAGAGTTATTAGCCAAGAATGAGGGGAAAATGTAGAGACCCCGAGGTGAGTAGTGAAGGATTGCAGTAGATAGGGGGACCTGGGAGTAAACCGTTAATAATACAGACAACTAGACAAAAGGAAGATATTCTCCAGGGCCAACTCTAGAAGTGACTATAGACAATAGTGATAATTCCTGTTGTCATGTGTGTAGGCTCCTTACCTAGACTGTGTGTGTCATTGTAATAGAGAACTCCTCAAGCTCCTTTTGGTTAAATAACTTCCTGTGGTCAATTGTAAAGAGATTCGGTTGGAATTAGAAGTCACATACACTGATTCCAAAGTTACATTCAGACTCCTGAGGGTGAAGATGTTCGGGTTAGGCTGCACCACCAGTAGATGCCATCGCTGTAAGAGCTGTCTGTCGTATTTTGACCTGGGATCTGTTCTGCATACTCAGTAGAGACAGCAAGGACATGGAAAGAGTCTGTTAGACTTAAAAGCCTGCTTTAAGACTTGAGCAAATGCATTTTCTCTTTACCTTTTAGCTACGACAGCCTCCAGTGAAGCGTTTGAGACTTCGTGGGGATTGGTCAGATACTGGACCTCGAGCGAGGCCTGAGAGTGAACGAGAACGAGATGGTACATGCACTTTGCTCAGCCTTTTCTAATACGAAATTTCAAAAAATTAATCTTTTAACAACTTCTTTTTTTCTTTTTGGCTATTATAAGTAATGCTAAAACAAACATCCTTGTACATATATCTTAACATACTTGTGCAAGTGTATCTGAGGATGATTTCCTAAAAGTGGAATGAGTACTGGGTCACAGGCTGGCGCATTTAGTTTGATAGCTATCAAATTACCCTCCAGAATAAATGCACTGTTTTACATTCCTACCGGAAGGATAGGGATGCCCATTGCCATATAAAACTTTGGATATCATCAGACTTCTGAAATTTTGCCTATTAGACAAAAAGAAAAATGAAAACTCTTTAATTTCCAACTCAAGAGTTTTATAATAGATAAGAATTTATTTTTTCTTTCATCAGGTGCCTTTGACAAGCATAAGAAATTACTTTGGGAGCTTTAAGATGGTACACTTTTAAAATAAATTAATCTGTATATTTTAATAATTGGTCTATAGCCAAAATCTTACTTTAACTGACTTCTGAATTCTTTTAAGATCAAAAGCATATTCTCTAGTATATTATACTTGGTATCATCTTATATATTTAAATATAAAGAAACATTATATAAAGGCAATAAAGTATAAAATTAAATTTTCACAGAAAATCCAAGAACAGATGATTTGCATTTTAAATTATATGATTGTAGCTTAGAATTGTTAGATTTGGTGTCATGCTTAATTTGGTAATTCCCTTAAGAGAAAATTCATATATTTGAAGGAGGAAAGGACTAAAGGGAAGAGATAAATGCAATACTTTTGGGTTCTGTAAATTTCAGAACCCAAATGGTTCTATATAAATGGTTCTATTACTGTGTTCACCACACTGGAATACGCTTCCAGTGTGGTGAAAATAAATGGAGTTTAAGGAAGTCCAAGTGAGAGGGCAAACGTTTCTTTTAATCGGTTCAGTTTACAATTCATGCGCCCTTCCTAGCTGCGTGTTGGTGGAGTAAGGGTGTGGGCTGGGGTGGGGGTGGGCGGTATGGCGGTACCGAGAGTAGACTCAGGAGATGTAAACCCTGTCCTTGAGGAGCTCAGAATTCAGATGGAGCCTCACTTCCACAAACATGTACTGTGAAATGTGCCAGTAGTGCTAACAGATTTATATACACTCACAGAATTTAGTTAGGCAGTTTGATTCTTTTTGTAAAAATGTTCTCATTAAAGACCTTACAATCTGGGTTTTTGCATTATTGAAAGAAGTTGACTTCCTACTGAATTCACTGATAAGACCTGTATTGTTCTAGGTGAGCAAAGTCCCAACGTGTCACTGATGCAGAGAATGTCTGACATGCTGTCGAGGTGGTTTGAAGAAGCAAGTGAAGTTGCACAGAGCAACGGAGGACGAGGACGGTCTCGGCCACGAGGTAGTCTTTCCTGCGACGGCCGGGAGCTGGCGAAGGCAGTTTCGTTGATGTCGTTCAGTTTATACGCTTTGTATCTGTGGTAGTCATAGGTTCTTAACTGTATTGTGCCGAGCCGTAGAGGACCAAGGGTCTTGGGTATAATTTGTCCTTCACATACCAGGAGACCTGGCCCTTATTCTTTGCTTTTCTGAAGCAAAGTAAGAAATTCTGATATTTCCTTTCTGTATTGCATTTTTTTTTTTTTTAAAGATTTTATTTATTTATTCGACAGAGAGAGATCACAAGTAGGCAGAGAGAGAGGAGGAAGCAGGCTCCCTGCTGAGCAGAAAGCCCTATACGGGGCTCGATCCCAGGACCCTGGGATCATGACCTGAGCCGAAGGCAGCGGCTTAACCCACTGAGCCACCCAGGCGCCCTGTATTGCATTTTTGTATGCATTCTGAGAGTGGAAATACATAAAACTCTGTGGATGAGAAGTTCTATATAATGGAATAGTTTCTCCTTTATCTTACTTAGGCATTGGTTATTAGTTGCTGTTTCTAGTTGTTAGCTGACCTATTTTCATATCTTGGTTCACTACTTTGTAGTTTGGGGTCTTGGGCAAGTTACTTATCTGTCAAAATGAGGAGTGTGGGGCGCCTGGCTGGCTCAGTGGGTTAAGCTGCTGCCTTCGGCTCAGGTCATGATCTCAGGGTCCTGGGATCGAGTCCCGCATTGGGCTCTCTGCTCGGCAGGGAGCCTGCTTCTCTCTCTCTCTCTCTCTCTCTCTGCCTGCCTCTCCATCTACTTGTGATTTCTCTCTGTCAAATAAATACATAAAATCTTTAAAAAAAAAAAAAATGAGGAGTGTAAAAGTTAGCTCCCTATTGTCTTAAAACCCCAAAATTTTAAAATTAAATAGAATTTTTCCATAAATGATTCTTATTAACTCCTGATTTCAGTTAACTTTATAAAAAAATTCCTTGACTGTGGATTTGCCTAAGAGTTACTGAATGTGTGCTTAAATTTAAAACAAGAAACAATTAAGTCATGATAATTAAAAGAGAAAACTTCATATTCTCTGGTAGTTGCATCTTGTGAGACATGAATTGGGTTAGTCCATTCCATATTTCTTTTATAAACATCTAGACTTGAGGGGAAACAGTAATTGTTTACAGACTATTCCTAATTATTCCTTTGCAGATAGCACGAAGCCTAGCATAAGGCATAGAAACTCAAGCCTTTTTAAATCATGGCTGCATCATGTTAGTTTAGTGGTTAACACATTATTGCTAATGAAGCAGGAATCAGGAACTTAATCCTATTCTGACCTATTTGTAACTTTACTCTTCCCAATAAAATTTTTCTCAAATATTTACCAAAGAAGACATTATGTTGTAGAATGGAAACATATCAATAAAGTTCATTCTCCTGGACCCCAGGTGGCTCGGTTGGTTTAGCGTCTGACTCTTGATAACGGCTCAGGCATGGACCTCAGGGTCATGTAGGGCTCTGTGCTTGGCGTGGAGCCTGCTGGAGATCTTTGTTGGCCCTCCTGCCTCCAGTGTTGTGCGTGCTCTCTTCTTCTGGAATAAGGAAATAAGCAGACAAACAAAATCCATTCTCCTTTTAGCCGGTCATTAAATTAGAAACATCATCTTCAAATTAAAGGGACCAGATGTTATTTGTAGGCATTTCACAACCTATTATTTAGCTTTGTCTAAATGAAGGTACCGTATTGATCTTGAAAGACTGATTATTTTAACAAAAATGTTCTGTACATAGATTTTATCTCTCTTGATTAGCCTATTTGGTCAGAGGGATCAAACCATCCCTGGGTGCTTTTAATATCCTGGAATTACGTATTTCTGTGTGTGTACAGGCATGTACAGCTGCACATGAACTTCTTGAATATATCTCCTTCGAGTAACTGGCTTTGGAAAGCAGTTAGTATTTGAATCTGCACTAATGTGTGTGTTTTGAAGGTGGAACGAGCCAGTCGGATGTATCTGCTCTTCCTACGGCCCGGTCAAGCGCTGGTTTGGAAGTGGGGGAAAGTGCGATGGAAGTAGATCCTTCGGCTGGCCAGTCGCTTGAGCCTTCCACGTCCCCTGCAGTGTCCGCGCAGGCTCACCTGACGCCCTCCTCTACAGAAAGCCCTCCTCCTGCTTCCTTGCTGTCTTCCCCAGACCGTGAGCACAGGCAGCCTGTGGAGGCCTCTGGACGCCGCACGCATCATCAGTCTGGTGAGGACGCACTCTTTCCGTGGGCTTCGCCTGATGATTTCTGACAGTGAATACCTCTTTGTGGGCTGGTTTGAAAGATACTAAATCACATGAACTTGTTCTTGCCGGAATAAATCAGAATGACGCGTACTATGCCGTGAACATGTAACTTAAAGACAAACTTCAGGTGTGCCTAACTTGCATGAATTTAACAAATACCAGAATCTTCAGTTTACCTAAGACAATTCTTTAAAAAATATAGGTACCAGCAGATAGTGTTTTGACATAGCTTCATGTGTTTGACTTAAAGATTACTTTTATAAGTCATTATAGATGAAGATGTTTTTCTAGACTTACTCGGCTGTATCTCTGTTATCAGTTCCTCTCTTTTATAGTTTTTATTATTTTTCTTTACATCATAAAATACATTAAATACATTCCTTATGGTACATTTGATAACATGTCTTGTCAATAACGTATACCATTTACCAAAAGATTTATTTCTCCTATATTTACATGAAAAATTATTTTAACAAGTCCTTGTCTTCTTGGAACTTGTTATTAGTGAAAAAAAAATCAATCCCTAAATTCTGTTAAAATACTGTTGTCCTCTCAGTGTTAAAACTCCTCATGTTCCAACTCCCCCTTTCCCCAACTATGGAATGTACTAGTATTTGTAACAGTAATTTTCAGCAAATACGACTATAATTTACTTGGCATTTTAACTGTGTACATGTAATTATAATAACCACTAGGAGTTTTTTCATATTTTTCTTTGGGTTCTTATATAGAGGCATTTTACTTGACATATAATAAAAAATATTAGCAACTAGAGATACAGCTGGCAGGCCTAAGCTAAAGCCTATAAAAATTCCGAACAGTGTGACTGCCAAGGTGTCACTTTATTCGTCTCTGAAACCTAATACCAGATCACCAAATACAGGGTGTTGTATCTTAGGCATTCTTTTATTGTATATCCCATTTTGGTAATTCGCTTCAGTTTCTATGGGAATAGAAGCCAGAGTCAATTATGTAACTATTAAGACTTGTGCACAATTTATTTATAATAGCTAAATCTGAGCTTTAAAGTCAGGTTTTCCACTGTCTAGTTGACATAGTGTTTCAGGTTATGAGAAAGTAAGATATTTTGGAGTGTTTGGGAAGTAATGACAGAATCAGTCAAAAGTTTTACTTGTCAAAGCAGGTAAAATTGGTTAAAAAAAAATTTTTTTTTAAAGTTACAGCATTTTGAGAAATATTCTTAAAGGTTCTGGTCGGTTAAAAGTTATCAGGAAAACTTGGCAAGAAGATTCCCTAGCTTATATTCACATGCCACTGAACCCTGACTAGTTTTTTTGTTTCTAAACATATTTCTGAGTAAAGTACTTCGTTTGGAGTTTCATTTTACTTTTTTGGTGCAGATATTTCACACAATAAACACTGCATTTCAGATTGCTAAATCCCTTTCAGTATTTAATGTAAGTATAAGTAGTCATTACATTCTAAGTGTAATGTAAGTAGTCATTTGAATCATCAAAATAGGAGAAAAATTGTGATGATCATGTAATCATTGTTTTGATCATTACTTGGCACCCTTTGCCTGTAATTTTTTTAAAGAAGTAAAGAAATATTTTTAAGTGGTCTCTACCAGTTGAAAGAATTTTGGTTGACTGCACTTTGGAAAATCAGAATACTTCCATGTTAGGAATATAGAGTCAGTATTGAAGAAAATAATTTGATGTTAGTTGTTATATCTAAAGATTATGCCTGGAATTGTTTTGACAGCAGGCGTTTCATTATCCCAGAGTACAGCATTTTAACAATAAGGACTTAATGAGTTTTTTCTGTTTTTTGTTTTCCCAATCTCTTCTGCACTTCTGGGTTCAGATAGGTTTATGGATACTAGGAACTATCCATGTGGTAAGGGGGAGTGTCAGTTTAGAGCCATGATTTTTACTATAAACATAACTCATTTTACTGTGCTTTTAGTTTGTTGTGTTTTGCATATATTTTGTTTTTTACACTTTGAAGCTTTGTGACAACCCTGCGTCGAGCTAGTCTGTTGGTACTATTTTTCCAACAGTATTTGCTTGCTTCACATCTGTGTCACATTTTGGTAATTCTAACACTATTTCAGACCTTTTCATTATTACCGTATTTGTTACAGTGATCTGTGATCAGTGATCTTTGATGTTACTCCTTTCATTGATTTGGGGCCCCACAAACACCACCTGCATAAGACAGTGAACTTGTTCTGTTAACATGTGTATGTTCTGATGCTCTGCTGAACAGCTGTTGCTGTCTCTCTGTCCCTCTCCTTTGGCGTCCCTATTCCCTGAGATACAACAATATTGAAGTTAGGCCAGTTAGTGACTCCGAAATGGCCTCCTAGTGTTCAAGTGAAAGGAAGAGTCTCACTTCTCTTTAAGTAAAAAACTAAAAATGACAGAGCTCGTTAGGAAGGCATGCTGGAAGCCTGGACCGGCAGAAAGCTAGGCCTCTTGTGCCAAACAGCTAGTTAAGTGTGAATGCAAAGGAAAAGTTCTTGCAAGAAATCAAAAGTGCTGCTCTAGTGGACACGTGAATGATAAGTGACATGGAGCAAGTTGTAGTGATCTGAATAGAAGATGAAGTGGCCACAACGTTCCCTTAAGCCAAAGCCTAATCCAGAGCAAGGCCCCTCGCTCTCTTCAACTCTGTGAAGGCTCAGAGAGATTTGGAAGCTTCAGGAGAAAAGTTTGAAGCCAGCATTCCCCGTTCTGAAAACCCTAGGTCCCTTAAGATTTATGCTAAATCTACTCTGCCTGGGTTCTAGAAATGGAACCACAAAACCTGGATGACAACACGTCTGCTTACAACATGGTACACTGGATATTACGTCCTCTGTTAAAACCTGCTGCTCAGGAAAAAAGACTCCTTTCAAAATATTCCTGCTCATTCATAGTGTATCTAGTTACCCAAGAGCTCTGATGGAGATGTACAAGATTAATGTTTTTATGCCTGCTAACACAACATCCATCTTGCAACCCTTGGGTCAACCCTCATTTTGACTTTCAAACCTTCTTATTTTAGAAATACCTTTTGTAAGGCCACAGCTGTCATAGATAGTGATTCCTTTGTTGGGTCTGGGAGAGTGAATTGAAAACCTTCTGGAAAGGATTCCCCATTCTAGATGTTATTAAGAATATTCATGAGTCAGGACACCTTGGTGATTCAGTCGGTTAAGTGTCTGACTCTTGATCTCAGATCAGGTCTTGATCTCAGGGTTGTGAGTGCTAGCCCTACCTGGGGCCCCACACTGGGCATGGAGCCGACTTAAAAAGAATATTCATGATTCATGGGAAGAGATCAAAATATCAACATGAATAGAACTTTGGAAGAAGTCAGTTCCAGCCCACATGGATGACTTTGAGGGATGCAAGACTTCAGTGAAGGAAGTAATGGTGGGTGGGGTGGACATAGCAGGAGAACCAGCAGGGGACGTGGAGCCTGAAGATGGGACAGGACTGCCGCCGTCTCAGGGTCAGACTTGAACGGATGAGTCGTCTCGTACGGATGAGTCTGCTTCTGGTGAAGATGCTGTAAACAGTGTCGAAATGACAACAGAGAATGTAGGATGTTACATGGTTGATGAAGCAGCGGCAGGGTTTTGAGAGGATTGACTCCAGTTTTGAAAGTTCTGCTATGAATAAAATGGTATGAAATAATGTCACATGCCATGGAGAAATTGTTAGTGAAAGAGTCCATTGAAGCTACAGCTACCCCACCTTTCAGCAGCCAGAAACTTCAAGGCAAGACTCTCCACCAGCAGAAGAGGTTGTGACTCATCGAAAGCCCAATGATGGTTACCTTTATTTTTTTAGCAGCAAAGTATTTTTAAATTAAGGCATGTATGTTAACATTTTAGATAGCAGACAGTCGCACTTAAAAGACTATGGAATAGTGCAGGTGTAACTTTTATATGCACAAGGAAGCCAAAAAATTCATCTGACTTGCCTTATTGGATATTCGCTTTATTGTGGGGCTGTGGGACCAAACCCGCAGAATCTTGGAGGTGTGCCTCTGTTGCCTTGCACAGAGACAGAATGAAAAAGTATACTTCTTGCCTTGCTGTGGATTCCACATTATGTAAATGTTTCCTTTATGTTCCTCGTGTTTCGCCTGTCGCTTTGCTGGGGTGAAGAAAAGGGAGGACAGGAATGTGGACACTGGCCTGCGGGATCCCCTTGTGGACCCAGTCATTCGCCTTCGCTTAGCCCACAACCGCGTCGTGCAGAACGTCACAAGCACACAGCTCGCGGGTTGCTCCCTGCCACGTCGGAGCAGTCTTTGAGCATTGTTGCCCGACAGCTAGACGAAGTGCTCAACGCCCTCTTGTCTCTGGCTTCTGTCCCTCCTCTCCCTCATCCCTCCCTCGGCTACGCAGCTTGTGGGGGGAAGCGCTCACTTTCCTACTTTTGAATCCCCTGACATTCTCGTTTCCGTGATAGAAACAGACACATTTGGGGAAAAATTATGTCTGCTCTTGACAAAGGCGAGCCATCCCTTTCCAGATTCTCACCTTTGCTGCTTCTCTGCGCCATTAGCACCGCCTTTCCCACCTTAAACGTGCTCTGCTATTACCTGTTTTCTTAAAAAAATTTCTTCCCTTGGGATGCTTGGATGGCTCAGTCAGTTAAGCGTTTGCCTACAGCTCAGGTCATGATCCCAAGGTCTTGGCATTGAGTCCTACATCAGGCTCCCTGCTCAGTGGGGAGCCTGCTTCTCCCTCTCACTCCACCGGTGCTCCTGCCTGTGCTCAGCCTCCCGTCTCCCTCCCTCCCTCTCTCCCTCTGACAAAGAAAGAAAGAAAATATTAAAAAAAAAAAATTTCCCTTACGTGCTGTACCCACACTCTCCCCCAGCCTGTGTCTTTGCTCCTTTCATAATCAGTCTTCACAAGAGGTGCTCACACACTGTCTCCATTTTCTTACCCCCGTCCATCTGTCTGTCAGCCGACTTCTGTTCTGCCTTTCAGCTCCGTTTCCACTGAGGCTTTTGGTCAGAGTCACCAGTGACTTCTGTTAGCATCTTACTAGATATTTTCATCCATCTGCATTTAACATAGTCTGACATTGCTTTCTTGAAACACTTTACTTTTTGGCATCTGTGGTACCACGTTTCCTTTTATTACCAGCTCTAGCTGGTTTTCAGTAATCGCTGTTGATAGTTCTTGTTCTATTTACTTCTGAATATTTTAGCAGAACTCCTTAGTCTGCACTCTCTTCTCTGTTCTGTCTTCCTGGCGAGGCTGCGTCAGTTCCCGTAGCTGTTCACTAGCCTCTCTAAGGTGAAGATTTCCAGATGGACGTCAGCAGTCCCCTCTTCCGCTTTGACTTGCAGACTTTTGTGTCCAGCTGCTCGTCTGACTCTTCTTTTAGGTTGTCTTTGGATATCTTGAGCTTAACATGTCCAAACTAAAACTTAATTTCGCCTCAGATCCTTCCCATCTGGTAAATTCTTCCATCTTGGCTGCTTTATATTTCGGTAAATTTAAAACCACCTGCCCCATTTGCTTATTTTAACAGCCTGTGTGTCACTTTTGATTCCTTGCTTTCCTTCGTGTCTATGCTCAGTCCATCAGCAAGTCCTGTTGGTTCTGCATCGAAAACAAATTCTTCTTCTTCCAGTCCCCCCTCATTTCTTGTCTGCTAATTGGCCTCTTTGCGTTTACTCTTCTCGCTCCCTAGTCTTCATTCTCCATGTAGCAGCCAGGTGAGGATTTTACGCTGTTAGATCAGATTACGTAACTTTGCTGTTTAAAACCCCTCAAAGACTTCTAATTGCATTTAGGAGCAGAACTGCAAAAAAATTTGAAATTTTTTACTGTGGTTCTCCAAGGACCTATGTGGCCTGGGTTTTCCCACCTCTCTAACCTCACTGCATAGCATTTTCTTAGTTCCCAGTGAGTGTTAGGCTGTACCTGCAGTAGTTTCCTTTACTTCCTTGAATGTGCCAAGTTCTCTTCTGCCTCTTTGTTTCTGATTCTGAGCCTTTGCACGTACTGTTCTCCGTACCTGAGAAGCTCTTCCCCTGGCGCATCGCAGCCGACTCCGTTTTCCTTGTGTCTGAGTTCAGGTGTCCTCACTGCCCTAGCCAGACTCCTCCTTTACTGCAGTATCACTCTCTTTTATATAGCCCTGTTTACTGCCTGGAAAGCACTTATTAAAATGTGTAATTATTTTGGGGTGCCTGGCTGGCTAGTTGGTGGAACATGCAACTGTTGATCTTGGGGTTGTGAGTTTGAGGCCCGTGTTGGGCATAGAAATTACTAAAAAGATAAAAAGGAAGAAATTTTTAATTATTTTGTTCATTTTGAATTGATTTAGGACTTCCTCTTTTTAGAATGGTCTTATTTTAATCTAGATAAAAGAATATGATTAGAGAAGGTGGTTTCTTTGGATTGAATGTGGTTATCATACAAAATTCACTTTGGAGTCTCACCTTGAGAAATGAGTCACCTAAGGGATCCATGTGTTTTTAATTAAATACACCACTCAGACCATGAGAATTTAGTTTCTTTAACATAGTATCTGATATGTCTTATCTGTGAATTCCTGCCTGTTTACAAATAATTGTCCAGATTTACAAATTTATATAGGTCTATTCAGAATCTTTACAGCTAAATTGAGCTCTGTAGAAAAATTGTTGGGAACTAAGAACTCTGTTGTACAGCACAGCAAAGCAAAACTTTCAAAGCCCAAATAACCAGATTATAGGTTCCTTAAAGGGTGCCAGGGTCTATTCAGTCTAGGTAGAGGCAATGTATAGATTAGAAACAAGTGGAAATATTGGGTTAATGGTAACTTTGGGGAGACCAAAGAAGAGACCAGAGGAACTTGTAAGTCAGTAAAGGAGTGACAGTTCTGAGAGAAATATGCATAAGGATCACCTGGGCAAGAAGCAAATTGGGACTGGAGGACGTATCTACAGAAGGCAGATAAAGACCACCAGTTTAGATACAGAAATAATCCAGTCTCCAGGACATAACACCTGTTTTGGAGAGGGAGGGCATGAGGTTAGAGCCAAGTGGACCTTTGTCAGGTCAACCAGAGTTTGAGTGGGAGTTGACTCCTTCGGGACATTAGCCTGGAGTCTTTGAGAAGTAAACAAGAATAGTGTAGGTTGTTTCAGGAGACGGAAGTACAAATTTCCTTTTAGGAATTCCTGATATTCCTCAACATTGTTGAGGGTTTTTTTGTTTGTTTTTAAAATTTAACCCAAAGTATTCATAGATTCTCTTTCCATTTTGGTTCGTGTTAATATTAACAAACACTAATCCTCAATGCATTTATTCACATTATAAACTGTACATTTTTTAAAGTATGTAATGTGTGTCTATCTTACCTGCCTGTAATGTTTCTGACTGCTAGCAATACTGTTGTTCCGTCCAATTGTTGAGTTTGCTTATTCTGGTTGGAGCTTGTAGTGTTGGCCTCCCTGGTTAGCTGTGTGGTGACTTCCTTCCGTAGCCTCATTTTTCGTTCTAACCCAGGGGAGAAAAAGTCACATGCAGCCAGCCTTAGAAGTAAACAAACACGTTGTTCTTTTAAAAATGCTGGAAGTGCTGAATAGATAGTTCGTGACATTATTGTCATTGAATCTTGGTTTTCCAAGTTAAAGAGCATGCTGCTTACTCTTAGAGCCTGCTTCAGCACCTAGTGGTTCTGGGTGGAGAGTCTTCTATTCCCTTAAAGCATTTGGCAACATAAGAGAGAGGGTTTGAAACAGCAATAAAGTCAAGTGATTTTTCTATATTTTTTCTGATTTCTTAGCAAAACATGACATGTGTAAAATAAACTTTGCGGGTGCATAATGATAATTTATTTTATATTGCTAGAAGTATTGCTACTATGCATGCTGTCAGGAAATAAGGTGTGTGTACATCCCTGAAAAGAAGGCACCGTGCCTTGGAGGATCGGGATGTATTTAGTCAGTGAGTACTGTTCTGCTTGGCACTGGAGAACTTTGAGGAGGAGCTGGCATTGAGAGACTATGATAGTACTTGAACTGTTTGCTTAATCCTAACTGCCAGTTGACTGACAGAATAAAATTCTTTATAAGTAGAGGTCATGGTAACAAGACGTTATTATCTCTAACATGATTGATTGGTGAAACAATACAGCAAATTTGCACCTTATGATCTATGTAAACGGGGCTCAAAGTTGTTTGACAGTTGGTGTCGTTTCCTTCTGGTGTCACCGCAAGACACAAAATTCCTAGTACCTTCAACATCAGATCAGCAACTGTGGACTCTCTGCCTTGCCTTTGGTTAGAATGGATCAAATTTTTGTTTAAAACCAGTCTCTTGGGACACCTGAGTGGCTCAGTTGTTAAGCAGCTGCCTTTGGCTCAGGTCATGATCCCAGGGTCCTGGGATCGAGTCCCACATTGGGCTCCCTGCTCCGCGGAGAGCCTGTTTCTCCCTCTCCCTCTGCCTGCCGCTCTGCCTACTTGTGCTCTCTATCTCTCTGTCAAATAAATAAATAAAATCTTGAAAAACAAAACAGCAGTCTCTCGGGGCACCTGGGTGGCTCAGTCATTAAGCGTCTGCCTTTGGCTCAGGTCATGATCCCAAGGTCCTAGGATCGAGGCCCGCATCTGGCTCCCTGCTCTACGGGAAGCCTGTTCTCCCTCTCCCACTCCCCCTGCTTGTGTTCCCTCTCTTGCTGTGTCATTTTCTGTCAAAAAAAAAAAATCTTAACAAATAAATAAATAAAACCAATCCCTCCCCTTACCCACTGCAGCTTGTCTCTTTCGGTCTCCCAAGGACATCATTCCTGCACTTGTTCACTTCTTTTCATGCATCCTCTTTTCCCTTCCCTCGATTAAACATCGTCCCCTAGCAGACAAACAGATAAGCCTCCTGGAACTCTCCTTCCCCACCAGCAGTCATCAGTTTCTCTGTTCCATTAGCAGCGGGTCTTCTGGAGAGAGCATATATACGTTGTGTCTGCTGTATTACCTTCTCTTTCTCTGGAACCTGTTCAGTCTGGGTTTGGGCCCTGCGATTTCTGCGGAAACCGCTCTTGGTCATCAAGGTCGTCAGGGACTCCACGGTGCAGTGTCTTGTCCACTGTATCCGCGGCATTCCGCACAGCCGCTCCCTCCACCCTTCCTGACCTGCTTCCGTCCCAGCCCGCAGGGTGTGCTTGCTCAGTCCTCCAGCCTTCTCCTGGCTTCTCCTCCTCACTGTGTCCAGAGATTTCTCTTCCTGGTAAACACGAGCACTCCAGAGTCCAGGTTTTAGAAGTCTCTGTTATCGCTTACGCTCTAGGTGGCTTCAGGTAACGTCACCAGCAACCCCCAGTCTACACTGTTACAGTCC
This sequence comes from Mustela putorius furo, assembly GCF_011764305.1. NCBI lineage: Eukaryota > Metazoa > Chordata > Mammalia > Carnivora > Mustelidae > Mustela > Mustela putorius. Next base: position 1,451,186 of record NW_025421748.1, on the reverse strand, counting down.
CTGTTCAGGGTCTCCACTGTTGCTTCTCCTCTTCCCTCTGCTACTGCTTGTTCCCCCTCTTTTCCCTGTCACAGTAAGTGACAGCTCTTAGTTTCTTGTTACGGCGCCAAAAACGCTGAGACCATGCTACCTTCCACCTCTAAGCAAACTCTTCTGCCATCCCCTCTCTGGTCTAGCTCACCCCCAGACACACTTCCTCCTCCGAGCATTTGCACACGCTCTTCTTTCCACCTGGAACACTCCCTCCAGACACCCGTGTGGTCGACTCTCTCATTCCTTAAGGTCTTTGTCCAAAAATCCCCTGGGAGAGAAGCCTTCTTTACTGACCATACAGAAAGCAGCAACCCGTCCTCCACTACTGTCCCCTTCCCTTGATCCTGTTCAGTTCGCTTCACACCAGTTGTCCCTGTTGGACACCAACACATACATGTATATTACATATGTGTGTGTGAGTTCACTGCTGTCTGTCTTCCTTTCTGAACATAATCTCCACATGAGTAGGGACTAGTTTGTTCAATGGTTTATTTCTCCCCAGAGCCAAAAACAGTGCCTCAGAGATAGTAGGCACTCCAGTGTACCTGCAGAATTCTGCGTGACATTCCCACTTTTATCTGTGACCGTTGTGCTAAGAACATATTAAGGATTATGTAGATAATTTTAGCTTAAAAAAAGTAAATGACATTTCCAATATAAAGAGAAATATTTTAGCTGAAAAATATATGCAATTTTGACTTTTAAAGAATTCTTCATTAGTGAATTCCAAGAACTGTTTACAAATATATAACTTTTTCATGATTTTAATTGAATTTTAATTATATGGTTGAAATTAATAATTTGTATATAGATTAGATAACTGATATTTTCCAATTTTACTTGGTATCATTTTGTTAGAAAAAGATGAAATTAGTGAAGAAAGGAATATTCATTTTAAAATGTTTCGTTTATGGAAGACTTTATTTTCACTCTGTTTAGTTACTTCACCACTCTTAGAGAACTATGTGTGTGATTCGTTATAGTTAAACAAGCATTAGAATATGTCATCATCTCCTAACTAAAGGTCACTCATTTTTTGTAAGTAATTTGTTTCCTCCATGAGACATGTATTTTGTGTATATTCTTCTCTCTTTAACGTATAATCAGATTTCTTCCTATTTTCTATTTCACTGCTGTCTTTTCACCTTTCTTTTCCTGCCTGCGTCAGAATTCTTGCGGGGGCCTGAGATAGCTCTGCTCCGCAAGCGCCTGCAACAGCTGAGGCTTAAGAGGGCTGAGCAGCAGAGGCAGCAAGAACTGGCTGCGTGCGCCCAGCGGCCTTCCACTTCCGAGCAGTCCTCTCCCGAGGGCTCTTCACAGGACCCGCAGGCTTCAGGTTATTAACGTCAAGTGTCCTCACGCAGCTGGTGGAGTTGGTGTTTTAACACTGCTACCGTGTAACGAGATGCTTCCCTCCTCCCCTTCCGCAAGGGCTGGTGGCGCTGGCAGCTTGTCCCTCCCTCCCTGTCCTGCGTGGAGGGTGTTTGAGGGTATTCGTCATCCCACGGCTGGAGGGACAGGTTTTGGCAGCAGTATTTGCCAGAGAGATGAATAAAATTATAAGCCATAATTTTACTCGTAATACTTCTGGGAGGGGGCTGATGTTTATTATTACTTTTATAGCAGATGAGCAACTTTCGAATAATCTACTGAATTCAGAGCCTGCTTTGATATTTTTATTGGAATTTCTATATGCTGAATTGATATCTGTGCTTATGGCCCCAGTGGTTGTTGTTCTTTTGTTGTTCCTGTGGAAATTAACCAGTATTCCTGGGAATGGAGTGTGATCCTAGATTTTAGAATTACAGTGTTGTTCCGCCAAACCAGCATGCTGACTCCATTATCCCCTCCTGTAATTATTTTCTTCAATATTTGCTTACTTACTCCTTGTATACACAGTCAACTTTCTGATACATAGGGCAGCAGAAATGCCCCCGAGTCCCATGTTCCTGTTCCTATGCTGTAGAACTCTGATAGACAGGGATGGTTAGTGCCTCTCTCTCTTTCTTTGAGCATTTTATTTTTTTTTTATTTTTTATTTTTTTTAAGTATGTCTTTTTTTTTTTTTTTTTTTAAGATTTTACTTATTTATTTGACAGAGAACACAAGTAGGCAGAGAGGCAGGCAGAGAGAGAGAGAAGCAGGCTCTGCACTGAGCAGAGAGCCCGATGCGGGGCTCGATCCCAGGACCCTGGATCATGACCTGGGCCGAAGGCAGAGGCTTTAACCCGCTGAGCCACCCAGGCGCCCTCTGAGCATTTTAATGGCCTAGTTTGTTTATGCCAGTGAGCTCCAGATGCTCAACAAACATTTGTTGACGTAACCAGTGAAAGACACAGCACAAGATAATTTGTCAATTTAATTCTTTCAAGATGGATGTTAGGTACTATACATCTTATTGTATAGGTACTACATCATAAATGCTACAAATCTTTTATTTAGGAACTAGAGTGTAGCTGGGTTCTCATACTAATGAGATTATGATAATTTGATATACTACTTTGTTTCGCCACCCTAAGGAGTGATGAGTTAGGGTATTTATTTAATTACTTTGAGAACTCCAATTTAACTACTTGGAATCTGTTTGTATATTGGTAGAACTGAACAGTATCCACTGTATAAATATCTGTTCCACTAAGTGTTGACAACAAAAGCACATTATATAATATCATGGTGAATGAAACAGATTTAAATAACTATAATATAGATACGATGTTTGGAATAAACTCTGGACTTGATTTTTAATTCAGTGTTACATTAGTGGAAGGAGTATCAGCCCAGGTCTCTGATCATTTTTTTTTTTCCTGTACTTGAAACTAACTGGAGAGTTAGGTTAAGTTACAGTCATGACATTTAAGAATAAGACATTTTGCTATGATTATGTGCTATATACAAAACTGTAGCTTATGTGTTTCAAAGGAAAAAATATGCAACGTAAAAACCAAATAAGTAGGAAGTTAAAATGCACCTACTTATATACATATTTTTAAAATACTGAAGTTAACAGGTAACAAACCAAGTATTAGAGTGAGCTTGAGTGCGAAATACAAAACTGTCTACATTTGTACATTGTAGACATTAGAAAAATATTTTTAAACTCAGCATTTCATATCTAGCTTACCAATTTGAATTCAACCAGGTTCTTTTTTTATAGCCAGAAAGCTTTAGAGTGATGTGGTTTCTGTGAAGTGAGATGCTATTTTACCAACTCTGAGTATTCTTCTCATTAAATAGTATCTAATTTGGTAATCAGTCTTTTTGTGGCAATCTTTAAAAAGCCAAAGTTCCGTAGACACTGCCTCATTTTGAGGTTAAGAAATGTGTTAACCTTTACTTTGTTTTTAAACAACATCTTGGGGCCGCTGAGCCTGTCTCCATGGCCAGTAGTAGAGACTTCTAGTGTCAGAGCGATTGTGTGTCGTTTCCTTCGCCTACAAGGTGAAGTGCTTCTTGTGTAGCCTATGCTTTTAACATAGCGTTCCTGTGAGGCCCCGGTACGTCTGATCTGTGACGCATCCTGGGTTCATTTCATAATGCTGCTTTGACTGTCCTTAGTTGTGACGGGAACACTGTGTAGTAATTAAATGAGAAAAAGTTAAATCATATATAGTTTGTTACAAAGAACAACCAATATAATCTATCTAATTTGTCCATTTATGGATATGAGGAAAAATGATTCGGCTTAATGCAAAATTTATTTTTTCAGAACACACAGATTATAAAAACACAGAATAGGAATTAAATTTATGAAATTCAACAGGGAAATAAGGTTTTATTTGAATAACAAAACATGTTCTTAAACTTAATGAATAAATACAGTATTGTCTTTGTATTGTGGACATTAATTGACCGACCATAGCTAACTTCTAAAAATTTCATTTTTCGAAGTCAGAATATATCACATTAAAATACTTTTACTAAAAAATAAGTAAAATATTTTTACTTTTTTAAGCTAAAAAACTAAGAATTTTTCCTAGACTTTTAGGAAATACATCATGACTTGTTTCTAGGCTTTCAGTGATTTTTTTTTTTTTAAATGATAAAGAGATGAATTTGCCTTCATCAGATTACTGCTCACGTATTAGATTGGTTGCCTTCTTAGCCTGTTCCTGTGACTGGATGAGCTTGGACAGGTCATTTGGCTGCTTTATGTCTCAGTTTCCCAGTTATTGTTTTATTTAGATAGTCTGGCCTGCCATGATTTACAGAGAGCACAAGGTTGGGGTAGACAATACTGCATAAAATTTTTATACTCCTAAGTAGAGCAGCACATAATAATGTACTATCTTAATTATGGTATCTTTCACTTGCTACCTCAGAATTAGCTCGTGCCCCAGCCGTATACAGCTGACCGCATTCGGAGTTCTGAGTGAGCTGTAAAGACGTGCCAGAAACAGCTGTGGCAGAGGCAGTTGGCACAGTGCTGGTTTTAAACCCAACTCTTTTTTTCCATTCCAGGTCCCCCAGAAGTCCTGGGCTGCTGGCTCCTGCTCAGAGTGACAGCCCCTGTGGAGTCTGCTCTACTGGCCCGACCACCACAGAGCCCCACTGGAGCATGGAGCCAGCCTAGAGAGGGTCAGGTAGGAACTGTTTTTTCACTTTATGGCACGGTTTTGCTGATTGGAAAAGAAAGAAGTAAGTTTTATACCCCAAAAGGGTATAAAACATTGGTGATTATCTTTCAAAAGGGGCTTTTCAAAACTGAGCCATATTGGAAAAAATCAGCACTTACCCGATCCTGTGCAAGCAGGAGCTATACAACACCCAACTCCCCACTGTCCTGTGGCAACAGTCACGCATAGCACTTCTCAAGTGGATGCATTCGATCCTGTTTTTAGTGTTTATAGCAGTAGTAGTTGGTAAGTCAGGTGTGATGTTGGTCTAGTCCTTCCCGACCTTTAATGAGCGCTTGAGACTTGGGAAGCTTCCTGTCATTACTTCTCATTCAGTATCATGTTTCTGAAAAACAGGCAAGTAATAATAACATTAATTGACCCTTTCCTCGGTGCTAAGTAGTTTACATTAGATATCTCATTAAGTCTTCACCAGAACAGTATGTGGTAGATACTATGATTATCCCCATTTTACAGATGGAGAAACTGAGACATATAGACCTTAAATGGCTTGTCCAGGATTATAGTATAACTGAGTAGAAAGGCCAAAATTGAACCCAAAAGTCTGGCTGATGAGTACCTGTTAATTACCTTTAAGACTATAATTCCTTATTTTGTCTACAATTGAAAAATTGTGATGAGAAAATTCAGAAAATTCTAAAGAGTTTTTTTCAAAACCAAAATATAATTTTTTTTTAAATATACGGAAATTGACCCTGAGACACCTTGAGCTCAGCACTGACTGAGTTTTTGCCTAAAGTTTATCTCTACCTTAAAAATTATGTTAATAATTCTAAACACTTCCAATAACTAGACCAACCATGTTGCATTTTGCAGTACGTTATCAGTAGACCATATGGTCTGATTTTTACTTTGTAATGGTGCTTTCTGAAAGATATTTTACAGGGAAATGGAGTAGAGCATGCAGACAGCTGAAGCAGTCAGCATTGAGCTAATTTTACTGTGTTAATATTTGGAAATATTTCTATAAGTTAGAACTTACAGGTATTGTATTTATGAATATCTTGTGGTATAAAAACATGTTACTTCAGATGTTTATGTGACAGGAAAATAATCCTTCCAAAACCAGTTTGCCTTGTACCCAAGATTAAAAATGGAATAGAAGCAATGATAGGATTTCTTCTTAAAGATTGGTTTTTCAGGATGGGAGGCACAACAAATGACTCCCCAGATGCATACAGTCGTGAGAGGCTGAAAACCAATAAGGAAACCCTTCTTGTTTAATACTGTCTTTCTGTTTTAACGTAAACTTTGCTAATAGTTTGAATCATTAAAGAGATTGAAAATCCATAATTTTGAGGCAGTGACAGCATTCTAAATCATCAATGCGTTTTTTAAAGACATATTCTTTTCTAAACTCTAAGAAGTTAGATAGGATGCACTTCATTTTATAAGACCTGTACATTACATAATATTTATTGAAAATTCCGTATTCGTTAAATGAGTCCCTGATAGGTTCATAGTTTTCTGAGGGCTCTTATAAATGAGAACACAGTGAAAAGTATAACAAATACAAAGAGACAAAAAAATATTCATAAGACATTTTCTAGGAGATTTTCCAATATTTATTTCACTGTGACTCAAGTTTTTGTTATGTTTTTCTTTACTGTAGGGAATATAATTTTGGTTGTCTCTAGAGACCAACTTACCTGTTCTTGAAAAAACAACATGGTAGGAATGTTGTATCGAAGTCTAAAATGCTTAAATGAGAAGTTTTATAAGGGAAAGTAGAGCCTGGATAGACTCAGGAACTGATGACGTACTGCCGTTCTTTCTTCTTCGTGCGTGTGTTGTCCAGATTTGCTAAACTGAATGTTCCGATGAAGAGATAAGTAAGCCTAAGTCGGAGCACATGCTTTATCAGAATCTAGTAATACAGAAGTCTCTGAGCAGACGGGTTGTATCAGAAGGTAGACGATTTACAGTTGATAGGAGTGGCCCCAAGATTCAGACTTTTAAGTGTAGAAATTGAAGCAATCAGGTGATATAAAATTGCAGAGAATCCAAGATATATTGAAAAACTTTTCTTAGCCATCAGGTTAAGAACACTCTCAATTCAAAATATTTTGTCTATTTTTGGGGAAATAAAGGCATGATGAATAGAAACTGGTGATTATCCAAAAGTGCAAGGTTTTTGTCTTACTAATATTTGCTAAGAACTGGAACACAGGAGATTAGAGACGGGAAGTATTCTTACATTTAGGAGAGAGCTGTGCTTATTATCTACATATTCCCTTTTCATATCGCCCTGTTGGACACTGAAACTCAAGCGAGGACTTGGTAGCCACCTCCTTCTGTTCTCCAATGCCTTGCTTAAGTTACTAGTTCCCCAGGATGACCAGGAAGAAAGGTGAAGCTTAGATCTAAAAATGTCACATAGCTAATTATTGTCAGAACCAGGTTTAGAATCAAAACTCACTAAACCTGGATGAGTGCTCTTTCCATTTGCCCATGCTGCCTTTCTTTGTATCAGTGTTTTCCAAACAATAGAACACATTTATAGGACAGATTCTTACACAGAAACTCAGTGTATCAAAAGGATAAAAAATTAAATGTTCTATTTAAAGCCAGGGTGGAAAGCACAAAGCTCAGACCATTAAACCTACTCCTTTTCTCTTTTTCTTTTCCCACCAGGCACCTAAAGAAACCTAAGCCTTCAACAGAGTATAGTTGTAATATGCATAACATATCTTAGAATTTCCAACATTGTCTATATTTCTGTAATGGCAATTACTTCATTGATTTTTCTCTTATAAACCATTTTCTTTGTCTGACATCTTCACTTGGGCTCCTATTTTCAACTCAAGGTGCAATACCTAGCAAAGCATAGCAAGCATCTCATTTCATGCTTTGAATGCTCAGTCCAGAATGAAAGCCATCCTTAAGGAGCTGGGAAGGGGTTCGAGAAGGGGAAGGAGTCTTCTGTTTAGTGAAGGAGATACTCTAGTTTTATTTTATCTGCCTTGACCTATGCTAAACTTGAATTTGATAAAAGGTATATGCATGGAAGTAGAAGACTATTTTCTTAACTCATTCTCAGCGTTGCTAAATGCTTGTGTGGAATAACCTGTCTGAAGCCCACGGCTGCTGACTCACTGCTTAGGAAATACATCACCGTACTGGCTTCTGTTCCCCACCCTTAGACCTTTGTCTTAAGCTTAGAGTTGATCATGACTTTGCTGTGCAGTTTTCTACTGCTTACTTTTAAGTTGAAATCTCATTTTTGTTTCAGATTCTCCTTCTTCTGTGGTTAACAAACAGCTCGGATCCATGTCACTTGACGAGCAACAGGGTGCGTGCGACAGGAGATGCGCTCTGCCCATCCAGCCGTAGCTTTGTTGCATAAACCCAGCTCTCTCTCACTTCCTCATAGCATTTCATCTTGATCATGGTCTGGTAGTGGGTATTTGGTGGGCTAAATGACCCGAGGTAGTTTTGGGTACAAAGGGCCTCCTTGGCCTCTACGAATTATCTTCTACGTAAACTAAGTTAATTTCTACCTTTGGCCCTTATGCCAACCTTAAATTATCTTTTTATAATAATATTGTAATGGATATAAGCTATATCCATTTTTAAAAATTCTAGGTATCATGAAATTGTGTAGAATTGTGAATATGAGGCTACCATATTACCTAGTGGCTGATTTAGAAAAGGTTATATAATGCAGTAATATTCTCTATTACCAGATCGCTGTTGTAATGATACTTGGTTTTATGTCTCAGGAGTGACCAAACTCCTGATAGCTTTAACTGTAAGGAGCACTGCTGTGAACTCAGAGATAAGCTTTGGAGCCATCAATCAGAAGGGAAAATAGCTTCCACTCACACTTGCACTTTTTGTAGTGGGAGAGGAATGAGATCAACCCGAGAGCTGTGAGCACAGCCTCATGAGGTTATTTGTCAGGCTCTATTACTAGAAGAGCACACAGAGCACAGAAACGGATTGGTAGAGGAAGACAAACCAAACAAATGGGCTTTTAGAATTAGGGCAACAGCTTTATCATTGCCTCTCAGAATTCCCTGGACAATTCTAAATGCATTGTGATGCAGTGGGTAGAAAAAGTTGATGTTAAGTTATCAAGAATAATTTAAATAATATTCCCTTTTCTCTATTTAAAATGACAAATGATTGCTTATTGGACTTTATAAGTATTTTTCAAAAAATTAAAAAAGAAATAACTCAGCCCTAAGGCCATAAGCTTTAGTTGGCTGAAAAGTTTACACCTATAGGATGATTCATTTGCTGATAGTATTTGGGAAATTAAATATTGCTGAAGTAGTGGGAAGTAGATCTGATTTTAGCTGTCTTCTTGGACATATTCAGAAACTAATTTTAAAATAAATTCCTTTTGGTCTTAAATTATTCTCTATAGCCCTGAGATGACAAGTGTTGCTGGAGGTTTTTCTGTTCTTGAGAACGAACAAATGATGAATGACTTGGTAAATGAATTTGAGAAGTAGGAAACGCAGCATGTTTTGTCTCCATATATTTATTGTAGAGGTATTAACAGTGATGAATAATTCCCTTGCAGTAAAGTACGATTATATCATATTGTAATATATTGTACTATTGTTAAAAACTGCTCTCTAGGCAAATAATTATTTCTGTAAGGATACATGAATGTAAATAGTATATCACTACCAGAGAGTTTGTAGCCAGATTGCATACTCTGTTCATCACATAGAATAATTCCCGTAGATTACATTGAATCTTTTATTCAGTTTAACTTGGTACTTAATTTACTTATGATATGGGATATGGCCAAAAGAGATGACTGTAGGGTAACACTCAGATTTTTGGAACAAGGCCTGGGTGAGTGATGTTGCCACTTAAGTAAGGTAGACTTGTTTGGCGGCAGAAATCAAGTAGTTCTTGGTTTTTCTGGCGTAAACTATGATATGCCTTTTAGTCATATCAGTAGAAGTGTTACATAAAAGGGCAAGTCTTGAGCGGGCCTGGCAGAAGCTGCATCATAATCATCAATGAACTGTGTGATAAGTCCTCTGAGTTAGAAATATTTTAAAGAATTAAATCCTGAGGTTTTTTTGGTTTTGATTTTGTTTTTATTTCATGCATTTTTGCTTAACAGGATGACATCTTTTAAAGTACTAGGGACTTCTACATCCCAGGCCTATATTACCTAAAAATAGCTTTTATGAAAATTAGAGAAACTGCCCACCACCGTCTTTCTCACCTGGACTAAGGGAGCTGCCTCTTACCTGGGCTCCTTGTATCCACTGAGGCCATACAGCCTGTTCCCCAGCAATAGCCAGAGTGAACTTTTAAAAACATAAATCTAAACCTGTCCTTCATCTGCCTAAAACTTTCTAATTGTATCCCCTTGCCCTTCAAAGCCTCCTAAACCCATACCTTGGTATACAGAGCCCTGCATGACCTCCCGGCCCTTGGCTCCCCAGCCTTATTTCAGGCCACCCCCCTCCCTGACTCAGCTCTTAGCAAACAGGTTTGCTTGTAGTCCCATTGATACTCTCTGCTTCTCTCCCTCTCAGAAGCCATATATCTACTATTCCCTCTCCCCAAATCCTTTTCTCTACCCATCAGATCCCAGTTAGAAATTTCTTTCTCAAAAGTAACATGACATTTTAGTTGAGTAATTCTCTGCTCTTTTTCTCTTTGGGACCTGCTGTTTTCCTTCATGGCATTTGTCAGAATGTGTGATCATACATGTAAGGGTTTGTTCGGTGCCTGTATTCTCTGAATATTGCTTTCATTCACTGTTACACTTAGTGCCTAACACCAGATCTGTTCTGTGTGAAAACAATAAATATCTGTTAAATGAGGGAGTAACTGAATTCTTTAAGCAGTAGGATGCCATAAATATTATTTCAGCTTGAGAGAAGCAGACGCAGGTTTACGTATTGGAAAGATGATTTCGGCAGGATTATAGACAGTTGATTGGAGGGCGGTAAGATTGTAAACTGCAAGGCCATGTAGGGGCAGTTGTAGCAGTCCGATGAGAGACCGTATGGGGTCAAAGTAAGGCAGCAGTGGTGGAAAGGGAGAAGAGTGGACAGATTTTTTAAATACTTAAGAGACAGAATTGATGGCACCTTGAGATGGAGTAGTTAAAAATGAACGAGGGAACCATATCCAGGTGTCTTGATGGGTAATAGTGGTGATACCATCAACCAAGATAGGAATTTCAGGAGAAACAGCTGGTTATGTGGGAGAGGAAAAATACATGAGATTTTCTTGATATGTTGAGTTTGGAGTACCTTCAGATACCCAAATGGAGAAATGTTATAGACCGTTGGGGGATATATGTTTCTGGGGGGTCACCAGAGAGGCCTGAGGTGGAGAAAAACATTAAGAATAATGAATTTAGGGGGGCGCCTGGGTGGCTCAGTGGGTTAAGCCTCTGCCTTCGGCCCAGGTCATGATCTCAGGGTCCTGGGATTGAGCCCCGCATTGGGCTCTCAGCTCAGCAGGGAGCTTGCTTCCTCCTCCTGTCTGTCTCTCTGCCTGCCTCTCTGCCTACTTGTGATCTCTCTGTCAAATTTAAAAAAAAAAAAAAAACCTTTAAAAAAAACAAAAAAGAATAATGAATTTAGGGGCGTCTGGGTGGCTCAGTTGGTTAAGTGACTGTCTTCAGCTCAGGTCATGATCCTGGAGTCCTGGGATGGAGCCCACATCGGGCTCCTGCTCAGCAGGAAGTTTGCTTCGCCCGCTGACCTCTCTCCTCTCATGCTCTCTCTCTTTCATTGTCTCTCTCTCCCTCTCAAATAAATAAAGTATTAAAAAATAAAAAGAATAATGAATTTACAGATGGTTGAAACCAGGGGAGCAGAGGAGGCTGTCTAGGCAAAGAGGGCACAGTGAAAGAGCGGCGTCTGCACTACAGGAGCAAGCAGAGAAACGGATCCAGCTAAGGAGACAGAAAAGGAGCAAGCAGAGACATTGGCTGGGCCCAAAGAATGCCAAGTCAGGGAAGAGAGAAGTTCAAGGAGGAGCTGGTCAGCGGTGACGTGTGAGGCAATGAGGTCAGCTATGGAAAGGACTGAGAAATGTTTCTGGACTTTGGAAATGTGCGGATTATCCGTTGTTGAGGCCTTGCGGTTTCATTGGTATGGTGGAGGCAGAAGCCAGAGAGCAGCGGTTAGAGAAGAGAGGTTTTTGTTTCAGAGGTGGAAATACTGGTATGGAGATGATCTTCCAATAAGCTCAATTAAGAAAAAAGAGGATAGGTCATGTCTGGGGGTGAGGGTACAGTTTCAAAACTGAGCTTTTTTTTTTTTTTTTTTTAATTTCTTCATTGATTTGTATACATTATTTTAAAAAGACTTTTCAGAAAGACTGAACCTTCAGTTTTTGTGCATTGTGTTATTTAATCATTATAACATTCCTCTGAATTAGAGGTTGTATAAGAAGAGTAAGAGACAGAAAGATAACCAGCTACTTGCTGAGAGTGAAGGAGCTGGGATTCACACCCCTGTCTCTTCGAGCCAGTAATTACTCTGCTCAGCCATATCCCCGGAAGCAAGGGTGTGTACAAAACCGAGAATGTTTACCAAATAAGAAAGACTCCCCATCAAAGGAGCTAAAGGTACGGGGGATAGTTGTTGTCCTCAGATAATGCTCTGACTTCAAGTTTTAATTTTGTCGAGACTCCTGTTCTCCATTTTATCCTGTAGAATGGGAACAGCACATTGGTTAAGTTTTCCTTCTGAATATGTTTCTAAGGATTGTTTAACCATACTTTAAATTTCTTATCCATATTTTTAAGAAAAACTTAGATTTCTTTAATTAACAATTCAGGGTTTTTTTTTTTTACCATTCATCAAATTTGACCATTTGACCATGTTCGTCTCACAAGCTCTCCAGTACTTGGACATGTTGTTCCATTTCCCATAGTAGTTCTTGGGTTTCTTTATTGGGGATAAAAATGTTACTGATCAAAATTTTAAAAGTTGGGGCACCTGGCTGGCTCAGTCAGTAGAGCATATGACTCTTGATCTCAGGGTTGTAAGTTAGAGTATCACATTGGGTATAGAAATTACTTAAAAAGAAAATCTTTTAAAAAAGAGGTTTTTTTTTTTTTAAAAAATTGTAATTCTTCACTGAAAAATTTGGTTTCTTTCACTGTTTACATACATGTTATTGAATTGGTTGATTGCAGTCACTGTATAGTTTATCTTTTTTTTTTTTTTTTTTTTTTTTTTTTGTCAGAGAGAGAGGGAGAGAGAGTGAGCACCAGCAGACAGAATGGCAGGCAGAGGGAGAAGCAGGCTCCCCGCCGAGCAAAGAGCCCGATGTGGTACTCTATCCCAGGGCGCTGGGATCATAACCTGAGCCAAAGGCAGCTGCTAAACCAACTGAGCCACCTAGGCGTCCCATATCTTTTCTTTTTTTTTTATAGATTTTATTTATTTATTTGACAGAGAGAGATCACAAGTAGGCAGAGAGGCAGGCAGAGAGAGAGGAGGAAGCAGGCTTCCTGCAGAGCAGAGAGCCTGATGCAGGGCTCGATCCCAGGACCCTGGGATCATGACCTGAGCCAAAGGCAGAGGCTTCAACCCACTGAGCCACCCAGGCACCCGTCTTCTATTTTTGACAAAAGCACTACATTTGATAAACAGACGTACGTGGAGTCTGACCCTTCAGAGTCATAGTGAAAGCTGCCTGGTTGCCTCAGTAGTTCATTTCTTTTATCAAAATACTTTTTAAAGAAAGAAACTGTCAAGGAAATAAGTGCAAAACATGCACATTGTTTTTATCCTGTTGTAAAATACTTGACAATATTCTGCAAATACAGGGCTTTGCACACATACATTGTCAGCCTTTCTGTGCTGATTAGAAACTCCTTTTGAGTAAGCACAGTGGTAAGTGTCTTGCATTTTGTTTGGCTTGAACGGTGTTTTAATGAGTGAGTCTGGTGTTTCTTTTTATTTAGATCTCTATGTTGTGCCTACTGCATTGTGAGAGATATAATCCTCTTCTGGCATATATTTCTCGTGCCCGCTTATATTATGAAAACAAATACATTTTTTTCCTGTTAAAAATAGGTCAGCATTTTTCCCCTATTAAAACAACAACAAAAAAAAACCTATGCCCTTAACTTTAAATTTTTGACAGCATATAAGAAAATCGTTTTGCCTGAGTTTTATTTTTTATCTTATTTATTTTTGCCTGCGTTTTCAATTTTGGCCTTGACTAAAGCAGGTTGCTCTCTATCAGTTACAGGGTTCATCATTAAGTGGAAGTTGATAATGCTGTTACATTGGAAACTTACACCTGTGGGCAGTTGTGTATCTGTCAGACACTCTGAGTTTGGAGCCTTACAAATATAAATGTTAATTCTCCATTGTATATATTGTACAAAAACAGGCTTCTATTGATGTTGATAGAGTGTTAAGTTAGAGAATGAAGCTTGTGGATGGATTACCAGGATCCAGTGAGTCAGCTCTTACTAACTCCACTAGGGTAGTTGGGAAATGGGAAGGTTGAACCCATCAGATACTAAGTATGCATCCCTCTAAGGTCACCAAATTAAAATTTCATTTTAGTAATACCTTGACAGTACTACCTTGAGTAATATTTAGATCACCATTAAGTGTACTTTGACAATTTTAATTTTTATTAAATAAATACCTAACTATTGAAGCCTGTTCTATTAATGGGCAGTATAAATTCACTATTCATCACACTGGAATATATCTGTGAATCCTGTATCTTAAGTTCTAGAGAAAAAAATAAGTTAGTGAAGTTAGACTTCATTCTTGATTTTTTTTTTTATATTATTTAGAACTAATGATCACTTCATTGCTTAGAGTGGACCAGCTAATTCTCCTTTCCCCAACCTCAAGTCTACATTCTTCCCATTAGTGATATGTTCGATCTTTTAGAGGTTGAACCCTATTTCATTTCTATTGTGTATGTTCACCTGTTCACTCTCATTCTAGCCAAGTTAGTATCCATCTATATATCTAGTTAAATTGTTTTCTAACTCGGAATTGTGTATGACACAAATAACTGGCTTTGACTGAGTTTTTGGTGTGTGGCTTATTAAACATTTTTCATGCATTAGCTCATTTGTTGGGATGTAGTGAGTAGTAATGACCTCATTTTACTGATGAAGAAACCAAGGCTCCAAGAAATATGTAAGGAAAGAGAAGTAAGTGCCACAGCCGTGTCTGTCTGTCTGTCATTAATTCAACTCATACTAATTTAGTTCATTCTGTGTTTACCTGGGGCAAGTACTGGCTGGGCTCAGCACTAGGCTGCACGAGTGAGCGTAGCTAGTGTTCCCTGTGCTTGGAACACAGCGTTGATTGACCCTACCAGTGCGAGTAATCTATCGGTGGAGTTGATTAACCATAACAATGATAGTGGAGACACTTATATTGCATATTCTTTGTGCTGAACATTATTTTGAGCGATTTTTATATGTTAATTTACTTAATCCACAGTACAACCTTATACAGTAACAGTAGGTACTGTTATTGTCATTTTCCAGATGAGGAAACTGAGGCAAAGAGAGGGTATGAAACTTGCCTGCGATCACATACTGTAAGTGTGCGTCTGCCGTCTGTGATCGTAGCTGCTATGCTCTGTTAGCCTCATCTAACAGGAAAGACAGATGGTGGAACAGTAAATGTAAGTGTGATGCCTGTTATGAAAGAGGAAACAGGAAGGTTCTTTGGGAAACATGTAACTAAGTCTTCATCTCTTCTGGCAGGGGGCCAAGTGAGGCGTGCGGGAGCATGAGACATTTGAGCTGAGGTCTGAAAGATCAGCACGATGAGTGAATCAGGAGAAACGGGTGTGAGTCCGGGGAAGCGGTGGGGAGGCTCCGAGGCAGTCATGGTATTAGCAAGACCATAAAGACCCCAGTGTGGCTGGAGTGTGCGCTAAGCTTCAGGAGATGGGGGTGCCCAGACTGAGAAGGACCTTTGGGACAGCTTAAGAGCAGTAGGAAGCTAAGGAAGTATTTAAAAGAGAGAGTATGGCTGATCTGCTTTGTTCCGAAGAGAGGACAGTGAGCCGACTAGAGACCAAGTCACTTAGATAAGTCTCCTGGTAATAAGGATTTTGACCTGATGATGGAAGATTCAAGCTGTCTAAGACAGAGAATAAACAGGGTTTGGTGATCGTTAGATGAGGCGGCGTCCAGAGGATAAACTGTAGTAAGAACTCCATAATTTCTGCATGGGCGCACTTGAGTAACAGCACGCTGGTTGGAGGGAGCGGGGCCGGAGCACATGTCTTCATGAATTTGTGGTGGTTCGGGGAGTTTCTGGTGCAGATTCATAGATGCCATTTCCAGCTGCTGCAGGGGTGATTCCCAAGCTTTCACTGAGCACAGTCAAGTGGGTGGATATGTTCTCAAATAGGTAACCCCAGAAAAGGAGCAGAGTATGGGAGGGGTGCATAGAAGGAGGTCGCAGCCTCAGGCGTGGTTCTGAGAGTGTTGATTTCGATTTATGTGTGTGAGACATCCATGTGGAAAAGTCTGTTGGGCCGTTGATTGTATAGACAGGAAGCGTAGAAAAGATGTCAGGGTGCTCTCAAGGTCTGAGTTCAAGCCCTTTGTTGGGCCTGGAGCCTACTTAAAAAGGGAGCGGGGAGAGGAAAGAAATCCTTTAAAATAAGAGAAAGATGTCAGAGCTAGAGAAATAAATTGGAAATTTTCTGCACATTAATAGTAGTTGAGGCCATAAAAGTAGATGAAGTTGACAAGGATGAATATAAAAAGTGAGAGCAGGAAGTATCACATCTAAAACATCCCAAAGGAAATCAGAAAAATTCCCAAACTGCAGATTTTGCTGGAGGAGAGCTGGTGCAGGAGATCAAGGAGCAGCAGCCACAGAGGTCAGGTAGAGTAGACCTGTGCCGTGCCGTGAGGCGAAGAGAAGAGAAGATGAAAGGAGAGCTGTGTGTGAGTGTTGCTGGCAAGTCAGATAAGGAGTTCCCAGAAATTCTCCACTAAACCAACGTGGAGGAGTCGATCGAATTTGTGAGAGCGGTTTCACAGTAGAGATGGAAGTGAAGAAACGGGAGATGAGAAGTAAGAAAAGCATTTCAGAACGATGAGCACGGAGCACAGTTGCTGGAGGGGAGAGTGGTTAAAGAGAGTGTTCTCCAAAGCCGTCTGCCTCGTTCGTTCTTTTTCATTTGGAAGCACATTTTAATATATTTATCTGTTTAGTATATGACAGACAGGTTTGGTTTTCTTTAGAAGATAATGTACCTGGGGAAACAGTTACGAAGAGAGAGATACTGGATAAGAATCTTGGCAGAGCTTATGTGCCACGTGGGGTGGGCATCTTTACCTAGTTCCTTCCTGTTTGTTCTCCCTCAAGACTGAATGGGAACTAGGAATAGGGACTTTTGTAAAAGCACAGAGAGCTCACCGGTCTGCAGCAGGTGAAAGAGAGCCTCCATAGTGTTGGGTGAAGTGACAACTGCATTTCAGCCCATAAATTGTAAACGTCACCGGGAATATGAAACCAGGCAGAATCTGAATCTGTATATATCCCCAACCCATGCTCAAGTTCAATTTACATGTCTATGTTATGTGATGAAAGAAGTTCTTGGATTAAAATTAGTCTAACTGACATAAAGGTTGAGTTTTAATTGCCAGGAAGAAAATTTGAACAGAATATTGTTTCAATAAGATTTTATAGGAGGAATTTCCTAAGAAATACCAGTATTGAAGTAAAGTTGTGCTTTGGTTTTAGCTTTCATAACATAGTTTATAAAGTCAGATTGCTCTAGGAAGAATACTAATTTTTAGAATTAAATGCTGTGTCTTGTAGTCGTGTGTTTGGTAGAGAGTGGTTTTCTGTGAAGAAACTCCTAAAAATAGTTTCTCCGCTTTGAATCAGCATCACCTCCACAAACAAATGATTGGAAGAACTGGGTATTTGGGTATTCAGGAGTCTGAGGTGTGCAGAAAAGTTACAGATTCCTGACCTATAAAAATGGAAGGTTTTCATTGTTCTAGAAACTATATTTGAGAAATTTGCCTTTTCTCCTGTATAATCCAACTAAGTTGGGGAGCAAAATTTGGGAAGATAGAGTTGAACTGTATCTTTGATATCATACATTTTTTCAGGGAAAGTTTCTTTTTAGATTTTTTTTTTTTTTTTTTTTTTTAAGATTCATTTATCTGACAGACAGAGATCACAAGCAGGCAGAGAGAGAGGAGGAAGCAGGCTCCCCACGGAGCAGCGAGCCCGATGCCCGATGCGGGGCTCAATCCCAGGACCCTGAGATCATGAACTGAGCCAAAGGCAGAGGTTCAACCCACCGAGCTACCCAGGAGCCCCTAGATTTTTTTTTTGTTTTTTTTTTTACTTTTGATGGACTGGAATGAGAAATGTCAATAAAGTCATTGCATAATAGAAAATACTTCAATACAGAATACAGTATTTCTGTGTTATCACCAGTTTACCTAAGCTATTATAGGTGATTAGTGTATGATTTATACAGTTATGATAGTGTCCCAGTGGCTGAAAAGTTGTTGGGTGGAGTGATTGTAAACAGATTACTGTAGCACATCCTCATGCATTATCTTCCTTTTGAATACTCTTTAAATTTATATATTGGATAAGTCTCCAGAGATATTCCTAGGTAAAAGTCCAAAAAAAAAATCCGCATCAATATTTAGATAATATGTAAACCTAGTTACCCAGATACAGTGTATTTTGTACTACTATTAGCACACTTGATTTTTTTATGTCTTTGAATATTTTTTTAAGAACCACAAATGATTATAATTTCATAATGTCAATGCACAGATTAAATGGTTTGAATACATATGCATTACCAGAAACAAAAATGTATTTGTGGTTCATATGTGAAAGGCTTAGAAAGTATCTAATTAAAGTTCAGAGAAGTTCCTTCCAAATTATATTCCAGGCCATTCTGAAGTTTCTTTCTGAGTCAGTACACTAAACTGAAAGGGGTCTTACTATCTAGAGAAGATCTTTTAAATTTGGTCTTAATCTTGAAGCTTAAGCAGTGTTGAACTGCTAAATTAAAAGTGATCCCCCCCCAATACACTGCCTTTGTGTTGAGAGCACCACAATTTGATTTTATTCTCTTACAATGTTTTTAAAGGATGGAAAAGTAGTTCAATCTCTAAGGGCCCTGCAAGAAGATACAGTGTGGATTTCCAATACTCTGGGGCCTAAGGGACAGTTGGGGCTACCAGAACTTTTATCAGTTATATTAATGTTGCTGGTTATGAATTAGACATCATTTCTGAGAAATAACATCACCAAGAATTGTTATTTCTTAACTGAAATATTTAAGCAATCTTATTTCTACTTTGTATTCAAGTTATTTCCAAAACACTATAGCAAGTAGGAACTTAATACAGAAGGAACTCTAGATGACTAGAGTAAAAAATTCTAGCTCAGAATCACCAGTTTCATCATCCGTAAAATGGACATGGGGATACATGCTACAAAGGTTTAAACAAGGATACTTAGATCTGGGGGCGCCTGGGTGGCTCAGTGGGCTAAAGCCTCCGCCTTCGGCTCAGGTCATGATCCCAGGGTCCTGGGATCCAGCCTCACATCGGGCTCTCTGCTCCTCAGGGAGCCTCCTCTCTCTGTCTCTGCCTGCCTCTCTGCCTACTTGTGATCTCTCTGTCAAATAAGTAAACAAATAAATAGGATACTTGTATCTCCTAGGTCATAGTAATGCCTAATACAAATTAGTTATTATTATGATGGTGCTTTTTTATATAAAGTCATTTGTTTAGGTAAAGTTCTAATCCCAAAGGGTCTTAAATGAAAACTTCTGCTCTTAAGCAAGAAATATCTTCTATATTTCTGTACATTGTGTAAGTAAGGCTTTGAATAATGGTTTTTAGGTTGTGTTTGCTGATCCAGCTTCTAACAAGTACAGCAAGTTAAGGAAAATTTAAATGGCTACAAATATTTTTTTCAACTACAGTAAAAATGAAACATAATTTTTTAGGTTTTTTTTTTTAAGATTTTATTTATTTATTTGATAGAGAGATCACAAGTGGGCAGAGAGGCAGTCAGAGAGAGAGGAAGGAAGCAGGCCCCCCCACCACCGAGTGGAGAGCCCAACACGGGGCTCGATTTTGGGACCCTGAGATCATGACCTGGGCCTAAGGCAGAGGCTTAACCCAGTGAGC
Source organism: Mustela putorius furo (assembly GCF_011764305.1). NCBI lineage: Eukaryota > Metazoa > Chordata > Mammalia > Carnivora > Mustelidae > Mustela > Mustela putorius. The sequence continues at coordinate 1,431,386 of NW_025421748.1, read as the reverse complement.
CACCCAGGCGCCCCAGTTTTTTAGTTTTTTAAAGTAGATATTTCTTAGACATTACTGGCTTGAAATATCTATTTTTATCAGAAAAAAATGAATTCACTAGTAAGCCAAGAATCTACATTTCTGAGAAAACTCAGCATGACAGGTTATATATGATCATGAAAAGGAGTATTAAATTAGGGAGAGTAGTCTGGAACAAACCAGGAATTGAACCCTAAACCTCGGGTCGATACTCTCGTTAATGTCTCAGTTCTGGATTGTGTGGTGTTTCCGCCAGAGACACTTGCTACTCGCGTTCAGTCTTCAAGGACTGAACTAGACTTGGGGGTCTGAAGCTTGTGTGGCTCACAGAAGAGTGCATTCTGTTAATACAGCAGTGGGCCAGTTTTACCTAGGGCTGGTAAGTTCATTAACAGCCAAAATGTACAAATTCTGTCAACTATGGTCATAAATTAAGTACCACTTATAAATTATATGAGTGCCACTATGTTGTACATGATTGTCAATATGTAGATTATATTCATGAGAGATTAAGTAAAAACTTTGTAATAGATACCATAGGAAGAAGGTTTTAATTAACATGGATCATCTCAGGAAGCTTCTTGCTTTCCGGGAGGAGGGTGTTGCACACATTTAAATAAGATATTTTCTACACCATTTTGACCTCCAAACAGCTCTTTGTTTACTATATTCCTGTAATTACAGCATTCAAATCTCCGTCTCTTTAATTTTACTCAAAAGAAAATTTGATATAGCATTTAAATGGCTTTTTAAAACCTCTGCTTCTGTAACTGAGGTGGACGTAGGAAATTCATTCCTATTCTCTCTCACCTGCTTTTGTTTTCTATCCCTTCTTTTCTTTAAAAGAAAAATAAATAGCAAAGCACTTTATAAAGTGTTGTGAGAGTTAATGAAAGAACCAGCCCCAGCTCTGCCTCTTGGTTTCTTGGATCATTTTCAAGTCTTCCGGCTGTCTGTCCTTATCAGTTCTAGGTGCCTAAAGATGACTGATTTGGGCAGCAGTGGGACAAAAATATCAGCAACGTAATTAAGAGTAAAGGAGAACTGTATGTGGACATAGGACCAACAGGAAATTTCTAAAGATGGTCAAGGGTACGACAGATGTTTTAAAAGTCCCACTCTTGATAATTTTATGAAAGCTAAACATCTTTTAATTCAGTTATTTTATAGAATGCCGTTTGATAAAATAACCTCATGTAAAACAGGGGATGTAATACCGAATCTTTGAAAGTTGTGTGATGGCTTGTTAATTTGTTATATCAATGACATAGTCATAACAAAGGCAGTGTAAGAACCAAAGTGTTTTTGACCATTTGTGAGGCCAGCTTTGTAATTCACTGATGCTTTTATTTGCAAATACCAACTAATATCATAGGAGAGGATTTCCTGTGAGTTAGAATTAAAGACCTGAGAACTGATAGTCCGGAGTTCTGTTACCAGCTTGATTTTCCTCTCCGACAGAGTCCCTTTCCCTGTGTAGTACAGCTCTGTATTTGAAGTCTTGTTAGTTGCCCTCTTACAGGATAGAAGTTAGAGCCGAGGTTCTGTGAGATTCTTTTATTACGTGCTCCAGTGGCTTCAAGAGGGATGCAAAAAGATACAAGTCCTTCATTGCAGTATCAAGTGAACCTCAAAACCAAAAACCCAACTAATTTTGGTTTTATGAAGTTGTTACTACCCTTGTTATTGTCCAAGGCAGAAGGCTTGTTTTTAGTGCTGTTCTGTCCGTTCTTGAACTGGTATCAAGAAAACAATACATCACAGAAGAATATTCTTTCTGTAAGCAACTGGCAGAAGTGTTATATGTTTGATTATGCAGCAGTTTGTGTTTTCTGTATATGTTAATGCTCCCCCCAAGCTATTAATCACGGAAAAAGAGAAAATTTCAAAGCTCTATTTTATTTTTTGAATATCCATGTACTTTTGCTGGGGGAGGTGGGGACGAGTGGGAAAGGGTGGGTTTGGAGTGGTCTGTATCAATTTCTGTAGAACGTCTTGATTTTTATTTGACATTTTACAAAGATTTAATATGTTGAGATAGATCAACTGTAGGCTCCTAAAGTGAAACTACCATTTCCATAATTTAGAAAACGAATTCCTTGTAAGATTAGTCCGGAGAGGAAGAAGAAATACACCAAAACCTATGGTCTTGTAGCAGAGAGAGTTTTATAAATATCAAAAGCACATTGTTTTCTTTTCCTCCCCTCCCATAGAGTGTGGGCTCTACTCCCTTGCTATATTATAAATCTATGAATTTGTAGGAACAGAAAGAATTCGATAGCCTTCAGTTGTCGCAGAGTTTTGACTCCGTGACTTCTTTCAGAGCCCCAGCCCCTTACTCCGGTCAGTTATCCTGGATGCCCAAGCAGCTGGGGAGTAAGACTGGGAGCGACTGTGAGCTCCGTTAAATGCTCGGACCGCTTGATAAGATCACATGCCTCGTAGCCTCCTAATAGTCTTTGATTTCCTGAGGACTAATATGGTTCTCAAATGTGTGTAATTTCCGTCTGAGTCAAAGGGAATGATGTACACTAAGCTAGAATCTGATGCAATGCCACTTTGAAATAGTGTTTCTACAACACTTGCTTGTGAACTTTAAGTGAGAACCGTAAACAGACGTGAGAAGGAATTATGACAAGGACAACCTAATTTAAGTTTTGTGAATTTTAGGAAATGTCATCTTTTTATTGGTTTCAGAGACTTTTTCAAATGTTTTAAACACAATTTTCAGATAACAATAATGAAAAGCTGAGCCCCAAACCAGGGACAGGTGAACCAGTTTTAAGTTTGCACTACAGCACAGAAGGAACAACTACAAGCACAATAAAACTGAACTTTACAGATGAATGGTAAGTTAATATTTTTGTAAAGCTGTTCTTAGCCATTTTGTAGGATTGTACTAGATACTATTTTTAGAACTTCATCATCTTTGTGTTTTGTTTGCTGTAATGCATTGGTTCTCAAATTTGGTGTGGCTCGAAGAGGTTGTTAAAACGCATATTACTGGGCCCCACTCTGGGTTAAGTTTGAGGTGGGATCAGAGAATTTGGATTTCTAAAAACTTCCCAGGAGACTCTGATGTTGTTGGTCCTGGAATATTTTTCTCATAGAAAAATGCAAAAGATTAAAAAAAAAAATAGTTAATTACCGATAGACCATTAGTGACAAAAAGTAAACCTAACATTTTGGAGCTTTTTTTCAGTCTTGGTCCTATGTACAGGTGTGTGTGTGTGTGTGTGTGTGTGTGTGTATGCATATACACATACATATATGTGTATGTGATTTGGGGTTTTAAAATGTAATTTTAATTATACTGAACATATTCTGTTCTCTGCTGCATTTATTTGGCCTAACTCTGTAATAAATATTTGCACATTTCTCCTTAATTTTCATAAATATGAATTTTCTAGCTGTGTGATATACCATCAGATAGGTTTACCAGAGTTTACCTAACCATTTCCCTTTCACCGGGCAGTGGATTTGTTTACCTTTTTTAAAAATGATGAATATCTTTGTTTACAGGCTTTTCCCTACCTTTAAGATTATTGATCTGAGATGTACTTTTAGAGGTGAATTCGATCTAGGTCAAAGGATATTGCTGAATTATTTTCAAAGAGGTCTGCTTTTACTACATTTCTCCCAGCAGCACAGAAAAACACATACATGTTGTGGTCCCCAACCCAGTGTTCAATATCAGTATATTCATTTATTTTTTAACTTATGTATTTGATCTTAAGATAATTGTCACTTTTATTTAATTGATTACTAGTAAGGTTGAACTTTATATTTTGTCTAGGTCCTCTTTAGTGACATTCCTGATTATACTTATGGTTCGTTAATCTAGTTCAATTTTATATTTTTAAATAATCAAGTTATGTGACCTTCTTACATTCTTTCACACTGTCTCATGGCCTTTTGCCTGAGACAGCATCCAAAATTTTGTATTTACGTTTACTGCTATATTAATATTTAATATATAGATAATATATTCTTAATATATAGACTGTTGCATATTAATATAATTATATGATTAATACGTAATAATTATATTAATCATCTTGTAACCAATATATTAATTATGTTGTATAATTAATATATTAATATATTCAGTTGTATATTATTATATATTATATGCTGGTATAATATATAAATAATATGTTATTATATATTATTTATTAATATATAATTATATGTTGATATGTGATATTATTTACTTCAGTGCACTGGTTTCCATTTGTGTTTATGTGTGTATGTATTTTACATTAAAATCTTTGATTAAGTTGTATTTTAAAATATTATTGAAATCCTTCTATATTCCTGGGACTATTCTAGTTACAGGGAATAAATCAGTGAAAAAAACCTGGCAAAAACCCTCTGTCCTGTTAGAACTTACACTCCAGGGGAAGACAGACAATAAACAGTAAATACGGGAATTGTGTAGTATGGTGGGATGTACTAAGTGCTGTGGAAGGAAATAGACCAAGTCAGAGGCGATTGGGAGACCTAGGACAAGGGCAGGCATCGCTGAGAAGATGGCATTTGGACAAAATCTTGGAGGGTATGAAGGACTGCGCCATGCATAAATCTGGAGGAAGAGCATTACAGGCAGAGAGAAAGCTAGTTCAAAGGCTCTGCCACAGGAACAGACAGAGGACATTCGAGGGGCTGGAAGAAAACCAGTGTAGCCCAAGTGGAGTGAGCAAAGGAGCAAACCGCAGCAAAGAAGGTCTGCTGGGCGAGTGAGGACAGGCCTGTCTGGTGCTGGTGTAGAGACCAGGCCGTGGTCAGGCGGCCGCTGAAAGACTTCGGCAGTGAGAAAGGAGAGATGTGCTGAGGGCAGTGGGTGTGGTAGGACGAAATTGGATTCTAGATAAATATTTGAAGGCGGAACAGTCCGTAGAGTCTCTAATTTCTTTACAAGCCCTAGTGTTGGAACTCAGCTGCTTATAATCATGCATATCTTTGGCCCTTTTCCTTGAAATGCAATTTAAGGTCATCGAAGATTGTTATTCTTTGTCTTTCCTGTTCTCCTCTCTTGTTTCTGTATAGAAAAGGCTGATTTTTTTATAAAGAATTACCCGAGCATTTTTTTGGGAAAGGTCTTTCTTTTGAGTGCTGCTTTTCGTCCTCTAAGAACCGGCAACGAATGACAGTCTCTTATTTCTCCATCACAGAGTAACGAGCTTTTTTGTCTGATTATGAAAGAAAAAAAAAATAACAGTAAAAGGAGAATTCAGGAAGGCAGTCTTTTTCGTCTCTGCCGGTTTGGTGTCTTGCTTTATTTGAGTTTCTTTGATGACAGATGAGGCAGTAGAGCACACAAAGAGCTGAGATGTTAAGCTTGACAAGCCGTTGAACCTCTCTGAATCCCAGTGTTTTCATCTGAAAACGGGCATATTTAAGAGAACCTACTTCAGAGTTTTGGTGGGAAGATTTAATGAGATCACGCAGAAAAAGTACACAGCACTTAGCACATTGACGGGCACATGATGGGCCCGGGGGCAGCTTTACGTTATCATCTTCTGTAAATTGCTTTTCATATGCTTTGCCCATTTTTCTACTGCGGTGTTTTATCTTTTTCTTACTGATTTATAAGAACTGCTTGTTACAGAATTGAGTGAGGACCACACCATTTGTCTTTCATTTGTGGCAGATATTATATCCCCAGTTTGTTGTTTGTCTTTCTGTTCACTTACGGTAGTTTTGCTTCATGGTTTCGGCCTGTGGGCTCGTGCTTAGAAAAGCCTATCCTTCCCAGGATTGGGGGAAAGCTTCTTCTTTTTTCCTCTTATATTTCTGTGATTTTATATCAAAAATGTGTGTTCAATCCTTCTGCACTTTATTCTGCCATGAAATATGATGTAGCGCTATAGCTTGATTTTTCCACATGACCGTTCCTTTGTCCTAGTAGTGTTTATTGAACAATTTATTCTTTTTTCTGTGATTTAAAATGCCATATTAACATATGCTAAGTACATTTACTTGGTTACATTATCTTTTCCACTAATGGCTCCTACTTTCCTACATCAGTACCATGTTTCAATTATCATAACTTTTATACACTGAGCATTTTATTTATGCCTGTATTAGAGCTTTCTCAATGGAAAAATAAAAAGATTTATATATCACATTGGCTTCTCTTTACCAAAATTGCTATATATTTCTTTCTGGTTAAAAAGAAACAACAGGATTTGTTGAAAAAAAAAATCAGACTCTAGAGAAAGGTATAGAAAAACTCGGGTGCAGTAATCGTACTGAGATGACACCTAACACTGGTGTACATCTTTTCTGACATTACTCTCTGCATGGATGCCCATGTAGATGTGCATTCTTTTAAAAACATACCCTATTGTACATGGGTGCCCTTTAAAAAAAAAATCAAATTGACTTCTGCAGTTACCCTAAAAGAGTTTTTGTAAAATCTTGGCCAAAAGTCCATGATAGTTCGTATTGTTTCTTGAGTCACTGCTATATGTCTGTAATTAACAGTTTATAAACACTGTAACTCTTAACCTTTTTTTCTTGTTCTTATTGCATTCCTATGAATTTAATTTTGACCTTAGTCAGCTTGTTGTACATTTCCTTCTATTCTCTTTCCCGTTCAGCCCCCACCTTACACACATGCCATGATTTGTCCCAGGATATTCTTTGAAAATTACTTAAATCCATCTAGTATTCTGGTCTAACCAAAATTGCTGACAGGATTAAGTCATTATCAGGTAAGTTTTTTAACAGTAAAACATGAAGCTGTCCTCGCCTTCTGCAGAACCGTGCTCCGCAGTCAGCTGGCATATTTGAACGACTGCCCAGAAGTGGAAGTGACCTGTAGGGGGCAGTTCAAGGACCAAAGAACTGCCCGGGTCTCTTTTCAAGTATTAGTTTAAGAGTAGCCTAGAACAGCAAAGTCTGAAAGGACGTATGATCGAAGTCTGTGGAAGAGGAGGAATTGGGATGTAGCGAACCATCTGTGTTGAGGACGAGAAGGGGGTCTATGTAATTAAAATTCAATAGAAATATATACCTGACGATAGAAGCATCAGAACTGTGAAGAAGTGGTGGTCCTTTCGTATTTTTAAATCTCTTTTGTACGGTTAAAGAGGATTAGAATAACCACCTTGATCTGTGAAGGTGGTGTTTTTTGAGTGCTCATTAAAATAATAAATCCTGTATTTTATTTGTGGTATGAATTTTTTATTGTTTCTCTAGTTGTAAAATACAGAGATCATCATAAAAGTTCATATTTATTAACTTCTTGGTGGAACCACTTGTTTTGTTTTGATGGTAGGAGCAGTACTGCCTCAAGTTCTAGAGGGAATGGAAGCCACTGCAAATCTGAGGGTCAGGAGGGACCCTTGGCCCCAGAGAGCTCAGTGCAGCCACCAGGAGACAGCGACACAAGTAAGATAGTGCTGTGCTTTTGTTACTGTGAACCCCTGGGGCTGGGTATCCACCCAGTTTTCTGTTCCTTCGGCGCGGCAGTTCTGTGTCTTGTTTTTAATAAGTTCCCTTTGCCTCAGTAGTCCCAGCATCACTATTGATGAGCGATTAGCAAGTGTGGGTAGCCGGGGCCTTACACGTTTCAGATGGGGAGTCACAGGGAAGCACGGTGTCTCTCCAGGCACCGTGGTCTGAACAGTGGTCATTGCCCTGACAATATGTGAGATGTAAATACTAATTTGAGTGAGCTTTACTGTTTTTATACTTAGCAGCAAAATCCAAAATATCTGCCTTGATTTTCTTCAAAGACTATGGGTAGCTTGTAAAGGGGGGAGAAAAAGGAATGAAATTTGAATGGGTTATGTATGAGTGAATCCTGTTTCATACAGGAAATGCCGTTTGGGGACTTTTTCGGAACACTGTCCTAGAATATTTTCCATGACCATTATATGAAATTTAGTGTCTAGTACAGAGCCTGGAACACAGATTTTCAATAAATACTTGGTGAGTGAAGGAATAAATGAATTCTGCTTCTTATTAAATGAAGAGTACGTCAATGTTACAGAGTTCACGATAATTAGATATGTGTAAAACAACTGTCTGGCAAGCAGATATGCAGTTAGGAGCAAAATAGACTGGACCCTAATGGTCTTGGAATTAAATCACAGAAATAAATATTTTCAGTGGCCAAAACAATTTATAGTAGGGTCAGCTTTACGATTTGTTCGTGATAGTTGAGATTATACCAAATGCATGATAAAGGGATAGAAAAATACTCGGTTTTAGGTTTAGATTTTGTGAAATTTAGCAGACAGGCAAACCAAGTAATTTCAGCTGTGAGGGGTAATCTAAAGCAAAAATTCTACCCGAAGACTTCATGAAGGTCCATGCGTGGGCTTTGGGAGAAAGTGGGGACAGTGTTTGTACACATACATTCTTGTATTTCCTGAGGGAAGGTTGTATCTGAAGGTCAGGAGATTCTGTGATCCAAAACGGACTAGTAGCTGCTTACACAGAGGAAAGCTAGGATTTTCAGTCGGTGTTTATTTTTATTTTAAAAAATTGGATTTCATGATAATTTGGCTTATTTATTTCCCAGAAGTTCTTGAAGAACCATCAGAGGATGTGACCTCATGTCAGGAAGGTACCTCTGCAGAAAGCACAGTTGAGAACCGTGTAGACACAGGTGAGTTGTCTTGTTCTCTTTAGATAGTTGCTCCATGTTGGAAAACAAGAAGCTGTAATTTATGTTACTCTCTCCCGAGTTAGAGGCCATTTCCAAATGGATGTGTTATGGAATTCTCTTCCTATAGGGAGAGCGTCCAGTTTGATTAAACAGTGTTGCCGACATGACCAGCATTTTCTACTTTATTTTCCGACAGCACAGTCAGATACACTCACATCTGAGCCCTTGGATTCCAGCTCAGGAGAAAGAAATGACTTCAATCTTGATAGTTCCTGTGGGGTTCCAGAAGAACCTGCTTTGTCTGAACAAGACAAAGAACCAGGAACTCCAGAGCAGACTAGCACTGAAGGTGCTACCAGTCGAAACCCCACCAGTCCTGAGCCTCAGTCACAAACAGAAGCCATCGGGCCTTCGGCTCCTGAGGAGACATTAGCCAGGGACTCTGCTCTCCCGGACACAGATGACAGTGATGACGACCCAGTCCTGATCCCAGGTGCAAGGTATCGAGCCGGACCTGGTGACAGGTTGGTACATTTTTAGTTAAAATGAACTATAAAAAATACAATTCACAGGACTGTTTGAAGTCAAATAAAAGAAGCGCTCCATTTTTTACAGTTGCTTTTCTAAGGGTGTAGAGTTTGTTAAACTGTAAGTGATCATATGTGTTACATTCTTCGAGCAGACTGCGTTAGGAGGAGAATAGAAAGTCTCGTTGCTCTGTATCTCCAACACTGGAGACTCGCTCCCCTACTTCCAGATCAAGAGAAAGGAATGTGGAGAACGACCAACAGGCTGTGTGTGAAGGCGGGGTTATATTTAGCCATCAGACTGCCCGGGTAGTCATCCTGCCCTTTATCGGTTTTGTTTTGTTTCATGTTCAGGTTTTTTGATGTTCTGCTTTTCTACTGACGCTGGGTTAAGGTGGTGTAATAGTAGTTTTCTTTGAGAACCTTATGTTTTTCTGAGATTTCTACTAAACAACTCAGTTCAGGAAATGAAAAATTATACCAAATATATAGAATTTCTCACATGTTTATATACTTTTCTCATTTTTTACTTTGTGTGATCATACGAATATATCTTGTTTTTTAGAAGATAAAATAAAACTTTCAAAGCATATTGTGTTCCATACTTTTCAAAAGCTGTTTCTGCAGATAATGCTATCGGACCTCATTATAAGCTCTGCCCTTTTCCAGAGAACAAAATTTTATCTTTAAGTTCCTAGCTTACACAGTTGTGAAGAACCATTTCACATATTTCTTTGCTGAATATACTACCATTTATAAAATATTCTGACATTTCAGTCAAGTGAAAGATATCATAGATAATACAGCACTGCCATTCTTCAGTAGTAAACTAATGATCAAGAACATTATGACGTGGTTTGAATCCTGTTTTTACTGCTTAGTTGTAGTTCCTCATTTAAATTACGTGATGTTTTTGTATGGTTCAGGTTCCTTTTCTATAAAATGAAGCTATGACTATCTAGAATTGTTAAAAGAATTTTTAAAAATCCATTAATCATTCAGTCCCAGGACTTGTCCACCTTGAACGCACTAACTAACTAACTGATAGCTGTGTTAAGCACCCAGGATGTCTGTGTGGTTTCTCAGACTTAAAAACCAGTTAAAAGGAGAGTGGCTTTGGGGATAGAGACGGACAAAGGACAGCGAAAATCCCAAATAGTATTGCTTGCAGTTCAGCGAAACTGCCTTTTGTAGCTAGGAAAGGATTACCCCTCTACTGATACTTACTCCCGTGTCCTTAGTTGGGAGTCTTCATTAGTTAGGGTTAGTCCGAATGTTTATTTGGCAATGGCATTGTTTTTAAAAGTAGAGGAAGTAATCCCTCCCAATTTTTGTACTTCGAGATTGACCAAACGTCTTCTCTTTACCTGCCACACATTAGTCTTCAGCATTCTTAGTCTCTGTTTCAGACAAGGAAGACTTAGTTTCATTTCTTTCCAGACCCAGAGGGATACCATCACCCCTTAATTTGTACAGATAAGGTTAGCAACCACAGCACAATTTGAAAATCAAATTGATGGTTTCTAAAACCCAGGATGGAAAGTCAGCGTCTGTAATTATTTGAGGCTTACACATGTATGGCCTTCTCTTTATAAAAGTGAACATACGTCCTTGCTTTTTTCTGTACTTAGGTAGCTTAAAAGTGATGCTAAGGTCATAATTGAAAATAAAACATAAGTATATGCTTTCTAGTAAAGTGGACCATATATATCACTTACCAGGTTTGTTTGTTTAAATAAGACATTATATATATTTTAATAGATATTAGATACTTGCAAAAAGATCATAATTATTCAGCACCCTTTATCCAAGCTAATGATGACACTTTTATACCAAGCCTACTTTATAGCTGAGGAAACAGAGGTGCTAAGCAGAGTTTTTGTATATTCTAGACCTAACAAGGTTTTTTGTTGGTTGGCTGGTTTTTTAAACACAGTAATATAACATCAGTGAGAAGGGAGGATTTGGTGGGGAGAGGGGGTCCTAGAGAACCTAAAACTTTTTGGAGTATATTATCCTTAGTTTGGAGATATTACCAGAAACTATAATACCTTACTATTGAGCTTTATCATTTATTTTTCATTTTCGTATTAAATGATTTATGTTTTAGGAATTCGCCTAGGGTTTGGATCTACCACAAAGTTGGCACTGATAGTCTCATTGTTCAAAGAGACCCAGGTGCTGAACTAGACCAGCAGAATCTTTTAGAGGCAAGGGACTCCGGGACAGTGGCCTAGAGCGGACCTCACTCACGCCATGCATGTACACTCGCGTTCATACTCTCAAGGTTAGATCCAGATCTGAAACCTCGTCTAAGTCTACATTGGTTTCCCTGATTTTTAAAAATTATTATTACATATTCTTTAGTATTCTGTATATTCAGTTCAGGAATATAGCCTTAGTTTGTCCCATATATTATTTTTTTTATTCTGTACAACATAGTAGTGAACTTACTGAAGAAGAAGAAGAAGAAGAAGAAAATTCTTAACATTTAAGAAACTTGTTGAAGAAGCGAGGACAAATTCATAAGCCATTTATAAGAATGGGGAGAAACAGTTTTAATAAATAAATGAAATACAATGTTACAGATATACAAAAATGTACAGACTAAGGTGATGGTAAAGATTTATAGTGACTTTCACAACTCTGTCAATTTTTCTTTGCAATTTGCATTATTTTCTAACAGTTTTGGTGAAAAATCTTCCTTCTGATTTTTTTCTAAATAATTTGTATTGTTCTTGCTTCCTTAACACTATCTTGATTAAATCTTGAACTACCTAGATAAGGTATATTTTTAACATCTCTGCACCTTTCTAAGGATCCGTCTTCCTTGAGAAAATTGCCCATTTCTCTTCTCTATTTGGAGAATGGGTGTGTTGACTTTTATTCTTAAGAGATTAAGTTTTAAGATATTTTGCTTCTTTAGAACATGAAAAGAATAACTTACCAGCTTATAAGTAGGTATGGGACATCTGAGAATTTCTGTTTCCAAAGGGACAAAAGTTTTCAAAGCCTTGTAAAAATCATACCATTCAGTACTTCATATCTAAGAACACATTTCATACTTCAGTGAAGTGCCCAGCTAAGAAGATGCATGTCTTAAAGTTCCTTTGTTGCTGCCTCTTGAGAAGCCCAGTTGAGATCAGTTTGTTTGGAGTAAAGAAATGGCCCTAAAATTAAAAATGGTGAAAGTATATACTTAGATCTCTACTTTAATGTATATAAAGAATTATGTAATGGATCTCATAATTTTTTGGTCCCAAATTTAATTTTTGAAATGAAAGCTAAAAAATTTATAACTAAACCATTATTGACATACATTTAATAAAGATATCAAAAATAGTTCTTTGCAATGCAAAGTAATGATTTCTTTATAAAGATTTGCATTTTTAATCTGGTTAGGTAAATAGGACTTGTGTTTTCACTTTGGGGCTGAGATCAAGCATGAGAAAGAAATGTCTTAGAAAATAAAGGTCTTAACAACTAAAATAAATGTTTTAAAATGGAATACTCTTCTCATTAACGATAGCTAGTCTCGGTACAAATTCAGCTGGGACTCTCTAGAGCAAAGGTCAGCCGACTTTTTCCTAAAAAGCCAGAGAGTAGATATTTTAGCTTTGCTGGCCAAGAGGTTCTTCTGGAGGTACCTATGTAACTGTTTAAAGTGCAGATGCAACTATTTATGAATGTAGCTGTTTACAAACCTGGAAATTATTCATTGCCAACAGGCTGTTACAAAACCAGGCAACTGGCCAGATTTATCCCAAGGGCCATAGTTTGCTGATTCCTATTCTATAGCAAATCAATCTTGAAAGAAGCACAACTGTAGTCTGTGGTAAAACACATCTACTGGTAGATACCCAGAGTTTAAAATGATGAAGTCCTTCTCTAAATCACCACATACTTGATCCCCTTTAACTTTGTCTAGGGCAAGAGCATAGAACATTAAATGGAAACTAAATTGAAGAAAGAAAGAATTAATCAAACACATACTTTCCAATCATGGTATTAAAAAAACAATAAAAGTTGTGTGTGTATCCTTTGGTGATTTTATATACTGGATTTAGAAATATAAATGTGTGCCTTTGGCATGAAAGGAACATGGTCAGGTTTTCGGTTTATATGGTCTTCACATAAACTGTTCGCACAGGGCCAGATCAGTCTTACGGTTCATGGTGTGATGGATGGCTTGGCTGGTTGCTCTTTCTTTTGCCAAACCCAAGAGGGTTTTTGCTCCGTGAGAAGCATCTAAGTGAGTGTCCTGAAGTTCTCACATAGCCTTGAAAGTTTTTAGTTATGGACTCAGCCAAGATGCTCTAAAGATTTTTTCCATAAATCTTAAAGGTATTACCGGTTAGCCACTTTTCTAAATAGTATTTTTTACACGCATAGAAATGTGGTTCCATTTACCTACTCTGGACTCTGGAACACAGCCTTGATTTGTAAAGTCAGAATCCTTCCTGTGTTCTAAATTTGCCACCATCTCTTTAGTCATCCTGCAATCACTCCCAGTATTTCTAATGATTCCAGTGTATTCTTCACTGAAGAAAATTGCAGAGAGAAAAAAAGTAACGGTGGAGAAAGAACTGACCTCCTAGAGAGGTAAAGGCCCGGTTACTCTTCGCTCGCCCGCTCTGTGGTCTGTGGTTAGGACAGGTGAGTCAGCGCAGGGCTTAATTACCCTTTCCTGAAGGAGCAGCACAGCCCTGGGGGGCATAATGCGGGGTGAGTCGGTGCAGTTCCCCGCTGTCACTGCTCCGTTTCTCATCTGTTTAAAGATAAAAGGTGTTAAGTGCAACGTCTTCCTTCAGTGCGTTTCTGTTCCGTTAATTTCCTCAGACACATTTAGGTGAATGACACAGTCTCACATTAGACCTTAAATCACAAAGGGAAGCAGATGTTTTCTTAGATTTCGCTGATTAATGATGAAAGTGGTGACCTTAATGCTTTCAGTGTTTGGTTCTTTGAAGTCTTTGTGAGTGACTTTAGTTATTGTGTTCCCTTCACTAGATTTAATATCAGAGGAACAACAGTAGGTGATAGAATAATGAGGTAATTCAGTATGTTCCTTCGTTATTTTATTTTTTCTTCATGATGAATTTGCCAGGTCCTCTTTTCCACAGCTAACCGCCTTTCTTACTAACAGTTAATCCATCTTGTGCTTACTGAGCTCCAGGTGCTAAGCATTGCACAGCAGGTTGCTTTTCACAAACTGTGTTTAGCTGCATGCACTGCATGGGAGTAGAATGAGAAGAAAGTCTCTGTGTGCGGATGTGACGGATGTTCCCTTCCAGTGTGTCAGATGCTAAAGTAACTGTAACCTGAAGTGATGGACTTTAAATTACTGGTTACTCCATTTTGAATATCTTGTTGAAGAATATAACTTACTTTTTTTAAAACTTGACTGGGCTACCAATTAGCAATAGCAATATTTTGTTATTACTCAAGTATAGTCCTTTTCTTTGAGATCAAGATGTAAAAATTGACTTGAGTCTAATTCTGTGCATAAAATTCTGATTTTTTAAAGAAAGCTATTTCCTTATAAATAGTTTAATAATTTAATGTCACACATCAAGATGACCTATAACTCTCAGACATTTTTGTAACTTGAAGACGAACAGTGGGGTATGTTTTTAAAATACAACTTTAAAGTGAACTTCAGTCCCATTATTCATACCCCAAACCTGTTTTACTGACAAAATCAATCTTGTCCCTAATTCCAGTGACACATGTCTGTTCTTTTCCATTCATTACTTTCTAAAAAAAAAAAGGGGATTATAAAACAAAATGGGATTTGTTTCAGGGCTTTTTGACTTTGTGGTTTATACATTTTATCCCAAGTACTCAGAGCCAGTTTCTCCTTTCGTAACTGTAACTGGTAGCTGCGATAGAGCAGGAGAGTGATGCTTCCCTTCCCTCGGCGCTAACGAGATCAGACCCCTTCCTTACCTCACTCCCTTCTTTCCTACATGGACGTCGTCTGGGGCAATTTCTTAGCAAAGGTAGCTGTTTCCTGACACCAAGCACACGTGTAGCCTGCCTCCCCTTTTAGCAATTGGGGACACTCAAGGAATGTAGCGTTCTGTGTAAGATAAAATTAAAAACATAAAATTAGTACACGTTGTTCTCTTTACTGCGCACATAGCCAGTCTCCACGAGGGACTGTCCTGCAGCGTTCTGTGACTCTTCCTGTAACCGGCCCGAGTCTGAGTGATGGGTGCCAGATTCAGTCTCTTTCTTTCCGGAGTGAGTAGAACGGCGGTCATCCCTTCTCCACTCAGCTGCTGTTACCTCATTTCCTCCCACCTGGTCTCCTGCTCAGACGGTCCCACTGCCGCCAGTCTCTTCTCACCACAGCCACTTGCAGGGGTCCCCAGTGCCCGGGACAGAGAAAAACTCCAGCTCCTTTGCTTGGTGCCTAGGCCGTGCTCTGTTGGGCTGCTGCCGGCAATTGCTGAACCTCTTGACAGCAAACCTGTTTGGAGCGTCTCTGAATACACTTCATGCCTCCGTTGCTCTGCGCACTCTGTGCACTCTTACCCCCTCACCATCCTGTTGACCACCTCATCGCAACATTCATCTTAAGCTGCCACTTTTTACAGCTTTTCTTGGACCAGACTTTTCATAGCCCCAAGTGGGACTCCATGTTTCTTCTGTGTGCCCTTACGCACCTCTGGTGAGCTGCCTGCAACCTCACGGTGTGTGCGTATGTCCCTGTGGCCCTAACCGAGGATGGAGGCACCTCTGAGTCCAGCCTGATAATGCATACAAGCGTATGGAAGTAGGAGTTGGCAAAGACGACGCCCTTTCATCTCTGACTCCAGTAACTGAGTTTTTATCCTTATTCCGTACGTGATCTGGCTTACTCTTTTCTTCCTTTGATTTCATGATCTGAAACATAATGAAAAGCTCTGAATTATGGTTGACCCTTGAACATGAGTTTGAACTGTGTAGATTCATTTACATGCAGATTTTCTTATAAGTACAAGACTATGAATTTACAGTACCTTAAACTTTCTCTTAGGATTTTCTTTCTTTCTTTTTTTTTTTTTAAATTTCTTAAAAGATTTTTATTTGAGGGGCGCCTGGGTGGCTCAGTGGGTTAAGCCGCTGCCTTCGGCTCAGGTCATGATCTCAGGGTCCTGGGATCGAGTCCCGCATCGGGCTCTCTGCTCAGCAGGGAGCCTGCTTCCTCCTCTCTCTCTCTGCCTGCCTCTCTGCCTACTTGTGATCTCTCTCTGTCAAATAAATAAATAAAATCTTTAAAAAAAAAAAAAGATTTTTATTTGAGAGCGAGAGAGAACGCTCAAGCACAAGCAGAGGGAAAGGGAGAGAGAGGCAGACGCCCCCCCAAGCAGGGAGCTCAATGAGTTGGGCTCAATCCCAGGACCCTGAGACCATGACCTGAGCTGAAGGCAGAGGCTTAACCCACTGAGCCACCCACCCCCCCACCTTTTTTCTTAATAATGTTTTCTTTTCTCTAGCTTAATACTTTATTGTAAGTAGACAGTATATAATACATACAACATACAAAATATGTGTTACTTGCCTATTTATGCTATCAGTAAGGCTGGTGGTCAGTGGTAAACTATTAGTAAGTTTTTGGAGAGTTAAAAGCTTTAATGCAGATTTTCAACTGCATGGGAATGTGGAGGGGTCCGTGTCCCTAATTCCCACGTTGTTCAAACATCAACTGTATTGTTTCAGAGGCGCCCCAACATTCCCACATATTTGACAGCTCCCTAAAAAAGACACACAGAACTGAGATTCACTTATGATTATGACAAAGGAATAGACACGTCGGACAGAGTCTGGAAGAATGTGAACATAAGCATCGAGCGTGCTTCCTCCCACCGTGGGCCGTGTAATGCACTCCTTCCTTCAGCAGTAAAATGCAGTCATGCTTGTGTCGTGTTTCTTTTGTGTGTGTGTGTCGTGTTTCTACCCAGAGAAGCTTAAGAGTCAAAATCCAGCGTTTTTATTAGGGGCCAGTTGTGTAGACACCCTCTACATCCAGCTACAACTACCTAAATTCCAGATCCAGAAGGAAAGTAGGTGTTCACATTGTTTATTACAGATGGTCTGGGCAAGCAGGTGCATCAGCATTCAGTGTCCTGGACAGGCGGAGAAATGTAGGGAACATTCCACAAGTGGAGTTCCCAGATGCCAGCCAAGGGCCAGCCTTAGAAGGAGGGCCTTCTAAAGATAGCATCAGGCCAGCCGTCCCTTAGCTTTACTAATACATTTTGAGGGAAAAGTATATTCCCCACCTCTACACACACAGAGCCCATGTCCATGTCTTTCTTTCTGCCCCCAGAGCGGTCAAGGTTTCATTTGCCACAAAGAAAGTGTGCCCATGAGCTCTGTCCACTTCCCAGGCTCAGTAGCCTGGGACTGAGGGCGGGCTGGGCCGCTCTCTCCCCAGTGGCTTTGCGGTTCTTGCAAAGAAAACTGTGAGCCGTCTCAGAACAGTAGGATCTCCTGCAGGACGAGAGTGCTTCCAGCTCCTTGATGTTGGGGACTAGGAGCCTCCAGAAACCTCTTGGCAGCGTGTGCTGTTTTCTTGTTTTGCCCTGAGTGCTCTGATACTTTGCAGTGCTGTCCCACAATCTGGGAAATCCTGCATCGTGTAAACCTCTTCTGGAGATTCACAAAACGAGCATAATAAAGCCTCTCAGAAAACATGCAACCAGAAAACCGATGAGCTTTGCTTAATTCATTTCTTTCCACATTTTGCAAACCCGTTTTGTGGAACACCTACAAAAATCTCGGTTTGGAAAGTGCTCTTCCAGTTTACATTCTAAATTGTGTCAGGTTTGCTAGCTGCCTAGACTAGAAGACTTTCACACCTGCACAGTAAAGAATTTCTAACTATAGGTTAGCTCTGAATTCACCTGCTGTCATTCTAGTCCTGTCCTTATGTTCCGTCCTTAGTACAGTATCCTTTTATATTAATCTCCTTTGGCTAACTGAATTACTCCTTAAGTCACTTATTCCAGGTTAAATAAATCAGTTACTTCCCAGTCTTTGATTAAACCATTTTTCTACCCTAAAATTTCTTCTTCCCCCACAAAGCGTTTTAATAACACCAATAATATCAGTTAATTTGTACCACTCTAGCTATATATAATTGGGGTGGGGGTGGGGTTTGGTTTAGTTTTAGGTAGGCTCCCTGCACAGTGTGGAGCTCAGTGTGGGCTTCGATCTCAGGATCGTGAGATCAAGACCTGAGCAGAGAGTAGGAGGTGGACACTTACCCAACTCCGCTACCCAGATGCCCCTGTAATGGTGTTTTATAAAAGGGTTTACCATATTGAAAACAAAAGGCAAAATAATTCATATTTTATATTTTTAGTGCTGTTTAATTTCTTCTTATATCTTAGCCTGGTCCTCTGACTACTAAATGTGCCAATTTATTTATTTATTTTTTTAAATAAATTCCTAATTTGAGCTTGGAATTATCTTAAATTTTGCTGACCATTTAGAAACAGAATTTTTAGAATATGCAGTATTAAAAATAAAAAGACTCAGGGAAGAGGAAGGGATCAAAATGCAAAGTCAGGAATCTAGGTTCTTGTTTTCTTAGGTCAGTCATACGCTAGATTCATTCTAGGCTTTTTCCTAGTAAATGCTGTCTGCCAAATAAATAGCTGATACCTTGAGATATTTTTGTTTTTCCTTTGACATTTCTGGATGAATCAGTTTCGTATTCGTTATTTTATCCATTCAGTAAACCTATATGAACCAAACACTGGTAGAAGCTGGAGATTCAAGGATAATGACTCTTGGTTCAGTGGGATTCATAGACACATCTAAGTAATTTTAATACAGTAATTGCAGCAATAGAGTTTTTCACAGGCACTGGCATCATTAAGGGCCCTTAATCTAAAGAGGGGAGAATTCTATTTTTTTAATTCTTGGTTTATGACACTATCATTGTTGATTCATGTTTGGTTCCCTTTTTTTCCATTTATCTTTATTCATTTCTTTATTTGTTATTTCTTTATTCATTCATTATTATAATAAATAAATATCCATAAACCCACCACCTAACCCCAAACTGGAAGACTGCCAGCGACTTAGATCTCTCTGTTCTGTCCCTCACCCACCTTTCCAGGGCCGACCACTCTTCTGATCGTTCTCTTTATCGGGCCTTGCTAGAAACAAAAAGTTACCACAAATATAAATGCCAAAGTAATAATACATCATTTAATTTGTTTGCCCACTTTTAGACTTGAAAAAAAAGGATATTGTCCGAATGTGATATTAGGACTTGCTGTTTCTTTCTCAGTCAACATCACGTTACGGTTCATCCGTGTTGTTACGTCCCTGACGCTCAGTCGGTTTTTTGCTCTATAACAATCTACTGCGCGACTGTCCATCATGTCTGCCTTTCCCTGTTAGTGGGCATTTAAGTGTTCAGTTTCTGCTCTTACTAACAGTGCTGGTTTGAACATTCTGAAACATGTCTCCTTGGGCTTTTCTGGAGTACATACCTGAGAACAGAGTGTTGAATTTTACAAGATAATCTCCAATTGTTTTCCAAAGTGCGAGTGTAAACTAATTTGTACAGTCACTAAGTAATCACATTGATCCACAACTTGGTTTTGTCACTTTTTTGATTTTACTAATTGGTTCAGTGTACAGTGGCATCTCATGGTTTTGATTTTCATTTCTGTACTTACAAAATGAGATTATGCATCTCTCATTTGTTTTTTGGCCATATCTGGTTTTCTACTGGGTTGTTTTAATTGAGTTGTTTTTCTCTTCCATGTTAAATTTTTTTTTAAGGAATTCTTAATGTACTTTTTATACTAATTTGTGTCATTTACAAGTGCAAATATTTTTTCTGGTTTGTGATTTATTTTTTTAAGCTGTATTTTGAGGATTCTTAATTTTAATGTAGTTGAATTTTATCATTCTTTAATGCATATCGCTTCCTTTTATTTAAGAAATCCTTACTTCTGGAATTCCAAAAATGGAAAGTGTTCTTTTGAAGTCATCTTTTTTTTTTTTTTAAGAACTTTTTATTTTTTTTTTATTTTTTTTTAAGATTTTATTTATTTATTTGACAGAGAGATCACAGTAGGAGAGAGGAAGGGAAGAGATCACAGAGAGAGAGGAAGGGAAGCAGGCCCCCTGCTGAGCAGAGAGCCCGATGTGGGACTCGATCCCAGGACCCTGAGATCATGACCTGGGCCAAAGGCAGCGGCTTAACCCACTGAGCCACCCAGGCGCCCTGAAGTCATCTTTTGATTAAAATATTAATCCATCTGGAATTGATTTCTTATTCATGATGTATATGTTTGCCGTGTAGATAGCCTTGTTTTCTCTGTTCGTTTATTAAATGTTGAATTTCCCCAGAGAGCAGCTGTGCTACCCATCACATTACAGTGTCCATATAAACACAGGTCTGTTTCTAGGCTTTCTGTTTCATTCCACTGGACAACTGTTTGCCTCTCCTTCAGTACCATACTCTTATAATTACTCTAGCTTTATAATCTTAATATCTTCTAAATCTCTTCAAATCTCTTCTCTTTATTTTTCTT
Source organism: Mustela putorius furo (assembly GCF_011764305.1). Lineage (NCBI taxonomy): Eukaryota > Metazoa > Chordata > Mammalia > Carnivora > Mustelidae > Mustela > Mustela putorius. The sequence goes on along the minus strand of NW_025421748.1, from coordinate 1,410,669 downwards.
TAGAAGGGACTTGCTCTTCTTTGTCCTTTGGTCTGTTTTGTGATCAACATTTTAAGTTCCATATAAACCTGTAAAAAATTTTAAGTTCCATATAAACCTGTAAAAAATTTGAAGAATTGATTATCCTCACAATATTAAATTACGTGTATATTTATTCAACTCTCTTAAAAAATGTCTTTTATTAACATGTTATAATTTCCTACGAACAGGAATATATTTATTTAATAGACCCTTTCATCTTCATTGCTGTTGTAAATGCATTTTGTTTTTAAACTTATGCTGTCTTAATAGTTTGTTGCTGGTGTTTGGAAGTTCATTTGGCTTGTATAATAATGATCTTATATCCATCCAATAATTTTTCTGTTACATCTATTAATTGCCATGGAAATTCCTTTTTTTTAATAGACAGTCATATCATTGCAAATAGGAGTTTTCTTTCCTCCTTTTGCACTCTTACTGTGTATTGGTTAATGAGTCACATTTACTTAGTAGTAAAAGTCACACCTTCTGATTTTGAAAAGAATGTCTACATGAGTTTATTTAGGTTTGTTTTTTAGGGTTTTTGTAGATACCTCCTGTCAGATTAGGGGATTCCCTGCTGCCCTACTTTACTAACAGTTTTATCATGAATGAATATTGATTGAATTGGGTACATTTTCTTCATCTCTTGAGTTCTCATATATTTTTTCTCCATTAACCTGCTAATACAGTAGATAACACTTGGAAATGTCCTACTATTAAACAGTCTTTTGGGACGTCTGGGTGGCTCCATCGGTTATGCGTCCGCCTTTGCCTCAGATCATGATCCCAGGATCCTGGGATCGAGTCCCGCATCAGGCTCCTTGCTCAGCCTGGTGTCTCAATTAATAAAACAACAACAACAAAAAAAAAACAGCCTTTCAGGTGTGTCTTATGATCCAGAATGTCATCTGTTTTGGTGAACTTTCGGCTTGAGAATGTGTGTTCTGCTGCTGGTTGAAGTAAGCAGGCCGTGTCTGTCGTATCCAGTTGGTCAGTGGTGGCGTTGAGTTCGGCCCTGTCCTCAGTGTCTGCCTCCTGGATCTGTTGACGTCTCCAGCTAGAACAGGGCATTCGTCTGTTGCTCCTTGCTTCTCTCTCAGTTGCTGCCCCGTGTGTTTCGACCCTCTCTGGAACGGCACATACGCTTTAATGATTGTTCGGGGGAAACTGACTCCTTTGACATTGTGTCATGCTCTTCTTTAGCTTTGATAACTTTGCTTACTTTGAAGTCTGCTGTGTCTGAAAGAAACATAGTTATTCTTACGTTCTTTTGTTTAGTGTTAGCATGGTATGCTTTTCTTTTCTCCGTACATTCACTTTTACTCGGTATGAGTCTTTACTTTCAAGTGGATTTCTTATAGACCGCCAATAGTTGGGGCGTATTTTTTGATCCACCATGATAAGCTGTCTTCGAATTGGTGTATTTAGAGCACTGACATGCAAAACATTATTGATAGAATTGGATTAAAGTCCATCATATTCTTTACTGTTCTTTGTTCTTTGTCCCCTTTTTTAAAAAATTATATTTATTTGACAGACAGAGATCACAAGTAGGCAGAGATGCAGGCAGAGAGAGGGGGAAGCAGGCTCCCTGCTGAGCAGAGAGCCTGACACGGGACTCAATCCCAGAACCCTGGGATCACGGCCCAAGCCGATGACAGAAGCTTTAACCCACTGAGCCACCCAGGCGCCCCTCTTTGTCCCTATTTTTGTCTTTTCCTTCTTTTTCTGCCTTTTGTGGTTTGAATTCAGCATTTTATATGATTCCGTGTTTTTCTCCTTTCTTAGCTCATCAGCGATACTTCTTTTTAAACTTTTTTAGTGGTTGCCCTATAGTTTACAATGTACTTTAATAACTAATGCAGTCCACTCTTGGATAATACTGTACCACTTCCCAGGTAGTGTGATACCACGATAACAAAACCCTAATTCCTTCTTCCCGTCCCTTGTGTCATTGCTGCCATTCATTTCACTTTAACATAAGCGTGCGTGCGTATACGCACACGTAAAACACATGCATAAGCACACATGATGGTGAAATACGTTATTGCTGTTATTATTTTGAACAACTCTTACCTATAGTTTTATGTATATAGATAATAGATAAACTAAGATTAAGGAAAATGGAAGTTTTTCTTTGTCTTCACTTATTCCTTTTATGTTCTTCCTTTGTTTATGTAGATCCATGTCTCTGATTCATAATTTTTTTCTTCTCTATAAAGAGCTTCTTTTAACATAGAACTAAAAGGCAGTTCTATCAGCAACAAATCCCTTTGCTCTTTGAGAAAGTTTTATTTCTCAGTCACTGAAGAGGATAATTGTGCAGGGTACAGAATTCTGGGTTGGTGATTTTTTTTTTCTTTCAGTGTTTTAAGTATTTCATTGCATTCTTTTCTTGCTTCATAGTTTCTGAGGAGAAGTTGGATGTGATTCTTATCTTTGTTCCTCTCTAGGTAAGAAGTTTGTTTTCCTCTGGCTTCTTTCAGGATTTTTTTGATCCTTGATTTTCGCTATTTTTAAAATGATATTCCTAGGTTGTAGGATTTTTGTATTGATTTGGTTTGGGTTGGGGTTTTTTGGTATTTATCCTGCTTGGTGCCCTCTAGGCTTCCTGGGTCTATGATTTGGTGTCTGACATTAATTTGGGAAAATTCTTAGTCATTATTATTTCAAATTTTTCTTTTCTTTTTCCTTTCCTTTTCCTTCCATCCCCTCTCCCCCTTCCCTTTCCTTTTCTCCCCTTCTGGGATTTCCATTGTGCTTATGTTACATTGATTGTAATTATCCCACTATCCTTGAATATTCTCTTTTTGGGGGCTTTTTTCCAGTCTTTGTTTTCTTTGCTTTTTGGTTTTCAGGGATTCTATTAATATATGTTCTAGGTCAAGGATTTTTTCAGCCATGTTCAGTCTGTTAATAAGGCTGTCAAAGGCATTCTTCATTTCTGTTACAGGGTTGGGGTTGTGTGTGTGTGTGTGTGTGTGTGTGTGTTTTGTTTGTTTGTTTATCTCGGGCAGTTCTTTTTGCTTCTTTCTGAGGACTTCCAGCGCTCTGCTTACATTGCCCATCTGTCCTCACATGTTGTGTACTTTATCTGTTAGCGCCCTTAATTAATCATAGTTACATTAATTATAGTTGTTTTAAATTCCTGGTCTGTTAATTCCACATTGCTCTGTCTCTTCAAACTGTTTTTTTTTCTCTTTTGATGTGCTTAGTAGTTTTCTTTTTCTACTAGCTATATATGATGTATCGTGTGAAAGGAACTGCTCTAAACAGACTGGTGATGGGACGGCCAGGCATGGGGGAGGGGAAGCATCCACCGTCTTCAGATTATGTCTCAGTCTTTGAGTGAGCCTACATCTCTGGCCTTTAGAAGTGTTTCGCAGGTTTTTTGTTTGTTTTCTTTGCCTTTAGGTGGGATAGGATGGCCAGAGTGGGCTGTGGTTGGCTGTTTCCCTCCCCTAGGTTAGTTAGGCTTTGATTATTTATTACAATAATAACCGCATTAGGGGTTATTAACCCCAACAGTTTAGGCTCTAGTTTACTAGTTTCCCCTAAGAGCAGACCTTACAAAGAAGAAGATGTGCTCTGGCATTTTTCAAAATGGTTCCTTTTCCCCTCTCTGTGCCAGAAACTCAAGGGGATTTTTCTCCAATATTCTGTGTGGCAGTCTGGTCTGGCTCCTGGAAGTAAATCTGAAAATACAGTGGGAAGGACTCCTGTAACTGGGATCCCGTGGAGTTTTTAATTCTCAAAGCTGTCTACACCACATCCCGCAGTTCTCAGATCACAGTCTAGGTGTTCTTACCCCAGGTCTCTGTTCTGCTAAGCTGTGACTCTGCCTGTTCTTCTCTCCACTCTTTTTTTTTTTTTAAGATTTTATTTTATTTATTTGACAGACAGAGTTCACAAGTAGGCAGAGAGGCAGGCAGAGAGAGAGAAGGAAGCACAGTCCCCGCTGAGCAGAGAGCCCGATGCGGGGTTCGATCCCAGGACCCTGGGATCACGACCTGAGCCGAAGGCAGAGGCTGTAACCCACTGAGCCCCCCAGTGCCCCCGTCTCTCCACTCTTGAGGAACCCGTTTGCCCTGTCTTCCCCGCTCTTATGGATCCCAGAACAGGTGTTGGTTTTTCAGTCTGTTCAGCTTTTTACTTGTCAGTTTGGAGTGAGGACTTTCAACCTCCTTACATGTAGAACTGGGTTAGACAATCTTTGTATTCGTGGGATAAACCGAACTTGATCATGATGTATTATCTTTCTGATATATTGTTGGATTTGATTTATTTGATATTTTGTGAAGTTATACTAGTATTAGAGAAAAAGTAGAAAAAAATATCTCCTATTTTCCAGAGTTTGTATAAGATTGGAATGATCTTGTCCTTAAAAGTTCAGTATATCTTACCTGTTAAAACAACTGGACCTCATGTTTTCTTTTGGAGATGGTTTTTCAGTACTATTGTACTTCTTTAACAGCTGTGGTACTGTTTGCTCTCTTTCATCTTTAACCCGTGTTAGGAAGTTTTTGAAAAATGTGTCCATTCATCTAAGTTTGAAAATTTATTATACTGTCTTTATTATCTATTTAATTTCTACTGTCTTGAGTTATAACCACCTTCTTTTTCTTTTTCTTTTTCTTTTTTTTTTTTTTTTTTTAGATTTTATTCATTTATTTGACAAAGAGAGATACAGTGAGAGAGGGAACACAAGCAAGGGGAGTGGGAGAGGGAGAAGCAGGCTTCCCACTGAGAAGGAGTCTGATGTGGGGCTCGACCCCAGGACCCTGGGATCATGACCTGAGCAGAAGGCAGACACTTAACAACTGAGCCCCCAGGCGCCCCTATAACCACCTTCTTATTCCTAACATTATTGGAACTCCGTTAATTTTCTCTTCATCATGGCAGAACTCTGTATTGTGTTTCTTTTTGTTGTTTTATTTCTGCTTTCTCTCTCTTTATTATTTCCTTTCTTCTGTTTTCTTTGAAATTTTTGTGTGGTTTATTATTTTTTCCTAACTTCTTAAAATGTGTACATTTAGCTTTTTTTCAGTAACATCAAACTTGTGGTTAGAGAATATGGTTGGTGTTAGATGCATTCTTTGAAATTCATAGAAACTGACTTTGTGGACTTGTACATGTCAAATTTGTAAATATTTCATGGACCCTTGAAAAGAATATTACTCTAGTTTTTAATGTAGAATTTTATTTATATATGGCCAGTAGATCAAGACTGTTGTGTTATTAAAATTATTTATAATTTTGGTGTTTGTGTGTTTGTTTTGTCAGTTTGGCAAATAAAATACGGATAAAGGCATGTGGAAATCATTACGACAGTGGTGGATTTGTCTAATTCTCCTTGTAGTTAGGTCATTTTCCTTTTAAATGGATTTTGAGGCTCTTTTTTATTGAGTGCATGTATGTTACGTTGTTATATCTTCCTAGTAAATTGAACTTAATGTGTATGTAGTAGTCCTCTCTGTTCTTTTTTTTTTTTTTTTTTTTTAAGATTTTATTTATTTATTTGACAGAGATCACAAGTAGGCACACAGGCAGGCAGAGAGAGAGGAGGAAGCAGCTTCCCCACTGAGCAGAGAGCCCGAAGCAGGGCTCGATCCCAAGACCCTGGGATCATGACCTGAGCCGAAGGCAGTGGCTTAACCCACTGAGCCACCCAGACACCCCAGTCCTCTCTGTTCTTAATGATGCTTTTTATCTTAGTCTGTTTCACCAGACATTAATATAACCCAGCCACCTTTCATTGGATTAGCTTTTGTAAAATATCTGTGTGAAACTTTTCCTTGTCCTCATGCTTTCACTGTGTCTTAGACAATCTCTTTTTTCTCAATTGGTATGTTTAGTCTATTTAAATTTACTATCATTGTGACTATATTTAAATTTGTTTCCAACTTACTCTAATTATTCTCTTTTACCACTTTTTGTTTGGTTTTGTTTTTTACTCTCTTGGTTTTTTTTAGGATTGATTTAAGTTTTTTTATCTTTGTTTTCTAGTGCTTTTCTCTTTTTTTTCCCTCCATTGGGTTGGAATTTATACTCCTTATTACTATGATTTTATTGTTTACTTTTGAAATTTTATATGTATTTAACTTTATAATGTCTTTTATGACTTTTAAATTGGGAGCCAAACTACCAAAACTATCATAAAAGTATGAATAATATTCTCCAAAACAACTTTGCAAGTGGAAGGCCTTTAATAAATATTTGCTGATTGGCATTCTTCATATGTATATATCATTTTAATTTTCATTTTCAATGACCTGTATTTTTTTTTCAGTTTTTCCTATGAAAATCTCCTTTAAGAAAGTTGTTTCAATATATTCATTTTAGCTTATACTGTTAACTGATTTGCACATGACCTGATTGTATATGTAGGTATAATATATACTGTTATTTTTATTTTCTAATTTCAAATTTGTGCACTTGAAGCTTTTCACTTAGATAATTTTCCTACAGTGGGATAGTGGTAGTAGGTACCCTAATCTTGAATCAGAACTCTATAATACAAATCACATAACTTGAGAGCTAGATTTTTTAAAATTTATTTTCCTCCAAATTTGTATTTAAATTGTAGTTAGTTATATAGTGTAATACTGGTTTCAGGAATAGAATTCACTGATCCGTCGCTTGCATAGAACACCCAGAGCTCATCCTGACAAGTGCCCTCAATGGCCACCACTCATTTAGCCCATCCTCCGCACCTTGATCAACCCTGTTTGTTCTCTAGCATTTAGAGTCTCTTATGTTTTGTTTCCCCACCCCTCTCTCTCTTTCCCCTTCCCATTATGTTCATCTGCTTTTTTTCTTAGATTCCATGTGTGTGAAATCATACAATATTTGTCTTTCTCTGGCTGACTTCTTTCAGTTAGTGCAGGGCTCTGTCCGCATCCTTGCGCGGGGCAGGGCTTCGTTCCTGACCACGGAGTGGTAGGTCTAGATTTTACAATCAGAATGGTTAAGCCAGACAAGCGGGAAGCAGTAAATTAGACCATATTCTACGGCTGACTTTTAAACGAGATGAACATTTTTGACCTGGTGCTGTGCTCACTAGTTCTTAATGATTATCAACACATTAAGTATTCAACTTTAATTCTGTCCACATATCTTGTTTTAAATAACTTGAGCTTCTGTCTAAATTCTTAATTTGTCATATAATTTCTTTTCCCATTTACAGCTCCTGAGGCCTTCGGTTTGTCAGCAAGGTCATTTCTATTCCCTTTACTGATACTCTGCTTTCTTAACCAGAGTTTTTTTTCTTTATTGGTTTTTTGCTAATCACATCTTTGTATCTAATTGAGAGTGTCTTCTCTTCTACTTCACAACAAAGATCCAACTAGGTTTCTTTTGAGAGCATTTAAACTTTAAAAAGTTTTTTATTTTTTTTAAGATTATATTCATCTGGGGCACCTGGGTGGCTCAGTGGGTTAAGCCTCTGCCTTCAGCTCCAGTCATGATCTCGGAGTCCTGCCATCGAGCCCCACATCGGGCTCTCTGCTCAGCAGGGGGCCTGCTCCCCCCCCCCCGCCTGCCTTTCTGCCTACTTGTGATTTATTTATTTAAAAATAATAATCTTTTTTTAAAAAAAGATTTTATTCATCTATTTGTCAAGAGAGCACAAGCAGGGGGAGGGAGAGGCAGGCTCCCTGCTGAGCAAGGAGCCCGACACGGGACTCGATCCGAGGATTCTGGCATCATGACCGGAGCCGAAAGCGGGCACTCAAGTGACTGAGCCCCCAGGTGTACCAAGAGCATTTAAACTCTTAACCCTTCTCATTATCACCTCCGAATGAGAAAATTGGAGTAAACTAAACATGTCACCTTTTTGCATGGAAGTTTCTAGCTATCTAATTTTAAAATTCGTGTATATTTTGGATATACAAAGCATAGGATAAAGTTTTAAAAACACTTTTAAGTAAACCTGTATAACTCACAGTAGTATACCATTTTATTATAAAAGTAGGAGTACAACATTGTTATATAATTCTTTAAAAAAGTAATACGGATGATTGCTGTCTGGTTTTCTAGACCCTTTTTATGTATATGTAGAATTTTTCCTCTTAAACTTTTAATCTACATTGCAGATTTGGCAGTATAATGCCAACATTTTTCATGTAGTTGATAATGGATCCTCCTTATCTTTTTAAATTTTTTTTTAAAGATTTTATTTATTTGACAGAGAGAGGGATCACAAGTAAGTAGGCAGAGAGGCAGGCAGGGGATGGGGGGGAAGCAGGCTCCCTGCTGAGCAGAGAACCCAACGCAGGGCTTGATCCCAGGACCCTTAGATCATGACCTGAGTCGAAGGCAGAGGCTTAACGCACTGAGACCCCCAGGCGGCCCTTTATTTTATTTTTTAAAACATTTTATTTTTAAGTTATCTCTACTTCCAGGGTTGGGCTCAAACTCACAATCCTGAGATGAAGAGTCTCGTGTTCCGCTGACTGAGCCAGCAGGTGCCCCTTGCTTATCTTTTTATGGTGGTATTAGTATTCCAGTATATGGGTGTAGCATAGTTTATTTAATTAGTCTGTCCTTTCCATGTGAACAATCAGATTATTTCCAGTCTTCCTGAAAGCACACGCAGAAGGTTCACTACATTGAAGATTTATATTATACACATGTATGTATAACCTAAATATAAATAATATAAATATGTAATATTTGTTTTACTTGTGTAAGTTTTGTGTAGTATACAATTTTTACAAGTAAAATTGCTGTACCAACACAAAGCAAATTTTTTTCTTTTTAAATTTGGGGGCACCTGGGTTCTTTAGTCTGGTGTCTGACTCTTGGTTTTGGCTCAGGTCATGCTTTCTGGGTCATGGGAGTGAACCCCATGTCGGGCTCCCTGTTCAGTACAGAGTCTGCTTGAGATGCTCTCCCTCTCCCTCTGCCCCTCCTCCCCCTCCCTTTCCATCTCTCCCAAATAAATAAATTAAATCTTTTAAAAAATATATATTTTTAAACGTAATCTGTACACCCAGCGTGTGGCCTGAACTCACAGCCCCCAAGATCAAGAGTCACATGTTCTACTGACTAGCCAGGCAGGTGCCCCAGGATATACACATTTTAAATTTTAATAGATACTGTTTAATTTCTGATGAACTTGAACTCAGTATTTTGCTAGTGGGAATGTAAATTGGTGTAACCACTTTGGGAAATTGCAAGTATCTATCAAAGCTGAACATATGCACTTGCTGTGGTCCTGCTGTTTTGCTCCTAGGTACAGACCCAGCAGAAACCTGACATACTTGCCAAGGACACGGACAGATGTTGGTAGTAGCCGCAACTCAGTAGTCAGAGGCTGTGAGCGGCCCCATGTGCACTCACAGTGCGATGGGCACATGCGTTGTAATGGATGTGTGCGCTGTGGTACTCTGCAGCCTGTGGGATGAAGAAGACAGCACAGAGGAGTCCTAGGGTGTTGAGTTACAGGAGCGAGACACAAAAATACACATCCTCCGGTTCCGTGTGATCACCGTTCACAGACCCGCAAAAGTAACTCATCCCATTAGAAGCCAGAGTAATGGTTTTCCTTTACGGGAGAGCAGTGGTGGGAGTGCAGCGCTAGGAGAATTCTGGAGATTATGCCCCGTTTGTCAGCACTGGTGGTGGTTCACGGGCTTGTTCTGTTTGTGAAAGTTCGTTGGGCCACACACGTGAGATGTTCTGCCTTCCTGCATATGCATTCTGCGTCAGTGGAAAGTTTACTTTTTTTTTTTTTACATAGAATCACTTTCAAACCCCTCCCATTAGTGTCTGTTTCCCTATAGTCTTGCCACTCAAATAGACATTAACCTCTCTTTAATCTGGTCAACACATAAAGAGCTCGTCTGTTGTTTTATTTTTATCTTATTAGTAAGGCTTAGCGTCCTTTGGTATATTTACTGACGGTTCATTTCTTCTGTAGTGGCCCTGCTCTTGTCCTTTACCTATTTTTCTGTTATAGTGTTCATTGTACTTACTGATCTGTAGACTTGTTTGGTCTATTCTCCGTCAAAATATAATGTTTTAAGTAGTAAATTCAGACTAACAAACTGTGTTAGGAAAAGTTTCTTCTGATAATTAAATCAGTCTTAAAAGGGCCCATTCTTGTTTCCAGCTCTGTAACCAACTCAGGTCTTAGGAGAGTAAAATCTGCCTCGTTAGCTCCAAATCTGTACTTTTAATGGGGTCTGTATAGAATCTGTTTGAAAGTCCCTGTTTTATTGTACATACGGTAATACCCTCTTTTTCTTTACTAGTCTGTTCTTTGCTGAGAACATCTCCAAACAAGTTTCCCCTCTGCTATTATATGTTACCCTTCATTTCTTTTCTTTTCTCTGTGTGCCCGTGCATATTCTCATACGGAGAAGAGAAATGATATCGAATAGGATGTGTTTGTAGTAAACTTGCATATTAATTTTGTCTCTCTTCTGTTTTGTAAAATAGCCCTTTAAAAACCAGTGTGCCGCATGCTGTTTCCTTTACTTTCTCAACCAGTACCAAATTTCTAAATGATCTCTTCACTAAAATATTTTGTTTTAGTAACTCAACTAGTCTGATGTAGTCTCACTGTTGTGTCTGCTTTTTTATGCTTTGGTTGGGGATGCCTTCTTGAGATAACGTTTAGTTTCAATATTTTTTAGACTTTACTGTATTTTAATGTTCCTCATTTTGATTCCATAGTGGCCTATGGATGTTTTAAAATTTATTTTTGTTTTTTTCTTTTAATATGTAATTCATAGACGCTCTGCTGTTGCCCGCATCCAGGAGTTCTTCAGGCGGAGGAAAGAAAGGAAAGAAATGGAAGAATTGGATACTTTGAACATTAGAAGGCCACTAGTAAAGATGGTTTATAAGGGCCATCGCAACTCCAGGACAATGGTACCAAATGCTCATGGCACTTTTTGGAGAAATTACAGATTGATAATATGAATATTTTCCATAAAGATAGTCTTCATGTATTGCCACTGGGGTCCGGTGCAGCATTATTGTGCCTTCACAGTTACCTCTTTACCCAGACGTGGTTGTTTTAGTCCTAGAATAGATTGCCCGAGACCATTATTGTTCACAAGAAAATTCTGCCCTACTAAGGAAACGCTGTAGAAGTTTAAAATTTTTAGCTGGTACAAATAACAATTGCTTCTTTTTGCTCTCTCACACTTGCTGGATCTGGATCTGGATCTGGATATTGACATATATATGGCTCATTTTAGCATTCTCTGTTGATTTGGAGAGAAAGATTTAGATATATGAAATCCAGCCTCATTGCAAAATGTAGTCTGGTTACTTTATAACAACTCTTAAGATTGACAGGTGAAGATTTGTTTTAGTCACTTTGTCTCTCTAGACATTGTGTCCTCATCTATGATATAAGAACAGACCAGATGGGGCGCCTGGGTGGCTCAGTTGGTTGAGCAACTGCCTTCGGCTCAGGTCATGACCCCGGAATTCCAGGATCGAGTCCCGCATCAGGCTCCCAGCTCCTTGGGGAGTCTGCTTCTCCCTCTGACCTTCTCCTCTCTCATGCTCTCTCTCACTCATTCTCTCTCAAATAAATACATAAAATCTTTTTTAAAAAAAAACAGAACAGACCAGATGATCTCTAAGATCTTTTCAAGTTTTACCGTCCACAAGTCATACACCCAGTGTGATTTTAATTGTGCACTAAGGGGATCTTGTAAGATGATTAGCATGTTGCAACTCTGAACTCTGAACTATTCATATTTAGAAGGTGTTGTTTTCATATATTCATCGAGTAGTCCAAAAGTATCTAAAGAATCAGTTTTAATCTGTTCCCTCCAGAGTTAAGGGTAAAAGTTCAGTAGAGCATGCAGCTTTTGATCTAGGGATCCTGAGTTCAAGCACAGGGTGGGTATGGAGCTTACTTTAAAAAAAAGTAACTTTGGGACAGGGAACTACTTAGCTTTCTCTATAGATACCATTGGTGGTAACAATTCAATCATTCTAAACAGAGTGCTCACTATTAATAGAAGTAATCAATGTGTGTTTTTTATATTTCGCTGATTAAAATTCTGTATGAAAATACTAGGGTAGGAGTAAAAAAGAAAAGTTAAATAAATGCAACAGGGACTCTAAGCAACAAAACCGTCTCCCTCTTTGGTTTGGCGAAAATAGCAAAGTAGCAGCTACCGATGAAATGATTGAAAGATTCTTTGTGGCTCACTGATACACATCCACTGAGAAATGTCATCCTAACCATTCCAGTGTGTCCTAGTCCTCTGTCTCATTGCTTCGTAAAAGTAAAATGTTTACATCCTTCCTTCTCAATTGTGAGAGAATACCTAATAAAAAGATTATTGGTACTTTTTGTTTTTTGGCATAAAGCGAAATATAAAAGGAAACCCTTCATTTTTTTCTGTGATTTGTTTTTATTATAAAGCTAAAGTGGAACCATTTTTGGAAAGTTCAACAACATGTAGACATAGAAGTTTCCATTATACTTTCCAAAACCCAGAAATCGCATGCATGCATTCATTTAGCAGCTACTAATTCAGCACCTACTGTTGCCAAGAACTGTTTAAGGCCCTAAAAGTACAACCGTGAACAGAACATAGTCTCTGTTTCATGGGGCACCTGTCATCACTTACTGTGGGATCATGCTTGCTGATAATTTCCATCATTTAAAAACAATGGAAGACAAAGAGTCTCTTAGGAAATGTTTTATTTTCTAAGTCAATTAATATTTTCAGTAGCAAAATAGAGTCTTTGTTTTCGTAACTTTGATTTGACTTTTCCCACAATTTTCTTGTTAACCCTAGATAAAAGAAGCCAATTTCTGGGGCGCTAACTTCGTGATGAGCGGCTCGGACTGCGGCCACATCTTCATCTGGGACCGCCGCACCGCTGAGCACCTGATGCTTCTGGAGGCCGACGACCACGTGGTCAACTGCTTGCAGCCGCATCCATTTGACCCAAGTAAGACGGCCGTGTCAGGAGTCCGCGCACCGGCTCTGGTTTCCTTCTTGGCGTCAGTGTGAGAGTAGTGGGGGAACTCCAGGAGGCCGTCAGGGGAGCCCGTTACGACTCCCCTTGGGTTCAAAACAGAAACACTTAGAACCTCCTTTTGGCACAAAGTATGACGAAGTAGATCAAAGCCTTTATTCTTTAATATTTCTTCTGAGTTTTACAAGTTGCAAGAGGTTCGGCTGACCACACTTTGCACGACTCCGCCTGCGTCTCCGAGCCTCATTAGTCTTCACATGTCCGAGTTAATCCGACAGAACAAAGGAGCTTGGCTTATTCTTGCCTTTCGTTGGACACTTCCCATGTTTCTCCTAAAAGAGCAGGGGATAGGAAAGAAATTGGACTGACTGCAAGTTGGTCTTAAAATTATGTTCTAGGGTAACTTTTTTAGGAAATCTTCTAAATAGTATTCTCAGTTGACCATTAAATGCGTCAGTACAGTTTCCATGCCGGCTCAGTGTTGCTGCACGTGTATGTGTATACACACACACACACACACCCCTAACATACATGCATAATGTGTGACCTGTGTATGCGTGTCTTAACGGCATGTTTTTATGCTTTATATTAATATGCAACATTTTATTTCTAGTTCTCGCCTCATCTGGCATAGATTATGACATAAAGATCTGGTCACCACTAGAAGAGTCCAGGATTTTTAACCGAAAACTTGCTGATGAAGTAAGACTTTTATTTATAATTATTATAACGCATATATCACTTCGTTCCTGAAATGCTTTCTTAAGAAGACTTAAAACACCTCATTATTTTCTTTTACTTTTTTTTCTTTTTTTAAAGACTTGATTTATTTACCTGACGGAGATAGAGACAGCAGGAACAGGAACACCAGCAGGGGGAGTGGAGAGAAGCAGGGTCCCTTCCTCCCCAGCCCGGGCAGGGAGCCTGATGTAGGGCTGGAAATCAGGACTCTGAGATCATGACCTTTTGCCAAACACTTAATGACTGATCCACCTCCACCCAGGCACCCCAAAGCAGCTCATTATTAATCGGTAACATAAGCAGGTTTATTCAGTTAAGGAGGTCAAAGTTTAAGAAAAAGAAAAACTAAGATTAAAACATGGCTGTAATACTAGAGAGCTAAACATCAAAAATATTATTAGGCTTATTATAATATTGATTATTAGTAATACCAGGTTATTATAGTTTAAGAAAAACAATTTGACTGGTTTTGTGCTTATTGCAATGAAGAATCATTTAAAAAACCTTGGGGCGCCTGGGTGGCTCGGTGGGTTAAATAAAGCCTCTGCCTGCAGCTCAGGTCATGATCCCAGTGTCCTGGGATTGGGCTCCCTGGTCAGCAGGGAGTCTGCTTCTTCCTTTCCCTCTGCCTGTGTTCTTCTTGTGATCTTCAAAAATAAATAAGTAAAATCTTAAAAAAAAAAAAACCCTGTCCTTTTAAGAAAATGAGTTTTACTATGGCTGTCCTCCATAATCACAGCCAAATAAGTAGCAGAACAAATGACTGGAGAATCTTTTCCTTTACTGTCAGATTTTAAGATTTCTTGAGCTCCTGATTAAACCAACGGTTTTCAAACTGGGCTCTGTGAAGCTCTAGGTTTTTTGTGGGCTTGAGACAGGGGAAGGTGGATAATACAAAAGCTGAATTCTTGGGGTTTCCTCCCCAGCTGTAGCTAGGGTTTTTATTGGTGGGTTTTCCTGTAGGATTTCTTACGAACATAACGATTCATGGCATTAGTCAGCTGCTTACTGGCGGCCGAGCTTCTGTTAACAGGTGCCTGTAGCTCACGTTGATGCTGCACCCTTTTAAAAACATGAAATAAGGGTCCATTGCTAAAAAGTGTTATTAGTAAGTTAGAAAACCGGTAGTCTAGACCAAGGTTGACAATCACAATTCCCATATCTGCTTTCTAATAGACATTTATAAACTTTGCCTCTGTCAGACACGGTGCCGAATTGTAAAAAACAAACCTTCCCTCAGAGCATATAGACTGGTGGGACAATGACCGATCAGCCAGAACGTAGAGGGCATGCAGAGTGTTCTGGAAGCCCTTGCAAAGAAGCAGTGTGCTCGTAGATGGGGCGGATGGATGGGGTCTCCAGAGGAAGTACGAATTGGACTGAGTTCACCAGGTGGACAGGGTGCTAAGGAGCCCTTGAGATCAAGGGTCGGCACTTTGCAAGAGGTCCTAAGGCAAGCGAACCACTGGAGAGTGGATAAGGAAGCAGCTCCTTGGGGCGAGACTGGAAAGGGCTCTGGGGGTGGGCTGCGGGGCTGAAAGTGTGTATGAAATTACTGGGGAGCCGCTGACAGATTGGCCCCTTGGCCTTCCTCCTCTTTCCTCCCTTTCTGCCTTTTCTCCTGTGCCCAGATCCCTCGGTGTTCATGGACACTCACGTAGTCCCGTCTTGTACCTAAGACAGGGTCATTGGTGACTCTTCTCCAAAAGTTTATTTTTCAAAATTACTTTGCGTCAGTCGAGGTGATGTTTTCTTGAGAAACCTGAGTGGCCCCGGGGAACTCACTGAACACGGCTGTGTCACTAAGTGCATCCGCTCTGCCACAGGGAGGAAGAATGAGCAGACCTAGGTAGCTGCTCTGGGAAACAAAGCACAGGTGAAAGATAAATTGAATCCTTGAATGTTTCAAGCGGCTTCAAAGTGCGGCCTTTGTCCCTCTGGCAGTCGAAAGAGTCGTGTTGTGTGATGCCACTCCCTCAGGTGCACGGTGAAGTAGTTCCGTGGCGGCGAGTGGCCTTAGGGTGCAGAGAACGAGGCGACTCCTCAGACCTGCTGAGAGCCCGCCGCGGGGTGCGGCTACATCGCGGTCTTGATGTGCTGCTCCGCTTGCTTCCTAGGTTATAACTCGAAACGAACTCATGCTGGAAGAGACCAGAAACACCATCACGGTGCCGGCCTCTTTCATGCTGCGGATGCTGGCTTCGCTGAATCATATCCGAGCCGGTAAGAACTGTCACAGTGTCCTTGACACCGTGGTCGCGTCATGTTACTAGTTCGGGTCTGCTTGACCGTGATTCGTACAATTACTTTTAACCACAAACTGAAGGCAGCATCACTTCTGAGCTAGAAGTTTGGTGAACACTTGATCTTAGTGCAGTAACTTAATTCCTCATGGACCAAATGTATTGAAAAGTGTCATAATGAAACTTGAAAACTTTGATCTGAAGCTGCTCCTTCTCTTCTCAGCATGGAGGATCCTACCTTAACCCTTAAAAGGAATCTCCCTGTATAGTGGATGTGGTGAGAAGTGACCCTAGCTCAGACCAAAATGAATGTAACTGCTTCTGCCAGGGTTGAAGCACAGAACCTCTGTACGGTTTTTAAATATTTTTTTTCTGTTTTCAAGGATACACTGTGAGGAACTAAAGAAACACAAAATGTGTGTATTGTCATTGACATTCGAGAAGGAAGTGCATAATCTGTTCATAATAACAGAAAAGATTGGTATCCGTTATAAACAAAATACATTTATCGAACAAAAAAGTATTTTTCTTTACTGATTTCATAAATTAAATTTCTAATACCTGTAATGTATCAGGCGCTATCCTAGTCATTTCACAAATTTTTCTTAATTAGCTCCAAACCTTTACAACGTTGGTTACTTGTAATAACTTGCCCCACATCACACAACTGGTGGATGGTAAGGCCTGAATGTGAAACTGGCTTCCAAGCCCTTTCTTCCCTTTGACCTTGGGAAGGTCACTTGTGGGAACACATTGAGGTCATGAGTGTGACATGCAGGCCTGAGCTCACACTGCTGCTCAGGCTCTCGCCCAGCGTGCTCTCCATCCGCTCTGGCCCGCTTTGATTTGGGGACACGGCAAAGTCTTCTCTCCCTCAGGATCTTCATCGTCGTCCCCCCCCCCCTCACTTTTGGTCGGGGACACTTCTGCCTATTCCTCCGGCCTTCCTTAGCCGTGAACCGGTTACACCGCTTCCTCAGAGAGAGGGAGGAGTGCAGATGCAGTATGCCCAGCGGAGGAAAGGGTGGGCAGCATTTGTCAAAGTCCTGGAGGAGAGAGTAGCAGAGCACATCTGAGGAAGTAAAAGAAGCCCTTGTGAGGTGGGAAGAAAATATGCAAATTGTTAATATTAACGACTGCCTGGAGAGAGTGGGAATTCTGCATGGGGTGTGAACCGAAAAGGACAGTAGCCCGACAAAATATCTTCGCAGTAACTTGTGGGTTCCCATATTAGTAAACTAATCACTGTAACACTTAAAATTCATCCTTTCAGATTTCAGATTTGAGGCAGCATTGTCTAGAACAAGAAAAACATTTGCTGATTAGGATTCCTAAAACTCATGCGTTCTTGTAAAGAGCTTATCTGGCGAATGGCTCTTGCGGGGTTTTTCTCTAGGAAACCGCTGCTCTCTGGTTGGCGCGGTCCGTCTCACGCAGCGGCTGACGTGCCGTGGGTTGGCAGCTGGCGGGACTCCCCTCGCCCTTTGGTTTTAACACTGGATAAGTCTTACAGCAGGAAGATTTCTTTCTTCCATTTCATTTTGCTGTCGGTCAAAAAGATAATTTCTAATTGGTTTAGTAAACTTAACTCACTCTCTTTCTTCTCTTACGTAAAAGACTGGAAAGAAAAGGCGCACAAGAGTCCCTTCTGTCGTTAAGACGTGCGGTTACTGGGTGAGCCGGTTGTCCAGGCCTGTCCTCTCCTTCTCCCCTGGGCTCCAGGATCCCAAGTCCCATTGTGTGTGCACGTTCGAGGGCAGTCAGGAGGGGACTGTGATGGCGCGGGCGCAGGCCAGCCACGGTCTGGTCTGGCCCCTCCTCACCCCCAGGGAGGCCTTTCGGGGCAGCGCCTTCCCAGTGGAGCTGTGACTCTCCACGAAGGCGGCACATCGGACCCCCTGGCGGGCTTCTTAAGCTGCAGATACTTGGGTTCTACCTCCTGAAGATTTTCTCTCACTTTATTGAAATAGGACTTGAGCTTTTGCATTTTCCAAAAAGCAGGAGAAGTCATCCTCAGGAATACGTCCCTGAAGACTGGGGTCTGAATGTGCGGTCTCTGTCCGTGAGATGGGGGCCCCGATGTGGGACAAAGCAGATCAGGGGGACGGACGCCGGTGGGCCAGTGGCTCTGGCCGTGAAACCACCCACCTGAGGCAGAACAAAGAGCTAGAAGTTCATCGACTCCACCGCCCAGGAGCAGGCACGAGGGGCAGAGGACAGGGGGTCTGCCCCAAGCCCGGGTGGGGGCCGTTTCTAAAGAGGGAAGGTGAGGGGCTCGGCTGCAGAGGGCGTTCTCCCGTGTTTGGCGCCGGGGCCTGGTTGTAAGTAGCCGCTGGTTCACTAGGGCCCGGAGCTCCTCGGAGCTGGGTCTCTGCATGGAGAAGCGGCTCTTGTTTTCCGTCTTCATGGAGGAGAAGGTGTTGCTCAGGGCGCCTGGGTCTGTCACTGCCAACCAGATAGCTGTCGGCATCGAGCTGCTTTGCAGTTTTCCTGCCTCGGGTGCAGCACTTCCCGAACAAAAGATTTCATTTAATTTCTTCTCAGAAGCTGGGTTTCCCCTCTGAGAGCGAGGAGTCTGCAGCAGCTGGTTGAGGTGGGTTTGAGAGAACAGTCTCCCGCCTTCTTCCGCCTTCTGGAAGCCACTGTCAGTCAAGCACTGGCCGCTGACCGGTATTAGGCCCTCTTGGTCCTCACTGGTCTCCTCACGGCGTGCTCTGGACTCTGCAGAATCCCAGTCCTACCCTGAACTCCCGATTCGAAGGCTGGGATAGTTCTTCTTAACCGTCCACTTCCCGTCTTCATTCACAGTGTGACAGCAGTTTGGGTGGGAGCCCTACACACTCCTGCTTGCAGGGGACAGGAATAGGCTTGCGGAATTAGCCCGTCATCTGCAGGACTCCCGTTCGTGGGGATCTGGTCGAGCTGGTAGCAGCTTCGTGTTTTGTTCTCTCGTGCAAGTTTATCACACGAGGAGAGAGTGTCGTCGCTTTTACGCTGACATTCTTGGGTTAGCCCGTTGCTGATCAGCAATCCCTCCACTGCATGCAGAGCCTGGTGACCTGTGAGGGTCTGTCCAAATCTTGGTTTTGTTCACTTACTTTGCAAATGTATCAAACACTTAGGTAATAATGAAAATAGCTAAAATTGGTATAACTCAGGTTGTAAATCATAGACACGTACATTATCTCCTTAGTTTGGCTTTGAAATGCGGTCAGCACAGAGGGTCTAGTGCAGTTGAGTTGGGACTTCTGTGGTGGCCGTGGTTCCACACTGCTGCCTCCTCTGTGTGTAACACAGCTTATTAGTAAAACTCACGTTCACGTATTCCGAGAGCTGTCACTGCACCTCCTGTCCTAGGCGCTGAGATACAAGATAGAAAGGAAAAACTCGTACCGTCCCAGGAGCTCAGAAAGCCCTTGAAGTCTGGCGCGTACAAAGACACGCAAACACGCTGGGCCTGCAGTTAGGGTGAGCGCCGCACGGTAGACACGGCGAGCCTGGCGCGCAGAGGAAGGACTGATCGTTCCGCAGGCTGGGCGTCTGTGAAGTCTCGGGTAAAAGCTGCATCGCGATGAGTGAGCCGGAGCACGGGGCGGGTGTTGCAGAGAGGAACGGCGAGTGCACCTGCCGAAAGCCGGAGAGAGCGAGCTGTGTTCACTCACCGTCTGTGATTGTGTTGTCACTTGCGTAGTTAATCTGGATAAGCTGCTTAAAGCCAGAGACCACGTGTCCGTTTTGGCCACCGTTGTGTCCTTAGCACAACACCTGGAACATAGCAGATACTTAATTTAAAAAATCTTTCTGTAGGGGCACTTGGGTGGCTCAGTGGGTTAAGCCTCTACCTTCAGCTCAGGTCATCATCCCAGAGTCCTGGGATCGAGTCCCACATCGGGCTCTCTGCTCAGCGGGGAGCCTGCTTCCTCCTCTCTCTCTGCCTACTTGTGATCTCTATCTGTCATATAAATAAATAAAATGTTAAAAAAAAAAATCTTTCTATAAACAGAAGTACACAGATCTGCGAGAATGGTCCCCGGGCTCCCCCACAGCCTCCCCTCAGTCAGTCTGGTGGCACGATACACCTCCTGAGGCTCCTGGGCTCCCAAGGAACACGGTTTGAAAACCACTGCTAAGAGACCATGACAGGTCTCAGTCCCTAGAGCTTTTCTTTCTAAGTGTTGAGGTTTAGAACGACGTGACATCAGAGTCCCGCGCTGTTCCCTTACTCGTTTCACTTGCTTTCAGTGGTGAAAAATCAGTCCCCCACACACAGGAGCGGAGGGATTCCTACGTGGGCCGTGTTGGACTTGTATGCATTTTAATGAGTTTTAAATAAAAGGTATTGAAAGTTACTTTAGTTACAATGCTGAAAACACTTCTTTTTCTGCGTTTCGTGTGTTTTCCAGACCGGTTGGAGGGCGACAGATCAGAAGGCTCTGGTCAGGAGGATGAAGAGTAACCCGCCCTGGCTGGCGAGCACTTGATGGTCTGAGATTTGTAGAAGACATTTATTATATTTTTTTCTTTACAGAGCTTTAGTGCAATTTTAAGGTTATGGTGTTTCAGAGTTTTTCCCTTTTTCGGGATAACCTAACATTGGTTTGGAATGATTGTGTGCATGGATTTGGGAGAGTGTGTCAAACAAAACTAGCAAAATGTTTTAAAAACTTTTTGCCACGTGTGAGGAGTGCTAGAAAATGCAAAGTGCAATATTTTCCCTAACCTTCAGATTTGAGTGCTTGGATCAATGTGGAAGAGTAATTTTCATTATAGTGAAAATGTTGGTCAAATGAATTTCTACACTTGCCATTTGCATGTTTGTTGCTTTCTAATTAAAGAAGTTGGTTGTTTTAAGATATCCTCAATTTGACGTTTTATTTCATGCCTTACTACCTTCACCCACATTTTCCAGTCTTCTCGGTAACATAAGACTCTTTATTCTCTATTTGAGAATCTTTCCTGTTTTGGCTTCCGTGAGATAGAATCACATAGCGGAGCTTTTTTTCGTTTCTCCTTCCAGAGCACATTATCTTCACTTCCAGCCCCGTCCGTCCCCATTAGTGGAGCCTCTCTCCCCAAAAAGAGGGTTCGGCTTCCGGCAGCATGCACAGCATCACAGCATCACGGCCGGCTCCCGGGACGCGCCGGTGCACGTTCGCGTGGAAAGCTCTAGCTTCTGCTCTTCCTCTCTCTAACTTCTAGATTTCAGCTGAAAGCTGTTGACCGTCCGTCCCGTCTTAACCATCCCGGGTCCTTGACTCGAGTGTCCAACTCCGCCTGACTTACGCTGCCTCCACCCAGGTCTGAAACGCTCCTGCAGACTCCCCCAGGCTGCCATGTGTTCTCCAGCCGGGCGTGGATGGGACTCCAGTGGCTGGCTCAGTCAGTACAGCATGCGACTCCTAATCTTGGGGTTGTGAGTTTGAGCCCCATGTTCCATGTAGAGATAACTTGAAAATAATTTAAAAAAAAAAAAAAATAGCTCACTGAGCCACCCAGGCACCCTAAGCCTCTGCCTTCAGCTCAGGTCATGATCCCAGAGTCCTGGGATCCAGCCCCGCATTCGGGGGGCGTCTCTGCTCAGCAGGGAGCCTGCTTCTCCCTCTCCCCCCTGCTTAGGCTCTCTCTCTCAAATCTTTTTAAAAAATAAATAAAAATAAGTGTTCTGTATTTCTGGGAACAGCCCTCCCTGAATCTAGCTGTCTCAGAGGCGTTCGTGAACAGCATGAGGAGGGGTGTGTGGTGCAGGCATCACCCCTCCCGCTTCTACAGCTCCTGCCCACTCTGTGGCCTGCTCTCTCGAGGGAGGCCTTGCTCCAGGACATGGAGGCACACGGTGGGCCGAGGGGGACACACTCAGAGTCCACGGTCCAAGTACAGATCCACAACTTCCACAGCTATACGTGCACCAAAACAGATATTTAATCATCAGATAAAGCTATTCTAAATATGCTTCTACTCATTTATAAATAAATACTGTGACTTATAATACTAAATATTTTTTTATCTTTTAAAAAAAACTATCCAAAAACTTCAAGTGAAATAGATTTCAGGATTAGCTTGCTTAAGTTTTGCTTTGATGGTTTTTTACGACTTCTGTATCCGGAGGCCCAGTATCAGAACATGGCCTAGAACCCCAGCTCCTAGCGCACGCACACTCGCACCCGCACCGGAGTGGCGGCCTGCTTCCCTGGTACTCACGTGCCCGGGGTCCCTGGGGTCCGCCTGGGGCTGTTTTCATCTGGGTGGGGCTGAGCTGTCGGTGCCATAGGATATTCCAAAATGGTGATGTGGAAAAGAAAACCAGAAATGGCTTCTAATTCCCAAGCTGTTAATATTCAGGAAAATTCTGAGGGAAAGGAACACAGACAGCTCTTTGTATTACATTCTAAAAATAATATTGAGCAAAACTGCATTCTTGGTAATCCTACCCAAATTTAAGTTTGTGCTTTGGAACCTTCCAAACAAATCCAGTCGCCGACCTCGGGTTGCAGTTTTTAGGTCTGGCCAGCCGATATCCAGGCTCCCAAGCTCTCACCTGCTAAGCCCAGCTGGCCCGTAGTGACGATGACTCAAATGTCCCTCCTCCCCTTCTCGCCTCTGCACAGTCACATGGCCAAGACCTGGCACTTGACCCAGACTCTGGTTCATGTACTTTGGGAGGTCAGACAGGCCTTAGGCTTTCCTAGGCCTCCCTGGATTCTGTGTGTCCCGCCCCCTAGCCTGGAAGGGTGGTCAGACTCTGTCCCCTCCTATAGCCGCGTATGACCATTTCCCTTTGCTTCAGGGTGAAGTGGGATGTCCCTTCCGTCTGGTGGGATTGACCTGGGGTTCTGCACACACTGTGGGTCCCAGCATGGACTCCCCTCCCCGTGTGGCCTCTTGCCATGGGGCCTTGGAGGATCACGGACTCCGAGAGCCGAGACCCACGGCCAAGCAGGCTGTAAGGGAGGTCAAGGCCGAGCTCCTGGCCTGGTTTGGGACCACAGCGGCCCCGGGGTGGGGAGGGACCGTCCTCGGCCTCCACTAACGAGAGCTCGGGGCTCCCGCCACCGCCCCGGCCCTGCACGGAGGCTCCAGGACGACCCTCCGCACCCGCGGCCCCTGCAGGCACGCGCCTCCCAGGGCCTCCCGCGAGGTGGGGCGCGCCCGGAAGCTCTCCCGCGCTGTCCCGCGCGCACCCCGCACAGCCGCCCCTAGACCCCCGTCCCCGGCGCCCCGCGGGTCTCGCGGGAAGCGAGCTGCCGCCCTGGTCGGGGCCCCCAACGCCCCACCGCTGCCGCCCTAGCCGGGCAGGGGACGAAGCGCGCGCCCCCGAGCCCCGCACCGGGCATCCGGGGCTCAGGGACCCCGTCCAGTGGCAACTTCCAGGACAGGGACAGTGACGGGCACCAGCGCTCGACCAGTCCCGCCCAGACCGGGACCCGCAGCACCGAGGCCCTCGGCGACCGCGCGGCCCTGAGTGCCCAGGACAGGCCGCCCAGCGCAGCGCGGAGCCGGGCTCAGGGGGCGCCGGCGGCAGGTGTCCCCGAAGAGGCCCGGGGGACGTGAGGAAGGGTGCGGGTCCTCCTCGCCCCGCACGTGCTCCCGCTGGCTCCGGCCGGGCAGGGCAGGAGGGTTTCCGAGCGGCGCAGCGCGGGGAGCCCCGGGCCCCTCTGCCCACCTGGAACCTGCCTCGGTCCGGGACGCGGAAGACGCGCCGCGCTACGGGCCGGGCCTCCCCGGGGGCCACAGGCCGGGGCTGCCGAGCGGCTGCCCGCGCCCTCGGGGCGTCTGCACGGGCCGGGGGTGCGCGGTCCCGCCGCTCGGCGGAAAACCGGGGACGGCGGGGAATCCCTCTGCGCAGCCTGGGGCTCCCGGACGGCTCGGACGAAACCCTGGCGGGTCTCCGCTGGCGTGGGATCTGCCCGCCAGCCGGGACCTGGGGTCTCCAGCCTCTTACCCCGGAGCCCAGCCTGTGCGGTCCAGCGGCGCCCCCTGCACCTCGGGGCCAGGCCCACGTGCTGCCCTCGAGGCCGGCGCGCAAGCCCCGGGGCCGCCCCGGCCCAGAGAGCGAGGCCACATGGCGCGTCCCGGCTGCACACGAACGTGTCCCTTCACCGACAAGTGCAGGGGAAATGCGCCGCGCAGAAAACGCAAGATGCCCTCAAAGTCGGGACCGCACCCGGCGGAGCGGAATTTGACCTGCACGTGTCCGCAGAGCCCACGGGGCAACCGGCCTCTGCTCCCCCGAGAAGCCACCGCCCCCTACCCCCCAACCTAGGCCAGCACCCGGCACAGCCGCGGAGCCCTGCTGAGGGGCCTGGTCCCCACGAAGGCCACAAGCCACACGCTGCGGGAAGGGCCTTCAACCAACAACTGGCCACTGGCTTCTGGCAAAAGGACACCGTGTCCTGGGAGCCAGCGAGGCCCCGGGAACACGGTGTAAGGGAACGAGCTTTGGGGAGGAGCCGCCTCTGGGACCCAACGCTGCTGACCGTCTGGCGCTGGGTCACCGGGGGAGGCCGGACACGGGAGCCCCTGACCCTGCTGCCCCCTGCCCAGCTGCAGTCCCTCCTCACAGGGATGCCGGGCAAGCTCAGGCAAGCTCTCGCCGCACAGCTCACACCCCTGCAGCTTCTGCGTCAGGGCTGGGGGCTGGGGTCAGCCTCCAGGGAGGCCCCTGCTCGGCTCTGGTCGCAGGGCCCCCGTCAGACAGCATCAGCGCTGCGCCCGCGGTGGTCAGGGGGTCCCCCCGCCCCCCTAGAATCAGAGAATAGCAAAGATCACAGTGGGATGCGATCGCGGACACCCTCTACCCACCTCCAGCCCCTCACCCTGTTCTCTGCGTGGCTCTGAGAGGGGACACGCAGTCCGGAAGGGCCCAAGTGGCGAGCCTCTCTCCCACCCCTTCCGGCCCCAGGCTGCTCTGGGACTGGGGCCCCAGCCGGCGCTCAGGTCGCACGCACAACCCAGATGAGGTTTCCCTGCGTGGAGGAGCTTCTTCCCAGGAGGACAGCAGCTCCGGCTCCCGCACCACAGCCTCCGGCCCCCTGGGGAAGATCGGGGTGTCCGAACCAAATGGACTGTTTTTTATTCTGGAAATGAAACATCTCGCCCCTTCCTCATCTCTTACAGTGGTTGCTCCCTTCTTTTAAACAGCAAAGCATCAGTCAACAGGGAAGCGGGCAGGACAGCCCCTGCCCCTCCAACAGCCCCACGGCCGGAGCTGCCCCCCAGCGCCAGCGGAAGGCTCCCGCTGACCGCAAGGTCCCCACCAGGACGGAGGCGTGCGTAGCCCACGGGAGGGGCTCTGCTCCGGGTACTGTGCGGGGCGGTCGGCAGAGCCTGCATCTGCCGCGCGGAGGGGACCTTCCTGCTTTGTTGGGGACACCTGCTGTCCTCCACAACACACCTCAATGGGCTGCCCTCCCGAGACCTTGGGGACAGTGCCCCACACGACTCCCAGGTCCCAAAGAGGCGGTAACCCATGTGGTGGTTTCCTTCCAAGCCAGGGTCCCTGGTCCCCCTTCTACACCCCCCCCAAAAGTCATGGCCACACCTCTGCTGCTGGCCTCTGTGCCTCCAAGGCCTCCGGTCCCATCGCCACAACCCACCCGGAGCCGGCGTGCAGCCTTACGAGACCCTGTACTCAGTGTTTTCCTGATGGCGGCCCCTAGATGTCCTTCCCCAGGCGCCCCCCTGTGGGACCGCCTCTGAGGCCCTCATGTCCTTCCTGCGGCTAAGACGTTCCCTTCCTCGATGCTCCGCAGCTGCAGCTGCCGGCCCGCAGGCGTCCTGCTGCCCCGGCGGCCCCCGAAGCCGGCCCCGGGGACAGTCCGGGCCGTGGCCAGGACCCTGGGCAACGCCTCCTCCCCGAACAGCTTGACTTTGGCTTCGGCCTCTATGGCTTCGGCCAAGCTGGCCGCGTAACTGTCCAGGGACTGGTGCAGTGCGGCTCCCACGCGAAGAACGGGACTCCTGGCAGCGTCTGAGGGAGAAGCAGAGAGGTTACCGAGGGCTGCGACCACTGGCTGCGGGGAACGGGCCCACGGATGCTTCACTGCCGGGGCAGGCGGCGACGCAAACCGAGGGCGTGGGTTTTGTAGCCAGTTTCCGAGGCTCAAAACTTTGGCGTCCCATTTCCTCCCTGGGGAGGCATGGAGCTTCCCCGACCTGTGTCTCCGGGGCAGAGGGAGGTCTCGGCACTCTTCCCAGGGTCCCGTAACGGTGACCATGAAGTGAAGCTGCCTGGCCCACAAGGGCCTGACGAATACTTCCCAGTAATGACAGTCACAATTCCACACCTTCACCAGGATTCCCTGGTATCAGCGCCCCAGAACCATGTAACATCCACGCCGCCTCTCTCCTGGCGACACGGGCTCACACCGGCCAGACCCTCCCGGCCAGAAGTGACATCAAGGTCCACAGGCTCCATCCAGGATCAGGGCCCGAACAACCCACACCAACAGAGGGAGAGAATCCTCACCCTCAACCTCACACCCACTGCCTTATTACTGCCCGGGCCGCCCATCTCTCCCCTGGCATTTGGCGGTGGGTACAGTTCCTCTCCTACCCCTCAACCTCCTGGAGCGGGGGTGACAGCCGCCTCACGTGAGGCACACTCCCCCGTTGTCCGTTTCCGGCAACCCGCAGCCAGCCTTGGGCGCTGCTCCACACGCACGATGAAGGAAGAAGGGAGGGATGCGTGGCCTCCTCCTCCACCCCCCCACCTGTGCCCCACTCTGGCTGCAGACAGGCTGCCCTCACAACTGTCATCCCCACTGAGCCAGCCCGATGCAGCCGACTGGTGCGCCGGGCGGACCAGGGAGGGATTCACTCACTTTTTATTTCTGGGGGTGACGCGTGACAGAGCCCACGAGGCTGCAGGCCAGACTCTGTCCTCGCGTCCACTTTGTCTCTCTAACCTCGGTGACTGTCTCTCAACTCGGCTGGAGTCGGGACAAGAGAAGGGACCCACGGCCAGCCTAGAGCTCGGACAGGGCCCTGCTTCCCTGTCCCGGTGGGCACATCCACGTCCCTGACTCCGCCCCTTCCGCCCCCGGGATGCCGGTGGCTGTGCCCGTGCTGGTGGCTGTGCTCAGGGGCCGGGATTCAGAGCAGAGAGAACCCTCTGTCTGTGGGCGCACTGCGTGGCCCCCGTCCCTCTACTGATCAGCGTGTCTAGGGGCGACAAGGTGCTGAGGCTGGCGTCAGGACAGCCGGGTGACAAACGTGGGCGCTGTAGCGGAGCTCCTTCCTCTCCTGGAACTCACGTGCCCTCATCGACCCCAGGGGCAGCACATGGCCAAGGCGGCACCCTCAGCTGAGGCAGGAACACTGGGGGGGGGGGGGCACTGCTTCCACTTCCCGAGAGGCAGCAGAGGCTCAGAGCAGACAAGTTCGGCTGCCTGCCCGCGCCTCACCCAGACACAAGAGAAACTGTGGAAGGCTCAGAAGCTTTTACGCAATGTGGCAGCTTCCGAGGGAGATGGGAATCAGGATGGGGGTGGGGGTGTCCACCTAGAGGTCAACGGAAACCGCCCCCCAAGCCTGGATGCCGCCCACTCTGACCGCGGGGGCCCTGAGGCCCAGGGAGCCAGGCAGGGTGGGCAGTCGGCAGGGCGGCGAGGCTGGGACACTGGGCACGGGAGCCCGGCTGAGCCGAGGAGCTTGCCCGGATCCTCGCCCCTGCCCAGGCGGTCCTGAAGCAGCCGCCGCAGACCAACCTTTAACTTGTTCCACTTCGTCCTCAAAGGTCACGGAGCTCCTTCTCTTGGGGGGGCAGGTGCAGCGGGAGGGAGCGCTGTCCTCGGACGTGCGGTCCTCCAGCAGCATCACGTCTGTGCCTAGAACCAAGGCTGGGCTGTGCGCCGGGACTGGCGAAGCGGGCCCCTCCCCCCCCACCCCTGCACCCTCTCTCCGCGGGTTCAGTCCCTCCAACAGCCGCGTCTCCTGCCTGCACCGTCTGCCCAAGACCCACGGGTGCCGCACCTCATTTCAGGGACCGCGGCAGACGTGAGGAGCACGGTGTGCTACCCAGAGAGACAGGTGACTCGGGGCACTGAGCCAGGCCTGGGACTGGGGGGGCGGGCCCGTGACAGGGAGCTTTGTGTCTGGATTTCCATCATTGTGAAAAATACATTGTGCTAAATAAACATTTAAAACTTGAAAATGTAGAGTTCTTTGGAGATCAAAAAAGAACTGAAAAATAAACCCCTCAAAAAAGTGGAGAAACTAAGGCAGGGGCAGGGGGTCCTACAGAGAGAGCAGGGCTGTGGGGTCCGGGCCGCGAGGGGCCCCGCGCGACACGGGGCGAATGTTGGGACCAGCCTGTGCCATCCGGCCCTCCAGCCTGCTGCCCTTCACGGCCCCGGCGCTCCGGAACGAGGAAGAGGGGGCAGCGCGGGCGCCTCCTGCTGCGTCGGGTCAGGGCAGGCTGCAAAGGCGGCACCCTGCGGCCTGCGGGAAGGACGCTTCTCGGGCCGGCCTCAGCCCGCGGTCAGCCCGCCGGGTCACGCTCCACAGGGCCCCGGGGTCTGCGGCAGGCGACCGAATCCCTCGGTGCCTCCAGGCCCCTCACAGAGCTGGTGAGGACGAGGGGACGCGTGTGGCACAGCACTAGGTGCCCAGCGGTGCCCCGTCCGTCCGGTCCTTCCTAATGAGGCGCAGCCGGCGAGGGGTCAGGCTCACACTGCCGCACGCCGGCTCTGGGTGACCCACGGGCCGCGCTCCTTCTCCAGGCGTTGAGGCCGACCCCTTCCTCCTCCTGCCTGGCCTCCTCCTCGTCCTCCACGGTGTCCCGCTCAGAGAAGCTGTTCTAAGTCTCCTCCCCAGATACTCCGCAAAGGGCGGCTGCTTCCTGCGCTCCCCTCCCCCGCCAAGTCATGGTCTTCCCCTCAGGGCAGGAGCACGCGGACGGTCCTGCCCAGCCCACAGAAAGCTCCAGAAGGGCAGCTCGATGCTCCACCTCTAGAAGCTGGCGCAGGGCCTGGCCAGACGAACATCTACTGCGCGAATGAACGTCCTTCCGCGGCTCACGGGCCCCCGCGCCCCCGCGGGCTGCGGGCAGTGGGAAGGAGCCTGGGGAAGGACCCAGAGACCTTCCTTTCCTTCAGCTCCCGCGAGGGACTCAGAACCAGCGGGGCCTGTGGCCAGCGGCCGACCCAGCAGCTGGCGGGTGACGGACGACGGGCAACAGACGTTCGCAGGGAACGTTCTGCCTCCGGAACACCGTCGACGACAGGCGGGGTCTCCGTCTTGGCCCTCAGCCGGCCCCAGAGTTCCGTGGTACAGGCCGCGGCCAGGAGAAGCAGGTCAGGGCCAGGATGAGATGTCCGGAGCTCCTGCGGCGGACACGGCGCCAACCGCCCGGGCCATCCGCCCAGCTCGCGGGCCCCGGGGTGGAGAGCGGAGGCCTCTGCCGCGAGGGGCACCCGCAGCTGGCAGGAACGGCGACATCACAGGCAGCAGCGGGACAGAGGTGCTCGGGCCGCAGGATCCGGGGGGCGGGGGGCTGGGTGACAAGGCCCTGTGACAGACGGAGGACACTCCCGGCTCACAAGCGGAGACGCTCCGGGGCAGAGAAAGAGAGGAGCCTCTTGCCCAAGAGAGCCCAGCTCAGAAAAGGCCCTTCGGACACGGACCGCCAGCAGCGGGACACGCGCCGGTCCGGCCGGCCGTCCGACACGGATGGGGACAGCTCCCGGTCCCCCGCACGTGAACCCTGCACACGTTCCCCTCCCTGGGGCCTGTCAACAGCCCTGTGTGGGGGAGAACGGATCTCAAGTCCCCGTGTTATGGGGAAACCAAGGCACGGAAGGAACCCCGGCAGCCAGGAGGCCTACCTGAGTCCTGGGAGCAGCTGAAGCCAGTGTCCCCCGTGCTGCTGCTGTTCCCGAGGGGCTGTCCGCCCGCCATGAGCGCTGTGAGGTGGGGAGACAGGCCCAGGTCTGAAAGGGAAAGTCGGCAGCATCAGCACAGACCGGCCCCGCTCGGGCGGCCATGGACCCTCCATCTTCGGTTGTCCCGGCCGGCTCGCCGCTGCCCCCCGTCCTCTCTGTCCCTTGCAAACCGGGCTCTCCACCTCCGCGGGATCGGAAGCCCCAGCTGCCCTTCCCCCTTGTTCCTGCCCCGGGGGGTGGGGTGGTGGTGTCCGCACTGTGACAGGATTCCTTGGGCCCCCGAAGAGGAAACTCTCACAAGAACCCATGGCCACAAGGCAGGGGGAGGGAAAACGGGGGGCAAAGGGTCCTGGGAGGTGACCTCCCAGTAAACGGGATGCGGGCGCGCCGTGACCTCCTGAGATCCCGCCTGAATACTGGAAAGGAACTTTGAAGAGGCGCAAACCGCCAAGTGGGAGAGAATGCCCGCAAGCCAGAGGTGGGGACGGGGTCCCGACCCAGGGAGCGGGGCCCGGCGGCTGGGGAGGCCAGGGCGGAGGCGGGTCTCACCCCGGGGCCCCCAGAGCTCCGGAGCCAGAGGCCCAGCGGCGTCTGCAGCAGGTGTGGCTGCACAGAAAGTCTCTACGGGCGGCGGCCCCCCCACGCTCTCCCCAGCCCGGCTCCGCTGTTCGGCCCCCTTGCTGGCAGGAGGGGGAACCCGGAGGCCCGGCCTCAGAGACGCCGCCACGGCCGAGGCGACCCCAGACAAAGCACGGGCGCAGCAAGAGGCCACAGTTAACGTGGGCCGCCCCCCGCCCCTCGGCCTCCTGAGCACACGCGGGCCTCGCCGCCGGCATGGAGCGTGGCCGCTCCCCGGACACCCGGGCACAGGGTCAGCGTGAACGAGATGAAGGAACAAAGAGAAACAAAGAGCCTGGATCTCAGAACGAACAGCGGATGGAGCTTAAGAAGTAAGAAAAAGTGTCTCCACGAGTCCCCGGAGAAAGTCGCGAGAATGATGACCGCGTGAGCACGAGCCGGGGGTGGAGGCCGCAGTGGTCATGAGGAGCTCGAGGAGCTCGAGGAGCCCGTGGCTCGGACACCTGCGCACGCCCGTCCGGCTCAGCAGGAAGGCCCGGCCCGGGCCGAAGGGGCCCCCCGTTTTCTCGACTCGCACCGCAGCGCTTCGAAGGGCATGAGGGGACGCCAGCGGGCTTTCTTCCTGCCCCGAGCCGAGGGCGCATCCAGAAGGGCGGGCTTCTCTCCCAGTCACCCTCCGTGAACTCGGGGAGTCGGAGTGTGTTGGCGGGGAGGCCGGGGCCCAGAGAAGACCCCACATGCGCTCGGCCCCGTCCTGGGCTTCGGCCTCAGCATGGGACCGCGTGGCGGGGAGCCCGGCCTGGGGAGGAGCCCGTGGGGGGCCAGGCGCCGGCGACTGGGATGGCCCAGGCCGTGGTGGTTTGGGACACGTCTCTGAGCCTGGGTGAGACCGGCACGCGGCCCGGTCTCCAGCAGCCGGACGAGTCATCCGAGCTAGACCGCCGTGGCTGGGCAGTAAGGTCTGGAAACGGCCGCCAGGCGGCCCTGCCCGGGCCTGTGTTCATGCAGCATTTACCACTCGACAGCGGGCACTGTGACCCTGGTTTCTCGCACGGAACAATACCACATCTGCTGGGTTGGGCCCAATCCAAGCCCTGTTACGGAATTAAAAGAAAATAAAAAGGCACCAAGTTGACGGGCCCCGGGGAGCTGGTCAAGCCTGCGGTGAACCAGAGTCACTAGTGCCTTTAGGAGGCGGGAAGCGCCGCCGTGCGCTCTGGGCTGAATCGGGCACATGGAAGTCGCCGGAAGGCCTCCGGGCGGCACTAGGAAGGACGGTGCAGAAGCCAAGGCTCCGCAGTGGCCTTGCGTCCCTCTGGCCCAGACCGTCCCCAGGGGCCTGCGGCAGGACCCGGCTCCTGGGTGTGTCCGCGGCTCCTCCCAGAGGGCGGCGGGGACGGCTCTAACCCTGCTCCCGGAGCTCCAAGAACCAGGTGGCGATCGTAGCGGCTGCCTTCGCACGGCGGCCAGGCTCCCCTCCCAGCCTGGGGTGGGCCCTGGGCTCCCCGCCCTACCTGCCGGGGGGGGGGGGGGTGTCTGTGGTAGCCGTGGGAGAGTTGCTGGAAGGACCGTTGGGCCTTTCCCCGGAAGGGCCCTGACAGCCCGCAGACGCCGGTCAGCCGGGGCCTCGCAGGACCCCCTGGGAGCGCTCAGCACCCCTTCCCGCACTAGAAGCCCGTCCAGCACAGGGGCTGGCCCACCCACCACGAGGTGGCACAGCCTGACAAGGTCAGGGGCCCCGAGATCCACACTGCTCGGGGAGCCCCGCGGGAGTCAGTCAGTAAGCCCTCCCAGGCAGGTCTTCTGGTGGCTCCGACAGAAGACACGAGGGAAAACCCAACCCCTTCCTGGCTCCTCTTCGGCCTGGGGCTAACACGGCGAGAAAACCCAGGCTCACCGATGACGGTGGATGCGGATCCCGGGCCCGGGAAGGCCCTCTGAGCTCCGGTCCCTGCACTTTTCTACCCAAAAGCATCTGGCAAAACTGTTTTCCCTCTGCGGGGAACGACCAGCCGCTGCCTCGGGACTCACCAACCAAACCCAGCGGGAGTTTTCCGCCCCGTCTCCTGGCCCCGCGACCTCGGGCTGCACCCTCACAGCTTGCACGGAAACCCTCAGCCAAAACCGAGGTCTGTCCTTGTGCTGCCCCGCTGCGGCCTCGGCCCGTTCTTCTTGCCCCGTTCCTAGCTTCCACGGAACATAACGCAGCTCCTACTTTTTGCCTGGAAGCCAAGTGATTCTACAAAGCAAGTCAATCAGAGAAACGAAACCAGACCCTGCATGCGGTCCTGGCTCACGAGACCTACGTGGAAACACGGACCGGCCAGGGGCAGAGGACGGCATCTCGGTGGTTAAAATCCTAGGGTACAGAGAGAATCTTCTCCTCTGATAAAAAGAAAAAACAGTCCCTCTCTTGGGGCGCCTGGGGGCTCAGTGGGTTAAGCGTCTGCCTTCGGCTCAGGTCAGGCTCTCAGGGTCCTGGGATCGAGCCCCGCATCGGGCTCTCTGCTCAGCGGGAGCCTGCTTCTCCCTCTCCCACTCCCCCTGCTTGTGCTCCCTCTCTCGCTGCGTCTCTGTCAAATGAATAAATAAAACCTTTAAAAAAATAAACACAGTGGAAACATCTCTTTAGGGGAAAAAAAGATCCCTCTTTTGATCTCAGGGTTGTGAGTTCAAGCCCCACGCTGGACACGGAGCCGACTTTAAGAAAAAAGCAAAGAACAGATGGTCCCCGACCTCCTTCCTCTCTCCGGAAGCGACACTCCCTCAGCCCACGACGTGAGTCGGCGATGCTGGTCTGTCGCTGCCTCGCGGGAAAGCTCTCCTCCTGCACCAGCACCGGACAGTCAGGATGGTTATGAGCGGTTTCTTTCCACCCTCCTGAGCGGGAAGACGGGAAGTCGTGGGACTTCTCCACACTGGGATCTGAACTAGCTGTTCCCAGCCGCCCTACGTGCCTTCAGAGCCTCTCCCAGCAGCCCCTCCAGGTGAAAATCTCCCTCAAACACGACCCAAAACCATCTCTCTAACAACACAGTACTGACTGCTGGAGGCAGAACAAGGCTAAACTCCCGGGTGAAGGCTGAGGGAGAGAGGATACTCGCACAGCCTCAGCGTCTTAATTACAAAGGAAACAACAGTGACTTTACGGGGGGGACCCACCAGATACCTCCGTATGGGCTGAGTGTGTCTCCCCAGAATTCGTAGGCCCTAACCCCCAGCGGGACGGCATCTGGAAGCAGGGTCTCTGGAAGGGAACGAGGAGCTGACGAGGTCATGAGGGTCAAACCACACGGCTTGCTCTGTCCTGTCCCCCCCCCCACCCCGTGAGCCGCAGCAGGGGGACAGCTAGGAAGAGCTCAGCGGAGCGCAGCCAGCGGCACCCTGACCTCACCGAGAGCCGTCCGTGCCCGTGCTGGGAGCCCGTCTGCGGTGGTCTGCGACCGCACCCCGAGCCTAGACAGGGAGCATCAAGGCATCCCGGACTAGTAAGACATAGGTGCCCCTGACGTGACGGTTGGGTCGGCGGCTCCGGGAATGCAGGAGAAACAACAGACATGACTGCCGGGCCCCCGTCTTCCAGGCCCCCCGGCCTTTCCTCAGCCCTGACTCTCCCGCCGTAAGGACGTGTGCCCAGGTCACGTCTCCACACGCAACCTGATACCTGTGCAAGAAACCGGCACATCGGGGCTCCCCCCACCTCCCCTCCTGAATACGGTGCCTTACACGGCTGTGAACCTACGCCCGGTCTTAACCCAGATGAAAGACCCACTCGACCGCCTGCCCCGACTCCTCTCGGGTCACGGCACCTCGCCCGAGGGCGCCTTTAATGAATCTTGCCTGTGCCCACCTCAGCCGCTGTCCTTTATCTCGCCTGTGAAACCTACCGTGACCTCGACGGGAGCGCGGCACCCCGCGGCCGTCCCGCCCGGGCACACGACCTCGTGCCGACCCCGAGAACGCGCCGGCGAAACGACGCGCAGGCCCGTCCGCGAAATCCCCGACCGCTGCCCCGCGGGGCGTCACGGAAGCCGAGGGAAGCACGAAGACCCCTCAAGGCCTGCACCAGACAAAGAGAGCCAGGACAGGAGTGGGAATGGGGTCCTGGCACAGACGAGGGCGGGCTCGGGACGGCGGTGGAGCCCGAGCCGACGTCTAGTTAACGCGCTGCCCCGAGACGAGTGTCTCAGTTTCGGCCACTGCCCTGGCTCGGCCGGTCGTGAACACTGGGAGAGGCAGGGTGGGTGCGACGCTCCGTGCCCACTTCCCGGCGCCTCTCCAAGTCTGCAATTAGTCCAAAATAAAGAAGGGTTAAAAAAAAAAACGATCTCTCTAGAGTCATTGCTCTGGGTCTCCCCACAGGCCGAAGGCCTGTCTCCAGAAACTGCTCCCACGTCAGTCACCAGAGGGAGGCGCCGCTTCACACGCGGGGGATGGTGACATTTCAGCGGGGGACAGGGGGCACGTGGCCCAGGAGGGGTGCGCTCGGGCTGGGCGGCCGAGGCCGGCGGGAGTGCCCGTGAGCAGGAAGAGCTTTACGGGACGCTGGGAACGCGGGAGGGAAGCACGGGCCAGGAGCGCGGGCGGCCGGCCCCACTGTCGGGTGTCTGTAGAAAGGCGGCCAGCGAGCCGGGGCCGGCCTGACAGAAATATATCTGAGCCCTAGTGTCCCCTGCCTTGAGCTGCGGAGCTTGCGGAAGGGACCCAGGAAAGACGCAGGACGCTCCGCAACGTTCCTGCCCAGGAGGACACCTGGGCTTGGAGGCCTCGAGCTCACCCACAGGGGCCCTCCTGGTCCCGGCACGTTCCCGCGTCACCTGTGATCCTGTTGGAGATGCTGAAGAGCCGGGACGTCCTCTGCCGCTGCACGAACGGCTCCCGGTAGTACCGATCCCCAAAGCACATGCCTAGCAGCTCCTTGCGGACCGTCTTGTTCCAGAGCCCGTAGATCAGGGGGTGGCAGACGGCGCTGGTGAAGGACAGCCACGTGGCCCAGGTCTCCAGGGCCGGGGAGACGGAGTTCTTCCCCCAGAGGGCCTCGGAGGTGATGACAAGCATGTACGGGCCCCAGGTGACGGAGAAGGCCCCGAGGACCACCAGGATGGTGAGGAGGGCTTTGCACTGGTTGGCTGAGTAGACCACGCCCTGCAAGGCGGTCCTCCTACTGCCGGACGACGAGGTGGAGGTGCTGGAGTTCTTCCTCCCGTCCCGCTGGGCGTCCTCCCCCGCCAGGACCACCGTGCCACAGTGCACCTTGCGCGCCTTGACCCTGGCCACCCGGAAGATGAAGCCGTAGCACACCAGCATGACCAGAAAGGGGAACAGGGCGCACCAGATCTGCCAGAAGGCCGTGTAGCCAGGCTCCCGGTGCCACGCGGCCACACACATCCACTTGAACTCGTCGAACTCCATGGACGACCAGCCAAACAGAGGTGGCAGGCAGCCGACGAGGGAGTGAAGCCAGATGTAGACCAGAGCCATCACAGCCCGGTTCCCCGTGATCTTCATGGGGTACGCCATGGGGTACAGGACAGCGTAGTAGCTGGAGGATGAAGGGAGACAAGAGAGGAGTCAGAGGGGAAAGGATCCCAGAACGGGCCCCCGTGCCCTCCAACGTGGGGAGCCTGCAGGAATGTCTGGCGCGATCCAGCCACGGCGAAGGCTCCCAAAACAGCTCCTTCCCTCATCCTGTCCCTGACATGTCACAGATGGGGCCAGGTTACACAGCTTTGTGCGAACCTTCTTCCTTCAAGAGCTGGGTGCCAGGATGAACCCAGAGCTCAGGCAGTCCTGTTCCCAGAGCCCGGTCAGAGCAGGAGCTGTGGGAGTTCTGCGGGACCCGGCCGGATCACCACGTTTCAGGCATGAATCCCCTGAGACCAGTTTTCAGAGGGTCATTAAACAGCAGAGTAGTGTGGGTGCCTGTGTGGCTCAGTCATTTAAGTGTCTGCCTTCAGATCAAGTCATGATCTCAGGGTCCTCAGGGTCCTGGGATCGAGCCCCGCATCGGGCTCCCTGCTCAGCAGAGTCTGCTTCCTCCTCTCTCTCTGCCTGCCGCTCCCCCTGCTTGTGCTGTCTCTCTCCCTCTCTGACAAATAAACGAATAAAATCTTAAAAAAATAAAACCAATAATATCAAAGGACTGTGGAGTTGATTCATCCGACGACCATTCGCTGAGGGCTGGCTGTGCGGAGCACTGTGACGTCACCGAGAGGCAGTGAGGAGAGGCGGAGGGAGACGGACAGCAAGAGCAGCGGGAGCACCTGGGATGCTGAGAGCCGCACACCAGCCGCACACCAGCCGCACACCAGCTGCCTGGAGCGGCGAGATTGTCACTATCCTCGCCGTACAGATGAGGACACTGCAGCAGAGAAAGAACCCGCAGCCTGCCCAAGACAAGGGAAAGAAACAAGTCCCATGGCACAGGCCAGCGGGAGGCCACCTGGCGGGGCTGGCTGCTGGTCCCTCAGCCCTGTGTGGAGGGGGCAGGCTGGGCAGGGCACCTGTTTCATGGGTCAGAGCCAGCTCCTGCCGGAGGTGGCCCCCAGACCCGGGTCTTCACAGATCAGAGGCCCTGGCCAGGAGGAAGTGAGGAGAGGCAGCTGGGGGCAGGGGTGAGTGTGGAGAGGCCAGTGCACGCCCGTGGGGAAGCTGCCCAAGCACCGTCAGACAGAGGCAGAGCAGAGGCAGAGCTGGAGGTCAGCGGCCAGGGGCCAGGGCGTGCGAAACCGTGCAGGCCTGAGCCTTGAACCGGCAAGGATGAAAGTATGTAGACCACGGGGTCGGAAGCAAGCGAGTCCCCTTCCCACCCAGACATTTTATCCAAAGGAAATGCTGTTTAATGACTAACAGGGTTGCCCCACGAGGGCAGCATGTGCGAAAGAAGAGGTGTCCGTGCAGACGCCGCCTGGTACAGGCAAGATGTGAGGAAACCCTGTGCTCATGAGCGTCACACCCTCCCGTGAGGCGGCCTCCCCACGGGCACCGTCCTGAGTCACCCCTGAGCACCAGCAGCTCAGGGACAGGGCCACGGTCTGAACAGCCCGCCGCCAAGCCTCTCCAGGGGGGTGGGCACTGCACCCGTGTGAACCACCGTCCCACCCGAGGAGAGCCTGGGACGGCTGCCGTCGGGCGCAAGCTCGGGCTGAGACGGGGCGTGGGCAGACCGCCGTCCTGACTGTGGGCCTGAGGCACATCGCTCGGGCCCAGCATGGATTACGGCTCCACGGCGCATGGCCTGGGCTGAAGCCGTCGCAAGCTCATCCCTGAGTCTGCACCTTGCAACGTCCATGCGGCCCAAGGAAGGAGGGCGCCTTCGGAGCTGGAACGCCTGGGCGTGGGCGGTGACTGCCTGTCTGTTCGGGGCTCTGCCGTCTACGAGCTGTGTGACCTCGGGGGGCTGAGTCAGCCTCTCAGGGTTTCTGTTCTCAAACACGGGAACCGCAGGAGCCCTGCCACAGGTCTGCTCTGAGGACTCAGCGGGCAGGACAGAGGGAAAGGCCCGGAGCGTGCCTGCTCCTCACACGGCAGAGGGGCCAGCGCCTGGCTTCCCCCATCCACCAACCTTTCCCCTTCCTTCCTGAAAACGAGAGCCCAGAGCTGTGTGCTGCTCTCGAATGCCATGACCGGAAGGGGACACTGGTCCCTCCTGAGTCCCAGGAGATGAACCAGGCAACTCTGGGGGGTCTCCTACCCTGTGCCAGGTGACGACCGAGACCCTGCCCCGTGCAGCACCATCCCAGTGCACGACATGGAGCACGTACGCTCGGGCCAGGTGGAGGGGCACCTGGGAGGCTCAGTGGGTTAAGCCTCTGCCTTCGGCTCTGGTCATGATCTCAGGGTCCTGGCATAGAGTCCCGCATCGGCCTCTCTGCTCAGCCGGGAGCCTGCTTCCTCCTCTCTCTCTGCCTGCCTCTCTGCCTACTTGTGAGCTCTGTCAAATAAATAATATCTTAAAAAAAAAAAAAAACCCAAGGCAGAGATTTCAACTTCTCTTTCTTTTTTGTGAGATTTACTTACTGAGAGAGGGGGAGGGTATGTAAGCAGGGGGAGGGGCAGAGGAGGGAAACCTGCCGAGCGCGGGACCCGATTCTGGGCAGAGTGTTCCCACGACCCATGAGATCACAACCTGAGCGGAAACCAAGAGTTGGATGCTACGTGCCGAGCCGGCCAGGCGCCCCAGATCTCTACTTTTCTCTGCCTCATTAAGACTCTGCAGGCCCTCTGACCTCAAGACCCCGCGGCACGAGCCTGGGTGTGGAACCCAGGCCTGGGGAACGTTAACCGTGTGGCTCCTTGGACTGACTCCGGCCTGGCGGTTGTAAAAATGATGACAATTAATAAGCCGTTCTCCGGAACAGAGCCTGTGGCTGTTCTTAACACAGCTCGTTACTGTTGCTTTACGGCCGGACTTCTCATGCTCCCCACGGCTCTGGGTCCACCACGGACCACAGTTCTGGCCACGAGCAGTTCCGGTGGGACGTGACCGTGAGAGTGCGGCCCCAGCTGGGCCCTGCATCCCCTCAGGGTGCTGGGGTCGGGGGCCCGTCTCCCAGAGTCAGAGGGGCCCCTCACAGAGCAGAGCGCAGCCATTTATATCCAGACCCTCCAAGCACCACCCTCGTTTTAGGGGCTGTTTTCAGTTGATGCAGAACATTCACTCCACATCTGCCCACCAAGAAAAGAAAGAAAGGGTTAGGACTTCATAGATTTGAGACTTCATTTCTTTCCACTTAGCCTCATTTAGGCCTAGCTGCAGGCTGAAGGAAAGCACAGAAAAGCGACCGCCCGCTCCCCGCAGGCCATCAGAGGCCGAAGCGGAGGGTTTCCTTGGCCTTCTGGGCGCCCAACTGGCTGCCGGAGCTCAGTCTTCTCTCCAGCAACTCATTTTTACGCAGGAGCCCACGCTCGAGCCCCGGTCCCACCAGAGGCCCCCGCCGTGTGGCGTGTAACTGAGCTGCCGTCACGCAGCACTGCTGGACGCCCGGCGGCGCCCAGGACGGCCCGCAGCGAGGGTGACCCGGCCCCAGATGGCAGCACCACCAGGCTGGAAACCTGGAGCCCCTGAACCACCCGCCGGACCTGCCGGGCTCTCGCTTCGAGGTCCGTGGGGCTGAGTGGGAGCCCGGCCTTCCCCTCCTCACACCGGACGAGCTACCTACCGGCAGCGTGGGCTTGGGCGGGTTCACAGAGCCCCACTCGGCCCCTCTGCAGGATGGGGGTCGGTCGAGCTGCTGCTCACCGGCCGGGATGAGAGTTCATTAAAAGCACAGTGTGGCGCCTGGCAGGGGACTGGCCAGCAGCCCCTCCGGTTGGGGTCACGACCAGCACCTAGGATCCCGCCTCTTCCGCTTTCTCCGAAAGGCGCCCAAGTCTCCTCCTCGCCCGGTTCTCTCTGCCCCTCCTCTGCCGGGTCTCACTCGTCTTCTCTCGCCCTCCACGCCCTCCAGCCCCTCCCCGTCTCTGTTTCTCTCTCACACACACAGAGTTGCATCTTCAGGTTCCAACAGACCAGGGCAAATATGTGACCTCCAAAATCACCGAGATTGAGTAAAATTAACTTACTGAAACTGAGCAGGCAGGAGTGCCGTTTGTCATTTAAACGGACAGGATCAAGGTACCTGGTCCAGTCAATCTGCATCTTGAAGCCACGTGAATGACCAATAACAAGAAAAACAAGCGTGTGTGCCCGGAAGCCACCTGAAGACCCCAAGTTTCACGCCGCCCCCACACTCGTCACAGGGGTCCGCCGGCTCCACCTCGGCTTGCAGGGCAGAGACCGGAGACCTGCCTGTCACCGCAGGGAGGCCACGGTCCCTTCTCCACTCCGGCTGGGTCACCAGGGGCCACCGGCGCCGGGCTAGGGGTCTGGGGCGCGGGGATCGGAGCTCCAGGGAGACACGTGCGCTGCCGTGAGTCGCGGGTGTCAGCCCGTCTTCAGCCACGCCCCTGGTCCCCAGCAGCGACGGACCCACATGCCTCCCCTGCTCCCCAAGCACACCTGGCCCCGTGTCCCTTCTCTCGGCTCTGCGGCCCGGCGGTCCCTCCCGCACAGTGACGTCCTGCCTACTCCGCGGTCCACACAGGGTCCCACCCTACGTCCCTGCCCCTGCGTGGGCTCCCTGGCGTGTCTGTTCCTCTCATCCGGCCGTGTCTCCCCAGCCGCCGCCGCTGGGCCAGGCCTGCGTCCCTGAAAAACTGTCACAGAAGAAGCGGAGGCCGTGCCTTTGCGGGCGGGTCCTACCCACCACTTACGTGCCTCTGGTCCTACTCGCTGTTGGACTGATGAGCCCAAGGGTCCCCTTCCCCGGGGGCTTACCCAGCCTGCCCCCCAAAGTGGGACAGCAGCTGGGCCGTGCCGTGGTGTTTCGTGTTCACCACCACACCCGCCTGCCTGCCCGCCGCCCCCACCCTGTGAACTCCCGGTGGACGAGGTCTGCCAGCCTGAGGACTCCGCCCAGAGCCTTCCCCGGCTGGACGGCCGCACCCCAGTGGGAGAGAAGCAGCTGGATGAGGTCAGCTCTCTCCGCGGTGCTGCACTCTGACAGCGGGACCGGATGCCCTGCTGAGCTCACCGGGAACCCGACGTTCAAGGAACCCGACGTTCAAGGAACCCGACGTTCAAGTCAGCAGGCGGCCTTCCCACGCAGCACGATCTCCCAAGCGTCCACATAGAGAGGACCCCCTGAGAGGTACTTAAAAACGAATCCCCTGCTCTGCTCTAGCCGTGGGCCCTCACTCTGCCCCACAGGACCTGGGGCCCAGGAAGGGACACTCAAAGGGACACGATTTTTAAAAAAAAGAGAAATCAGAACAGGGAGATCCCACACCTCCCCACAGCCAACAGGGTGCAGTGTTCTCTTTCATGTGACGTGATCAGCCTCGATGGGCGGCTGACAGCGGCGACGGCAGTAAAACTCTGTTCGAGCTTCTGAAAACCTGCCTTTGACGCAAGAATCTTAAAAGTGTGTTTATTCCAACCAAAGCCACCACCCCCACATGCTCCTCCGAACTGCCAAGGAGCAGAAGCCAGGAAGGGACGGTAAGAATACATCTCGAACGGCCGAGGACACGCTGCCGTGCACCCGCCAAAACCATGTTCTCAAAGGGCGTGTGGCGTTTGCAGGCGGGAGGCAGAGCTCGTGATCGCTTCTTCTTTTTTTTTTTTTTTCGTGATCGCTTCTTAACTAGAAAAGCGAAAACCACACGAGTCGAGAAGCCCATTTAAAGAAACAAGCTGGGGGCGCCTGGGTGGCTCAGTGGGTTAAGCCTCTGCCTTCAGCTCAGGTCCTGATCTCAGGGTCCTGGGATCGAGCCCCACATCGGGCTCTCTGCTCAGCAGGGACCCTGCTTCCCCCTCTCTCTCTGCCTGCCTCTCTGCCTGCTTGTGACCTCTGTCAAATAAATAAATAAAATCTTTAAAAAAAGAAAGAAAGAAACAAGCTGTACACAACCAAAACTTACTAGAGGCAAATACACTAAAACCAAACGATTGCGTCTGAGGGCTGGGGTTACGGATATTTATTCTAGTCTTTACATTTTCTGTGTCATTTTCATCGGGGAAAAAAAGGTAATTAGAGAGGCCAGCTGACGAGTTCTGACCACTCACTCCCTTCAGCCTGCACTCCACAGCCACAGAGCGGCAGGGTCTGGCCTTGGGCCTGGTGGAGGTCTGGGCTCTGGGCGCCATCCAGCTAGCCCTCACCAGCTGACGACGGATGGTCCCGGGGCAGCCCAGAGCCGTGTCCCCTCGTGACGAGGACTCCGACTCCGTGTTTTCCCGGCCTCCGGCTGGCCTCCTCCCCCAGACTCTGCACCTCCCTCAGAGTCAAACACCTGCCAGTGACAAATGCAATGACCACCAGCAAAATCCTCAGAAGCACGAGGAGTGCGGGGGCCCGCCCGACCTGCCGGACAGCAGGTCGCCCCTGGGAAAGCCTGACACACTGCCTTTCCCAGCTTCTTTCTCTCATCTGTAAAGCAGGCGTCAGAGGTTTCAAGAACTTTGTTTTTTAAGCATTGGAGTCTCTTGTAAAAAAATAAATAAATAAACCTAAATGCAATGAAATCAGAGGTGCCCAGAGTGAAGGAAGGGCTGGAGGAGGCAGAGCCTGCTCGTGTCCCCGCAGAAGCCCCGGACGTCCTCCCAAGGAGCTGAGACGGAGCGGAAGGCACAGGACCAGACGACCTCCCGGGGTCCCCCCGCCGCCACACAATCCGTCCTTACTCCTTCAGTTCCCTGGGGCCAGCTTACCGGTCCACGGCGATGACCCCGAGGGTCAGCATGCTGGCCGAGCTGATGAGCAGGTACAGGAGGGCCGAGAAGTTGCACCAGACCACACCGAAGACCCATTCCCTGCGGACGGAGCTGGTGGCCACGAAGGGCAGCACCAGCACGGACAGCAGGAAGTTGGACAGGGTCAGGCTGAAGACGAACTTGTTGCTGAGGGTGAGCAGGTAGGACTTCTTGTACAAGGTGACCACCACGAGCAGGTTGCCCAGGCAGACGAAAACGGCGATGATGACGATGGTGACGAAGTCGGCAATGGCGCCGCCCCCCGCGCCTCCGTCCCCGTGCGCGCCGTTACCCAGCTCCTTCCTGTGGCCGAGGGAGGAGTTGAGGCTCATGGTCAGGCACCTCGGCGGCGAGCGGTGGGCAGAACATGCCGGGCGGCTGGAGAAAGAGGAAGAAGGGCGCACGGGGAGACACGCGTCAGACCCCGTCCAACGGGACGCACGTGCCGCCGGAGCCCCAGATCTCCCGCCACCGACCCTCCGCCAGCCGTCCCCGCCCCAGCGCCACCGCAGTGGCCTGTTCCCTACAGCCACCCTCGTGTGTCGCTGCCTGCGTCTCCTGGAAGGAAGGGCTCCTCCAGTCTAACCCAACCTGCTCGTGTGCCCCCGAGGCCAGAGGTTCGAAACCTTTGATGTGCTGGGTGGGGGGGGGCGTGATTCTGGGGCCCCGCCCTGAGATGCTGGTCCCAGACTCACAGCCCAGGCCGAGCAGCCTGCATTTTGAACAAGGAGCAGCAGGTGGGCTGTGGTGCTTTGGAGCCCCCGCAATTCAGGAGGTCCCCGAACCAGCACAGCAGCAGCACCGGAAGCCACAGAGACGGCCAAGTTCAAGCAGACCCCTGAGTGCCGGACCAGAACCTGCACGGCACCCCACCCCCACCGGTCTGTGCGCCCAGGAAGGTCAGACAGTGCACTTGTCGTAGGGGCTCTCGGAGGTGGCCGAGCGGGGCTCCGGCAAGCGCCGTCCGTACTGAGGCCTCATCCCTGTCCCGGTGAGCCGCGGGGAAGGCTGGCAGGGACCTGAGCAGGTACGTGCAGGCCGCTCTCCGCGACATGCTGTCCTGCTCTTGGGACACTGGCTCAGGATCTGGCTACACTTGAAGGTTGACATCTTAGCACTCGTCCTACAGGATGTTTCTCCAAACACTTCGTCTACGTTCATCAGCCAAAAATCCCACAGACACTTCCTCTACCTGCTCTTGTTCCCGACCAACAGGAGACTCCAGAGAGTAGGAGCGCTTTCCTGCCACTGGCCCGTTGTTGGAAGCCTGAGCAGCCACACACAGCAAAGCCTCCGCTGACCCCCGCCCTTGACCTGACGCCTTTGACCGGGGAGCTGGTGGCTGAGAGGCCGCCGTCCCCTTCCAGCAGTCCCGAGGGCAGTTCAGAAGGCTTCCCTTCCGAGGGAGCCGGCTGCCGGGGCCGGAGGGTGAGCAGCTTCGGACAGTCCTCCCCTCGAGCCTTTAAATGCCTCACCGATGACTTGCCTCCCCTTCTCCAGTTGTAAGCTCCCTCCTGGAGGATGCCACCTCCAGACCCTTCACTAATTCAGACACTGCTGTTTGGACCTGTTCGCAGACAACGATGACCCTCTTGCTTTGTGGTCCCCAGAACTGAATGTGCCGTTCTGGTTGTGAGCTGCTGGGTGTCGAGCACAGGGGGCAGTTTTCCCCATCACCAGGACAATCTCCTGCTACACTCGCTCTCAGAACGCATTTCCTTTTAGCAACGGCATCATCCTACT
The DNA here is from genome assembly GCF_011764305.1 of Mustela putorius furo. Lineage (NCBI taxonomy): Eukaryota > Metazoa > Chordata > Mammalia > Carnivora > Mustelidae > Mustela > Mustela putorius. Next base: position 1,366,207 of record NW_025421748.1, on the reverse strand, counting down.
GGGCTTCTCTGGCTGTGCTCAACTAAAACCCAAAACTTACACACACGTGAGTTTCTGTGAAGCCAGGTGACCCCAGTCTAGAACTTATGGTATTAATGTTTTTAAGCCTAAATACAACACGTTATTTCTACTAAATTTTATTTTGTGCATTTTGGCCCATATTTCCAGGCTGCTGAAATATTCTGTTTTCATTCAGTTACACAGTATGTTAGCTACCCCCGCCCTGCGCAATGAACATTCTTTATAGGTTTGGCTTCTATATCTGAGTTTGCAAGGTTATTTCTGGGTTTTGTCCCTTTTCTGTGAGTTCTGAACTTTGGGTTTTGTTAATTCTTATAAGTAAACTATTGGGATGCCCGGTCGGTTAGGCGTCTACCTTCAGCTCAGGTCATGATCTCAGGGTCCTGGGATCGAGTCCCGCATCGGGCTCCCTGCCAAGTGGGGAGCTGCTTCCCTCTCTCCCTGTACCTGCTCTCTCCCTCTCTCTTTCTCTCAAGTAAATAAATAAACTCCTTAAAAACAAAAAAATAAAAAACCTCTTAGGGGCGCCTAGGTGGCTCAGTGGGTTAAGCCGCTGCCTTCGGCTCAGGTCATGATCCCAGGGTCCTGGGATCGAGCCCCGCATCAGCTCTCTGCTCAGCGGGGAACCTGCTTCCTCCTCTCTCTCTGCCTGCCTCTCTGCCTACTTGTGATCTCTGTCTGTCCAATTTATAATAAATAAAATCTTAAAAAAAAAAGTCTCGCACGGTTCGTCTCCCTCCCCTCCCATCTTGTTTCATTTATTCCTTTTCTCCCTCCCCAAACCCCAACATGACCCAAGGTTTTAAAAAGGATAACAAAGAAAAAGAAAAGCCAAGAAAGAGAAATCCATAGGTACCAGAAACAGAAAATTCAAAGCCAGAGTTATAATCCCACACCTGTGGCCAGAAGAACATGAGACCTAGTTCACTAGGGCCGAGGCCTTTTATGTGGGAGGGTGACTTTGAACTCCATGGGCAGAGAACCGGAACAGAAATCCTGCATAAACAGTGGGTTCTAGAAGGGCTGTCCCCTCCGTGGAAAAGGGATTAGAAAAGCTCCTCCTACGGGCAAAGGGAAGCAGCAAAAACACAGTCATTGACCTGAGGTTCTGGGTGGAGGACGAAATGCTTCCCCTCATGAGAAATCAAACACTGAGTCCTGTGCCGCGCTGATGCGGGCACCAAACCCATGCACTGTGCAAGCGGCAGAGATCCAAACTGATGAATCCGTGTAAAGGTAACAGGGACGAAAGTGAACACAAAATGGCTCTGTGGTGAATTTCCAACACTCGGTGAAAGCGAGCGCACGGCATTCATGTGGAGGCAGAGTCAACAAAACAAAAAGCAGAACTGACGTTCCAAGAACTTACACTAATAGGAAAAAATGAATGAAACTTTAAAATAAAAATGCTATTAAAAGCTTTAAAAAGAAAAGGGGTAAGAACCATAACGAAAGAGCAGACATCGTGAAAAAATGGTAAGCAATTGCAAAAAACAATCAAATAGAAATTCTAGAAATTAAAATTTTAGTTGTCAACATTAAAAACTCAGTGGTTATGCTGAGCAGCAGATTTAGCTAAAGAGAAAGATGATGAACTGAAAGATAGCTCTGAGAAAATTACTTAAAATGCAGTTAAAAAGATTAAGAAACTGAAAATACAAAGAGCCAAGATTCAGGAAGGATAGGATAAGAAGATCCAACATAAGTTCGACGGGACAGCAGCAAGGGATTAGACACGTGGGTAGCAGACACCTACTACCGGGCTCCTACCCAGCCACCATTCTCGTTTTTCTCCTATGGGCAGGCCTCTGACTTAGTGTTGGTGGTGGTATCCTCCTCCCAGGGACCCGGAGATGGCAGAGCCCATCCAGTTCTGAGAGCTGGATGCTGGGTGGTCTAAAGTAACCCTCGTGTTCCCTTTTCTTCCAATCCTGGCAAAATGGTCGAGGAGAAGTCTGGGGTTGGTGGGGGTGGGAACAGGGATATCTGGGGAAGGCTGCTCTGATCTCACAAAGACGCAAGGAAGAAAAATCTTTTCCTGAAGTCCTTAAGGGCGAAGAAAGCACAGAGCTGTGGCAGCCATCTTGGGATCCTTGGAGATGCTGAGCCGGTGTGGTCAGCATGGCAATATTTATTTATTTTTTATTTTTATTTGACAGAGAGAGAGAGATCACAAGTAGGCAGAGAGGCAGGCAGAGATAGAGGAGGAAGCAGGCTCCCTGCTGAGCAGAGAGCCCGATGCGGGGCTCGATCCTAGGACCCTGAGACCATGACCTGAGCCGAAGACAGAGGCTTACTTAACCCACTGAGCCACCCAGGTGCCCCTTAAAATAACTTTCAGATCTATTGTCAGTTAAGTTTCTATTACTTGAGTCAAAAGCATCTAACCTGCATTAGGTCGCACCTACACTGTCCACACCGAGGTGGACACAGTTCTTAAACAGGGGCTGAACTTCTCTAGAGTTAAAGAAACACAAGAGTCCTCAGAATGAAAGGGCATATTGAGTTCTAAGAGTAAATCAGAGAAAGTCTGGGATGCGTGGTTGGCTCAGCTGGTTCAGCCTCTGCCTTCAGTTCAGGTCATGATCCCAGGGTCTTGGGATCGCATCCTGCATCAGGCCCCCTGCTCAGTGGGGAGTCAGCTTCTCTCTCCTCTCTGCTTGTGCTCTCTCTCATTCTCTCTCTCAAATAAATAAATAATCTTAAAAATATTTAAAAACAAAACAAACAACAAACAAAAGACGGAAAGAAATTAAGAAAGCACTACTGGTGCGTGTTACTGTCCAGCAGCCCCATAGCTGGCCTGGGAGATGAAGTACAGAAGAACCCAGGACTGCCGGATGAGCCCGAGGTCCTCTGGTCCAACCTTTCCCAGGAAGCAGACGGGGTGTGGGAGCCAAACAGCCGCCCACCAGGGAAATCCAGAATCCTGGGCTCCGCCAGGAGGCCTGCAGTAGGTGGCACAAGCCGCAGTCGATCTCTCAGGGGTGAGCCCTTAAAGAACAAGAGAGAGGCCTGGAGCGCCCCCGCCAGCGGACATGTCCTGGCAGGCGGCCGGATTCCGCAGGGCCTGACAAGCCGGGGCCCGCTGCAACGGCGGCAAATCCACGGGTGACTCACATCATCACCTGCGGGCCAGGTCTGCCGCCAGACACGAATGGGGTTCAGAACTCCCACACTCACTGGGTCCTGCCTCGGGCTGCAACTCTGACACAACATGAGTATCTCCTGGCTAAGGGGCTTTTTAAACATTTTTATTTATTTATGTGCTTGAGAGAGAGAGTATGTGCAGGGGAATGGGGGGCAGAGGAAGAGGGAGAAAAAGAATCTCCAGCAGACTCCTTGCTGAGTGGGGAGCCCGCTGCGGGGCTCGATCTCACGACCCTGAGATCATGACCCGAGCAGAAAACGAGAGTCGGACGTTAAGTGACTGAGCCCCCCAGGCGTCCCAGGACTGAGGTTTTAATAAACGTCTCAGAAGTTACTCCTGACAGGTCACCAAATGCTCCCTCCTCGTCCCGGCCGCGGCTCGGTGAAGCCGGGACGTAGGTCTCTCGCTGCTGCCTCACCCTGCGGCCGTTCCCGGAGACAGTGAACAGTCTGAAATCATCCAGGGCCGTATCACGACACTCAACTACGTGATCAGTATCGTTGTGGGTTAAAAAACAAGGCAACAGTATGGAATATTGAGACACGTATCTACTGTGTTTTAGAGTAATTTCCGAGAAGTAATTCTAGAAGAACCTTGACCTGCAAACACAGAATTACTGCAAAGTAAGGCTAGATTACCTCTCGTTTAATTGTGCAGACTTGGATAGTATGGTGTCACCTCCTATTTCTTTTTCTTTTTTATCTCTTTATTTGTCAGAGAGGGAGGGAGCACAGGCAGGGGGAGCGGCAGGCAGAGGGGAAGCAGACTCACACTGAGCAAGGATTCTGACGCCGAACTTGATCCCCGGACCCTGAGATCATGACCTGAGCCGAAGGCAGACGCCCCACGACCGAGCCGCCCAGGCGCCCCCCTCATATTTCTACCTAGAACTCTGACTGTCATCAAGGGCAGCGTACCCACCGCGGGTCGGCGGCCACAGGACACGGGCCGGGGGGGTGGCCAAGCAGGTGTCCTGGGCACTCCGGGAGGGCGCTCACGGCGAAGCTGCAGGAGCCACGGCGAGAGAGGGAAGGCGAGGGGCTGAGAGGGCCGCGAACCCCCTCAGACGCTGGTGAGAGTCCGCGACCGACCCACCCGCCCTCCTGGGTCCCGGAGCCGCCGCAACGCCTCTTCACGGAGGTGAAGCAGGCTGACTTCTGCCCTCGCAGCTCCGAGAACCCCAGCTCATACTCAGACACGCCATGGTCTGCCCACGAAAGGCCAAGACCCCACTGTTTTGGACATTAGCACCGGGGACCGGGACGACGCAGGCCCGGCCTTCCCCGGCCTTCCCCGGCCTTCCGGAAACCGCACGCCCTCCCGCTGCGCTCACGGAGCCCGCACGGCTGCAGCCAGAAGCACTTCGCCCCTGGCCCGCGCGGGGATGTCTGGGACCAGGAGATCCGCGTCCCAGTCCACAGGCCCCTAGGAAGGCAAGGAGGCCCCCGACCCCTCCATGGCCCACAGAAGTGAGGCCACCAAGGGGCCCCTGAGAGCCCGCGGACAGCAGGCCCGGCTCGGTGGGCACCAGAGGCCGTGCGGGTCAGAGGCGGCGGTTCTCCTGGCGGCTCTGACGCGGGGCCACGGGATGTGACAGGACACGCCTGTCCTGTCCTAAAGTTTTCTCAGAAAACCAGTTTCTCGGGGCAGGAGAGTCTCCTCCAACGTCCTCAAACCTCCCGGCAAGGGAGCGGCTCACTGTGGTCTGCGCCTGTCTTCCCGAGGAGCCCGAGCGGCCCGGAGGCTGGGCCCCAGCATCGCTGCCGGCGGGTTTCACGCCCACCAGATACCAGGCAGGCGCGGAAGACGCACCAAGAAACAGCCCTGCAGGCCGGGATGTGGCTCTGAACTTCCGAGGAGCCAGGCGAGGTCCCGGCAGCACGGCTCTGACCCTTCTCACAGGGGCTCGTCACCTCAGCACCTGCAGACGTCACACCCGTCAGTCGCTGCTAGGGGCGGGGGTGGAGCTGGGGAGAAGGTTCTGGTAACTACCTTGCTTTGCACTAAGGTCCGCGAGATCGATGGTCAGCCCAGCCCCTCCCGCGACAGACCAGGTGAGAGCTGGGGAGCGATCGTGAGATCCCCGGGTGCCTTCCCATATACCTGCCATCCTTCCTGGCACTCAGGTGACCGTTGTCCCAAAGGTGGCAGGTGCAGCAGGCGCTCTGCCGGCCCAGAGCCCCTTTGTTCTTGTCCCCTCAAGGCCACCACAAACCTAGGAATGTCCTAGCTCCAAGCCTCTCACTGCACACACAGAGCAGGTCTGAGCTCTGGTCTGCTTGGGAAAATGCTCCGCAGAAGAAAAAAACATGGTGGTCAGAACCACAAATGGCCCTAAGTGAGTTCCTGATGTGACCCGAGTGAGTTCCTGAAGTGCAAGACCTGGCCTTGGGCCCCTCTGCACAGACGTTATCCACTTGCGTACCTCACCGCCCTTCACAGCAGCCTTCAGCGGCGACGAGAAGGCTGGAGGCTCTCCACAGACTGTGACCACGCCCACAAGGGTCAACACTGAGTGCCTCATGTCGTCCCAAACCAAGCGCCCGCACCTCAGCACGGAGACTTCCCAAGGCTTGGCCCTTGACCCATCCCCTTCTCCTGAGACCCCTGAGACTCTCATCCATTTCCAGAGTGTTACTTAATTATTTTTAACTATTAATAAACAGTATTTGCAAAACACCGTGAACATACGACATGTCCCGACAAGCATCATCTCATGAGATCATCTGGGCAACTTCTGAAGCAGGATTTGGTCAAAATCAGGCTCTTCCCCATCTCAGAGAGGCAGCCTAACCTCTGGTTAAGAGCATGAAGTCTAGAACCAGAGAGTCTGGGGTCAAGTCCCGGCTCCACTACTCACTGGCTCTGTGACCGTGACGCAACCCCTAAACTCTCTGGGCATGAGCTTCCCCTTCTGTAAAATGGGGACAGCAGGGGACCGTCCCCTAGAGTTGGTGGGAGATGTCAAGAGGCTAATATTTGTACGGGGCTTAGAATAGTGTTTGGAACCACGTAAGTGTTTGTTAAGTAAGGAAAACGGGGAAACTGAGGCTCAGAAAGGTTAAGTGCCTAGTTTGAGAAAACTAGGTCTGATGGCCACGAGGCCACCATCAGTCCATCCGTTCACCACAGAAGACTCAGCACGCTGTGGCCTCACCTCCAATTTCGACTCCTCACCCACCAACCCCTTCACGGCCTCTGCCCCGCCGGCCATGCCGTGTGCTTCTCTGTCCGGCTTCCTTGGCTTCAGTCCCTCCTCTACTCGGGACATGTGTGCGGTGGCTGCGTAAAGCTTTACTGAGCCTGAAACGCGCTGCGGGCCGACTGGCCTGATGACTTCACGGAAAGAGGGAAAGAGAGAAAAAAACAAGTTGGGGACGGGGAGACCGAAGCCTGAGGAACGCGTGGAACAGACCGAGTCACAACACAGGACCCAGCCAGGCCTTCTCAGACCCGACGCCAAGGCACAGGCAAAAACAGAAAAAAAAAAAAAAAAAAAACCAGACAAATTGGACTTCATGAAGACTTAAAAATCTGTACATCCGAAGGTACCATCTGTGCAGAAGAAAAAGGCAACTCATAGCATGAGAGAGAATGTGTGCAAACCATGTATCTGATTAGGGATCACCGTTTAGAATATATTAAGAACTCCTAAAATTCAAGAACAACCTAAAGCAAAACAAAATAAAACAAAAAACCCTGTGCCCAAAAAAGAGATGGAAGCGGCCGGCAGGTACACGAAAAGACGCTCCACATCACTGAGCACGAGGAGCAGCGGATAAAACTACGAGGAGACACTGTCTAACCCTCGTTAGAACGGCTGCTGTCAGGGACAAAAACAGCAAGACAGAAAACCACCGGTGCTGGAGAGGATGTGCAGAAACTGGAGCCTTCCCGCTGCGGCGGCCGGCATGCACTGCTGAAGCGCCGTGGAAAACAGCAGGAAGGTTTCAGAAAATCAAATACTGAGTTAGTACGCGGCCCGGCCGTCCCCCTTCTACTCATAAACCCGACATCACGGAAGCAAGGTCTCAAAGAGACGTGTGCACCGTTTCCGAGCGGCAGTATTCATGCCCGCAAACGTGCGGAAGCAACCCAAGCGTCCACCGAGCAATGGACGGGTACGCAAGGTGTGGCATGTCCTTCGGCCGTCACAAGGAGGCTGTGACGTCTGTCACAAGGAAGCCCCGACACGGGGGACCCTGGAGGACACGGCGCTTCGTGGCACTGGTGGGCACGGAGTGACAGATGGTGGACGACTCCTTTACAGGAGGTGCTCAGAGCCACCAGGACGCGCGAGACAGAAGCGCGAGCTGCTGGGAGCCGGGAGCGGGGGTGGGGGGGCTGGTTAACGGCTTAGTTTGCCGGGAGGAGGAGACTTCTGCGATGGATGGCGGGAGTGGTCACACAACCCAGATTTGCGCACCTAACAATGGCAGTTCCACGTTAAATACAATAGAGAAAAAAGCTGAAAAACATATTGATTCAGGGTTCCTTCCCTTTAACGCCTCTGCCCACAGGGTCTGGAGAGTCAGCAAGGGAAGGCAGGGGCCAGCTCCCCCCAGGGCCAGGGAAGAGCACCTCTGGCATCAGGCGTGAGCCCGCACCCCAACACCAGCGGTGGGGGCTGGGTCTGGCCGGGATGATCCCTCCCTGCCCCTGCTCGTCTAGCACGGACCCCCAGGCTGAGCACACCCGGTGACACAAAACTCAGCTTCTCTGCTGCGGGTCCTGTCGTGCTGGGGAATGCAAGGGACACTCCGTCCTAAGCCGGGCTGCAGTTGGAGCCATGGACCGGCAGACAAGTTTTGAGGGGCCTTGGCCTCCCTCCCAGGCCACCATCAGCAACACCACCAGCTGCCAGCACCCCCTGGTGTGGCCCAGTCGACGCGGAAGGGGGCGACCCGCCATCGCAGCCTCTCGGCAAGTCCATAAACCAGCCGCTCCCACCATGAAGACAGCTCGGCAGGGGAGGTCCTAAGTCCTGGGGAGAAAGCCCTTCAGGAAAGGCAGGGAACACAGCGTGGTCTGACCACTGCTGCCTGGGGAAGGGGCAACATCCTGAAGGTCGAGCCAGACCGAACTACGAAGAACACACTTCCAGCCGCACACGAGGCGGTGACCTCTCCTTTGCCAGGCCCCTGGACACCCCGGCCGGGGCCGCGGGACTCCCGTGGGCGGAAGACCACGCCAGCTTTCCCGGGGCAGGCGCGGATTCTGCCTGGAACCGAGATTCCAGGCGATCCCAAAGGCAAGGCTGGGTTGGACCAGGTCAGAAGAGCCCTGGGCTGTTCCAAATTCCTGCTGCTGCTGGATCCCCTGCTCAGGCAGAGAGAAGCCAAGGCCGCCCCCCAGGGCTCCCGACTTAGACAACCAAGCGGCCACTCGGCATCTCCATCCGGTGTCACAAGCATGGCAAGCCAAGCCGCCCCCAACCAGACTTCGTGCGCTCAGGCCCGTCCCTCCCGGGTCTGCTCCACCTCACCTTACGGTTGCCCCAACCTCCAGTGGCTCGGACGGTAAGCTCGGCAGTCACTCCCGACTCCTCTCTCTCCCACAGCTCCTATCTCGTTCATCAGCAAGTCTGTGGGCTCTAACTTTGACAGGTTTCTGGAATTCCGCATCTGTAACTATCTCTGCTACCATCACTCTAGTCCAGGCTATGCTGTATCTTCTCTAAACTATTAAAATTCCTTCTTTACTAGCCTACCCGCATCTGCCACTGCCCCCCTTCTCAACACAGCAACCAGAATGAGCCAGTTCAAACAGAGCTTAGAACAAATGAACAAGTCACTGCTTTATGTATAACCCCAAAAGGAGTCCCATATCACTCAGAATAAGCCCTGCAGTTTTCCCCACGATCTGGCTCTCCGTTACTGCTCCAACCTCGTAACAAAAATTGCTTTTTAGACCCACTCCAGCCGCACTGACTTTCTTGCTATTTTGCAGACGCATCAATCATGCATCCACCTCAGGGCCTTTGCACGCGCTGTTTCCTGTGCTGGGAACGCCTTGACCCCAGGTATCCTTGGAGGCTGCTCTTCCACGTCCTTCAGATTTTAACTTGAGCCGCATTTTTGGCAAGGCCTTCCCAGCCCATGCTGCCTTTCAGAGTCCTTTCCAACACTTCGTGGCTCCCCGGTCCCTTCCTTACTTTTTCTTAGTGCGGATGCGCATACTTACTCATCTCGCTAATGCTTTTCTCTCCTGCAAGATGGTACATTCGTGAGTGCAAGGAATTCTGTTCTGCAAATTCCTTCACCAGCACCTAGAACAGTGACTGACAAAGAAGAGGTACCCAATATGTGTGATAGATAATCGATTGTATGAATGGACCCAGGGCCCCCGTACCCTGGCACACTGGGTAGCTCTCGCTCTGCAGACGAAGCAGACGCTATTCACCACCCAGTCATCATCCCCCCCCAACACAACTCTCACCGGACATGGGCACTAGATACGCCAAAAGCAGTCGTGCTGCACAGGGCTTGGGTGGCCGTCAACCCAGCCCCAGTCCATGGGAGTCCACACGTGGCAAAGGCTCTCCATTTCCTGATAAAAGGGGGCAGACTCGACTATGGCTTCTGCCCTTTTTCCTCTCACCGCTCTCCTGGCTGGAACTCAAAGCCAAGCCTCCAACCTTTCAACAGGTAGCCGGAAGTCCCACGCAGGGAGTTTAAGGCCCAAACCACAGGTCGGACTGCAAGGCCGCTGTGCCCAGCCACGCTAGTCACCCCTTCTTGGAGAAGTCCTTGCCGGACGGTTTCCCTTCCGTGCCACGTAGAGCAACGCCACCTTGATACGCCGGGTCAAGGCAGGAAGAGACACAGCGGAAGGCGAACCGTGCTGCGCGGTCACCCCACTGCCGGCGAGAGCGGGCGCGGGGGGGTCTTCGTTCACCCTCCACCTCCTACCATCCACCCAGCCCCGGCCCCGCGGTGGCACAGTGAGCCGAATTCGCCCACGCTTCCCCAGGACAACCAGAATCGAAGACCCCAACTGTCAGGAAGAGAGGCCTCCAGGAACGCCTTCTTTTCCAAAAACGCGCGAAAACCTGAGCTAACCCTTGGAAATGCCTCGTTCTGCAGAGTTGAGTTTCAGGACGTGGTAGGGTTGCCCCACCTTGGCATATCAGAACTCTTTACTTTAAGCCCTTAACCAAGCTTATGAAAATCTATCATACATTTCTCTATATTTTAAAACAAACTCTACAAAACATAATAGTTTTCACGTTGACTCAAGGTCATTAAGTAAATGAATGGAATTCTAACTTGGGAAAGGTCTTCGGGACGAATTCCAGGGCCCCGGCTTTCTCCCGAAAGCTCAGGTTAGGCGGCGGCGCTCGGCCCGTTGCCCACGCCGACGTCCAGCGCAGGCCACGAACGCGGACCCCCCCGGCCGGTGAGGGGACGGCATGTCCTTACACCTTCTCTGCCACTTCTCCTAACTTTCGGCCTCCAGAGTAGGTCTATCTCGAGTTCTCCTCGTGCAGCTCGTTGAAGGCCTGCCTGAAGCCAGGCCACGCGTCAGGCGGAGATCTCCAAGTCCTACAAAGGACATGTCCCCCGTGCCCTGGGGGACAGCTGCTTTTCTAACCTCTCAACCCTCTGCTATGTTAGTGACATAGGAGCTATGGCACATTCCAGAAAAACGGGAGCCCTGCAACAGCTCTGAGCTCAGCATCTAATTTCCGTATTTTTAGGTAGTAAGAGGGTAACTGCTGAATCGAAGAGCAAAATCATGGCGCCCCACTGGGTTTTCTGCCACAGAAGGAAGCCGGAGTCGGAAGCACAGATGAACCTGTACGGAGGTCTGGAGTGGCAGTTTCCCGAAGGGCCAGTGAGCTCCTGGGAGAGGCTACAGGACATCTGCGGACAGTGTCCGCGAGGCCGAGTGACAGGGCAGGTGGCACCAGTCCTCGGCCATACCGACCCCCTCTTATCTCTGTCTCCTCTCGGAACCACCTGTCACACACCCTCCGAGCCTCCTGTTCCCAGCTGCAGGCAGGCGGCCGCTCACTGCCGACCAAGGAACCAGCAGCTTGTGCACCCAGGAACTACGGTTCTTCCAGTGTCTCTAGACACTGTTGTGCTCAGTAAAATTAAAATTCATTTTTCACATGGTTATTGATTCGAAGCAGCTTTTTGTAATGAAGCATTTTCTCCAGCTGAAGTCATATTAAAAGGCGAGGCAGATCCAAGAAGCCTGGGGAAAGCCCGGAAATCACTCCCAAAGCCATCCCGGGCCCCTGACCTGCTTGTTGCCACTTACGTCAATGACAACACACTCAAGGTCCACCTGAACAGCAAAATTCTAAAGAAAACTTTCTGGAACATTCCACCCACACAGTGACCCTTACTAGCTCTTACTATCTACAGTTTTCCCTTTACATTTTATTCTGTCAGATAAGCATGTCCTAGCACAAGGTTTTACTTTAGGTGAGGACACTTACGCCTCCAGAAAACTTCTGGATTCTTCCTCAGTTTCCCCTTTGAATTCCCAAGAGCACTTTGCACGTGGGAGAAAACATTTCACAGCCCCCTACCCTCTAATATCGACGTCAGTCTGATACTCCATATAAAACAGTTTCTGGACTCGACTGAACCTCGGTGTGAGCTGCATAGAAGCTTTCATTCTGTCATTCATTCATTCATATAGGAGTTTCACTGATCAGCCTGAGCTCCTAACCCTCTGAGCTTCAAACGCTCCCCGAAGAAAGGGCGTGAAATTAACCTACTTTATGTGATTGTCGAGAAGAATACATGACCTTGCCAGAGCAGCTGGGTGATAAGAAGAAATAAAAGGCAGCCAAACTGCAAAGGAAAAAGTAAGACTGGGGCGCCTGGGGGGCTCAGTCAGCTGAGTGTCTGCCTTCAGCTCAGGTCATGATCCCATGGTCCTTGGATCGAGCCCCGCATCGGGCTCCCTGTTAGTGGGGAGCCTGCTTCTCCCTCCGCTCCTCTGTCCTGCTCATGCTCAAGCTCTCCCTCTCCCTCTCTGTCAAGTTAAAAAAAAACCAAATCTTTAAAAAAAGAACTAATGAATGAACTCAGTAAAGTCCCAGGACACTAAATCCACATACAGAAACCAGCTGCATTTCTCTACACTAATACTGAGCTGTCAGAAAGGAAGATCAAGGGGCGCCTGGGTGGCTCAATCGGTTAGGTGTCCAACTCTTGATCTCGGCTCCGGTCATGGTCTCAGGGTCGTGAGATTGAGCCCCACACCGGGCTCCACACTGGGTCTGTAGTCTGCTTGGGACTCTCTCTCCCTCTTCCTCTGTCCCTTCTCCCCAACCCAACTGCACACTCTCTTTAAGAAAAAGAGAGAGATTAAGAAAATAATCCTATTTATAATTGCATCAAAAATAACAAGATACCTAGGAATAAACCAAGGAGGTACAAGACCTCTGAAAACTATAAAACACTGATGAAAGAAACACCCTCCGATGGCACTAATAAATGTACGGTGTACCATGCTCACGGACTAGGAGAATTAATACTGTTAAAATGTCCATACCACCCAAAGCGAGCTACAGTCTCAATGCAATCCCCATCAAAATACTATCAAAATCTTTTCTTCATTTTTCTCAGAAGTGGAGCAAAGAATCCTAAAATTGGTATGGGACCACAAAAGGCCCCACACAGCCAAAGAAGTCTTGAGAAACAAGAAAGCTGAAGACGCCACCCTCCCTGATTTCAAACTGTACCACAAAGTACGATAATCCAAACAGTATCGCAGTGGTATGAAAACAGACCACACAGATCAGTGGAGCAGAAGAGAGAGCCCAGGGGCGCCTGGACGCTTCAGTCAGATAAGTGTCCAACTCTTGGTTTCAGCTCAGGTCCTGACCTCAGGGCTGTGCGATTGAGCCCCACGTCGGGCTCCAGGCTCAGCATGGAGCCTGCTTAAGATTCTCTTCCTCCCTCTCCCTCGGTCCTCCCCCAACTCTTGCTCCCTTAAAAAAAAAGAACCGAGAGCCCAGAAATAAACCCTCACGTAAATGGTCAATTAATCCACACAAAGGAAAGAAGAAGACACAGCAGAGAAAAGGCAGAGTCTTCAATAAATGGTGCTGGACGGCCGGACAGCAGCCGGCGGAAGAATAAACCAGACCACTTTCTGACACTACGCACCAACACTACCTCGAAATGGATAAAGAATGAAAGTGTGAAAACTGAAACCATAAAACTCCTAGAAGAAAACACGGGGCCCAGCTCTTCCACACTGGTCGAAGCAGCGTCGCTTAAGCCAGGTGCCTCGAGAAGAACAACGCAGGTTCAGCACGTGGGAAAACATCAGAAAAGCTTCTGCACAGCAAGGGAGGCCGTCAGCAAAACACAAAGGCAACCCACTGGGTGAGAAAAGGTATTTGCGAGTCATTAAGGGCTTAATATCCAAAATATATGAAAACACCTTCATATCAAAAAAACAAACAACCTGATTAAAGAATGGGCACAGGACTTGAAAAGACGTTTTTCTGAAAGTGACACAGTCGGCCAAAAGGCACATGAGAATGTGCTCGTCACTTAGCTTCCAAGAAATGCGACTCAAAACCGCGGTGAGGGAGCATCTCGCACCTGTGCCATCGGCGAGTATCAAAAGAACAACGACGGGGCGCCAGGGTGGCTCGGTCGCTTAAGCGCCTGCCTTTGGCTCAGGTCTCGGTGTCGGGTCCTGCGTGGCCCGGCGAGTCCTCTCCGGGTCTGCAAGTGAAGACAACGGAAACACCAGCTCAAAGAGAAAACCACACCCCTATGCTCGCTGCGGCGTCTCTTACAATCGACAAGATGTGGAAACAAGCCGAGTGTCCATCCGCAGACGAGTGGAAGGAAGACGCGGTGTGTGTGCACCACGGGTAGTCCTCGGCCCCGCGGGACCACAAAACCGCGCCACCCGAGAGAACCGGACGACCCCGCGGGCATCGTGCTGCGTGTCAGTCCGAGAAAGACGACCCCGAATCCCACCCACATACGGAATCCCAGAAACTAAACAGACTCCGAGACGCTGGCCGTCGGGCGGGGGGCGGTGGGGGGACGGGTGAGGGCTGCAGAGGCACAGACCTGCGGTTACAAAGCAAGGCACAGGGACGGGACGCTGAGGCGCAGGGGACCCGTCGGTGAGGCTGTGCGGGCTCTGAGCGCGGGCGGCCGGCGGCCAGCGTCGAGCAGGTGCCATCCTGACAGGAAGCGAGGAACGCACAAGGACACGAGTGAAAGCAGGTAGTCGCGAGGTCTGCAGAGGGGGAACTCAACAGATGTTTACGCTACTGAAGACACGAAACGGAAACTCCCTCTTGGTTTCCCCTTCAAACTGGAGTGCAGTCCGAGGTTTCACTCGCTGAGTGCAGCGGCTGGCACCGAAGAGAGGCTGGCCGGCCGACGGACGCGTCTGGGACTCCGAGAGGGGCCCAGGGCTCCAGGACGTGAACCTCACTGCTCAGCTACTCCGGAAAAGGGCTCCGGCCCAGAAGTTTGCCGCTTCCGTGCCCAGCGAGGGGGCACCCCGCGCGGTCGGGGCCGGTCGGGTGGCGGGCTCCCAGGGGACGCGCTCCGCTCCAGGCCAGGCGGCTGCTGGTGTTTCTGCGCACCAGCCCTGCCCTGGGGGGGCCAGGCTCATCTGTTTTACGGGAAACAGTATCAGGACGGCGGGGGAAGGTCCGCTAATGTCCATGCAGAAGACTCTAGATCACATCGAACCCACTCACGACCCCAGTATTCTACATCAGTGGTTCTCAGAGGAGCTTCTGCCCCCACGCCCACCCCTGCCCGCACCCGTCCCCACCAGGAGGATTCTCTGGAAATGCCCGCGACATTTTTGGTTGTCACGTCTCAGAGGACAGTACTGTCCCTAACCCACGACGCACAGGGCAGCCCCGCACCAGCCGTCCGGCCCCGCACGTCAGCAGCACAGAGGCCGAGAAATCCTGTTCCGTGGGAGCGCTGTAGTTCGTTTTCGTCTTCACCGCATAGACTTCCCCAACGGGCCGAAGGGAAGTGGGACGAGTCCCTCCGTAAAACGCGCGCTCCAGGGAAACAGGAGAGACGGCGACTATGCCAGGAGCAGGACGACGATCGCTTCCATCACGAGACGAACAACGCTACCTCGTTCATTGGTTTCTACCCCAAATTATTTGGTTTGTTATCCTCCTGGAGCCCAGTGAATGCATTAAACTCATATTGCTAAATTGAGAATATTATCTTTCCATGTTTTAAAGTAGTATCACTTCTGAATCCTGTTTCTTCCTGATGACCGTATCTGAGACACGAAGAAAGATGCAGTCCAGTGAAAGAGGAGGAAGGGGCCGGTGGTGGGAGTGGGCAGGCAGGTCTCACCCAGGTGACATGTGATTAGAGCAGAAAAAGACGCAAAGGAATTTCAGGCCACAGGAAGAGCCTGTGCAAAGGCCCTGCGGCAGAATGGTGAGTACACTAGGGAAACGTGGAAGAAGGGAGAACAGCTGACCACCTAGAGTCCAAGGCAGACAACACAACAGAGGCCACCAGGATTATGGTGACGGCTATGGATAAGAGTTCACATCTGACAGAGGTCCCTGGAGCAATGCAGCTGACAGGTTTTCAAAGGGTCACTCTGCTGCTGGGTCAAGCACGGACAGAATGGGAGCACAGATGCAGGAACACCAGGTGGCTGCTCTAGCCCAGTGACAGGTGAAGGCTTGGACCAGGGTTGTGCTAAGGAGGTGGTGTGAAGTGATCAGATTCATTAATCTCCAACACTGCAGGGCACTTGAGGCCACAGGAGCCACTCAGTCCAGCCGTGTTCTCTCACACACGATGAAACCGAAGCCCAGAGAGCTGAGCGAGCTACTCAGCCACACGCACGTAACTCCTGGTAGAGCCCAAACGTCCTGACTGCCTTGGAAGGTAAGCCTCTAGAAGGCAGTCAGGTCAAGTGCGAGATCAACGCGAGGACGGCCTCCGCACGGAATCCAGCGCACCCTTCCTTGCGCTCCCGCGGCACCTGGCGCCCTGGACCGACTCCTGCTCTTCTGAAACCCCGTCTCCCCTCAGCTCCCTGCTGCCGCTCCGCTCGCTCTCCGTCACTGCTTGCTCTCCTGCTGTCAGTGCTGCTGCTTCCCAAGGGCCCTGCCATGCAACTTCCTGTCCCATCTGCAGAGGGAACTAACGGTCGCGCTCCTCTACACCCCTTTGCTCTGGCAGCCGTCCCCAGGTTTCCTCTGGAGTCACCCTTTTCAGACCTGGAGTCCATGCACCTCCACGGATAGGACAGGAGATTCCGGCCTCGCCGCCCGGCCCATGGCAACTCCCTCTGACCCACTCCGTTTATGAGACGTGAGGGCCTGTTGCAGGGTTAGCTGGGGGCAGAGACCGCTGCCCCGCCCCCCAGAATTGGAACTTGCAGTGCCCGCCCCAGTCAGCTGGAGGGGAGAGCCCGAGACAAGAGCAAGTAAGAAAACGAGTCGGACAAAATTGCTTGAGCCTGGACCCCATGCCCAAAGCCAGACCCACTCCTGAGCTCTCTAGGGATGTGAGCCGGCCATGTTCCTTTCTGCTTCAGCCAAAGGGAACCAGATTTTCTAGCCCTTGTAAAAGGGGGTCCCACCTGATACCTCGAGCCCGTCTGCGTGCTCTGTCCGGACCCACCCGCACAGCGGTGACTCCCAACTCTCGCCCGGGGTCCCGGACAAGCCCTCGGAGCTCCAGAGTCACACCCGCCCCCCAGGAGCCGTTTCCACCCATCTGTCACACCCAGGCCACTCAGCCAGAACACAGTCACCAGCAACTCTGCTCCCGTCTCAATGCGCTGGCCTTCATGGTTCTCAGCACCCTCGAAAAACACCACCACCCGCCCTAATCCCTCCAGGCAGAAACCCGGGACACCAGAGAGCCCTCCTGCCAGGTAATCCTGATGGGGCCAAGGCCCCCGACTGCCTTCTTCCGGAGTGTGTGACCTTGGGGAGATGAATGAACATATCTGAGCCTTGGGTTGTCAAGTGGACTTGCTTGTTTCAATGAGATGCTGTAGGTGAAAAGCAGTCACTGTTCGTTGGTTCCGTTCCTTATCACAGACATCGAGTGCACCCGTAAGAACTTCACGGTCACCGGCCACTGCCATGACCCTAGCTGGGAGCCTCCCTGTCTTTCTCTCGATGGCTACTCTTACCTCATCTTCTCCCTTTGGTCTCCCCCAGCTCTCCCCAGAGCTGCTGGACTAGTGGACTCCTAACCAGCCTGGTCACACCCTGCCAGGCCCAGCCACCCCCACCGTGTGCTCACTTATAACCCCTCCCCGGGGGCTCTCCAGACACTGAGGGCTGTGCTCCAGCTCCACAACCTGGCACAGCAATGTGTCCACCAAGAATGCCGATTCTCGAGGCGCCTGGGTGGCTCAGTGGGTTAAAGCCTCTGCCTTCAGCTCAGGTCATGGTCCCAGGGTCCTGGGATCAAGTCCCACATCGGGCTCTCTGCTCAGCAGGGAGCCTGCTTCCCTCTGTCTCTGCCTGCCTCTGTCTACTTGTGATCTCTGTCTGTCAAATAAATAAATAAAATCTTAAAAAAAGAAAGAAAGAAAGAAATCCCTCTAAAAATGAAGGAAAATAGAGATCCCACATTGGCTAATGAGACTAATGGATAAATTCAAACCCTGACTTCCCCCTTGTCTGAGAGGAGGGAACCTGAAAGAAGACAGAAGGAAAGAAACAGTAAAGTAAAAAATTTTTTAAAGATTTTATTTATTTATCTGACAGACGGAGAGAGACCACAAGTAGGCAGAGCGGCAGGCAGAGGGAGAGGGGGTAGCAGGTTCTCTGCTGAGCAGGGAGCCCGATGTGGGGCTCTATCCCAGGACCCTGGGATCATGACCTGAGCTGAAGGCAGATGCTTAACCCACTGAGCCACCCAGGTGCCCCAATAATGTAAAATATCTTTAAGTGAAAAAAAAAAAAAAAAAGCAAAGAAAGAATGGAGAGAAAAGAGAAAATGTAAGAAATATAAGTTAATCCTGAGACAGGAGAGGGCTTCCTAAGCAGGACAGAAAACTTGAGGTCCACAGAAAAGTGACACAGATTCAGCCTCGTAAAAAGTCATCACTTCTGCACATCACAGTGAGCAAAGCTGGGGAAGAAAACAAAAAGGCAAGATACTTGACTTATTAATAAGAAAAGAATTAAAGTCCAGAATTTAAAAAGAGCCTCAAGAACTGATGATATCACAAACAATTTGACAGAAAAGGATTTCATGGGGCAATTTGAAAGAGTGTAAATTAAATTAAACTTTTTTTTTTAAGCATTAACTTGAGAGACCCTAAAATGCACAGAACTCTGATAGGGAATGGTCTCTAAGACGTACGTTCATTTTTTAAAACTCTGTAAGCAGACTAGGGTAGCAGAATGGTATGCTACCATATTTAGAGAGAAAAAAACCAGAAAACACATTTACCTACAGATGCACAGGCTTTCTCTAGATGAATACACAAAAACTGGAAAAATTAGTAAAGAATTCCTCCAAAAAAGGAAATGGAGGGCTGAGGTAGGAGGGAGCTGTTGACTTTCACAGCCTGTGAATGTTGTGCTTCGTATATGCATATATATATATATATATATATATATATATATATATCACATATACCATATATACCAATCCCCAATCAAGTAAACCAACTAAGTCAATAAATTAAATCTTCTTCTGCACAATCTCCAGATCCCAATAAACAAAGGGAATTATGCTTAAATAAACATTTTAAATGACATACCCTTTGGCTCACCAGCTTTACTGGTAGGAGCACGTTTTATGCAGAAATGCCCCCACGTGCACAGGGACGTGTTTGACTACAGTGTTATTACAAGGGAGGAAGCTGGAATCAGTCGAGGCGCCTGTAAACAGGGGATTGTGCAAATGAATCATGGTGAATCTCCACCATGAAATACTATGTAGCCATTAAAAAGAATGAAGCATATCTAAGTTCTTTTTTTCTTTTAAGGATTTCACTTATTTATTTGAGAGAGAAAAAGAGAAGGAGCAATGGGGAGGGTCGGCAGAGGGAGAAGAGAGGCTGACTTCCTGCTGAGCAGGGAGCCTGACAAGGGGCTCCGTCCCAGGACCTGAGGCTGGGACCTGAGCCCGAAATGCTACCCAGGCGCCTCTCTGTGTTTGTTTGTTTGTTTGTAAGTAATCTCTAACCCTAACATGGGGCTTGAACTCATGATCCCAAAATCAAGAGTCACACGCTCCACCAACTGAGCCAGTCAGGCGCCCCTATGTTTTTAATACCGGAAGACATCCAAGTCCCATTGTTTTTTTCTGTTTTCTTTGTTGTTGTTTTTTTTTAAATTTATTTACTTGAGAGAATGACAACAGTGGGCGAGGGAGAAGCAGGCTCCCTACTGAGCAGGGAGCCCGATGCAGGACTCGATCCCAGGACCCTGGGATCAAGACCCGAGCCGAGGGCAGACACTCAACTAACTGAGCCAGGCAGGCACCCCCCAGGTCCCATTGTTAAGTTAAAAAAGTAAGTCACAGAGCACACAGTAATATATGATCCCCACATATGTATTTTTAAAAGCATTTGCAGTATAAGGCTGGTCCTAAAGCTGGCAATGCAGATAATATTTTTACCGCGTTGTGCAGTATCGTACCAAGAACCCACGTATTCCGCATTCACCTGTACGTCCAGACTAGGCTGGCCTACACTTAGGCACTGCAGAAGGCCTAGAAGATATTACACGCACAGGGGTTCCCTCTCGGGTGAGGGGAGGGAAGGAAGAAGTGGAGAGAATTTTATTTTCCCACATCTTTCTCTATTACAAAAAAAACTTTTACAATAATTCGTGTTTTCTTAAAAAGTTACTGCCTTCCAGGCATGCTTTCCATTATTCATCCAAGGTCACATTTTGCGAGTGGCGGGGGTGGGTGCAGGCCGCCTGACCTCAGACGGTGCTCCCGACCCAGTGCTCCCTCACCTGCTCCTGGAATAAAAACCAAACCCAGACCCCAGTCTGCTGTGTCCCCGTCTCACCCCAGCTCACACAGAAAACGCCCCCCTTTAGGCTCCCAGCCTTCCTGAACAGATCTGCCCTGAAGGCCTGCCGGGCCTGTAACTGGCCAAGGGAGCGCGTACCACCCGGCGGCAGGCCTTTCCCGGGTGGAAGGCTAGAGTCAGATGCGATGCACCTGCTGCGGAATGAAGGCCTGAGCAGTAAAGTCAGCTCTTCCTCCCGGCTCCAGGCAGCACCCACAGCAATCTCCCGTTTTGTTGATGCTTTTTGTTCTCAAAGAAAAACAGCTAGAAGACGCCACTCCCCCTGTCCAGTCACGCTTTAGTGCATCTCAGAAGGACAAGTGCTTCCCAAGGTCTAGCCCAGAGGCAGCAAGCTGGCAGTCTGCGGGCAACAACCGGCCTCCACACATAATTCGGTTGCTCTGCTCATTCTGAAAACTGTTCTGTATTAGTTGCCAACTTTAAAAACATGGGATTTCCCCCCCATAAAATGTATAGCTTTCCCCCAAAATTCAGGCCAAGCAACATGGTGCTGGAGCTCCATGGCACCTACCCTAGTCTCCTTACAGGGAAGCATGCTCACCCCCCACCTCTGCAAACGCCCCTCCCCTACACCAGCCCTCCTCCCACCGGAAGGCTTCCTGACTGTCCCAGGCAGCAGCACAGCTCCCCCACAGCACCGCACCTCCTTTGCTGGTCATGCAGGTCAGTTCCAGGTCAGCCCATGCCGCCTTCCACGGAACCCAAAGAGCTCAGCCCTCTGCGCATGCCGTTCTCCGCCGTCGGACACTCCCAGCACGCAGGGCTGCAACGCAAAGAGATGGTAGGAGATGGCGTGAGCTCCTGAGGTCTTGGATTTAGTGTCTAAAATGCCAATCAAAAATGCCAATCAAAAATGCCTCTTTTTGACGGGTCCCTAATCTTCCTGCCCCGGTGGTAGAGCTTTGGGGCAGGGAGAAGCCCTGTGTTTGAGGACCCGCGTGTGTGAAAAGCTTTGCCAAGTGCAGAGTCCTGAGTTCAAGCCTGGCTCCTGGGCCCAGCCCTGACCTCTCCTGAGTCTGTTTCCGCACCTCTGGAACAGGGTAACCGCCCTTCACAGGCGAAGGGAAGGAAGTTTCTGAACGTGTGCATGAAAAGTGCTTATGAACATCTTACAGGTACAAAACAAGACCCGTGGGGACTGGAACTAGAAAAGAGGGACGCTTTGGAAGAAGTGACAGAAACAAATCCCAGTTAAAGAAAGCGGGATGAGGGGCACCTGGGTGGCTCAGTTGGTGGGGCGACTGCCTTGGGCTCAGGTCACGATCCTGGAGTCCCGGGATCGAGTCCCGAATCGGGCTCCCTGCTTGTCAGGAAGCCTGCTTCTCCCTCTGACCCTCCCCCTTCTCATACTTTCTCTCTCTCAAATAAATAAATAAAATCTTTTAAAAAAGAAAAGAAAGAAAGCGGGACGAAGAGCCCCTGTGTGATCTGAGGTCCGCCCCCCTTTCTGCTCGGAGAGCCTGGGAAATGCGACTCCTCGCCGGGCCCCAGGTCGCAGTACGCTGGGTCGGAAGGGAGAGCCCCTGACCCCCCCGCAGGAGATGTCCCCCCTCATTTCCCGGGCCGGGTCCCAGGGACGGAGCAGGCGGCCCAGCTGGGGAGGGGCGCGGAGACGCCCGTCCTCCGCAGCCCCCAGCTCACTCCGGTGGCCTTGCCCGGTTGCCATTATCCACCTTGGACACATCAAGGCACGAAGGTCCTCCCCTCCGAAGCCACACCACCTCCCACTCCACAGCGAGGACGACCCCACGACCTGCTCTCCAAAGAAGCGCTTCGCAGCCGCGGCGGAAAGGGACCGGGGCGGACCGACGGCCGCGGACACGCACCAAAGCGGTGCCGACGCGTGGCGCGCGGCTGCGGGAAAGCAGAGCCCTCGGGAGCGCCCCAGAGCGTCCCGGTTCCCCAACCCGCGGTGTCCGCTCACGGGCCTTCGTCAAAACGTGCCGCGGGCTCCGGTCTGGCCTGGAGGCTGGACGAGGCCCCCAGAGCTCACCGCACCTCCTCCCGCGCGCAGGGTCGGCCCCGCGACTTCAGGGCGCGCCTCTCACCCAGGCTGGGGGGTCGGGACCGGGCCCGGCCGGGACGACGAGGCTCACCCGGTCCGCACGGATTCCAGCCGGGGGCCGAGGCCGCCTCGCACCCACGCCCCCAGCCCCCGGCCGCCCCGAGCGCAGCGTGAGCCCCGCCTTGAAGGAGCGGGACGCCCCGCACCGGGCCCCGCGCACGCACCGAGGTGCTCCCCGCCGGGGTCTGAGAAGGGGCTGCGGGCGGCGCTGGAGAGTCCGGCCGGGGGGAGGGGGCCTGTCGGAAGCCGCGGCCGCGGGGCAGGGACGCGCCCCCAAGATGCTCCCACAAAGGGCTCCGGCTGCCCCGCGGCGTGCGGAGCGGGGAGGGGGCACAGCCCGTACCCGCCGCGGGGCGCGGAGCCGGAGGAGCGCGGGGTGGGGGGGGGGTGGCGCCGAGACCCTCCCCGCGCGCCCGCCCTGCCCGGAACTCTGCCCCGCTCCGGCCCGGCCCGCCCGCCGCCCCCGCCCCGCGGCCCCCGCCCCGCTCACCGCGCCGCCGCCGCCGCTCGGGGCCCGCCCGGCCGCCTCCCGCCTCGGCCGCCGCCGCCGCTTCCGCACCCCCGCCGCGCCCGCCGGCCGCGGGTTTCGGGTTTCAGGCCGCCCCGCGCCGCCCCGCGCCGCCCCTCCCGCCGCCGGCACGCGGACCCCGGCGGGCGCAGGCCCGGGAACTTCGCGGCGCTCCCGCCCCTGCCCGGCCGCGCCGCCCCTCCCCGCCCCTCCCCTCCCCGCTCCCCGGAGCCCCCCGCGCCGCGCCCCGCCCCGCCCCGCGCGCCTCCCCCCGCCCCCCCCGCCCCGGGCTCCGCCGGCCGCTCTTTGTCTCGCCCTCCCCGCCTCCCCCCCGCTCGCCGCCTCCTCCGGCCTCACCGACCCCGTCGCGCGGCCGGGGCCGCCCCCTGCCTGTCAGCCGCGCGCCCACGTCGGGCTCCCCCGGCCGCGCCTTTATTCATCCCCGCGACGTCGAGCCCCGAACCCACCGCCCGCGGGAGCGGGAGCGCAGACGCGGTGCTCGGAACCGGGGCCCGGAGCCGCGACCCCCGCGCAGACCCGCTCGGCCCGTCCGCAGGACCGGGGGCTCCGTCCCCGCTCCCCTCCCCCCTCCCCTTCCCCCCGCTCCCCTTCCCCCTCCCCACGCTCCGCACCGGCTGCCCCGCGGCCCCAGTGCCGGTTGGGAAAGTCCCGGCAAACCGCGAGCTGCGGGCGGAGAGCGGGGCCGCCGCTCCCGGACTCCCGCGAACGCCTCCGCGATCCGGCTGCGTGGACGAGCGTCCGGACTCGCTCTTTCCCGGGGCTCCGGCCGGGCGCGTCCCCGCCTGTGGCCCGGCCTGGAAGCACCGGTTAGAGCCGCGACTCGCGGCGCCCGGCGGGTCTCCGGGGACACACGGGGTGATGGGGGACAAGCTAATGGGGCCTTAATACTCCCGTGGGGCGGACGCTCTGTTCGCTGGAGACAGAAGCTGGAGCCGCTGCGAGTCGAGGTCCCTGGAAAGCCCGAAGCTGGAGGAGTTTAAAGCACTTTGTTCTCCAGATTATCTTAGACTTTTATTCTGAAATCCCTGGGTTTTGTGTTTTGTTTTGTTCTGATGCGCGCTGACTCGGGCACTGGCTAGTCTTCCTGACCCTGGGGGAGTTATTCAGCGTTTCCGAATCCCAGCCCCTTCCTGTATAAAATTCATATACTCAGACCTGCCTGTTGGGTTTAAAAAGATGAGGTGAGGTCGTGTGAGTCAATCGCCGGGGCCTAGAGCGGAGAGCGGAGCGCTAAGTCCTCAGGAAAGTCCAGGACACGCGGTGGACCGTCCAGGAGAGAACAAGAGAACAGTGACGGATCTGTCGCCTCCCTGTCCACGCAGGACGCAGAGACGCCCTTCGCGCACCTGCTCCAACTGGAACCCTTTCATCTTGAGCTCCAACTGGAACCCTTTTTCTCCTGCTGCTGCTCGTTATCAGGTATATTATTTATCACAAAGGGTTTTCTTCCTATGCTCCTAAGCTCAGAACTTACCTGTGCGTTCAAAAATAGGAACTGCTCCAACGAATGCATCTTTTCAATTGCTCTCAACATTTTTTCCCCTTCTGGAGCTAATATTGAGCTGTGAGCAGTAGTCACTCGGATGCAGAGAAAAGAAAAAAAATGATCATCAGTTATTTCACTATCACTCTAGAGGGGACAGTTGTGTGAAAATCGCAGCATGCATTTTGTGTGAGAATTTTTTTCACAAAAAGAAGAGAGATACATAGTAACTCTCCTTTTCCAAGTGCCTTTCATCAGTCATTCCCTTCTGGGGTCCCCAAAGACTTCTGAACTAAGATAATGAGAGGCATTGTCCTAGGGAATCCAAAATGCTGGTTGAAGAATCTGCATATGGTAAGACATCTTTAAAATAAAGCATCTTGGGGCACCTGGGTGGCTCAGTGGGTTAAGCCACTGCCGTCAGCTCAGGTCATGATCTCAGGGTCTTGGGATCAGCCCCGCTGCTCAGCAGGGAGCCTGCTTCCCCCTCTCTTCCTGCCTCTCTGCTTGCTTATGATCTCTGTCAAATAAATAAATAAAATCTTAAAAAAAATAAATTAAATAAAATAAAGCATTTTCCCAGTCTGATCGTCCACGTAAAACGAGGCAGAGCAAAATGGTGAGGCATGCTGTCCATCCGGCGTAAAATTCCGTTCCCACACTCCTCAATCGCATCTCAACTGCAGCATGCCCGCCTCAGAGAAGTCTCCCCTGACAAGCCTACAAGAGGGTCTCTAGTCTCTGCTCTCTCTCAGAGCTCCCTATCCCTTTTCTGTATAAAATTTATATCAATGGAGAATTTATCTAATTTTTTTCCATTTGTCTGCTTACAGTATCCCACCATGGATAGATGCAACTCTTTGGGAGCGGGGACCTATCTGTGTTACTTACCACTGTGAAAACAGGCCCAATTTGTTAAGTAAATGAAATGAAAAAATAAGAATAGATAAAGTATGTCTTCAGGGGTATCTGGTTATCAAACTTTAGGATCTGTAAGAATCCCTTGGAGATTTCTTAGATGCAAAACCAAAAGCAAGAGTGATTAAAGAGAGAGTTGATGTGGGGCACCTGGGTGGCTCAGTCGTTAAGGTTAAGTGTCGTCTCCCTTGGGCTCAGGTCTTGATCCCAGGATCCTGAGATCAAGCCCCACAATGGGCTCCCCGCTCAGTGGGAAACCTGCTTCTTCCTCTCCCACTCCCCCTGCTTGAGGGATCTCGCTGTGTCTCTCTCTGTCAACTAAATAAATAAAATCTTTTAAAAAGAGAGAGTGAGAGGTTTGATGTGTTGGATTTCGTCAGAATTAAAATTTAAGTGACTCCCAGGACACCCATCAAGAAAAGGAAAGACAATTCACAGAATAGGATAAAATATTTGCAAATCATATATCTGATGGAATTTGTATCCAGAATCTGCAAAGAACTCCTACATCTCAATAATAAAAAAATCCACTTTAAAAAGGATAAAGGACCTAAACACATTTCTCCAAAGAAGGTATAGAAATAGCCAACAAGCTCATGCTGGACATCATTAGTCATTAGGGAAATCACATCAAAACAGAAATGGGGGGTGCCTGGGTGGCTCAGTTGGTTTAGTGTCTGTCTTCAGCTTGGGTCATGATCCCAGGGTCCTGGGATCAAGCCCCACATTGGGCTCTGTACTCAGTGGGGAGACTGCTTCTCCCTCTCTCTCTGTCTGCTGCTCACCCTGCTTGTGATCTCTCTCTCTCTCTGTCGAATGAATAAATAACATTTTTTAAAAAGAACAATAGCTCCAGAAAAAAAAAAAAAAACACCACTTCACAGTCACTAAAAATGGCTAAAATGAAAAAGGTGATAACCGGTATTATGGAAGATTCGGAGGTGTTAGAACCCTGTACACTGCCGGGAAGAATGTAAAATGAGGCAGCCACTTTAGAAAACAGCGCGCGCGCATGCTGTCAAATAAATAAATAAATAAATCTTAAAAAAAAAAAAAAAAAAAAAGACAGGGGAGGCAGGCCTGGAGTCACACAAAGAGTACTGCCCTTCCGATCCCAAATGAATTTAGTCAATGGTAAAGAATGGCCTCTAATATGTGTGTGTGTATGTATATATATATATATATATATATTCATTAACATAGAGTGTATCATTAGTTGCAGAGGTAGAGGTCAGTGACTCATCAGTCTTATAGAACACCCAGTGCTCATCACATCACGTGCCCTCCGTAGTGTCCATCCCCGTCCCTCCGGCCCCCTCCCCTCCAGCAACCCTCAGATTGTTTCCTGTGATCAAGAGTCTCTTATTGTTTGTCTCCCTCCCTGATTTCGTCTTGTTTTATTTTTTCTTCTCTTCCCCGATGACCCTCTGTTCTGTTTCTTTTAAATTCCAAAGTATCAGTGAGATTATATGATAACTGTCTTTCTCTGATTGACCTATTTCGCTCAGCATAGTACCCTCTAATGCCATCCACATCATTGCAAACACCAAGATTTCAGAAAATAGAGAGTTTTAAAATAAATAGGCCTTCTCTAGTACTACCTTTATTAAGGGATAATATAAAAGTATCGATTTTGTTAAACTGTTTTTTCTTTAGTAATATTTTCAAATAACTTGTTTTGCAATTTTTTTCTTTATAGATAAGGTAAACCAGGCAATCTCTTTCCCAAATATCTTAAATCTCAAACTTAAAAAGTTGATGAGTTGAATGTAAATAAAATAAATTTTAAAAAATTGATAGAGTTTCCCTAACATAAAATTCTAGGTTGTGGCAATCTCCACAAACCAATGACTTATTCATAAAAAACATCTTAGCTATCAATGAAGCAGAACATGTGGAACAAAGAAAGCATGAATCGATCTGTCTGTGCTTCTAAGAAAGTTATCCATGATACAGTAAATGAAAACGCTTCAGAAAATGTATAAGTAATATGATCCCATCTCTATAAACACATATGTGTCCGCACGCATGTCTCCATGTGCATTAAAAGAAATCCGGAATAGCAGACACCAAATCAGAAACAATGGTTACTGGGAAGCCTGGGTGGCTCAGTGGGTTAAGCGGCTGCCTTTGGCTCAGGTCATGATCCCAGCGCCCTGGGATCTAGTCCCACATCGGGCTCCTTGCTTGGCAGGGAGCCTGCTTCTCCCTCTGCCTCTGCCTGCCTCTTTATCTGCCTGTGCTCGCTCTCTCTCCCTCTCCCTCTCTCTGACAAATTAAAAAAAAAAAAAAAGAAAAGAAACAGTGGTTACAGTCAGACGTGGGTTAGTGGAAACAGGTACTTCTACTTTTTACTTTATACACTTTCTGTATTGAATTCTTTACAGTAAGTATGTATTATTGTATTAATTTTAAAAACATAGTTTTAAAATAAAAATGTACTTAAGCACCTGATAAACATATTCAAATATACACATTGATATGTGTGTTTTCATCCAGAGCAAGTACGTACTGAGCACATATTATGTGCTCTTGGGATACATCAGTGAGCAAAGTGGACGAAGACCCTGCCTGTCCCCAGGAGCTTATATTCTAAGCAAAATCAGAGCAGGACAAGGAGGATCTGGAGAACAGAGGGTAGTTTTTAATATTAAATAGGGCGGTGAGGGTAGAGCTTATTGATAATCTGACACGTGAGCAAAGCCTTGAAGGAGGTGAATAAATTAGTCATTAGGGTGTGTGAGAAAGGTATTGGGACGGTCAGAATCTAATGTTAGGAGTGCGCCTTGCGTCTACACGGCAGAGCAAGCAGGCCGGGGCAGCTACAGCAGAGCGAGCAAGCCGGCGTAGGAGGAGACGGGCCAGGCAGGGAAGAGGAAGAGAGAAGGGGGGATTTGTGTGGATCTCACAGACCCTGGGGAGGACGTTAGCGTCTACTAGAGTAGAATGAGGGAGCTGGGGAGGCTGGTGTCTCGGACCAGGTGCTACCAGGAGCTAAGAAAGGGTTGGATCCGGGCTATATTTTCCAAGCAGATGTAATAAGATTTCCATATGTGTTGGATGTGGGGTACATGAAAAAACAGAAGTGTCAGGGTTGACTCCAGGGCCATTGTGTGAGCCGCTGACGGCTGGAGTTGCTGTCAGCTGAGAGGCAGAGCCTGGAGATGCGGGTTACGGGATGGACGTTGGAAATTCAGTCTGGACACGTCAGGTTAGAGATGTCTACAAGTTATCCAAATGAGGACGTGAAGTGAACAGCTGGAAAGAGGTGTGAGTCCTCGACAGAAGTCTGGGAATCTTCAGCATACAGTTTCCAGAGCTACAGGATTGAGAGTCATCATAAAATGTCCCAACTGGGTGGCTTAAATCAAACAAACAAAAACAAACAAAAAGTTATCATTGACTCACAGTTTTGAAGGATTGGAACAAAAGAGATTATTATGGTTGTCCCAGAAAATAGCATATACCAAACAATAAAGTCTGTGTCCAGAAGGTGACATAAGAGATTGCCTATGGAGTAAATTCCAGTGGGTCAGAGATCAAAATGTTAAAAGTGAAACTCAAATAAATTCTAGAAGAAATGTAGGATTCCTTCCTTTAAAACCAGGAAGCAAGAAAAACTTTATTAATTATGATCCCCATAGCTGAAGTAAAAATAACAGGAAAAATAAATTTGCACACTTTAAAAAAATAATTTCATGAAAAAGCACCACAACAAAGTCAAAGGAAAAATGGGAAACTGAGAAAAGCGATATGTGACTTGTGTCACCAAGAATGATGTGACAAATAGGATGCGGAATCAGAATTCACTCCCACCTGGCTCAGCTGAAGAGATTTTACTGAAAGGCATCCACACAGAGCCACGGCGAGGGACGTAAGCGCCCAGGGTCAGGCATCAGGATGTCCTCAGCTCCGCTAGAAGACAGACAAGGGGAAGAAATGATGTTATCAGAGCCCGCGGCGAGCTGAAATTGGAGCAGGAAGAGTTTGAGAGAGATTTAGCAGGGAAGAGCAGTCACTGCTGAAGCCGGAAGGGAGAGGGGACACAGCTCTCCCCAGCCTCTGTTCTGCCAGGGGCTCTTGCTGTCCAGACTCCACCAGAAGCTCACAGCAGAGTCAGGGTGACAGAACATGAAAGGGTCAGCCCTCCAGGGACAAAGCAGGACAGTGAGATGGTGGGAAGGTGGAAACCGGTCATCATCAGCTCAAGCTAGAAGCTCTAATTTCCAAAAAGCTGTTAACCATTTGGAAGCAAGGGGAGCCTGCGTGGCTCAGTCAGTCGAATGCCCGACTCTCTCGATTTCATCTCAGGTTGTGATGTCAGGGTTGTGAGACGGAGCCCCGCATTGGATTCCCTGCTGGGCATGGAGTCTGCTAGGGATTCTCTGTCCCCCTCTCTCTACCCCTCTCTGACTCTCTTTCTTTAAAAAAAAAAAAAAAAAAAGAACCAAAATACCAAACACTTAAATAAAAAATGAATGTTGAATACAGTTCACAAAAAAGTGTAAAATGCTTATCAATATATGAAAAAATTGGGGCGCCTGGATGGCTCAGTGGGTTAAAGCCTCTGACTTCAGCTCAGGTCATGATCTCAGGGTCCTGGGATCGAGCCCCGCATCGGGCTCTCTGCTCAGCAGGGAGCCTGCTTCCTCCTCTCTCTCTGCCTGCCTCTCTGCCTGCTTGTGATCTCTGTCTCTCTGTCAAATAAATAAATAGAATGTTTTTAAAAAATATGAAAAAAATATATATGAAAAAATACTGCTTCACTCCTAATACGTGAAATGTGAATTCAAACACGACAAGAACCAACTGCTGACAAGGCTGCGGAGCAACTGGTTCTCCTGCACTGCTGCTGGGAGCAAAAGCTGGTGCGGCCGCACTGCAGAACGATGAACCATTATCTCCTAACCCTAACCATGCACACGTATTATGACTCACAATTCCACTTCTAGCAGAAATGTGTGCATATGTTCCCAAGAGGTGCATGTAGTAGCATGTAGTAGTGTTCGCCCAGCACTATCTATAACAGCCCCAGACTGGAAACTATCCAAGTGCCCTCAGTAACACAATGTATCAGTAAATCGTAACACACTTACACAATGAAATAGCGTGTGCACAGTGATGAGAATGAATGATTTACAATCCCACAGGATGGGAAAGCACAGGTTAATCTCACAAGCACAGTGAGAAGGATCTGTCCTATGATTCCATTTAGAGAAGGCACAAAAGAATCAAACTAATCCCTGCTACTGGGAGCCATGCTGGTGGGTGCAGCGAGGTGGGTAGTGACTAGAGGGATGCAGAGGTGGGGTGATGCTGGTGACTTCCTGCTTTCTGATCTGGGTGTCGGTTGTACAAATATGTTCCCTGTGGAAATTCAGTGAGTTGCATATTTGTGGGCTATGTGCTTCCCATATGTATATTCTACTCCAATAAATAGTTTTTAGAAATGACACTCATGGGGCGTCTGGGTGGCTCAGTGGGTTAAAACCTCTGCCTTCGGCTCAGGTCATGATACCAGGGTCCTGGGATCAAGCTCCGCATCGGGCTCTCTGCTCAAGCAGGAACCTGCCTCGCTCTCTCTCTCTGCCTGCCTCTCTGCCTGCTTGTGATCTCTGCCGGTCAAACAAATAAATAAAAAAAATTTTTTAAAAGGCAGAATTATTTATAATTATAGAAGATTGAAAGTACTAAGATCTCTGTCAATAAGGTACGTTCAATGATAGCACAGTCACACTGGACAGCGGCAGCGGCAGGTAACGACCACACTCGTCGTGAGGGGCGTGCAGAAATGTACAGAACTAACCAATCCCTATGTTGTAAAACTGAAATTAATATAACATTGTATGTCAGCTATATGTTAATTTTTAAAAAGTTTTAAAAAGTGTCCAAAAGCTAATAAAAGATGATTTCCAACAAGAAAGAGGGAGGGACGGGAGAAAACAGAGAAGGAAGCTTTCTGGAAAAGTCCTTATTGCATGACTTTGACTTCGAAACTAAGTATATGCTTTATAAAACTGAAGAGAATTAACTCAAAAGAAAAATATCAACCCATAAAAACTGAAGAAAAACAAATACCAACTATCAATATAAGTGGGGTTGGCAGTGTGGGGTCTGGGTGACTCATTCAGTTAAGCGACCGACTCTTGGCTGCTGGGAAGATGGTGGAATAGGAGGACCCTGGGTTCACCGCTTGCCACGTGGCCATCTAGAGAGCACCCACATCGGCATAAATAACCCGGAAAGTGACCTGCAGACTGGCAGGACAGGCTCTGCACAGCCCGATGTAGACAAGAGGCTACCGTCAAGTGGACCCACCCCTTCTGATCGCTCTTGGCAGGGTCCCATTAAAGCAGTGCCACAAACCTGGCAGTGTGCCAGCAGGACAGTCAAGGGCCAGCACTGCTCCAGAGAGAGGAAGATAACCACACACCAGTCTGACTGGGACCCCAGCAGTGGGCCGAGCGCGGGCAGCTGGCCTGACTGCAGGTCCAGCCCACCAACAAAAGCTTCTCAGGGGACAGCACAGGAAAAGTGCCCTCAGTTTGGTGCTATCTCATCTCTGCCAAACAGCTGGTCTTAGTCAACTCAAGCCCAATGTTGCCTCAGATTGGCTCACTAACACCACAGGCACCAGACTTAGCCCACAACAGGCAGAGAACCATCGCAGGCTGTACTGAAGGCAAACACAGCTCCACCATGATGGAAGGACACCCCTGTAGCAACACACATAGGAGACAGCACTGAAGCATCATTCTCTGGTCAAAAGCAGACATTGTACTGTGGGGCAAGGCAGGATCTCTTCTTTATAAAGCCACTGCTTTCAAGTGTGGGAAACACAGCTGACATTTCTAGAAACACACACAGAGTAGACAAAATGAGGAGACAGAGGAATATGTCCCAAATGAAAGAGTGGAACGAAATCATAGCAAGAGACCTAAGCCAAGTGAAAATAAGTAATATGTTTGATAACAAATTTTTGTATAACAAATTTAAAGTAATGCTCATAAAGATACTCACTAGAATTGAGAAAGGAGTGCAGAACCTCCATGAGACCTCCACTAAGAGATAGGAGATGTAAGAGAGAGCTATGTAGAGATACTGAACTCACTAAATGAAAATAAAAATAGACCACTTGGAATAAATAGCAAACAAGAGGAAGTAGAAGAATGAATCAGGAACCTTGAGGACAGAGTAATGGAGAGTAATCAAGCAGATGAGAGGGTAAAAAATACACAAAATGAGAATAGACCCAGGGAACTCAGAGACACTCGGGCCTAAGAGTCACATGATAGGGATCCAGAAGGAGAAGAAAAAGAAAAAGGAATAGAAGATTTATTTGAAGGAATCATAGCTGAAAAATTCCTGAATCTGGGGAAAGAAAGAGAAATGCAGATCCAGGAGGCACAGAGAGCTCCCAACAAAACCAACCCAAAGAGCTCTGCACCAAGACACAAAGTAAATAAGATGGCCAAAAGTAGTGATTTTTATTTTTTTTAAAAGATTTTATTTATTTATTTGACAGACAGAGACCACAAGTAGTCAGAGAGGCAGGAAGAGAGAGAGAGGGGGAAGCAGGCAGGCTCCCTGCTGAGCAGAGAGCCCGATGTGGGACTCGATCCCAGGACCCTGGGGTCATGACCTGAGCCGAAGGCAGAGGCTTAACCCACTGAGCCACCCAGGCACCCTGATAGAGAGAATTTTAAAAGCAGCAAGAGAAAGGAAAGCAGTTACATACAAAGGAAACCCCATAAGGCTATCAGTGGGTTTTTCAGCAGAAACTTTGCAGGCCAGAAGAGAGAAGCAAGATGTATTCAAACTGCTAAAAAGAAAAAATCTACAGCCAAGAATACTCTATCCATTTAAGGCTTTCATCAGAATAGAAGGAGAGAGAGAGTTTCCCAGAAAAACAAAAGTTAAAGGAATTTATGATCTGGAGGAAAAACAGCCATGTCCCCATCACATGTGATAAAATCAGCCTGTGAGTCCCATATTCTCCCCTGCCCAAGTCACCATGCACCACCTGCCACCTGCTCAATGCCAAGTCAACACACCTTCACCTCAGATTGCCAAGGACTCAAACTGACACTCTTCCCCTCAAATGCCAGCTCCTGTGCTCAAGTTTGTGCACAAAAGGGGGCATAGTTAATACAGCAGAATGACACAACCCAAACAGTGACACTAATTCTGTGGAATATACAATGGATAAAAGGAGTGTGCTAGGTTGAGAACATCTCCAACAAGCCAACATGGAAGAATAAAACATACAGCATGATTCTGGTTACTAAAAGAAACAAATGCAGGAAAAATAAAACAGGATGAAATCAGAGTGGGAGACAAACCATAAGAGACTCTTAATCCAACTGGGGGTAGCTGGAGGGGGGAAGGGTGGGGGATGGGATAACTGGTGATGGACACTGAGGAGGGCACGTGATGCAACGAGCGCCGGGTACTACGTAAGCCTGATGAGTCACTGAACTCTACCTCTGAAATTAATAATACACTATATGTTAGTTAATTGAATTTAAATTTTAAAAAAAGACCCCCCTCTCCCCCCAAAAAGAGCAACTGACTCTCAGTTTCTGCTCAGTTCATGATCTCAGGGTCTGAGGCTGGGCTCTGCCTTGGACTCTGGGCTCAGCACGGAGTCTGCCTGGGATTCTCTCTTCCCCTCTCCCTTCACCTCCGCCTCTCGCCCCAGCGCAGAAGCACGTGCAACCTCTCTCTTATATAATACATACTATTACATATTATATACAATATATTATTATATATATAAAACAGTATTTTATTAAAATGTATTTTATTAAAAAATAAATAAAATATTTTTAAAATAAAAAGTAAGTGGGGTTGGCAGTGTAAGAACGTCATTCATTTTCTAATGCTGCATAATAGGCTACCACGAATTCAGCAATTCAAAACAACACCCACTTATTATCTCACAGTTTAGGGAGAAGTCCAGGCTCAGAAGGCCGAAGTTAAGGTGTTGGCCAGGGTAGGCCCTCACCTGGGAGCCCTGGGGGAGAATCTGCGTCCAGGCAGGTACAGCCATTGGCAGAACTCAGTCCCTTCTGTCTGTGGGACGGAGGGCCCCACTTTCTCTCTGGCCGGCATCTGGGGGCCAGTCTTTGCTCCTAGCGACCCCCTGCGACCTCCGCTATCGGCCTTTAACACCTTAGAGTCAGCGCGGTGTGTCAAGTCCTCTCACGGGCTCAGACCCCCCGGCTTCCAGTTAGCCCCTTTCAGCCAGACGAGCCCTTTGCTCTGCAGTGCTGCTGTGATTTGGTCAGGCCCCCTCCGCTAACAGCCCTGTTCGACAGCCAGCTGTGTCCTGTAGCCTGGTCACAGGAGCGACGTCCCATCATACTCCCAGGTTTGGGGATTAGGACCAGACATCTTTGTGAAGCCTGCTTCGAACTCTGTCACAACATAGTGAAAAAATCCCAAGTGAGTTTGAAATATAGTGTGTGTGTGTTTTTAAAGATTTAATTTATTTATTTGACAGAGAGAGAGAGATGACAAGTAGGCAGAGAAGCAGCAGAGAGAGAGAGGGAGAAGCAGGCTTCGCGCTGAGCAGAGAGCCCAGTGTGGGGCTCGATCCCAGGACCCTGAGATTGTGACCTGAGCCGAAGGCAGAGGCTTAACCCACTGAGCCACCCAGGCGCCCCTGAAATACAGTGTTTTAACTGTAGTTCTCCAGTGGGATATGTTCTAAAGAGAAAAAGGACCTGGGAAAATCTTCATTTCATCCAGTCACTTTATGTTCTCTATTGTTTGAAACAATTACAGATACTATGTAGGAAAAAGCAAATAAATAATTGTGTTTAGCTGTGGGACTTGAGTTTTTCATGATGAAAAAGGAGATCAAGTCTATTGAGGAGGGTAAGCAAAATCCTTGCAAAAAGTAATTTGCACTGGAAATGTTAGTATGATTGCATG
This sequence comes from Mustela putorius furo, assembly GCF_011764305.1. Classification (NCBI taxonomy): domain Eukaryota; kingdom Metazoa; phylum Chordata; class Mammalia; order Carnivora; family Mustelidae; genus Mustela; species Mustela putorius. The sequence goes on along the minus strand of NW_025421748.1, from coordinate 1,331,085 downwards.
ATTTTTTTCCTCTTACAAAGTCTGCATTTTCCTAACTCTATCAACTCTAAAAGCCAAAGAGGGGTGTGTGGATGGCTCAGCTGTTCTAGGTGTCACCTTTGGTTCAAGTCATGATCCCAGAGTCCTGGGATTGAGCCCCGCATCGGGCTCCCTGCTCTGCAGGAAGCCTGCTTCTCCCTCTCCCACTCCCCTTGCTTGTGTTCCCTCTCTCGCTGTCTCTCTCTGTCAAATAAATTTTAGAAAATCTAAAAAAAAAAAAAAAAAAAAAAGCCAGAGAAAACGACAACCCAGAAGCAATGAGCCCCTTAGCAACCAGATGTGGGCTCAAAATACGATTTCTCTTCTTGCAGAAATGGTTTCTTACTGTGCTAGACTTGAAACCGTATAAAATGGGTCTAGAACATCTTCTTGTCAGCAAAGAAGAGAGATTTCAAAGATGAATGAAGTCATTTCAAAAAGACACAAGAGCCAAAGGAAAGGGACAATTTGAGCAACAAAAAGAATAACTGCCGTGGGTGGGAACAAAGCCAATAAACAAAAACCTTTGCTTTTGTAGTTAAATTCAGTGGTTACCACTGGTGACTGCTAAGCAACCAACTAATTTCTCTGAAAAAAATTAATAAATAAAAGGAAGGAATCAAACATTTGTTCCATCTTTTCTATAAGAATTGCATGTCAGTGTAACCTAAAAGTAGGTGAAAAAAATGTTCTTTTAGAAAAATTCCAGCAAGCGAATGCAGAAGAAGGAACAGAATTTTAAAATCACCACTTTGCAACCGTTGATGAGAGCATGGTTGTAGGCGACAATCATCAAAGTGTGCTAAAATCATTAGGCGAATGGTCGCTGCACAATCTTTTAATATCACATAAAATGGGATGCATACAGAGCCATTTAGGAAGTATTTTTGCATAAGTCTTATGATGCGGGTAGATGCTAAGCAGGAAAAACAAGAAAATTGCTGCTAAGCTTCAAGCAGTAATTACTGATCGAGCTGACTACCCGCTGAGATAAAGATCCCGTGGAACAAGAGACAAAGCCAGGAACGCTCCTAACACTTCCCTTCCTACCTTGTGATTGTACCGGCCAACAGTCTTTTCGCTGCTTCTTGTCAGTTTGCTGTCAGGCTGATTCCAGGGAGCCTCTTAGTGATTGGCTTGGGCCAGTGATGAAATGCAGCCCAGAGTACGGGGAAGGGAGGTATCCTGTGAGACTGAAGCCCAAGTCCTTGGAAACCAGGACACTGCAAGGTATAGAAAATCAGTACTTTTCAACGAAATTCTGAACCAGCCAAGAAGGCAAAGACAGATATTTTCTTCTAAACACTTTAATTTGCTCGGTTTTACGAGCAAGACCTTTCAGTGTTGCCAACATTTTAAATGCACACCTTCCTGTCCTTATTCCCACTGTCACTTTACGTGTCTCTGTCCCCCTCCGAAGGAGGGCTTGCGGTGTAAGCGGCAGTCCACAGTTTGGGACTCCAGAGAGCTGGGTTCCGATCCTGACTCCGCCTCAGCCTTGCTGACAGTCCTGAGGCCATGGTGGGAAGGTGAGGAACAGTCAGAACAGACACGAGCAAGAGGAGAGGTTGGTGCTAAGACTCCCAAAGCTGACAGCCGCTGAGACCTCAGGGTGGACTGCAGAAACGCCCACAAGTCTGCGCAGGAGGACCAGGAGCTCCTTCCTCCCGGCCAGCGGAGGGGAAGTCCGAGATCAGGATGGTTGGAGGAAAAGCCGGGAGAGGCGGGAGCTGGGAGAATCTCCCAGGGTCAGGCCATGAGAGATGATTAAGAACTACAGGACGAAAGGCAGTAGAGTTCCTTCCTGCTCACTCTCATATCCCAGCCAGCTTGATTTTTGGTTGCTCTGTGTCCCCTCAGAGGGGAAGAAAAGGAACCGAGGCCAGAGCCAGGTAGCTGCGTCCATCGTCCATCAAGAGAGCAAAGAGCAGGGTTTGGTCATTTTCAACTCTAAACTGTGTTTGCTGTCTGGAGAAGCTTTTAAAAATTTCTTTTACTTTCCCTTGGTTCATTTGGGGATATTCTTTGGAAAATACCCCTGAGACCTTTTTTTATTAAGAAAGTTGGAAAAAAGACGTTTTCTCTCCCACAGGCCAGGGGAGCAGAGGGCCCCTAGTGGCCCACGTTGGAGCTGCAGCAGCCCCCGCAGACCTGGTGTGAAGGAGAGGTTGGGGGGCAGTTCCGGACGGAGCCTGGGAGGAAGGGAAGGAGGCAAGAGAAGAGAAGAGGAGAGAAGAGTGAAGAAATGCCAACACAGGATCGTAAAACATACGGTACATTCAATAGTTACTTTTAGCAAATACTTATAATAATTTTATCAATACAATCTCATAATTTGTGTCTGTACAGAAAAATTAACACATTAAAATATTTTTGAGGGGCGCCTGGGTGGCTCAGAGGGTTAAAGCCTCTGCCTTTGGCTTGGGTCATGATTCCAGGGTCCTGGGATCGAGCCCCGCATCGGGCTCTCTGCTCAGCGGGGAGCCTGCTTCCCTTCCTCTCTCTCTGCCTGCCTCTCTGCCTACTTGTGATCTGTCTGTCAAATAAATAAATAAAATCCTTAAAAAAAGAAAATAAAATATTTTTGATAAAAAGGTTAGAATCCTTATAGAAAAATAATATTGCTGGAAGAATTGCTCATCCCAAATGGTGGTGTTCTACCATGTAACTGGGTGAACAACAAAAATGTATTAAAAGATAAATCTTACCAGTGGGGTGGACATAAATGAGACATAATGAGACATAAATTTAAGGTTGAATTGTAAATAGTTTTTCTTTTTTCAGTCCTCTGTCAGGGTGTCTTTGTCACTTATAATTTTATCTGGTGATAATATTAAAGTTTTAATTGAAGGCCCTTTGTAAAAGGGAGTCCCCCTCAGATGGCTTTCCAGATCACCCCCCCCATTCCTCCCTCATACTAAATTCTGCAGAGGCAAACACAAGACTCCCAAATTTTAGTACCTATTAAGGTTACATGGAGAGCTTTGAAAAAAATTCAGAAGCCCGAGCCCCTTCCAATGCCTACTAAACTCCCAACATTTCAGGGGGTGATATCAGCCTAACACTTGGAACTGTGGCCCTACACTCGTCCACACTGCTTGTGAAGGGGATATTTGCCAGCCACTGAAAATCAATCTGGTAATACCTATTAAATTCTAATAAATACATGCCCTTTGACCCAGAAATCCTACTCCTGGGGACCCATCCCATAGAAATAAAAGCACCAGTACAGAAGAATGTATGTATGCAAGAAAGTTTATTGCAACATTATCTTTTGTGGCAAAAAAATATATAAGCAAAGTAAACACCCATTCATGGAGGAAAGTTTGCATAAACTAGAGTGGCCATACTATGGGTTATATTATTAACTAGTAAAGAGCTAAAGTGACATCCACTGATCTGGAGGGATTTTCACTATTGTTAACGAATATAGCAATAAGTGAGTGTATATGGGCATAGAGGTGTATGAAGCCATAATTGTCAGAAGTATGCGAAATAGACAATGACCAATTTCTCCTACCACAGGGAGAAATGTATGGGAAATGCCAACCAGTGCGCAATTGTTCCTTTTGGGAGGAAGGGATGGGCGCAGGGAGCCGGCGAGAGGCTGTAACAGAAAAAAGTAATAAGATCATAGAAATATGGAGCTCGTAGGGACACGGGGGTCTCAGTTGTTAAATGTCTGCATTCAGCTCAGGTCATGATCCCAGGGCCCTGGCATTGAGCCCCGCCTCGGGCTCCCTGCTCTGCGGGAAGGCTGCTTCTCCCTCTTCCGCTCCCTGTTTGTGTTCCCCCTCTGGCCGTGTCTCTCTCTGCCAAATAAATAAAATCTTTTTTAAAAAAAGAAGATTACAGAAATACATGTATGTGTATGTGTAAGAAATGAAAATATGTAATTTACATATGCTATATTGAATATATAAAATATATGAAAACAATAAAACTGTAGTGGTAGCGTGGCAGTTGAGAATGTATACTATGAAATTTTGTGTTATTACGGTAAATCCATAAAAATTAAGTATGCAAATCCAAAGTTCTAGAAGGTGACAAAAACAAATGAAAACTGATATGAGTTTTTATGAGACCAAGGGTAAGTTTCTTCTTAAACTTGTTACTTAATACGGACTATGTAATTACGTAGGCTTTTGGGGTTTTATTTTAAGAGGAAGAAAACAGAAACTCCTGCTCCGACAGGAGAGCAAAGGATTGCTCCCCTTACACGGTGCAGAGAAGAGACCTAACTTAGCCTTTGCAGCCAGACATGCTTGGCCTTGACTTTCCGTCGGTCACTCAGGAGTCCCGTGATCTCAAGTAAGACACTTGACTTCTCTCAGCTCTGGTTTCTTTAACTACAAAGTGGGGATAATAATTGTACCTACCTCAAGGGGAAAAAGGCTTCCTATAGTCCCCGCCACAGAGCACACTTAAAAAAAAAAAGTACCTTTGTGGTAGATTCATTCATTGCGATATTAATTGGAATTCTGTTTTTCTTTTTACTGCTGGGGAATCTCCAAGAGAAAAAGCCATCTGTGCTGCGCTCTCCGTATTCCGCTCCCTGGCTCCGAAAGGGCTTCTCGTTGCGGGGAGATTTGCACGGTTTGGTGGGACGGGACATGGGGGGGGCAGCCGAACCCCAGACGCTGAGACTTCTGCAGTAAGGACGATCAGGGGCGCTCGAGTGGTGGAGACCCCCCGCCCCGCATCCGCCCCCAAGCCTGGGAGAGGGCGGGATCCCCCGCGAGGGACTCTCCGGCGGCTGCCCGGGCCCATGCCGGCGCCTGAGGAAGCCTGCAGGCCGGGGCTGCGCGTCCCCGGGGCAGGCCTGTGGGCCGAGACCCACCGGCCTCCTCGGCGCTTTTCCCTGCGTGAGATCTAGAGCCCCGAGGCCCTCGCATTACCCTAGCGACGGCGGGGCCTCGCAGGGGCCCAGGAGTCCCTACTCGACTCGGCCGGAGACCCGAGCCGAATCTGAAGAAAATACTGGGCTGGGCCCCGTGTTCTCGCGAGTGCCTCCCAGTTTCCTCCTTCCTGCGTTATTTCTGGGCGCAAGCGCAGGGCTCGGTTAGCGCTTCAGGGACCGGCCTCATCCGTAGGGTGCGCAGAGTGGAGGCGCGTGGGGCTCCGGGGCGTGCGTCCGCGACCCGGGCCTGGGCCCGGCCCGACCCGGTCCGACCCGGCCCGACCCGGCCCGAGACCGTCCGCTCCTGCCCCTGGTCCGCCCCTGCGCACTCAGCTCTCGGGCTCTGCGCGCGACGTTTCAGCCGGCGGAGTCGTCTCTGCTTCTGCTGCGGAGTCCGACTGCGCCACGACGTCCGGCCGCAAGCACCGGCCCGCGGACAGACCCCGTCCCACCTCCGGACTCCGCTGCCCGCGCCTCGGACGCTTCCAGAGCGCGCTCTGAGCCGCGGCTGTCAGGCCCGCCCACAGGCACGTGCTTGTGGACCCTGGATGCGGGGGCGGGGCAGGCCGGGTGGAGATGTCCAATCGGTGCGGCGCGCGTATATCCACTAGGGTGAATTGAGATCCGATTGGCCGCCTGTGTAGGGGCGGGGCTCAACCAACGGTATAAAGGTCGCTGCGCGAGGCTCGCAGGAGAGCAGGAGAGCTGTGGCCGGAGCAGGAGGAAGAGTCGGCGGAGTGGAGAAGCTGTCACAGCTCTTGTAAGAGCTAGAACCGCCGCCAGCGGTCCCGCCTCCGGCTGTCGCTGCGCCCGCAGTCTCCAGCCTCCAGCCGCCTGCAGCTTCCAGCGGCCCCGCCTTCAGCAGCCCGGAGCTGCAGTCTCCGGCAGTTGCGCTGATGGCGGTCCTGAGACACCAACGGTCCAGTGATCAGCGGTCCCGACGCCTGCAGCCCCTGAACGCCAGCGGTCCTGAGACACCAGGGGTCCAGCAGCCCAGCGGTCAGCGGTCCCGAGACACCAGCGGTCCAGCGGTCCGGCGGTTAGTCCTGATGCCTGCAGCCCCTGGATGCCAGCGGTCCCAAGACGCCAGCGGCCCTGAGATGCCAACAGCCCCTAGCCGCCAGCAGCCTCGCCACAAAGTGCCTCGCCACCCCAAGCCACGAGCGGCCTTGTCCACAGCGGTGGCTTCCTCTGGGCAGCCTTGTCAGAGTGGCATCGTGGGGAGCAGAGTCCGTGTCATCCAGGTTGTCCTCCTTGTCATTCGTCGCTGTCATCGTTGCCTCTTTGACGTCAGGAGCAGCCTCGTCCGGGAAGCGGTCTTGTCCAGAATGGCGTCTTCTTGGGAGCAGCCTTGTCTGGGAAGCAACCTCCTCGAGCAGCAGCCTCGTCTTGGGAGTGGCCTCTTCTTGGGAGCAGCTCCGATCATGGAGTGGCCTCCTCTGCGGAGCAGCCTCCTCTAGAGCAGCCTTGTCCGGAGAGGCCTTCTTGGGAGTGACCTTGTCGGGATCATCGTCGTTGCCTTTTCGTAAGAGATCGTCCTGACCGGTCCGTTTGATTCTTGATGCTTGGTGCGAAATAAAGTTTTGCTTGACCTTTGCTTTGTATCAGTCTCGTTCCTTTGATCACGGACCCTAACAGTGGGCACCTGGAGCTCAAGATGACAGAGTTCATACAGGCAGGCTGTGCCCATGTCTTTCTTTCTGCCCCCAGAGTGGTCAAGGTTTCATTTGCCACAAAGTGTGCCCATGAGCTCTGTCCACTTCCCAGGCTCAGTAGCCTGGGACTGAGGCCGGCTGGGCCGCTCTCTCCCCAGTGGCTTTGCGGTTCTTGCAAAGAAAACTGTGAGCCGTCTCAGAACAGTAGGATCTCCTGCAGGACGAGAGTGCTTCCAGCTCCTTGATGTTGGGGACTAGGAGCCTCCAGAAACCTCTTGGCAGCATGTGCTGTTTTCTTGTTTTGCCCTGAGTGCTCTGATCCTTTGCAGTGCTGTCCCACAATCTGGGAAATCCTGCATCGTGTAAACCTCTTCTGGAGATTCACAAAACGAGCATAATAAAGCCTCTCAGAAAACATGCAACCAGAAAACCGATGAGCTTTGCTTGTCCCGACGCAGCACAAACCAGGTTCGCACGCACTGGAAGACACGGAACAACACACCGTCAGGAAGGCGGCTGGCTGCAGCGCGCACCTGACCGAGCACACATGGGGGTCTCTGGCCGAAGCGTCTCTGCAGCCCCCACGGTCCGCTCTGCCACCTGAGCGGCTTGACCGTGACTCGTGCGTTTCTAGCCAGAACCAAGAGCTACGATCACTGGGGCTTCCAGAGTTCCGTGTTGGGGTCAGTAACAACCCCCGCATCTTAACGCGTTTGCCTCAGCACCAGGGTGGGGTGTGGATGCTGTGATCACTGCGGTGCCTGGCGTCTGCCCGGCTGTTCCCGGTCTGTGAGGGGCCGCGGTTGGGGGAGCTCAGGGACGTCGTTCCACCACCCACATCCTCGTCGCCGTTACTGTTGAGTCCGGGCTGAAAACACTCCTGTCCTGCGGGGACAGCAAGGGGGTGGCAGATTCGAGACGCCGGCGGGTCGAGTCCTCACGTCCTGCTCTGCATGACCTCCCTCGGGTCTCCGGCCACGTTCCCGGACGCCCGTCTCACCGGCTCTCAGAGATCTTCGCACCGTTTCAGGAGGAGAGAGGTTTTCACATCAGTCCCTTCTGGGCAGACCTAGTTGACAGCCAGACTTGGGTCGCCTCCCTTGGGTTCAGCCGCACCGTCGTCTACTTGGGGAGCCGGTGCTCTGACTCCCGGGGGTCCCGCGAGATGCGCTTCACGGGAGAAAAAAAGGAAAAAGAGAGAATTGCTGGGGGGTGGTAATAAGAGACGGAGAAACAATGTGCTGTTGAAAGCGAGTGGATTCGTTAATTGTGCCTTTACTGGGAAATATTTGTTAAACCGAATTATGGTTATGAAGAAGTTAATTCGCTCCAGCGCTGTCAGGAAAAGACAGTTGTTTTCTCTCGCGGTCATAGTAAAGCCGGCATAATCTGGGCCCCGCTATTTGCTCTGACGTTCCTTCCCCTGATGCCTTTCTCTACAGCCTCAGAGCATGTGCAGCGGCGACTTTCATTTCTTCTTCACTGATGAGTCACGATTATTTCCAAGTCACGGTACAAACGAGAGTGAGCAACGTCTCTCTTTTAAGAATGAATGGGGACGCGATCAGCTCTGCGCTTCTCTCTGGTCCGGTGGGGCCCGTGGGGCTCCGCGGCCCCTCTCCCTACCCACTGGCTCCAGCGCTCCCCTTCTCTTCCTTGCCCGCTCCTCCCCTCCTCTGTGAGCGCCTCCAGGTCGGAATTCTGTCCTTCCCTCCTACTCCTGCCCCGCACCGAACCTGGTCTCCCTTTTACATTTTACGGGAGAACTCGAGCATGAAGGGCTGTGGATAAGTGGCCTCAAGGAGATGTTGAAAATAGGTTCTTGTTTCCACTGAGCTCTCTGATTGCAAGGAACAGACACTTTCTCAAGCGTTTTCAAGTCCTGAGGAACTTGATCTGATGACGCACACAACAAGGAACGAGTGCTCCCAGCTCAGGAGCCAAGTCTGCCTTTGTTTCTCCATGACTGAGACTCCGCCTTGAGTGGTGGGTCCCTTTTTCCTCCCTTTGTGTCGCATTCTTTGTCACGTCACCTTCCTGTGGATGGGGTCCTGCCTTCCTCTCTTACTGCTGTGGAGCCTTTGTCCTGCTCTTGGTCCTCAGATCTGTGACTGGATCTCCAGCCTGGACTGCCCTCCCAGAGGAGCAGGAGTTTCTCTCCCTGTCTACTGCTGGATTTCTCCAGGGTGGGGCGGGGAGTCCCTGTCTCCACAGGCTTCTTCCCACCAGCTGCCTCTGGAATCCATCCCAATCCCTGCCTGGACCCTGGGAGTCCAGCCAGGAAGCCTCGCTTTCCTATCAATGCCCAAACCCAGATCATCTGTCCATTCCCTTGCATGGTCTATTGAATGACGACTGTGTCACTCACAGTCCCAAACGCGCTCTGAGTACAGAAACGTGAGTAAGACGAAGGCCTCTGCCCTTGAAGAGCTCAAAACTGAGGGGTCGTAATCACGGTTTCAACTCCACGGGTGAACCAACAAGGCACTGGAAGTTACTTTGAATGGGGAGCAAGAGGACTAGGAGGGTCATAAACGCATCTGAGGACGCGGGAAGGAGGAATTGTGCCTGAGAGTGACATAGGTTACGTAGGGACAGCCCGGTAGAGCAGTGGTTTGCTTCGGTGTGGCTCACTGGGAGAGGAACCCCATGGTTAAGAGGCAATTATTTTATCGCTCATTCTTCCTGTTGAGGCTCACGGGAAATGGAACAGAGCAGCAGGAACATTTCCAGCGCTGGGTGGTTTCCTCTGTATTTATGTAGACCCAGGGCTCCCATACGTGTGTCCCGTGCACGCCTCACCAGGGGGTCTGAAAGGTGAGCTGAATGCTAGGCTGAGTCTCCCTGACACTTAGAAGCTTCCTGGGGCCCGGTCCTCCTGTCAGAGTCTGGCCTCGGGAAAGTGAACCCAAATGTAAAGGACTTCCAAATTAATGCTGTTTTATTAGAAATGTGGTTTCATTATTGAGATCTTAGAATAATTGTCAGAAATCTCTCCTTTGAAATGTTATAAAATCATCTACTCTAATGAGATTAAACTTTTATTAACTGCTAACCTGTAGCATGATCAACAAAACAAAATCCCTAATGGTTTTTTAATAAGAATGAGGTATATTGGGGCACCTGGGTGGCTCAGCTGTTAAGTCTGCCTTCAGCTCATGTCATGATCTCAGGGTCCTGGGATCCAGCCCTGCGGGAAGCCTGCCTCTCCCTCTCCGTCTCCCCCTGCTTGTATTTCCTCTCTCACAGTCTCTCTGTCAAATAAATAAAATCTTTTAAAAAAAGAAAAGAATGAGGTTGTTGATATGCTCTAGGCTCCTCCCAAACTCCCTGTAGTTTCCCTAAGAACCACACCGTTCCTTCTTCCTTCTTCATGAGGGGTTCTAGCTGTTTCTGTCGGTCTGCTTCCACACGACAATCCTGCAGCCGTTCCGGTCTGGTCAGTGGCCGCCTTCTCTGTATTTTCATGTCGCTTCACATGTGTGTCTATTGCCATTGGGGACACTTATGTGTCTGTCCTCTAGGTGTAGAACTAAGTTCCTAAGGATGTGTACCCTGTCTTACTCATTTTTGTTCCTCAGGACCTAGAAAGGGCCTGTTCACAGCTCTCATAAGAGCTCACGAATCTGTGAAGAAGTCCAGGCACTGGCCTAAACTTAAAAAAAAATTTTTTTTTAAAGATTTTATTTATTTATTTATTTGACACAGAGAGAGACAGAGACAGAGACAGAGATCACAAGGAGGCAGAGAGGCAAGCAGAGAGAGAGAGGGAGAAGCTTAGCAGGAAGCTTAGCTATCTGCTTAGCAGGGACTCCGACATGGGGCTTGATCCCAGGACCCTGAGATCATGACCGGAGCTGAGGGCAGAGGCTTAACCCACTGAGCCACCCAGGTGCCCCCAAAAGTATTTTTAAATGCCTTGCCAAAAGACATTGAAGAGCTCTGTTAAGATATAAATTTATAATTAAAGAGGAGGGACATGCAGATCACTAGTACTACATCACTAGTGCACTTGTTAAAATTAGTTTATGAGAGAACTTTGCTCATTACCTAATATGTACTGAGATAATGGGACATGGAGAAAACGAGTTTTAACTGACAAAGGTAGGAAACAAAGAAGCAAGGTTTGCCAATTGGAGCCCGGGACCGCAGACTTCTGTGAGGTTGCACAACGACCCGATCTGCGTCAGGAGGACAGGGAGGGTGGGAATGGACTCCGGGCTCCCAGGGGCTGATATTAACAGAAGAAAGGGGAGGACGGAGGTTATGATGAAACCAGGGACGAAGCTTGCTTAATACGTTCCTGAAAATCACATGAGCTTTCTTGACCCATTTGTTCAACAAATACCCATCGAAGATTGAGCAAATGCCAGAACTGTGCTAGGAATTGGGGAATATCAACCCATAGCCTCTCATACACAGGTTCTTTTTTTTTTTTTTTAACATATAATGTATTATTTGCCCCAGGGGGACGGGTCTGTGGAGTCCTCGGTCTTACACACGTCACAGCGCTCACCACAGCACACGCCCGCCCCAGTGTCCATCACCCAGCCACCTTTTTCATAGCCCCCTCCCGCAGCAACCCTCAGTTTCTTTCCTGAGATTAAGTCTCTCTGGTTTGTCTCCCTTCCGGTCCCATCTTGTTTCACTTTTTCCTTCCTTCCTTCCCATGATCCCCTGCCCTGGGATCAAATTCCTCTCAACTTCCTCATATCAGGGAGATCATCTGATAATTGTCTTTCTCTGATTATTTCGCTCAGCATAATACCCTCTAGTTCCATCCACGTCACAGCAAATGGCAAGATTTCTTTTGTTTTGATGGCTGCATAGTATTCCATTGTGTATGTATTCCGCATCTTCTTTATCCATTCATCTGTGGATGGACACCTAGGCTCTTTCCATAGTTTGGCTATTGTGGACGTTGCTGCTATAAACATTCGGGTGCACATGTCCCTTCGGATCTCTACATTTGTATATTTAGGGTAAATACCCAGTAGTGCCATTCCTGAGTCATAGGGTAGCTCTATTTTCAACGTTTTGAGGAACCTCCATGCTGTTTTCCAGAGTGGCTGCACCAGCTTGCATTCCCACCCACAGTGGAGGAGGTCCCCTCTCTCCGCATCCTCGCCAGCATCTGTCCTTTCCTGAGTGGTTAATTTTCGCCGTTCTGACTGGTCACACACAGGTTCTTGATGTGTGTTACCTGGACCAACAACATCTGTATCACCATGGAACTTACTAGAAATGCCAATGATCAGAGCTCCCAGGACAGAGGGATTCAGACGCTCTGGGGGCGGGGTCCGGCAGTCTGTCGTAACAAACCCTCTAAGGAATTCTCGCACGTCACCATTTGAAAATCACCGGCTTATAGTATATTGAGAGAAACAAGCAGACGGTTACTACATGACGGGAGAAGAACTTTGATGATGCTGGAAAGAAGATGACCTGATGATGCCGTAGTGCTGAAGAGGCATTTCCTACTGACAGGGGACGTGAGGAGGCGACGGTGAGGAAGATTTTCTCAAAGACAGAACACTGGGGCCTGCTTCTGAAGGAATCTACGAGTGAGCCCACTGGAGCGGGAGGAGGGACATTCTCAGCCGAGGAGGCGTTCGTGCAAATGTCCCGAGGTGGGAAAGAGCGAGAAGGAGAATGAGAGAGAGACAGAGGGGAGGGGAGGGGGATGGAGGTGCCGTTCCTCGATACCCACGAGAAGCCGATTCTCACCCACCTTTTTGAACTGCTTACACACTGCTCCTTTCAAATTCCTGAACTGAAGCCGGTCTTCTGTGAGGATGCTGCTTCCCTCCCAGCCCGAGTGAGCGGGCAGCCCATTCTTTTTGACCCCACGTACCCCCAACATGGCGGGGGCTTGCGTCTCCTCACCCCACTGTGATGCTTCAGGAACACTGTTTTCCCAGCTCTACCTCAAACCCCGTCCTCGGAGGCCAGATCACCCCGCTGCACCCCTCTCTCGCCGCCCGTCTCTCTGCCCCTCAGGCCTGTCCGACAGAGCTGGGACCTGGCCTTCTGCTGCCTCTCTGCCCCCCGCCGTCGGGGTGACTGCAGTGCTCGGCAGGTGGTCCTCCCTCCCCCCCGCGGGCAGCAGGACGCCCGAGACACTCTCGTAGTAATCGGCAGCCCCAGCGCCTTCGATGAGTTAGGAGACCCTGCTCGTGGGCTGGCGGGACGGGCGTCGTGCTCTGCGGCAGTAACGCCAGGGGTCTCACCAACGCGTCCGGCCACATCTGAGATCCCAACCTGTCTGTACGTGAAGGAAGAGTCTGTGCTAACTTCTGCTCACGTTGAGAATGAAACGAACTCATTTCGTAAACCCCTTGTCACCGTCACCGTGCCCGGCACAGACACGTCCCCACGCTCCGTGCCAGCAGCCGCCGCCCCCTCCCTGCCAAGTGCCTGCGTGTTCCTGCCGGGAGCACAGCACGGGGTCTGGCCATGGGAGGGACACCCCAGGGGTCTGGCCATGGGAGGGGACACCCCAGGGGTCTGGCCATGGGAGGGACACCCCAGGGGTCTGGCCAGGGGAGGGACACCCCAGGGGTCTGGCCATGGGAGGGACACCCCAGGGGTCTGGCCAGAGGAGGGACACCCCACTGAATCCCGGCAGCGTCTGCCGTCTCTGGTGAGCTCTCTGGCTCCTCAGCGGCCCCTGGGGTTGCCCCATCTGCAGACCTGGAGCTGCGTGTAGGCAAGACTCGCGAACCACGGAGCTGCCTCTCCGAGCAGGTCCCACGCACCCACCCCGCGTTAGCCGCGCTGGGAGCAGCAGGAGGAATGTCATTTCTGTGAAGCCTTTTCCACGTCCACCTCTACCAGCTCATGCCCCCTGCGGGTTTTGAACTTTCATTTAAACGTACACCTTCGGAAAGAAAGCGCGTTTGCCCATTCAAGTTCCCTGCGTGGAACTTGCCTCAGTATCTTTTACCCTTGTTTTGGCCCCAAAATAAGCAGGAAAAAGAACGAAAAAATATTCTGGCCCTGAACAAACAGTAGAGCATGGGATCCTCTAATCCTTCCATTTTTGTTGTTTTTATTCCGTGTTTCCGGGGAAGCTGTCCTAAAATCCGCGGTTCACTGGCCCATCCCTGCCTCCGGAAACCAGCGGCCGGTGGCCCCCGAGCAAGCCCGTGCCTCCGGCGGGGCGCGAGAGCTTAGCCTTTCTGGGAGCTGCATGGAAGCCACACGTGCAAAGATCTGCCTTGACTGGACTCTACTCTATAAAAACACTTTTGAGCGTGTAATGTGTCTTACTGAGGAATTATCCAGTAATTTTTCTCAGCATCTTTTAAGATAACGTTTGAATCAAGGTCTTTTGTGTGTTTACATTTTCCCTAGTGCTCAGAGTGAATGCTCGTTTCTACCAAAGCCACACCAGTCCTCTGCGAAATGGACCAGTTACTCCAACAGTTAACACGAGTGATTGTCACAAAGATATAGCACCACTGATTTCCTTTACAAACGAGGGAGTACCTACTTAGAGACGAGTCTGCCTGCTCTCTCGCAGCTGGTGATGACCCAGGACGGTCTGTCCAGCTTGGGAGGAACCCCTCCCTCTACCGAGGGATTTATATGCGTTTCCATCCACGTGGGGGCTCCTGCTTCCTGGCGCCCAGCACTTCTCGGGCAGGGGACGAGTCACATAAGCCCTCCCCGTGGGTTCAGAGAAATGCCTCAGAAGCCGAAGCAGGAGTGTTAATCTCATAGACTGGATTTCTCCTCAGCCTCACGGGCGCACACTGGGTCATCACTAGCTATGAAAGACCCTGCAGACTCGTCTAGAAGGAGGCACTCTCCTGCTCCGAGAATTTGGTGAGTCTACATAGCGTCAGTTGTGACTTTGGAAAGAACCTCCTGCTCACCTTTAATCCTTCCTTTTGCGGGGCCCCAAACCTCACCAGGCTGTTCCTTAGACATCTGTTTTGGTCGCAGAAAACTGTAAAGAAGGCAGCAGTTAAATTCTGTAACTTTTCTTTTAGATTATTTTTCCTTAGCCCATTCTGCTAAGATTTTCTGTCCCCACTGGGACATGCCCAAACCAATAGTACCCCACACTTACAAAGCCTTCCATTCCTCCCCTCACCAACCCAAAGCCCACTGTTACAGACTTTGGGGGCCAGGCCTGTGGCATATTATTGATCTCTGAGAACCATCGTCTCCAAAGTCGAGGGCTTGTACCTACACGGCCCCATTTATCACGCTCGCTGGGCTATGCTGGACACCGGATTCCAGCTGAGTCAGTCGGATTCTCTCTTCTGGAAATGTAAAATGTGAACTCCAGAGACAGCTATCAAGATGTCTACGAGGAAGTTCTGGGGACCACATACAAAGAGAAGCAGAACGAGAGGGTCTGCAAAGAGAGAAGGAAGCGGACGTGTAGACAGGAGAGCAAAGGGAAAGAGAGAGACTAGGAGCCATGGAGAGACTGGTAGGGCCATGAGAAGCCCAGGCTTTCCAACTCCTCATTCCTCTCTTCGCAAGGCCTGGTTGTTCACAGCTGTGGCACATTCCGTGAGGTGACCCCAGATTCGTAAACACATGGAATAGAGCACTTTCCTAAAGTTACGTCGAAGAGCGTTTCTATTACTTTCAACCAAGAGTAACTTGACTAAGATGCTCCCTCAGGGAATGTGTTTTTGTGTCCAGCATTCTTTCCATCGATAAGGTGTCGAGGCCTCCTCCAGGCCCTAAGCTAACCCCGTGAGCGGTTTTCTCTGCTGCTGCCGGGCTCCACCTGCCACCTCACACGTCCACGGCTTCTCTCCACCTTTCTTTCTTCCCTTCGTTTTTGATTTAAAGATTCGTATTTATTTATTTGACACAGAGAGAGACAGCGAGAGAGGGAACACAAGCAGGGGGAGTGGGAGAGGGAGAAGCAGGCTTCCCAGGGAGAGCGGAGAGCCCGATGCGGGCTCGATCCCAGGACCCCAGGATCATGACCTGAGGTGAAGGCAGATGCTTAACAACTGAGCCCCCAGGCGCCCCTTCTCTCCATCTTTCATAAGGGCGTTTCTTCTCCTTGCCTACTTCAGGAAGCAACAAAGCGCCCCAGCTGCCACCTCCTCTGTTTTGTTTTGATATAAGCACAATTCCTTTGGAGGGTTTTTGAAAAAAAAAATTCAGCTTAGATAGCTAGTAAAAACGGGGAGCCAGAAAACGGATTTTTTTTTTTTTTTTTAAAGCACAGGAGGAAAAATAACAGACGAAGTGAGATGGTGGTCGGAATGGAGGTGTTCCAAGACCCTCACGGTGTTTGAGAGGAGGGTAGTAATAGAAATGAATAGTGTTTGTTAAGCGTGCGTGTTGAGAATGTCAGGGAAACCATTAAACAGGAGCAGAATATAGAACTTAAATCCCTTGGCTTAGCTCACTGTAAGCAAGAAAACTAGCGAGTTTCTATGGTTGCCTATTTTAAGTATTTTTGGCCTGTTATCGCTCCTGAGCTCAAAGAGCACAAGATGAGCCACAGGTGTGGCCCTGCAGGTGGCTGACTTTCAACAGAGGGTTAATCTGCAACCTCACAGGCCTCTTCTGTGACGTTAGAGCATTTAGACCAAGACTGAGGCATTTACAGTTGAGGCAATGAGATTTGGGAAAGCTTAGGTGGCCTGATCCTGTAATCTCCAGCCCCCTTCCTCTCTCTAAGATGGTCCTGATTTGCTTCAAGGCTCCAGGATGACCTCCAGGATGACCGAGGCAGACGCCTTGAGAGAGGGTGCCAGTTCTCCCCGTGCTCAACACCTACCACTTCTCATCGCTTCTAGATCCTAAATTACATTCACTGTCACTGTATTCAGAGGACAAGAGGCAAAAATCAAATCCAGAACTTGAAAACAGGAAGCAAATTACAGTATTTTGCTAATTTATATTGGCAAAATTCCAGAAAGCAAGTAGGAATTTTTTAAAGACTTCATTTGAGAGAAAGAGAGCATGAGCAGGGGTGGGGGAGAGGAAGGGTAGAGAAAGAAGCAGCAGCAGACTCCCTGCTGGGTGCATAGGGCTCAATCCCAGGACCCTGGGATCATGACCTGAGCCAAAGGCAGGCAGATAGTTAACCGACTGAGCCACCCAGGCGCCCCAAGCGTGGGAATTTCAATTCCCACACTGAGGATGCTGGTCCAGCAAGAGAGGAGTGTAATTTTACAGAGAGGTGAATGTGTTGATATTCGGACTTGATGTTCTGATGCGAACAGCTGGGACTTGTTCGTTCGGTAGCCTCCCTGAAACCTGAGCTCAGCCATGGCCCTGGATGCCAGAAGTAGAGCTAGAGATTTTCTTTGGCTTAATGTAGAAGTAATGCAAAGACATAGGGAGGTAAGAATGTTAGAATGAGTTTCTCCATGTAACCTGCTCATCCACCTCCCAATTATGTCCCCTGAGAGGACTGGAGCGCCTGTCCTTTACCAAGAAATACACTGATGGCAGGTGCACTACCGTCCTGGAAACGTGCTTCGTTGGCTGATTTCTGCAGTGCCGGGATGGAGATGGGAGACGTTCCATTAGCGCAGACTCTGCGATTTCCACGGGATGTAAGGATGTCCAAGATGCAAAAGGCAAGTAGGAGTGCTTAACAGAGCAGAGGCAGCGTGGCACGGTAACTCAGCAGGCAGCAAGGATGGAGTGAGCGTTAGGATGGGCCCACAGAGGCCTTGGGTCGGGGTGATGGGTGCTGAGACCCTAGGCTGGAAATAGACAAACAATACATTAAGGTTCTACCTGATCTATGCTACCAACATAACTGAATATAACAACACAACAAAAATGAAAACACAACTTGGATTGTATCACCATGAAACCCACAGCATCTCCCTAATTCCCAGATCTGAATCAGCGCACAGACCCTGAACCCCTTGAATGAGGGGAAAGCTGGGGAGCCTTGCGGATGGGCAATTTGGCGAAATCCTTTGCAGTTTTGTTTTTTGGTTTTTTTTTTTAAGTAGGCTCCAAGCCCAATGTAGAGTCCAATACAGGGCTTGAACTCATGATCCAAGATCAAGACCTGAGCTGAGATGGATAGTTGGACACTTAACCAACTAAGCCACCCAGACTGTCCTCTTTGCGGCTTTAAGATCAGTCTTTCTGTTTGCTCTTCGGCAGTGCAGAAAGGAAGGACTCTCAGAAGAGAGAGTTAAACCAAATTACAACTGATGCAGTATACAGATTTGAACAGCATTTTCTTTATGGCCACGATCACTCTGACCCCACGTTGCATAGATTCTAGCACTCAGTGCCTAGCCTCGTACAGAATTTCCCATGTGGGGAATGGAGGGAGTCGGACTTTGTTGCCGGAGGCTCTTCCTCAGAAAATTCTTCCTCCCTCTCTCTGTATGACCATGTCTTTTCTCTCGGTGGTCCCCGTCTTTCCACAGGTCAGTTGACAGGTGCCCTGATTATGGTGTTGTGATCTCTAGGCCACAGAAGGGATGTTTCTCGCCTTACATTCGATTAGTCGCCCAGTCGCCTGCCACATCTGCCCTCCTCTCTTGCTCCTCTGCTACTGCCTTTCACTAAGCCGACGGTCCACAGTCATTTCATCACCTGCCATTAACATCTGCTAAACAATCAAGTATGTATCCCAATATTTGTTTGCAAATAAAATGCATATGAATATGTGATATACTATGTACATTAAGAAACAGGCACAAAGGGGCGCCTGGGTGGCTCAGTGGGTTACAGCCTCTGCCTTCGGCTCGGGTCATGATCTCGGGGTCCTGGGATTGAGCCCCACATTGGGCTCTCTGCTGGGCCCCTGCCTGCTCCCTCTCTGCTGGGCTCCCCAGCCTGCTTCCTCCTCTCTCTCTGTCTGCTTGCCTCTCTGCCTACTAGTGATCTCCGTCTGTGAAATAAATTTTAAAAATCTTTAAAAAAACGCACAAAAATAGAACTAAAAAAGATGGAAAAACAGAAATAGAATTAATATTTTCTTCTGTCCCTCCAGTGAGCTTTGCAGTGTGGTGATACAGATGTGTGTCTCACTTTGAAGACACAAGCTTAGGCCGTCCTGCTGTCTCACTGAGGCAGTGACCTCTAACTCCTCACTGGAAAAAGTCCCAAGTTCTTTAGCATGGCATCATCAAGTTCCTTCTCGATTTGCCCCACGCCTACATTTCTGGACTCATCTCCTAGACACTCCCGGTAACGGGCTCTTCTGGTCACTCCGTCTACACCGGTCTGCTCTCTAACCCCAAACACACATTCAGTCATACACACATGTAACCCTTTCCACCTAAGTTGCTTAATGTTCTGCACAGAATTTATCTCTGTCTGAAATCATGAATTTTGTTTGTTTTTTACCTGTCTTCATTATAGTGTGAGTTCTGAGCTGAGAGGGATCTGATCTTGCCTGTTTTATTCCTTGCTGTACCCCTATATCTAAGGCAGATTTTGGAACCACAGTTCACGCCCCCTAAAGCCTGTGTAATGAGCAAATGAGCACATTTCAATAATAACCAGTTGGTTGTTCTCAGAATTGATCTTTTTTTAATCTAAAAAAATTAATTATTAGAGAGAGAGAGGGTGCATGCACAAGCAGGGGGAGTGGCAGGCAGAGGGAGAGGGAGAAGCAGGCTCCCCACTGAGCAGGGAGCCTGATGCAGGACTTGATCCCAGGACCCTGGGATCATGACTGAGCTACCCAGGTGCCCCTCAGAACCAAGGCCGACAGACTTGTACCGTAGATGGTCTGATTGGGTGTGTCAAATATCCTTTGTCCAATCTGTTGAGAAATCAAGTCCGAGATACTCCTTTCCAAGAACCAATGTTATAAAGCAGATGGTTGTTGTGTGATAGTACCTGAATGGGCACATACCATACCGAGTTAATGCCTAAATATCTCCGTCTGATGTGAGTGCTTTAAATTGTCCCTTTAAAGATTTGTTTCTTTGTACCCTCAAAGAATTTTAGGTTTGGTTTTGTTTTTAAAGATTTTATTTATTTGACAGAGATCACAAGCAGGCAGAGAGGCAGGCAGAGAGAGAGGGAAGCAGGCTCCCTGCCGAGCAGACAGCCCGATGTGGGGCTCGATCCCAGGACCCTGGGATCATGACCTGAGCCGAAGGCAGAGGCTTCACCCACTGAGCCACCCGGGCGCCCCGAGAATTTTAGTTCTAAAGTTTCTAATAAGGTGCTGACTTGGAAACCATAGAGATAAAGGGCTTAATTGTTCGATTTTAAATTTAAATAAAAATCTCCTTCCAAGAGGAAGGCTTCATCGCGGCCCAGTGAGGTCGGGAAGGAGACGAGCGCTTTGAAAGTGCAGGAGGGAAAGCACCGCCTCGGGTCTGGTCCGTGGGTCTGGGCCGCCTCGGTCCGGGCCAGCGCACAGGACACGGCGCGACAGCATCGTTTAGACTAAACTGTGAATGACTGATGAAGCCAGCGCGCGGCCCAGGGCTGTCGGTGCAGACGACCCTGGCCGATGAGCTACACTTGGGGGCAGAGGTCCCGCCTCGTGTCCCGCAGCGGCGGCTCCGCACCTCCTCGCGGGTCTCGGCTACACCCGCGGGCCCGGCCGGCAGCAGGCGCGCTCCGGGCGCCGACGGGGACTCGGGCCCGCACGTGCTCCGCGGGCGCCGACGCGGACCTACGCCCGCCGGCTCCGAGCACGAGGCGAGCCCAGCTCCAGGGCCGGGAGAGGCCCGTGGGAGACGCGCCCGTGGAAGGCGCGGCGAGGCCGGTCCGAGCGCGGTGAACCGGCGTCGGAGAACACAGCGAGCTGAGGGCTTCCAGGAGGCGGCGCGCACGCGGGTGGGCAGAGCGGCGTCCGCAGCGAGGCCGGACGGACCGCAGACTGGGGGTCCTGAGGTCAAGCCGCGTCGTTCCGAGGGTCGTCCGGGGCCGCTCGGGCTGCCCTGGGGGGCGGGTTTCGCCCGCGCGGCGGCCCCGCACCGGGGCCCGCGACGGGGGCGTCTCGGCTCCCCCGACGTCCCCCGTGAGCCGCGCGCCACCGCCCCTAAGGGCTACGGGATTCCTGGGTTCGGCCTCGAGAGGAAAACGCGGGACATTCCCTCCCACCCCGGTTTGCCAACACGCACGGCCGTGACCCCGCTCTGCGGCGTCCGTGAAGACCCGGCCCCGGCCCGGCGTGCGGTGAAACACTCCCGGATGACGTCACCGGGCGAGTTCAGCGGGCGGGACGCCCCGCCCCTGGCCACACCCCCCGGACCGGGCCCCGCCCCTCAGCCGAGCTCCCGTTTCCTGCTTCCGGAGCATCGTGACGTAAGACGGGGGTCACGCAACGCGGGCAGCGCGCCCCGGAAGCAGAAGTGGCAGGCGCGGAGGCGGCGGCAGGGAGGGCGGGCGTCGGGTCGGCCGCAGGGGCGGGGCGGGGCGGGGCGGCGCGGGGCGGGGCCGGGCATGGTAACGGCTCGGAAGCCGAGGGGGCTGGGCCGGACGCAGGCGGAGGACCCGGGGTCGGACGCCGCCGCTGCCGCCTGTCCCCGCGCGCTCCGTGAGGCCCGCGCGGCGCCGCGTCGGCCATGATGATCCACGGCTTCCAGAGCAGCCACCAGGACTTCTCCTTCGGGCCCTGGACGCTGACGGCCGCCAAGACGCACATCATGAAGTCGGCGGACGTGGAGCGGTGAGGCGCGGCGGGCGGCGGCGGGCGGCGGCGGCGGGGGCGGCGGGGCCGAGAGCGCCGGAGGCCGCCTGTGCCCCGCCGGGGTCCGGCCGCCGCGGCTCCGAGCAGAGCGGCCCCGGGGTTGGCGGGTCGCGGGAGACGGAAGGGCCGCCGCCTCCTGGGAGCGCGTCCACGGACGGACGGACGGACGGACGGGCGGGCGGGCGGACGGGGCCTGTCGTGCCCTGGAGCCCCCGACACGGGGGCGCGGCGTCCGGGCAGCTTCGGGCGCTGGGACGCGGCCGGGGGGCGTTTGTGATGCGGGACCGCGGGGCGCTGCGACCCTGCGCCGGTTCGAGGAGCCGTTTCCGTGGGGGGCGCGGGGGCGGGGGCGGGCGGGGGCGACGCCGAGTGTGTCTGTGCGGCTCCGTGCGGGGGGCGACGCCGTCGGGTGCGCGCGCTGCGGGACTTCTCCGACGGCGACGGCGGGGGCTGCGGGCTGCGGGCTGCGGGCTGCGGGCTGCGGGGCTGCGGGCTGCGGGGCTGCGGGGCTGCGGGCTGCGGGCTGCGGGCTGCGGGGCTGCGGGGCTGCGGGGCTGCGGGCTGCGGGCCCCGCTGGAAGGGCGCACCTGGCCCTGCCGGCGGTGGACGCGAGGAGGGAGGAGCGCTCCGTGCGGACGACGGGGTTTCTGGCTCGGGCCGCGGCGCGGGAAGCTTCGTGGTGGAGCCGCCGGGAAGCGGGACGCGGCCCAGATGGCGGCAGCCGCCGGGGAGAGCCGCAGGTCAGACTGTCCAGCTCTGAGTTGAGCGCGGCCGCAGGCGGGGACGTAGCAGGCGTTTCCTGGGCCCTCGGGAAGCCTGAGTGCGCCCGGGGGCGGGTTGGGGTCATCGGCTTCGGGTTGACCCCTGCGGCCGCGGGGCCGAGCTCCTGCAGAATCGTCCCGGAAGGGAAGGGTAGGGTGCGGGGCGGCAGCCGAGGCCGCGCTGGTGTCCTAAGACCTGGGCCAAGGCAAGTGGCCGGGGAGAGAGGCGGAAGGGGTGGTGGTCGTGTGCGGTGGTAATTACTTTACTTCTGCAGCTGGAATACTTTGTAGGGCCGCCAGGTTTCTCCAGATATATTGGGGCAAATTGAGAGACTCACGTCTTGTGTTATTTTGTATGCATTCTTCGGTGCAGTGGTTAAGGTCTGCGTAATTGGATTTTTTTATTAAAGTTCATTCCAGTACATTCCGTCGTCATCTTATTAAATCTTTTAGGTATTTAATATTTTCTTTATAAGTTTGTTTCATTGCAGTGGGGATACTTAACACGAGATCTATGATCCTATTTTCCATCAGAAGTTGGTAGTGGTTTCCTTGGAAGTAGTCGGTTGGTCTGTCTGTACTTGTCGGTTCGTCTCGCTGGATGCCTGGGCTGCGGTCCTATGTTGGCGGCTGTAAATAATGCTGTAGTGACCGTGAGCTTACAGAGGTTCCTTCAAATTAGTGTTTTTATTTGGTTCAAATAGAATTGCTGGATTGTGTGGTAGTTGTGTTCTTAATTTTGGGGGGAACCTTATTCTTTTCCATAGTGGCTGCACCAGCTATGGAACGTCGTGGCCATGGCGGGTTATTTTTCTCACAGGTGTGAGGTGGCATCTCATTGTCGTTCGGAGTTGCATTTCCCTGATGATTGGTGATGCTGAACATGGTTTCATGTGTCTCTGCGTCGTCTTTGGAGACATGTCTTTCAGCTGCTCTGCCCGTTTCTCATGTATATTGATTGTGTGGGTTCTTTATGTATTTTGGATATTAATCCCTTATCAGTTGTATCACTTGCAGATATCTTCTCCTGTTTAGTAGATTGCCTTTTCATTCCGTTGCTGGTTTCCTTCATCGGCAAAAGCTTTCGGTGTTGTATAGTGCCATTTATTTTTGATTTTGTGCCTTTGGTTGAGAAGACAGAGCCACCATGTATTGCCAGGACGGATGTCAGGGAGCTTATTGCCTCATGTTTCTTCTGGTAGTTTTATAGTTTCTGGTCTTACATGTACATCTTTAATCTATTTTGAATTTATTTTTGTGTACAGTGTAAGAAAGTGGTTGTTTCCTTTTTTTTTTTTTTGCATTTCAGTTTCATTTTTTTGATTTTCCAGTTTTCCCCAGCACCACTTATTGAAGAGACTGTTTTTTCTAATTTTATGTTTTTGCCTCCTTTGTTGAAGATTAATAACCTTGTAGGTGTGGGTTTAAAGATTTACTTATATGAGAGCGAGAGGAAGATCCTACGAATGAACACGCGAGCGGGGAGAGAGGGAGAATCTCAAGCAGGCCCCGCTCTGATTGCAGAGCCTCCTGCCAGGCTAAGTCTCAACAACGCTGAGACAGTGACGGGAGCCGAAATCAAGAGTCAGAAGCTTAACCCACTGAGCCGCTCAGGCGCTGCATACGTGTGGGCTTATTTCTGGACTCTCCATTCTGTTTCACTGATCAGTGTGTATGTTTGGTGCCAACACCGTCCTGTGTTGGTTACTATAGCTTTGTAGTTGAAATCAGGGAGCATTTTACTTCTAGCTTTGGTCTTTTTTCTCAAGATTGCTTTGGCTGTTCAGGGTCTTTTGTAGTTCCCCTCCTAACAGATGTTTATGTGTGCGGTGCGTTCCTGTTAACTGCAGGTCCGGTGTCGTACAGCAAGCAGGTCTCTGGAGCGTGTCCATCTCTATTTCAGGGGCAGAGGCGGGGGCCAGGGGGAGAATCTCAGGCAGACTCTGTGCTGAGTGTTGAACCCGGCTTGGGGCTTGATCTCACAACCCTGAGATCATGACCTGAGCCAAAATCAGGAGTCCGACATTTAACCGACTAAGTCACCGAGACACTGCCAAATTTCACTATTGTAGACGCCTCGTAAAAGTAGGATCATGTAGTATTTGTCTTTCTGTGACTGGCTTTTTTCCTTAGCATAATGGCCGCAAGGTTCATCCATGTTGTTCCATATTGCAGACTTTCCTTCCTTTTTTTTTTTTTTTTTAGGTTGCATTGTATTCTGTTGCATGTATAAACCCTGTTTTCTTTATCCACCCTCTGTGGTATGGATGGACACTTAGGTTGTTTCCACATCTTAGCTATTGTCAGTAGCATTACAATGAAGAAAGGAGTGTTAATTTTTCTAGTACTTAATATTTTTTGTTTCCTAATAACTAAGAATAAATTTTACTTAAATTTGTGATGAAAAATTAACATTATTAGGTATCATACTAAAGGTGTGCAACTTAAAATGTTAGATCACTGATGTGCATACATACATACACACAGATATAATAAACGTGTCCAGTTTTTCCTATTGTTGTATCATAACCATTTTTCCTATTTTATTATATTTTCTCTTTTAATATTTTTGATGATTCTATAATATTTCATTGCATGGATATACTATAGTATACATAACCATTTATTTCTTTATGATTGGATTTTCTGAGTATTTCTTTTTTATTATAAAGAAGATGGTTATGAGTATTAATTTGTATACCTCGTTTCTGCATTGGGGATTATTTATTATAGATTTCCAAAACTGATATTTTGAGTCAGGATATCAATTTGATTAAATTCTTGTTACTTTTTGCTTCATTGGTGCCTCGGGGGATAGAATGTAAATCGACACAGTCCTTCCGGAAAGCCATGTAAGCAAGTGCCGCTTTCCCTCATCAGTGTTGCTGCTTTTGCCTTCTTCATTACCACCTTTTAAAACTTGTGACAGGTTGAGAATTTTATTGGAAAGGTTGTTTTCCTACAACCTACAAGAAACAGGCTCTTTAAGTGCTATCTTCTCTTCATAACTATAATTAATATAATTGTTGTATAAGAACAAAAAGTCTACCAGAAACATGAACCTTATGGAAACATGCGACTATGGTACATTAGGTCATCTCCTAGGCAGTCATAGTAGAATCTGGACCCATATTTATTCTTGATAGGGGTGGGTCTTTGTGAACCAGGAATGAAATAAATGTTTCTAATAAGAATCAGTATTTTTTTCCATTGTTTAATTTTTTCATGCAGGGATTTTTTATTATTTTTATTTTATTTAGTTTTATAATAGCTGCGTGGCTGTTCAAAAATCCGGAAGTCTTAGAAAAGAAAATTGACACGAAAGCCTTCTGATCTGCTAAAGTTGCTGTTGTAGAACACTTGCACTGAAGGCCTCTGCTTTCCTTGTGATCCCTTAGAACGTCACTCAGAGCACATGTAAACTTTTGCCTCTGTTGCCCACTTTGTAATTATTATCTGATTTTTGGTTATGCATAGGTTAGCTGATGAATTGCACATGCCGTCTCTCCCTGAAATGATGTTTGGAGACAACGTCCTGAGGATCCAGCACGGCTCTGGCTTCGGGATTGAGTTCAATGCTACAGATGCATTACGATGTGTAAACAACTATCAAGGAATGCTTAAAGTAGCCTGTGCTGAAGAGTGGCAGGAGAGCAGGTGAGAATCTGGAAGGGTATGGGTTAAATGAAAGAGAAGAGTTGAAAGAAACCTTCATGACATGTGTCTTTTATTAGAGTGAAAGGCAAGTATTATTATCATACTTGATAGTTGGGTCATTCTGTGATTCATTTGTCTCACCCGTAAAGTGGAGATCTTGAATACTTGCTGAGTTCAGTTGAATTACAGTGGAGCGGAGCTAGTAAGGTTACATTTTTGAACCTAGGGTGTCCTTTAGTGAAGAGTCAGTACACTGTGTACTTTATTGTTCTTGTTTTTGAAGAAAAATAGTTACTTGTGATTTGCATTGTAAACGTAGGGGGCATTGAAATAGAGAAAAATGTATTTTCTGTGATAATCAAATTAGCAGTTATCTACTTTGTGCCAATTCTGTACCAGGTACCTGGAGGATAAAGAGAAGTCCAGGTCTTTAACCATGTCCTCAGGCAGCGTGCAGACTAATCAGAGAGACTCTATCAGCATATGACAAGTTTAATAGCAATAAATATGCAGAAAAAGCAAGAAAGATCTTGTTTTGGTGAATTATGACAAGCATTTGTATTGATTAGAATGTTTGTATCACTCTTAGAATGTAATTTGGTATGATACGTGAGTACAGATGGTCTGTATTCTGCGTCATTGAATCTGATCCTTCTTCCTTTGATTCCGAGGACGGAGGGTGAGCACTCCCAAGACGTTCTTAAACCCTACGATTGGACCTACACCACAGACTACAAGGGAACACTACTTGGAGAGTCACTTAAGTTAAAGGTAAGTCTTATTTTCTGCTTTTATGATCAAGTCATTGTCTTGGACAGTGTCAGCATTAGAACTCCCCAGCTGTGGCCTATTTTTGCTGCTGCTTTCATCCCACTTACTTTCTATCGAGGGAAGCTTCAGAACCTAATGTGAAGAGATTTTGCTTACTGATTATAAACAGAAGAGAAGAAGGCCATAGGGGAAAAATTTTTATTCCAAAAATACGTTTAGTAGCAATGGCAAACGGCCTTAATGTTATCATTATCACTCTCAAATTAAAATGTGTGTCTGGGGGTGGCTCAGTGGGTTAAAGCCTCTGCCCCTGGTTCAGGTCATGATCACGGGGTCCTGGATCAGGCCCTGCTTCCCCCTGTCTCTTCCTGCCTCTCTGCCTACTTGTGATCTCTATTTGTCAAAATAGATAAAATTTTTTAAAAATCTTTTTTATTTTATTTTTTTTTATTTTTTTTTTTTAAATTTTATGTATTTTATTTGACAGAGAGAGAGAGATCACAAGTAGGCAGAGAGGCAGGCAGAGACAGAGGGGGAAGCAGGCTCCCTGCTGAGCAGAAAGCCCGATGCGGGGCTCGATCCCAGGACCCTGAGATCATGACCTGAGCCGAAAGCAGCGGCTTAATCCACTGAGCCACCCAGGCGCCCCAAAATTTTTTAAAAATCTTAAAAAAAAATGCATGTCTGCCCTTGGTGTATTGAATTGGGTGATGTAGACAAAACCTGCTAGTTAGTAGCTTGTGGTTTTACAGCTGAACAGGCTGGTGGACAGATAGGACTTGTGCTCAGACAGCTTAGCTGTTCGTCTTGCTGCACTGTCCCTGAGCCTGGTTATGACTCTAGGCAGGTACTTACCCTGAGTCTCAATTTTATTAGTGAACTGGGTCAACAGAGACAATAGCCTCAATAGCAGAGTTTTGACACGAGCTTATCTGTGGGAACGCGCTCAGGAGCCCCTCCAGCTCCATGTTAATAATGCAGCCGTGTAAACAGCTTGAGAAGAGATGCGGAGTCACTTCAGGGTGCCTACGCTGGGAAGTAGAATCTGTAGGTCTCATGTTGGGAACTTAGCTGCGTTTGACATCCTGCAATTTGAAATGAAGAAAATTTGGCTTAGGTTGCAAGTCTCTACCACATTCAGTTACAGAGAAGAAAGTTACTTTAGTGGAAATAAAGTGATTATTGGTGACCAGATCGTATGTTGGCGCTTAGGCAGGAGTGTTAAGGAGCCAGAGCTGTGTATGGGCACCTTGTCTCTGCAGAAGTTTTTGGAGTCTTGGGAAGACAGAAGTTCCTAGCGGGCACTCCGCTCTCTCCGCTTCCTACACTCCTGTAATCCAAGCTTTAACTCTTTAACTCTGCTGCTTCCAAGACAAATATGCATTTTTTGAGAGGACATTTGTGCATTCACTCACTCACTCACTCATTCTTTCCTGAGCTCTTCCTCTAAGCTAATTCTGGGAGCTGTGGATGCCGAAAACAGACAGAGATCCCTCCTGTATAGCAAGGTTGTCTCAGTTCCTTGATACTTCATAGATTAAAGTCTCGTTTCTTCTCCTGAGTGAAAACCTTTGTAAAGAACAAAGTTCATTTGATATTTCATTGCCACGAGTGAGGAAATGGGAACTCATTTTAACTCTTTGCAGGAATGATGCCTTACAAGTTGATGAATACGTTTCTTTATTGCTTTAAAAAATTGAATAACCATTTTTAAGGCAACATTGTTAGAACTTTGTTGCTTAATCCTCAGAATAATCTTGTATCATCGGCACTCTTATCCTCATTTTGTGGGTGAAGAAGTGGGTTTAAGCTCTTGAAGTACGTGTCTCTTGAAGTATGTGTCTCTTAATAACATAATACCGAAGCTGTAGCTAATTGTTAACACCGAAGCTGTAGCTTATTGTTAAGCATGTTTGTTGTATATGGAAGATCACACCATTGGATCATTTTTTACATTTGACTTTCTTAAGAATTTTTTGCCCTATAATATTACTTGGGATTTTAAATTTCAATTCTTCCACCCTTTCTGAAAACAAAAACCCTCGTGTGTATAGGAAGTATATGCCTTCCTATATATATGGAGGAAAATATAATCTATGTAAATGGTAAGAATGTCAGAGAACGCGGTGTTAGAATGAAGCCTTTCCTTTTGCCCTTATATTCTTGCCGTTTAATTGCTGGAGGCTGCTGGTGTGTGTGTGTGTGTGTGTGTGTGTGTGCATGCACATAGTGTTTTCTCACTCTTTTGGGGCTGTTTTACAGATTATTTTTTGAGTTGTAGCATAGTGCAAGAGACGAGAGCCAGCCGTAGAGTTGTGCTGGTTGCAGATCCGCCCTTGCTGATTGTTAGCCGGGTCACCCTCAGAACACCTCTGAGATTACGGTGTAAGATGTTACGAGGTCAGAGGCCTCGTGTGTACCTGGCAACATGTGGTCATTTTCTTCATTCTTGTTGAATAAATCAGGGGACTCGGCAGGGGAGTGGAAGTGGAAGACTGCCTCTTGTAGCTGTGTTGCCGTTTAGGAATAAAACGTGTATAATGTCCCTGCATTTAAGAGAGTATTTTTTAAAAGATGTATTCATTTGTTTGAGAAAGAGTGAGAGGTAGAGAGAGTGTGAGCCGGAGGAGGGAGAGAGAGAATCCTTAAGCGGACTCCTCACTGAGTCTGGAGCCTGGCCCTCGACCCTGAGATCATGGCCTGAGCAGAAACCGAGAGTCCGGTGCTTCACCGACTGAGCCACCCAGACACCCCTAAAAAACCATTCTTTTTTAAAGCTTGTTAGAACATTTGTCAGCTTATTCAGTGTGATTTGATATTTTGAGCTTTTCTTTCTCTTTCTTTTTTTTTTCATCGTGGTAAAAAACATAACCAAGTTTATCATCTTAGCAATTTCTCTGTATGGTAATTTAAATTTATTCATGTTGTCGTGCAGCCAATTTTCAAAACTTTTTCATCTTGAAAAACTGAAACTCTGTTAAACAGTAGCTCATTTCCTCCTCCCCTAGTCCCTGGCAACCGCCATTCTGTTTTCTGCTTCTCTGAGTTTGACAAACTCTCTAGATACTTCAGATAAGTGGAATCTGACAATATTTGTCTTTTTGTGACTGGCTTATTTCACTTAGCATCGCGTCCTGAGGTTCATCAGCGTAGCGCGTGTCAGCCTTTCTGTCCTTTTTAAGGCGGAGGAGTATTTCTGCAGATGGAGGCCGTGCTTTGCTTCCCCGCTCATTTGTCAGTGAGTGTGGAGGTTGCTTGTCCTTGGCTGTTGCGAATAGTGCTGTTACGAACAGAGGTGTGCAGACACCTCTTTGAGATTCTGCTCTGCGCGTTTTGGATGTACACCCAGAAGTGGAATTGCTAGGTGGCACAGCAGTTCTGTTTTTAATCTTTTGAAGAACTTCCACACTGTTTTCTACAGTGGCCGCCCTACTTCATATCCCGTCAGCGATGTCGGAGGGGTTTAGTTTGCATTTCTCTAACTATTGGTGACGTTGAACATCTTCTCGTGCTGAGTGGCCATTTATAGATCATCTTCAGTATCTTGGGCTTTCCAAAGTACATTTTTAGGGAGAAATGTACAGACTTAAATGTCGGAAATGAATGGATTTTGTTACGTCTAAAGGCAGAAGGAGCTGCACATACTGTACCCCAGCTGATAGAGTTGTTTATCACAGGGACGTGGGTTAACAATTCTAGTAGGCCAGTTTGGCAAGGTGAAGAAATTCTAGAGATCTCGTTGACAATAGTGTGAATACAGTTAACACTACTGAATTGTATGCTTAAAAATGGCTAAGTTGGTAGATTTCATGTTATATGTTACTTTTGGCTGCAATTAAAAGAAAATGTTAAACATAGAGTTACCATATAACACAGGAATTCTACTCCCTCGGTAGACACTCGAGGGAATTGGAAAGCCTGTACCCATGCAAAAACCTGTCCACAGCTGTTCACGGCAGAGTTATTCAGAATAGCTAAAATGTGGAAAACACCTAAATAATCCTCAGTGGATACGCAGAACTGGTGTGTCTAGACAGTGCAGTGTTATTTGGCCTTGAACAAGGAACAAAGTGCTGGTCGCGTGCTGCAGCAGGGGTGAGCCTCGGAAGCAGACTGAGTGAAGGGCGCCAGACACAGAACACCCGTGGGTGCTCCAGAATGATTTGCAAAGAGATGAATCTAGAAAAACAGAAGTTAGCGTGGTGGTTTCCGGGGTATGGAATGGAGAATGAAGAGTTACTGCTAAGAGGTATGGGGATTTTCTGGGGGATGATGCAATGTTCTGGAGTCAGATAGCGGTGAGGACTGCACAGTCTTGTGAGAAAACTAAAAACCACTGAATTGTACACTTTCAAAGATTGAATTTTATAGTATGGAAGTTATATCTTCATTTTAAAAAAAGTCACTGTATAACAGCAATTTCACAATATGTTCCTAATGGTATGTACTATAGAAACAAAAAGAAAAAATTTTTTCTTATATATATTTATATATAAAGATAAATATGTATCTTTTTTTTTTTTTTAAAGATTTTACTTATTTATTTATTTGACACAGAGAGAGATCACAAGTAGGCAGAGAGGCAGGCAGGGGGGGGGGGAAGCAGGCTCCCTGCTGAGCAGAGGGCCCAATTCGGGGCTTGATCCCAGGACCCTGAGATCATGACCTGAGCCAAAGGCAGAGGCTTAACCCGCTGAGCCACCCAGGTGCCCGAGATAAATATGTATCTAGTATGTGTATACACACATGCACTGTTTTCAGTAATTTTTAAAAAGGAAATTTAGCATAGGGTTCTTAACATTTACCATTAATTAACTTTATATGATAAATTTAAAACAATTTATAAGTCAAGTATTTTCCTTCTCATAAACCTCCATTTGATGTGAGGGAGATCTTACTTGAAAGACGTGAATAAGACTCACTTTTCTTGAAAGGTGTTAAGAATGTTTGTAGTGTTCCATATGTTTTTTAAGCCCTTTAAAAATTGTGAAATAACTCCAAAAATATGGAGGTACAGTTTAATGAATTGTGAAATATAGGAAAAGAAAGATGTTGCGAGCACCCTCAGCAGGATCCCTCCTGATCATAATTCTTTTGTAAAAATATTTTCTAGTATAATTTGAAATTTTCGACCTTAACGTTCAGTTCCTTCAAAAATAGTGTGCGTTGTTATTCTACAGCTGCGGCCTCATGTTCTTTTCTTTTCTTTTTTTTTAAGATTTTATTTGACAGAGATCACAAGTAAGCAGAGAGGCGGGGCGGCGGTGGGTGGGGGGTGGGGAAGCAGGCTCCCCGCTGAGCAGAGGGCCCAATTCGGGGCTTGATCCCAGGACCCTGGGATCATGACCTGAGCCGAAGGCAGAGGTTTTAACCCCCTGAGCCACCCAGGCGCCCCTCCCTAGGGTCTTTTACTGTCTTATTATTTCTGTTGGTTCTGGCTCATGGGGTCTAGGCTCCTAAATGTCTCCGTATTTTTGTCGAAATCGCAGGGTGATGATGGTTTTCTCCAGAGAGGACTTTTGTTGTTTCTGAGAGGCACTGAGGGTATTGGTGGTCAAGGACTTAGTTCTACAGACATTCTGTGGAGCTGGTTTTAGGCTTCGGGGGTTGTAGCCTTCATGTTGCAGCTGCTCGGCTGTGCTGTTGTCGTTGAAACAGCCAGAGAGTGAGTGAGTGAATGGTCATGGCTTTGCTGCAGGAAGATTTTACTTAGGGGCGTGGAAATTTGGGTTTCATCTAGTGAAATCATATGAATTCATATATATGTTCATATAATGAATTTGAGTTTCTTTTTTTTTTAACTGAACTGCTTTTTCCAATGATTTAAAAAATGTAAAAATGATTCTTAGCTCACAATTCATGGAAAAAATAGGTGATGGGGTGACATTTGGCCACAGCTGGCCTAGGGGTCTTTAGTTTGCTAACCTCTGTTTTGGGGCCAGTGTTTGCGGTTTCCAGGCCCGTATGATCTAAGAAGCTGTGAAACTCGTGCAGCATTAGCGCACCATCCCCAACTAGGGAGGGCACAGGGTGTTCTGCACGGTGAGTGCTGAGCTGTGATGGAGCCAACAACTGGCAGAGCCCAGCCTCTCCCCCGGACGGGCCATTCCAGAGGCCGTCAGGCCCCAACCAGCCGACTGCTGCCTTGCTGGTCCTGTCTGGGCTCCCGTCCTCTCTCAGGTCTCAGTCCAGTAGTTCTTCAGCGTCTCGACCATTTGATGTTTTTAAGTTTTTGTTTTTTCATCCAGCTTTTAAGTTGTCTTCAGCAAGAGGATTTGTCTGAGTTCCTTATTCTGATAATACTAGAAGTTAGAAGTGTTTGATCTGTTTTCAACCGATCTGTTGGTTTTGGGTTTTTTTTCCCCCTTTCTTTTCAGACACCTGAGTTTAGGGAGGACGTAAGTAGAGTTGAGGAAGAGAACAGAGAAAGAGAAAATATATTTTAAACATATTTTTCCTGGCAAATGAAAAAGATAGTATAGATAAATTCAATATAATGAATATCCCCATATATGAATATATCCTAGTATATTCCTTAATGTTTTGTCCATTATTTTCTTTCAGATATTTTATAAGCACAAGTAAATGGCAAAACTGATAGATTCATTTTGATCGGTCCCTTGTGAAGGTATATACGAAACAGTGAAGTAGTCATTTACTGATAGGAAATTGATATAATGACTGATTAACTTTTTGGAAATCAGATGTTTTTATAAGGAGGATCTTACAAATGTGTACCTTCAAACTAAAGCTAAATAAAAAGTGAGGAATTTAGAAGTTGTGTTTATACCGACTGAAGTTTTATGCTCCTAGGCAGTCCTAGAAGCACCAGCTTCTGTCTTAAATGGGAAACAAACGTGCAGGTGACACGGAGCTGGTTAGGCGCTGCCCCGTCACCCCTCCGCCCCCTTCCCACTCCCCGTTTGCGCCTGTGTGGCCTCAGGCCTGCTGCGGGCGCAGTTTGGAGAAGACTGCGGAGGGGGGGAGTGTGCTCTCGGAGTGACCAGGGAGGACATGCGGACACGCTTTCACCTCTCGGGCTCCAGTGCACACTGCTACCGCTTGTCGCCATAACCTTCCCCCACGTCACATAGAACTCCTTCACACTGTTCCCCTGCCCACATCCCTGCAGTCTCCTGCATCCTCGTCATGTCCTGATCCCGGGCCAGTTCCCAGACTGCTCTCCACTTCCCGATTCTACCCGTGAGTCGAATTACCCCGTCACGGCTGCTGAGGAAAGTGAAGGAATCAGGCACTTACTGAGCAGCTGCGGTTTGACGAGCGTTGTCGTGTTTATGGTACTGCGCTGTCAAGGGATAGGAAAGCTGAACATCTAGTGGCACTGGGTGCGGTAAAGAATGGTGTCTCAGATCCCACCCTGTAGCTGTAGGAGACACTTAGACTTAGTTGAGCTGCTGCTAAGTCTTGCCGTGTTAACATTGTTGATTCTCTTGTTGGGCTGTGAATGTGTGTCTGCGAGCCACAAAATAATACTGCGAAGGAATGGCCAGTGTCCTCCAAAACCTCTTCGGAATGCTAAGAGTTTTCCCCTCTATCTGTGAAAGTTCTTATTTACATCATTATTTAAGATTATATATTTATGTATTTGACAGACAGAGATCACAAGTAGGCAGAGAGCAGGCAGAGAGAGAGAGGAGGAAGCAGGCTCCCCACTGAGCAGAGAGCCCGATGCGGGGCTCGATCCCAGGACCCTGGGATCATGACCCAAGCCGAAGGCAGAGGCTTAACCCACTGAGCCACCCAGGCACCCCCACTACTTCATTATTTAAAACACTATTTTGTTTGTAGGTTTGGGGAAGCTAGGCTGGGAACCTAAAATATATAATGGGGATTTTTAAATCTCCAAACCAGTGTATGAAAGGTGGACTTTCACAGCACAAAACTGCTTTGGACGTCTATGATAGTAGTTCACACTAATTTTCAGATGATTAGTTTTCCGATAATCATAACAGAACACTTGATTTGAATTAGACTTTTATGAAAGATGATGAATTTTGACTCCCTTGTTTTCTGAAGTTGTAGTATCAGCTACCTGTAGTATCTTAAGTTTTTCAAGGACAAGGAACATTCTTATCTTTCATGTCTACTGACGACACCCAAAACTAGAACTGTGTGCTCTGGCTATGAAGACAAGGCTGATAGGAGAACAGTTTTCCTGTGGCTCTAATTCTTTAAATTTTTATGTGTTCCTTCTTGAATTTGTTCTTTCAGGTTGTACCTACAACAGATCATATAGATACAGAGAAACTGAAAGCCAGAGAACAGATTAAATTTTTTGAAGAAGTTCTCTTGTTTGAGGATGAACTTCATGATCATGGAGTTTCAAGCCTCAGTGTGAAAATTGTGAGTACCGTGTTTTTTGTTTAAGACGAACGTCCTTCTTCCGGTCCAACCGTTGGTCAGAAACACAAGACTCACGTAGGAGACTCACAGTCGTAACATGGTATCGCGTCAAGTATCACTTGGGTGTAGAGTACATCTTCATATCCATTATAAATTCACAATATCTTAGTATATTCCTAAACTTTAGTTTAGCCGAACATTTTCTTTTAAAAGAGGTGCCTGGCTACTCTAGTTTGTTTGCTTACTGTTTGATTTGAATGAAAATTATGGCTTAATTTTTACTTTTGAATTAAAAATGCTACTGGAAAGGATCTACAGACTGTACCTCCATCTCAAGCACAGAAAAGGAAAACAAAAATGACACATGTGAACTCCTTACTCCTTTTGTGTTCTTTTCTGTCTGGCGAACAAGCTACTTTCACTTATAATATATTGGTGGGACACGTTTAAAAAGAATAATACATGCTCACTAGCAGTTGCTCATACGCGTTTACTGTTGGTCATAAATGGGTTTCTAACACTTTATAGAAAATTTTCAACTGAAACATGCCTTATCCCGTGAGACCCAGCTAAAGTGTCGTCTCCTCTGTATGGCACAAAACAGCTGCCCCGGGCAGAGTTAAATATTCCTCTGCCAGACCCCCTATAAGTCCTTTCTTTTAAACCCTCAGTTATGTGCTCGCTTCGGCAGCACATATACTAAAATTGGAACGATACAGAGAAGATTAGCATGGCCCCTGCGCAAGGATGACACGCAAATTCGTGAAGCGTTCCATAAAAAAAAAAAAATAAACCCTCAGTTATAGCACTTACAAGGTCTGTCAAACACGGGGCCCCAGCTTCCGAAATTGTGCGGGAACATAATGGTTGTGGGTATTGTGAGGGACATGACAAGGAATGAAAACAATAAATCAAAACTTGACTTTCAGAGTCAAGTTTTCTCTACTATCACAGAATTTTGGAATTGTAATGAATGTGTAGAGAGTCACTTAGTCTAGCTTCTGTGTTTTATAGACAAGGCCCAAAAGTTTGGTGTAGCTATGGTCATGCAACCAGGGACGGTTTTCTTTGTGCCATCTAATACATATCATTATTCTGCCCTTAGATAATTGTTCCATTAGCACCTTACTCCCTTGTCCACCTGTAACCCTCCTCCAGTTCAGCTTTCACCATTTAGGTTCGTTCACTTTCCAGCTCATCCAGTCACGCACCTGTCTGCTTGCCCAGCCACCTGCTACAACTCACTGACTATGTGGAAGGTTCCTTAGGGTTTGCCTATCTGGGTATGCGTTAGTATCCGAGTACCTTGATTTATCTGTGTGGGGACGCCTGTGTTTTTGTCAGTGGAGGAGCTGGAGAGGAGGCGCACAAATGTGTTCTGTGTGCACCAGAGGAAACAGTAAGTCTCAAGCTGAGGAGCAACATCGTCTTAACATGTTCTTTCTTTTTACCTCATGTAACTTACTTTTATTTTTTAATTTTTTATTATTTTTAAAGATTTTATGTATTTATTTGGCTGAGAGAGAGTAAGAGAGAACCAGAACACAAGCAGAATGGCAGGCAAAGGGGCTCCCCGCTGAGCAAGGAGCCTGATGCGGGATTCGATCCCAGGACCCTGGGATCATGACCTGAGCCGAAGGCAGAGGCTTAACTGACTGAGCCACCCAGGTGTCCCTGTTTTTATTTTTTTTTAAAGATTTGAGAGAAAACACAGGCACAGGTAGGGGAAGGGCAGAGGGAGAGACAGACTCTCAAGAAGACTCCGTGCTGAGCTCTCCTAGCCCCACACAGGGTTGGTCTCACCACCCTGAGATCACTTGCTGAGCTAAAGCCAAGAGTGAGCCCCTCGATGAACTGACTTCACCACCCAGGTGCTCCTTATCTCCACTTATCTCGTGTAATTGAATTTTTTTTAATTTTATTTATTTATTTGAGAGAGAGTGCACACAAGCGGGGCGCGGGGAGCAGACGGAGAAGCAGCAGACTCTAGCGAGTGAGGGGCCAGAGGCGGGGCTCCACGCAGCGCTCCGTCGCACACCCCAGAGATCATGACCTTAGTGGAAATCAAGAATCCAATGCCCAACCAGTGAGCCCCCCAGGCGCCCCCAAATGAAGTTCTTTCTGTAGAAGCAAAGATCAGCCTGGTAAACACAAGCATAGGTGAGAAACCAGGAACATGGTGCATGAGGAGCTGAGGAAGACGTGAGAGCCAGCATCGGGCTGTAAGGAGATCCTGGACTGCGTTGGCGTCCCCTAGACGAGAAACACTGGTTATAGCTTTTAGCAAGTAAGATACTGTTAGTCACCTTGGCGAGCGCAGTGTTCAGTTACACGGAGCGGGGGTAAGTGAAGGACGCGGAGGTGGAGACAAGGCGTAGACCCGACTTCCAGAAAGCTTCCTGGATGAGAAGAAACAGAGATGTCCCGACGAGAGGACATGAGGTTGACAAAAGTGTGGGTGCTTTTTGTTTCTTTAAATATGGGGAGTATGTTAGGATCTTAGGAAGGCTTCTCACATGGGTGTGGTCAGTTATGAACTCCATTTCTAGATGCACTCTTTTCTCTGGAAAATGGGAGTTGGAACTGAAAATCCATCTTCTAATCATGGCCTGGTCTTCTGGGGATCATCCCCGACCTGGGTGCTCACCGAGGTTTGCTTCATTAGAACAAAAGATGTTCCTAAGTGCTCTTATCACTTAGGAGTTTACAAGGGTTTCTGAAGCCCTCTGTCAGGAACCAGAAACAGAGATCAAGATACGTATTTTCTATTATTTCACAGACATTGTGTTAGATACGTGTCTGTATTGTCTCCTTATCCTTGGGAAGATTCTACACAGTGAGCAGAAATGGAGGGTCAGAAATACTAAGAAGCTTGCAGTCACACAGTGGGTCAGTCTGACTCTGCCTTTGCTCAGGAGAGGAAGGGGAGACTTCGGCAGGAGAGATGCTGCTACTGCGGTGACAGGAGGACAGGGGGATGTGGTGGAGGTGAGCCTCCCTCAAGTCCGGTGATGCCCAAACCTGGAGTTTTATCAGAATTACCTAGGCAGATGAGAGGTTTAATTACCTCTTAGCACAGGGGACAAAGACTGTTTCTTGCCTGACTGTCCATAGTGTACTTGTGGTACGTGTGTGGACTGGAAAGTTGGGTAGACACGTGGCCATGGAGGGAATGGGTCACATGGTCCAGATCTGAGTTGTAGGTGTATAAATTTCTCCAGCCAGACCAGGGAGGGAGCTGGTGGTGGACCACCGTGACAGTGAGGTATTTGCGAGCTGGTTTTGTGACAGCTGCCAGTAGCTTCAGGCTGTCACGCCGCCCGCCCTTGCCTGAGGATGAAGCAGCAGGACCATCTCCGGAGCCTTTGCAGGGTGCTTCCCACGCAAGCTCACTTGAGGCCACTTCATTGGCCTTTTTACTTAGAGCGTTTTCTGACTTTGCATTTTTCCCACTTGCTTTCAGATAAAATATGAACCATCTCAGATTATTTTTAGTTTAACAGAGCTCTCTGAGGACCTTCAAAAATAAGTATAAAATTTTAAGGGCTGCCTTATATCTTTCCCCATGGCTAGAAGTTTGATTGGAGCTATGAAATAAACAGGTGACCCTTGAACAGGGTAGGAATTAGGGGTACCAGTGACCCTCCCTTAGAAGCTGAAAATCCTTAGGGCACGTGGGCGGCTCCGTTGGTTAAGCGGCTGCCTTTGGCTCAGGTCATGATCCTGGGGTCCTGGGGTGGAGCCCCAGGGCAGGCTCCCTGCTCTCCCACTGTCACTCCCCTACTTGTGTATGCACACACTCTCTCTCAAATAAATAAAATCTTTTAAAAAAAAAGTTGAAAAACTTTGGACAACTTTTCACTCCCCCAAAACTTAACCGCCAGTGGCCTGTTGTTCACCAGAAGTCTTACCGATAATATGAACAGCCGGTTTTGCTTATTTTGCATGTGATATGTACTATTCTCTTACCATATAGTAAGCTAGAGAAAAGAAATTGTTACCAAGAACATCGTAGCGAAGAGAAAATAGAGAAGGGAAAACTGATCAGAAGAAATCGGCGTATGTGGACTTGCACAGGTCAGACCTGTGTTGTTCAGGGGACAGCTGTATAGATGATCTTTCACTTTCCAAACACTCTTGGAATCATCTGGGGTAAGGGTAGTAATGTTCATTGCCTTTATTTGGTGTTTTAACCTTAAAACCGCTAAAAAGTTACTGTTTTAGAATTGTAAATCTAGTTGCTTATGAATGTTTGGTTTTTTGGTTTCCTTTATAATTACAAAACACTCTTAAAGAAATGATACCGAAATGTGGAAGCTGCTTATATAAACAAAGTAACTTCTTTACATTCTGGAGATTGTTAGATAGAGCCTTTTAGGTTGCTTTTAATTTATTTGTTTCAGGTTTTGAAATGTTTTTAACCATCTTAATTTTTAATTCTAAATCTAGACAGTTTTAATTAAAAAAGAAAATTTCCTGTGCCCAGATCCCCAGGGAGAAAGAGTAGATTCAGAGCTCTGGGATTTCTGGATTTGCTTTAGGGAGTTTTTCGGAGTTTTGATAATTTTGTGTTTGTGGCATTACCTCTATCTACAGGATGTTTCACAAATTAATTTTTTTAAAAGATTTTATTTATTTGTCAGAGAGCACAAGCAGGGGGAGCTGCAGAGGGAGAGGGAGAAGCAGGCTCCTCACTGAGCAAGGACCCTGGGATGGTGACTAAGCCACCCAGGCATCCCTGATTGGTTTTCTAAATCAGGTTCTTAGAGCAAAGCTTGTTTTTAGGTTAGGATTTTGTCTTCTAATATACTGTGCTTTGTAGGATTTATAGCTGATGTGACTTGTCTGTCAAAGATGAAAAGGAAAGCTATTTTCATGCTAATGTGGAAGTTTTTAGCTTTCAAAGGAAGTAAACTCCCTGTCTCCCAAATACGCCCTACGGTCTGTAATGGTTTCTACAGCCAATGGTTACTTCCATTCTGAGTCCTCAGGAGTGGATGTTGTCTGCCTTCTGCTTCGTGTTTTACTCAGAGGTGCAAGTACACCAGGTAGGGACCCATCTTTCCTCTCAAGGGACAGGGACAGTGCCAACGTGGACATAGCTTTTGTTGAAATGCGGTCCTGCTGCAATGCCATATTTCACAGGGACAGGCCCAAGGGATTGTTTCTTTACATCCACATGTTTACAGATGAAGGAGGAGACCTTGGGTGGTTTAGTGACTTGCTCTGAATTCGTGGGTCTCAACCTAATTACACACATTGCTCCATTAGTTTTTTGGTTTTGTTTTGTTTTACCAAATACTTTAAGCACCCCTACCCTTTTACTTTCCTGAAATGTAATTCATAGATAATATAACCTACCTTCTTTCCAATAAGCCAACATAATGTCCTAACTATAAAATAAAAAAGAAATAAGAGGAAATTGATTTAAAATAAAATATGTATTTCGGTCTGTAAGTGCATCATGTGACTGCACTGAAAGACACCATGAAGTAGTCCTGTACCTCCGTCCGAGTACTGACTCACTGAACGCCACAGCTAGAGGCCTCGGCTGGCGGAGGCGCCAGGTACCAGCAAGGGACTCAGACGACACAGGACTGCCATTGCTGATGTAGTTTTTCAGAAATGGTGAACAGCCCTTAAGTAATGTTCCCAGTGAAGTGAGGTGGAGTCTTTCCCTCAATTAAGGTCAGTGCATTCCTTGAGTGAATCTTGCATTTATATGTAAAATGCAATTAGGTTCTAAGGTCAGATCAATATAAATTGTTGTTTTGTTTTGTTTTGTTTTAACCCATATGAATGCCAGTTAAGATAATTCGGAGGTTTCCTGGCTGCAGGACCGGACTTGGTCGTGTAGGACTGGCGGACTTGGTCGTGTAGGACTGGCGTGCTGCGGAGTCTCGAGCATCCCCGGTCCTCAGCTGCCAGAGGCTGCGGTTGCTCATCATTGTGAGGAAAACACCCAGAAGTTCCCCAGCTTCTCCTACAAGAGAGCTGCTGCCTCCAAATACATGTGGTTGAATTGTGCCCTTGGGACTAGAACTAGGGTCTTCTAACTCCTGGTCCCCTCTGCCATGCCGCAGTGATCGCTCGCTGTGTTGTGCCAGTGTGACTGTTAACAACTAACTTGGAAATCTGAAAATGTTGCCCATCAGTCTTTCCAGTAATTACACGTAGCACTCTGTCGAGCGGTAGTGCGATTCCCAGTCAGTTGTGACGGAGCCAGATGGCACAGGTCAGGTCTTGCTCCAAGTTCTTCGTTCTGTGTCTTGCTGTGAGGTCTGGTGCAGATAATCCCACCCAAATGCGGCTCAGCCGGGAGCGTTTTCTCGGCAAAGGCAGCTCCAGCCTCTCTCGCGGTGAGCGCCTGCCCGGTGCCGGCTGCGTGTCTAGGCCGCAGGGACACGGAGGTGAACCCAGCACTGCTCGCTGTTTGTTCTCACTGCTATGGGGCCTGCGGTCCCGTGGAGGGGCGGGGGCTGTAGGCAAGTAAACGGAGGTAGTTAAAAATCTGTCGGTCTCTAAGGGAGTGGGGAGGAGATACCCAGAGAAACCTGTGGTTC
Organism: Mustela putorius furo; assembly: GCF_011764305.1. Classification (NCBI taxonomy): domain Eukaryota; kingdom Metazoa; phylum Chordata; class Mammalia; order Carnivora; family Mustelidae; genus Mustela; species Mustela putorius. Next base: position 1,289,776 of record NW_025421748.1, on the reverse strand, counting down.
TGGAATGGTAGGAAAGCTTCTCTGTAGAAGCGACATTGACCCTGAGATCCAGAGATAGGTAAGCATCACGTCTGGCAACAGGGTGTGTAGAGGTGCTAAGGCAGGGGCACCTGGGTGGCTCAGCAGGTTAAGTGTCCGACTCAGGGTTGTAGCTCAGGTCATGATCTCAGGGTCCTGCGATGAGCCCCGAATCGAACTCTGCACTCAGTGGGGAGTCTGCTTGAGATTATCCCTCCTCCCTGCCCAAATAAATAAATAAATCTTTTTAAAAAAGGGGGGTGTCCTAAGAAAGGAGAGCTTGGCCTGTGGCTGGTGACTGTCTAGGCAGTAAAGCCACTGTTAGTAACGGGCTGTCCTGTTACATCTTCACTCCTGTTCACGCTGCTCTGTGCTCGTGCGGAGTTACGGGCAGCGCCCTGAAGATACCGTGCTGGTGCATGCCTCTGAACTTCTTACACGTGCTCTCACCTCTGTTGGAAACTCTCCTTCCCATGGTCAGCTTCCCGCGGCCTTCTCTGACTCTCTCCAGCAGATGTAGGCACTTCTCTCTCTGAGTGCTTCTGAGCCTGGCCACCCCTCACCTCGTGCTTCTCTGTTTCCCTCTTTGATAAACATCCTGACTGTTAGGATTCTGTCTTTTCTTTTCTTTTTTTTTTTAAAAGATTTTATTTATCTGTGTGACAGAGAGAGATGACGAGAGAGGGAACACAAGCACAGGGGAGCTGAGAGGGAGAAGCAGGCTCCCCGAGGAGCAGGGAGCCTGATGCAGGGCTCTATTCCCAGACCCAGGAATCATGACCTGAGCCCAAGGCAGACGCTTAATGATTGAGCATCCTGGTGCCCCTGGGATTGTGTCTTTTTATTTATATAAATCCAAGACCTACTATAAGAAGAACTGGACTTTAGTAGATAAGTTTTATTTAGTAAATGGTCAAGCACTTTTTGAAAAAGAAATGGTCTTTTTTTTTTTAAGTAATCTCTACCCCCAGCATGGGGTTTGAGCTCATGACCCTGAAATCAAGAATTGCACGCTCTACTGATGAAGCCACCCTGGTTCCCCCAAACATACTCTTCTTCTTCTTCTTCTTTTTTTTTTTTAAAGAGGGAGAGAGATGTTGGGGAGGGGCGGAGGCGGGATGGAGAGAGAGAATCTTAAGCAGGCTCCATGCCCAGTGTGGAACCTGACGCGGGGCTTGATCTCTCAGCCCTGAGATCATGACCTGAGCCAAGATCAAGAGTTGGACGCTTAACCGACAGAGCCACCCAGGTGCCCCAAAATATTCTTTTTAAAGATCTAAAGACCCCACACACTATTCAGCCCCTCCTTCCCTACCACTAGGACCAACCTCACTCGACTATCACTGACTTTCTGGCTTTCTTTCAGTGGTTTACACTTGGAAAACAGAAATGTGTAGATATGACGCAGATTAAAGTTGTTAAGAACATGTTATAATGGTCTGATAAATCAGTCTTTGGCTGTATGAGATAGTACTTAATTGGTTGCACTGAATTAGACCATTCTATTTAAGGGCTCTTTATTACTGTAAAGTGAATAAGACACAGGTAACAACAAAGAAATAGGTTATTCTTTAATTTTGGTATTACTGGAGTTGACATTTACTGTAAGTACTATCAATTTTTAAAGCGACCATTGTTTGTTTGTTTGTTTTTAAGATTTTATTTATTTATTTGACAGAGAGAGAGATCACAAGCAGGCAGAGAGGCAGGCAGAGAGAGAGGAGGAAGCAGGCTCTCCGCTGAGCAGAGAGCCCGATGCGGGGCTCCATCCCAGGACCCTGAGATCATGACCTGAGCTGAAGGCAGAGGCTTTAACCCACTGAGCCACCCAGGTGTCCTTAAATCAGCCATTGTAATTTTCATAATACTTACGTATTTTTTAAATCTTTAACCTCAATATCTTTTGACCAAAAAATATTTTTTATTGTAGGAAACTGAAGCCAAGATGTTTATATTCTAATATATTGAGCCTTAGTTGAAACTATGACAAAGAACGTCTAGTTTAGAGATTTCTGTATATTGCTAATTCAGTCTTCTCTGATGCCTTTAGAATTTTCATTTTCAAAAAAATTTATTTTCTTTTAGCAAAGTAATAACATATTTAATTTTCATTAAAATATTTCTATTTTTTTCAGAGAGTGATGCCTTCTAGCTTTTTCCTGCTATTGCGATTTTTCCTGAGAATTGATGGGGTGCTTATCAGAATGAATGACACAAGACTTTACCATGAGGTATGTGTTCTTATTTCTTGAATATACTGGTTGATGTTGGGCTTGTTCCTGTTGTTACATTGTCTGGTTGGGAATTTGAAGTGAAACACTGCTTTATATTTTATGACAGTCCTTCTGACCTTTAAGATAGGGTGTTCTACATGCACTGTTGATGGCACAGGAAACGAAACAGCACATCTTGTCTGAAAGTTCTAGTAGCTAAAAATGTTTTCTAAAGGACACTCCCCAGTAGGGCATGTCTGATGCTTCTGAAAAAACCTCACACGTACTTAATCTGTGTTTAAGAGAACTGTCCCTTAACTCTTACCTTTGTTCATCGTATTAGCGCTTATATAATGTCTTTATTAAAAATACCAATCACATGGCCTCCTGGCGTTGGTATTACATAATCATTGTGATCGTCACGCTGAAGTTTGAAAGCTCAGTACTCCCTCTGAAGGAACTGCCGACGTACAGGCTTTTCCAAAAAGTGTCTAAAAAATCGAGTCATGGAAGTTCCTATGATAACTTATAGCAGCCTGTCCTTTCGCAGTGGGTCTGTAGCCTCTGGTTTGTGATGGTGTAGAGAATTAGAGAAGGGAGCGCCCGAGTCAGTAGGGCAGTGGTGGTGACTGTCACCAGCAGCACCCTGTGGAAGAAGAGCGGTCATCATCTCTGTTCGTAGCTGAGGCAGCGACAGCCAAGACGTCAGGTGGTCACTTGCCCAGGTTCTACGGTGAATAGGTGGCAGAAGTGGAATTTAAACCCAGTAAGACGGGGTTGGTGCCCAAGTCCCGCGCTCGGGGGCGGGGGGTAGGGTTTCTTCCCTCAAAAAACTATGGTTTTTTTCTTTTTTAAAAGTGGTGGCAAAGTACTAAAGATAGGCTGTATTTTTCTGCCTCAGAAGTGTGTGTGTGTGTATAATGTGTGTTTATAATTTTAGTATATACGCAGTGTATATGGACGTTTGTGGCAGTGCTGCTGTTGGTGGTAGCGAAAGGAGAGGCGGGAGCTTGCTGTTCACCGCATGGGCGCGACTTAAACTATTTAATTTACATCCATAGGTTGAAAGTGGACTGCCACTAAAAATGAGTGGCAGAGAGTTGGCATTTAATTGATGTGTAAAGATACGCATCTCAGATTTGTATTTTAAAAAGCAAGTGAACATATATAAGTTGTGTAGAGATTTCTGAATGTTAAAAGATAGTATTATCTGTAGAAGCTGTGGTTGCTCTCTACTTCTGTATTATCTGATTTTAGTGAGCAGTAATCTGTTTTATTGATTAAAGATTAAAATTTACATTTATTAATAGGAAAGATTAAAACTTTAAGGGAGTTTAATCTTGTGTGAATTTTCTTTTATTGAATAATATTTCACCGAAAAACAAATTATAATAAATTTTTTTCTAAAACCTAAAATAGGAAAACCTAACTTTAAAAAGTTGGAAATGGGAAAAGTCGAAGTCTAAAAATGTGATTTATTAAATAAGCAATTTCAAGAATTTTGCAGAAATGGGAGAGAATAAAATTTAAGCTTTTTTTCTTTACACGTGAGAGTCTCCAGGTTATGTAGATAGGTGATGATAAAGCTTAAGGAAAAGATGTAGTTTCAAACATGAATATTAAAATCTCTGGCACATATTATTTGCAAATACATGTGTTGTTTTTAAAGTTAAACGTCTGCTTGTATTTCTCTTACATGGTAATTCTTAAATCTGTTTACATATGATATCACTGTGATTTATAGAGATTGGTATTAGTAATTAAGAATTCTTGGTGAAAATTAATTGTCTCCTGGCAGCATGAGAATTCTTGTCAGACTTCCTGCTACTTTGTAAGCAGTTCTGTTGTCCTAGGCAGTGCTGTTTGAGAGAAAGGATTTTGTAACAATAGAAATAGATTTATGGCAACCTTTTCTTATTTTTTCAACATAGGCGGACAAGACCTACATGTTACGAGAATATACATCACGAGAGAGCAAAATTGCTAATTTAATGGTACAGTATTTTAATCCAGTTTTTAGAAGTTGACTTTTAATGTTCATTTTGCATGTTTCCACCCAAATCTGGATCCCTAAATCTATCAATTCACCTAATAAGCCTCTTAAAGATAAATCCTACTGGAGCATAAGTTCCTGAGCTTACCTCAGGTACAAAACCAGTCAGAGCTTTTGTACGTACCAGAGCCTTCTTCTAGTCTACTTGCCACTTTTTATTCTGGAAAACCAGAGCCAGAGCTGTGACTTGCCGTAGGTCACAGCGCTGTTTGTTGGCGGGTCTGTGAGGGGCACTGGGCCGTCTTCTTTCCACTTAGCACCTTGTCACCCTCTGATTTTTTTCTACCCAGTCTCTTTTTTTCTCCTTAAAATGTGATAGTTTTGTGCCATACCTTGTTTTGGCCTAATTTTCTTTATTTTTTGCTCTCCTGGGACTTGTAAAGGGCTTCTGCAAATCTGTAGGATTCTGTAATAGGTTGCTTCAAAAGTCATACCTTTTTGCAAATACCGCTGTGATTTAGAGAGATTGATACCACTGGTGCTTATTTCTGTATGGGTGTAGAGTATACGTGGGTAGGAAAAGTCACTTAGAGTCCGTCGTAGGCCACATCCTGGCTCTGTCTAAAGGCTGGTGCTTTCAAGGTCAAAAACATGAGTAAAGGGGATGAGATTAAGATGCAGTAAAAAAAAAAAAACCTTTTTAAGTAGGCTCCACACGAAACATGGAGCCCAGGACGGGGTTTGAGCTCATGACCTTGAGATCAAGACCTGAGCTGAGATCAGGAATCAGATGCTTAGGGGTGCCTGGGTGGCTCAGTGGGTTAAAGCCTCTGCTTTCGGCTCGGGTCATGATCTCGGATTGAGAGGTCGAGCCCTATGTCAGCCTCTGTGCTTGGCATGGAGCCCGCTTCAGACTCTCCCTCTCCCCCACCACCCCCCGGCCCCCAAACAAATTGTTTAAAAGAATAAAATAAAATTGGTGTGCTTTGTGAGTACTTGAACCAAAGCATTTCTTAAAAGTACCAGTGTGGTCAGTGACTCCCAGTGTGGTCAGTGACTCTGTACTAACCCGAGCTCTGTATTTCCAGCACGTTTCACCCTCCCTCTTCACGGAACCTAATGAAATATCCCAGTATTTACCGATCAAGGAGGCAGTTTGCGAGAAGCTGCTCTTTCCAGAAAGAATGGATCCTAACCCTGCAGACTCACAAGAAAGTGCACCTGCGGAATAGAATGTGATACAACATAGACTCACCGTGGAATCTGACTGGGGACCTTAGCTATTTGGAGGGGGTATTTTTATTCTGAGAATTACTTGCCTTGTTTATGTGCAGATTTTCTGTAGCCTTAAAGGAAAAAAAAAAAAACACAAAGAATTGTTGCAGGCAGGTTCTACTCAACAGCTTTTTGTACTGTCTGTCTTCAGATTCATATTCCAGATTTATATTTTCTGGAGTTAAGTTTGGATTTCTAACTGTTAGAGTGCGAACTCACTAGTGGTGTGTGTGTGCCTCACATGCAGTGGGCATAATCTGCGTCTATCATGAGACACTGTCTCCGACCCCGAGGGTCAGTGTCAGTCACAGAATTACAGCACCTTGTGGCTTCCTGAGCGTGCATGTTGGTGTGCTAGCTCTTTCCTTTGGGCTTTTTGGTTTGTGCGCACTTCTGGAGAGCCGTGAGTTGCCTTTTAGGAAACTGATGTCGTAAATGATCTTTACCCACACACACACAAATATATATATATATATTTCCCCTTTAAATTTAAATTGGCTTTTGGGGTCTTTGAGAAGATTTCAGACACAGAACTGAATAGCAGCCTAGGGTTTGGGCAGACTGACGGTGCTCTATCCGTGGAAGCACCTGAACGTGGCTCGCCGGCCGCAGGGAGGTGTCAGAGCTGCCCTTCCTTCGTCTTTAGGTGCTTTTTCCTATGTGCGGTTCTACTTGTACTGACGTTTTTTAACTTCATTTTCCATGCAACCTTGGAATGAATAAATCCATTGAATATTGAATTTGTACTGTTGTGTAGCTAATTTTATCAGCCAGATTTTGTCACAGTGACTTTGGTATTTGTTTGCATTCTGCTGCATCACCTGCAAGGTATAGGAAATCAGGATTTTGTTGGCTTTAAGAAAATACATGGCATGTTCACTGTCTATTAAATATACCTGTATTTAATCTTTTCTCGTGGGACAGAAAAGTGTATATATTGTGCTCAGCCTTCTGTTGTATTTTATTTGCCATGCGGATTTGAACAGAATAGACTCTTTATTCATACAGGATATATCAGAAATGAAAAACTTGTAAGAATATTCATTAGTTGAAGTTTTTGGGCAACATCATATATATTCTTAACTTGAATCGGTTATCTTAGTCTCTGAGTCAGGTTTAGGTGACTTATTTCCAGAATCCATTGCTAAAAATTGTGGGAAATTAAAAGAATTGATCTTTTTTATAGAGGGTGGGAAGTTGATAGGATGAGTGAGCTTCTGGAAGCCCCTTGAGTGTATTCCCGTGGAGAAGACCCGGAAAGCCTCGATTTGCCCGTTGCTAAATAAGACATATGCCATTTCATATTTATTTGTTCCCAGCGTCTTTTTGTAAGGAAAGAATAAACAATAAGGAATTACTGATCTGTGATTTGCTATTTCATTTATTTCTGTTTCTCCTGAAGTTTAATTTAAAAAAATGGTTTGGTATCCTTTTTCCATTTGTGCTTGGTTTGGAACTTGGTCACACTGTAGCCCGATTCTGCAGGCAGACAGTCCCGAATAAATTACCATTTGTCACTGCTGTGAGGAATTTGAGAAACAAAGACAGAGGATCACAGGGGAAGGGAGGGAAAATGAAACAAGATGGACCCAGGGAGGAAGACAAACCGTAAGAGATTCTTCATCTCAGGAGACAAACAGGGTTCCTGGAGGAGAGGAGGGGTAGGATGAGGCGGCTGGGCGGTGGGCACTGGGGAGGGTCTGTGCTGTGCTCAGTGCTGTGACGTGGGGGAGACTGGCGACCCACAGACCTGCACCCCTGGAACAATAGACGGAGTCCGGAATGTATTCCCCAGTTCAGCTTTTGTTCCTCCTCTCCCTCGGCCCTCCCTGCCCGGTACTTCTGTGGCTAGTTCAGTCCCCCAGTGTTTGCTGTAGGATGAGTTAGTGTTTTTGAAAATAGAGATACTGCCATGAATATCTTTTCATTTATTTTTAAGTGCCATGTGTCCAATACAGCACTAGGCAGAAGGGGTTATAATAATGAGCCGTATGTGTCTTTACAAGAGTTCAAATTTAATGGAGACAAAGTAAAAATAATTACAAATTTTAGTAAGTATAATGGCAATAATAACGAGCTTCAGAAGGTAACGGAATCACCGTTAGTAGAGGTCGTCAGAGTTCTTCTGAACAGGGTGTAGAAAGCCGCAAGAGACTGTCACTCCTAACTTCACAAGGAAGAAAGCTCGAGAACCTCTAAAGTTGCACATTTTCTTGAGCATGTCACCTGAGGTCAGGGGACAAAGCAAACAATCCCGAAGGGTGATAAGCCCTCCAACAGGAGATGGGACACGCGCACGTTTCATTTTAAAAAGAGCACAAAAGACAAGTGGCCACCATACAGGCAGCCAATCACAATCTAGAATGCGGAATTCCTAAAGGAATTTAAGAATTTGGGATAGCTGAGATGGTCCAATAAGGGGACTTAACGCGCACAGGTGTGTACATGCACACACACACACACCCCACTTCTTTCCCAGTGGCCTACAACAGGGAGGGCTCATAAACCCTGAGGCAGGGACGCCTGGGTGGCTCAGTTGGTTAAGCCACTGCCTTCAGCTCAGGTCCTGGTCCCAAGGTCCTGGGATCGAGTCCTGCATGGGGCTCTTTGCTCAGCAGGGAGCCTGCCTCTACCTGCCACTCTGCCAGCTTGTGTTTTCTCTCTCTCTCTCTGACAAATAAATAAAATCTTAAAGAAGGAAAGAGAAACCCCGAGGCAGGGCAAGGGACCAGAAAGTCCCCATCAGTGGTTCAGGCTTGCAGGAGGTAATTGGCTACTGCTGAGGGACAGGTGACTAGGAGACCCTGCCTGCTGCCCCAGACCCTTGTCTTGAAGGATGCAAACGCTTCAGGCTGCTGAGGGAGGTGCACCAAATCATCACCCCACCAGGGTAAAAATCTGTTATTTCTAGGGAAGGAATAAAGACAATCCGTTTGCCTCTGGGGAGCAGGAAATGTTCTGCTTTTGAACACAAGCAAAGAACCAATACTGCTGGAGGAGTGCCAGCGCCTTCAACCTTGGAGGAGCGGCAGAAAAATCTGGGCCCAGGATCCCACACGGATAACAAGACGATCTGCTGCCATGGTGGGGTGGGCATGAAATTCACACGACAGTACGATCTTTAAGTGTACACAGAACATTCTCCAAGGTGGAGACTATTCTAGGCCATAAAGCAAACTTCGATAAATAGAAAACACTTGACGTCATATGAAGTTTGTCCTCTGACCCTGAAAATTAAACTAGTAAAAGCCAGTAACAGAAAGATATCTGGGAAATCCCAAATAACTTCCCTTGAGAGAAATGAGGGAGGTAAATGAGTAAATGGAGACAAATACCATGTTTGTAGAATGAGAGACTCAGGATGCTAATATGCCAGTTCTCCCCAGATTGATCTTTAGTCAGCGAATCCCATTCAAAATCCTAGCAGGCTTTTCATTAGAGATTTATCAGCTGATGCTAAAGTGTATATGGAAATCCACATAGAATTCCATGGAAATCTAGATAGCCAAAACAATTTTGCAAAACAAAATTGGAGGATTCAAATTACCTGATTTCAAGACTTCGTCTAAAGCTACAGTAACCAAGACTGTGGCAACTGTGTTAGGATCGACATTAGGATCCCATGAACAGGACAGTGACTCAGACTGACCCACTCCGGGGCACTTGGCAGGCTCATTCGGTAGAGCATGCAGCTCTTGACCTTGGGGTCGTGAATTCAAGGCCTACACTGGGTATAGAGATTATTAAGAATAAATTAAAAAAAAAACTGATCTACACTGTATGTTGGACTGATTTTGAACAAAACACAAAGATAATTCAGTGGAGAACAGTCTTTTCAACAAATAGTCCTAGAACATTTCAACGTCCACATGCAAAAAAGTGAATCTTGAATCTCCTCTCACACCATGTGCAAAAATTACGTCAAAATGAATCAGAGGGAGCGCCTGGGTGGCTCAGTGGGTTAAGCCTCTGCCTTCAGCTCAGGTCATGGTCTCAGGGTCCTGGGATAGAGCCCCGCATCGGGCCCCCTGTTCAGCGGGAGGCCTGCTTCCCCCTCCCCCACTCCCCCGCTTGTGTTCCCTCTCTCGCTGTGTGTCTCTCTCTGTCAAATAAATAAATTCTTTAAAAAAATTTTTTTAAGTCCTAAATATAAGAAAAAAAAATTGATATAATGGTCTTTATTAAGATAAAAAACTACTTTTTGAAAGACACTCAAAGAATATCAACAGATAAGCTACAAACTGCGAGAAAATATTTCCAAGACACACGTGTGACGTAGGACTTTCATCTAGAATACATAAAGAACTCGTGCAGCACAATAATAAAACATAACCCAATTTAAAAATGGTTAGAAGTTGTGGCTGGTAAATAAGCATATGAACAGATGCTCAAAACCATCAACTTTGAGGCAACTGCAAAGAGGAACTTCAACGAGATACCACTGCACCTTTTATAATAGCTAAAACTTAAAAACAGATGAGACCAGTATCAGTAAGGGTGTGAATCTCATCTATTGCTGGTGGGAATGGGAAATCGTTCAACCACTTTGGAAAACAGTTTGGCAGTTTCTCTCTCTTTTTTAAAGAATTTATTGATTTGAGAGAGAGCGTGGGCACACGTGCAAGAGAGCAGGAGCAGATGGGGGGAGGGTTAGAAGGAGGGAGACGCGGACTCCCCGCTGAGTAGGGAGCGACCCAGGACTCATCCCAGGATCCCCCCTCGCGATCTGAGCCGGGGGCAGACGCTGACTGAGCGCCAGGCCCCCCAGTCTGGCAGTTTCGTACAAAGGCAAACTTTCACTTACCTTTCAACTCCGCAGCCCTACTCCCAGGTAAAACGTACGTCCACACAAAGGTCCACACAAAGGCCTACGTGCACATCTTCCCAACAACTGCAGTTGCTCCTAACGGCCGAAAACCGGAGGCGATGCAAGTGTCCAGAGAGAGACCGTGGTATGTCTTCGTCACGGCCGCAGAACCGCACTAACCACTGACGGGACGCATTTCCAGACCACTACGCGAAGTGACAGACAGGAGACAGGACAGGACACACGCTGTGTGATCTCATGACGTCGCTGTGTTAGCGTTGTTCAGAGAGACAGACCCAGTGTGTGTACGTCTTCCACGGAAGTGTGTGCGTGTAGCTACGGGTCATGATCAGGTCATGATCTCAGGGTCTTGGAATCCAGTCCCGCATCAGGCTCCCTGCGCAGCGGGAAGCCTGCTTCTCCCTCTCCCACTCCCCCTGCTTGTGTTCCCTCTCTCACTGTCTCTGTCAAATAAATAAATAAAATCTTAAAAAAAAAAAAAAAGAATCCAATGTGTCAAAATTGTATGTAGTCAAATCTCATTTAAAAGAAAAATCAGATCCAGGGGCGCCTGGGTGGCTCAGTGGGTTAAAGCCTCTGCCTTCGGCTCAGGTCATGATCCCAGGGTCCTGGATCAAGCCCCGCATTGGGCTCTCTGCTTTTTTCTCTTAAAAAGAAAAAATCAGATCCAGAAGAGCTACCGCTTTCAGTTTAACTACAGCCGTTGGGAAAGACCTTGGCTCCAGCTCCGCAGGCAGAGTTGCTGACTCCCGCTCAGACCTCGTCCTGGTTAGGTCTTCAGGCGGCCGGGGAGACCCACCTGCAGAGGGAGGGCACTCGGCTTTCCAGGGCGGCCCGTTCAAGGTGAATTTCCTCCAGAAGCACAGCCACAGACACCCCAGGATGACGTCTGAGCACGGCGGGGCCACCCGTGACCCGGTCGAGCCGACAAAGCATTCCCCGTGAGAGCCGCGCTCCGGAAAGGGCGACACTGGTGGGCAGAAGTCGGGTCGCGGCGGTGAGAGCAGGGCAGGTCGCGGAGCACCGAGGGCCAGGAGGGCGATCCGGGAGGGCGTGGAACCCGCGGCAGTTTTAGCCGGTGGTGGCTGCACAACCGTACACCTTTGTCAGGCCTGTCCCTGAGCCACAGCCGCGGGATGGAACCAGTCCCCCCGCAGGGTTCATCCGGCCGGGAAGGGCTTTCGCGGAGAGGAGCGGGCGGGCAGGGTCGTCAAGGCGGACCGAGGGCCGCGTGCACAGACACGGGTGAGCACGAGTCGGGACCGAAGGGACCAGACCGAGGCCCGTTAAGACCCGCCGAGGCGCGTCCAGTCCTCCTTCAAGGAAGACGGACTCTGATGCGGCGAGACTCGGGGAGAAGGGGGGCGTCGGGACCACCTGACCTCACGGTGAGCGCTCGGTCAGCTGTGGCGGGCGGGGATGGGGACCGGGGATGGGGACAGGGACGGGGCTGCGGCGGGCGGGGGACGGGGACCCGGGTCGGGGACGGGGCTGCCACGGTGGCCACGGAGAACGCCGGGCTCGAGAGGGCCCCGAAGGCTGGAGTCGACCCGGCGTCCCGACGCGCTCACCGTGAGGAACCGAGGAAAAGGGGGACCCAGGAGGCCGTCCGGGGCTGGGCCTCCCCGCCTAGGGGTGTCGGCGATGGGAGCCGCCGGGGTGAATATGTGAGTGCGGGGTCGGGACGGCTGCGGGCCGCCGGCGGGGCTGGGGCTGTCTGTACCGGCGGTGGAGTGAGAGGTGCAGGTCACGTCTGACCCGAAGAAAGAAGCTGGTCGCATGTCGCTCAAGGTCACAGCGGGAGTGGAGCACGTTGCGCATCTGTAAGGAAACGAAGACGGCGCAGACAGGAGCCCTGAGCGGAGAGACCAGCGGGAGGTGGAGACCCCGAGAACGTGTCATGGAAGCCAGGGGAAGGGTGCGGGGCTTTGCAGGACGGGCTGTGGGGCGCCTGGTGGCCCAGTCAGCGGGTGTGGGGTCCGACTCTTGCTTTCAGCTCAGGTGGTGATCTCAGGGTCGTGGGTTCGAGCCCCGCGTCGGGGGCAGGGGGGTCTGCGCTCGCAGGGAGTCTGCTTGAGGTCTCCCTCTCCCTCCCCACGACTCCCTCTGTCTCTCCAATAAATGAAGCTTTAAAAAATATATAAGGAAGCAGTTGTCACCTGTGTTGAATACTTCGTGTTTTTTAAAGATTTTACTTATTTACAGGACAGAGAGAGCACAAGCAGGGGTGCGGCCTGCAGAGGGAGAGCGAGACGGCGGCCTCCCACAGAGCCGGGAGCCCGATGTGGGGCTCATGCCAGGGCGCTGGGACCGTGAGCCCAGCCGAGGGCAGACGCGTCGCCCACTGAGCCGGCGTCGATGCTCCCAGGTGAGTCGACAGAGTCGCCCTGGACGGAGCGGTCACGGCCGGAGCCACGTGGCCCAGGAAGCGGCGCTGGAACCGGCCTGGGCCGGCGGCTGGGCCGTGGGGCCGGCGCGGGGATCCGAGGCTGCTTCGGGGGGGCGGCGCGGAGCAAGCAGGGCCGCGGCCCCGAGGACACGGACGGCGCGGCCGGGGTCAGCCGGTTCCCCCGGGCCGCCGGGAAGAGCTGATCCCGGTGACCACGAGCTTCCCGCGGGGGTTCCCAGGACACGCGCCTAATGCCCCGCTCCCGGGAGCGCACGTGGGGCCGCTGGGCGACACCGTCACGAGAGCGAGACGCTGTCCTGCGGTGCGGGGCGGGCCTGCGGGGATCGCCCGGGGTGGGGTGCGGGGCCGGCCCTGCGGGGATCGCCCGGGCCTACCGCTGCCGGAGGTCCCTGGGACGGTGTGCAGCTGCCTCTGACGCTCCTGCAGGAGGAGGGGCGGCTGGGCCGAGTACAACCCGTCCCGTGTATTCCCTTGTCACCCCCCAATACACACACGCGCACGCACACAGGAAGGTGCCTCGGGATGTCCGCCACAGGCACAGGTGCACTCGGGTAGGTCAGGGGGTGTGAGGTGGCGTCAGGACACAGCCCACATTACAGCCTCCACGTTTATGTATCGCAAAAGGCACTGCCCTGCAGTGATGACCAGAGCGTCCTGTTCCTATTGTCCCCAGTTCTGGGCACTCCTGAACACGGTGGTTTCCTTGGTTCCTGTCCACATACCTGTCCCTTCACCAGCGGCCGGACTGTGCTCCACGGAGGGCCTGCAGGGTGGGCGGAATTCCCGAAGACCGGCAATTAGACATGAAGCCATTCCATGCCTCCTCCATAGCCATTCCAACCTTTCCGTGACCATGCTTCTCCCCAGGGCCTTTGGAAAAATTACCTAAACTCTCACAGCGCTGCGAAAACCGTGTGAATACACAAAGCGATCTAGCGTTTGGAGAGGAAGACAGCTGGGGGCGAGGGGCAGGCAGACCCCGAGGTGGCTCAGTCCCTTAAGCCTCTGCCTGAGGCTCAGGTCATGATCCCGGAGTCCTAGGGTCAAGCCCTGCGTTGGGCTCCCTGCTCAGCCAAGAGTCGGCTTCTCCCTCTGCTCCTTGCATGGCTTGTGCTGTCTGTCATATAAATAAAGAAAGAAAAAGGACAGCTGGCAGGTGTCTGTCTTTCCTTAAGCCTGGGGTTCTCAGGGGATCACAGTCAATGGCTGAACTCCTGGTCTTCATCAGCCCCCCTCGGATTTTAGGTAACTTTTCCGCATGTGGGCATGTGGAGCGCGGCTCTGTGGCAATCATATGCTCAAAAAGTCTGTGACGCCAAAACAGAATAAGAACCACTGGCTGGTTGGTCGATCAAGGGCCCTTTCTGCTGTATGTATTAACTTCCGTGGAGGGTTCAGGACAAGGCAAGAACACTCACTGGAAAGAGAGAGGAAACCTGGCTGCCCAGATGAATCCAACTGGGTGGCACAAGCCTCAGGGGTCCTCCACTGTTGGGTCCCGGGTCCCGGGTCAAAGCTGAGACCACACAGAGGACTGACGTCTTGCTGGGGGCAGGCTACAGCGGAGGAGGCTGTTGAGGAAGCGAAAGACCAGAACGACGGAGCAAAGTTCTAGATTCGCATGGCCCCAGGCTCTCACAGTCGTGATGGGGCCGTGCCCGCCTCAGGTGGGACCCTGGCGCCCGAACCATCTGGGGTTCACCAGCAGCACCTTAGACTGTCCATTTTCTAGGCTCGAGGACTCACTGATCTGAGTGCTCGCCTCTCCTGCCCTCCCCCCCTCTTAAGACATTCAATCTTGGTATCTCCCAAGGTCTTTTTCTTTGAAATCCAAGAATGTGTGTCTCCGTTGCCATTATTTCTATGTTGATTTCACGCATCAATGCTCATGGGCCCGCGGTGTTTCCTGCTCTCCGAATACAGACGCCTTCTGGACTCTGAAAACCATTTTTAGATCTCGCTGAAGGAAGGATGCAATTTCACAAGGCATGTGTAAAACGTCATCCAAAGCCACCTGCTTGTCCACCTTGGCTGGACAGATGTGCAGAAAAGCTGTGCAGGGGTGCGCCACGCACCCTGGAGGGCCTGTTTGCTTCTGCATGGCGCAGGGGCAAGTCAGGAGAACGGCTAACAGCAAGCCACCTGGGCAGCGACCGGAGTAGGTTATTGAGCACCTGCTGTGTGTCCCAGGCACCGTGCTTGGTGCTGGAGATGCAAAGAGAAATAAGGCAGCATCCGTGCCCTGCAGGGACCTTTGCGTGAGCGGGAGAAACAGCAGATGCACAGCCAGAACCGACTGTCATGTTAGGGTCGCGGTGAGAGTTAGGTGATTGTGTGCTGGGGGAAGAGAAGGGGACAAGGGCGGAAAGCCAGTGGGTGTTTTCTAGGAGGACAAGGTGGGGGTGCATTCAGGGACTACCTTTTCTTGCGCCGGGAGGCTGGGGTATGTGAGCCAAAGGGGAGAGATGAAGGTGAAAAGGAAGGCGTGCTGTGGAGTCCCTCACGGTTCAGTGGTAGGTGGTGTAGACCCACACGAGTCGGCTTCCTGGGGCTGTTGTAACAAATTACAACACACTTGGTGGCTTGAACACCAGAAATTCACTCTCCCACAGTTCTGGAGGCCAGACGGCTTGAGACCGAGGTGTTGGCAGGGCTGTGCTCCTGCGGGGCCTTGAAGGGAGAATCCTTTCTCTGCCTCTTCCGGCTTCCAGCAGCTGCCAGCGTCAAGCATCCCTTGGCTTGTGTCTGCCCCTGAGGTCACATTACCGTCTCCTCTTCCGCTGTGTAAGTCTCTCTCCGCCTCCTGCTTACCGGGTGCGGATGACTGCTGGAGGACCGCCTGGCTACATCGGGGTTATCTCTCCATCTCAAGATTCTTAATCACATGGGCACAAGACCTTTTCTTTTCTGAAGTTGGAACTTTTATAAGGAATCTCTAGTTGGACTTTCAGGAGCCTCTCCAGGCCAGCTACTTGCCATCAGACATGCCTGCAATACCTACAGATTCCTCTTCCTGAGGGTCCTGCACCTGCCAGAAGTGGCATTCTTCACTCACCCGGTGAGGCTGCTGGGAACTCTGTAAGGGATCAGGCCAACGGTTCCAAGGGGCGTTAGGACTCCAGGTTTCATAAAGCCAACCTCCATTCTTTAAAGCTGTCTGGTAATATCTGAGTCTATGCATGTCTTTCTCAAATAGGACATTCCAGTCTAAGCCTTGGTAAAATAACCAATGTTTCCAATAATGTCCTTTTACAAGGAGAACAGATTCCTATTGAACTTACGCAAGTAACTGATTGCCATGGAAGAAAGAATACTTACTGAGACCTGAGTTTCAGAAGGTTCACATAGAAAAGTTGAATGCTTTGATTTGTTTATAAATGAGTATTTTTACATTTCCGTAAGTCACAGATATCTTTTTTTTTTTTTTAATTTATTTGACAGACAGAGATCACAAGCAGGCAGAGAAGCAGGCAGAGAGGAGGAAGCAGGCTCCCCGAGGAGCAGAGAGCCTGATGCGGGGCTCGATCCCAGGACCCTGGGATCATGACCTGAGCCGAAGGCAGAGGCTTTAACCCACTGAGCCACCCAGGTGCCCCAGTCACAGATAACTTAAGAAAAAGTTCCCTTAGTCTGAAAGAGCAAACATGAGAGAACCAGCAATGATTAAACAAGAGTCACAACACTACGATCTTTTAGCTCCTTTAGTCCATGTTACTGATTCACGTTCCGTTTGAATGCAGCTTTTACTTAGTTCTGAAAGTTCTTTCTCATTTTGGTTCTAATCTTAAAAATATTGAATACCTGTTTTGTCCTAAAGGTGTTTTACATGAACCTCCTTTGCTTTTTTTTTTTTGTTTGTTTTTGTTTTTTAAAGATTTTATTTATTTATTTGACAGAGAGAGATCACAAGTAGATGGAGAGAGAGGCAGGCAGAGAGAGAGAGAGGAAGCAGGCTCCCCGCTGAGCAGAGAGCCCGATATGGGACTCGATCCCAGGACCCTGAGATCATGACCCGAGCCGAAGGCAGCGGCTTAACCCACTGAGCCACCCAGGTGTCCTTACATGAACCTCCTTGAAGATGAAACTTATTTTGCAAGACAGTAAGAACAATTATAAATGATAAAAAAAAAAACTCAGCAATGGACACAGTTAACGATCTGATAGGAGAGCTCACTATGATATGACTGACAAGGAAACCCAGTTATTCTGTGATACATACACTTCAATAGCCAGAACCGGAAGGTTCCAGACCCAACAAGCAAGCCTAATCAGTCAGCAAGACTTCGTCCATGATTTAAATCTTGGGGAAGTTTTTTTTTAAACATATATATATTTATTATATTATATTACGTATAATAAAACTGTTTATTCACCAATCATTCTCACCTATTGATTGACAGAGATTACAAATCTTGACAGAAAATGGTTTGGGGGAAAAACCTTAGAACGTTTTAAAGCACTTCCCTAAATAGGATTAGGGATGTTAAAGACCCGATAAAGGCAAGACAGAGAAACTGGTTTTTCTAGGCAAGCAGAGAGAAAACAACTCTTTGTATTTTCTTATCAAGAGCTGACCAACAATTGGAGAATAGTTTTGTCTTTTGAACAGAGAGAAGCAGACTTTCAATCTTATACCAATGTACTTTAAAATCCATTCATTTCAACCTTGGTCCCTCCCGACCGCATCTAAAATTCTGTTCCAAAGTTTTCCCTCCATAAACCTTCTATAACTTTTTCTTTGCATTCACATTTTGTCCCTGCTCATTTTTTCCCAAACAACCATCTCATTTATGACAAAATTACCTTTTTTAAACCTTCCACAAAAATGCATTCCCATGTCTTACGTTTCTTACAGATCTCCTACTTTCCACACACAGTTATTTTCCTTATTACCAACAGTCCGAGTTACAGTTGGCAGAATTTCGCACTCTTTAGAAACCTTAATCTCCAGTAAAGACTGAGGAGTAACCAGTTGTGAACTGTTACACCTGAATTCTTTAGATGGCAAATTTGTGAGTCGGTTAAGCACAAAACATGTTTTCGAACAGATTTAAATATCCTTCGTTCTTTGCAGTAAGAAGTCAAAAGCACAAACCTATGTCCAGTAATTAAGGACTTACACTTGATCGTATTTGGAAAAGACTTAGATGTCCGAGGAGTTCAATTCCATTTATCCATTTATCCATCCATGAATTCCATTTATCATCGAAGCAAAACCTTGAAGTTTTAGTTTAGCAAAGACTTTGAGAGCTATCTGAACATCGCCCCGGGAAACCTCGAGATGGTTAACCATCTGCATAGTCATCTTTTTGACAACAAATTGCACCAGACATAGCGCGAGGTCATCTGAGCCTCAGTCAGGGGCTCTCGCCCACCCTGGGGGCTCCTCCCTGTGTCGCTGGCACAGAGATAGACAAAGGGTGGGTGTCCCTGCAGAGGAGAGACCAAGCCGATGCCCGCCCGTCCGCCAGCCCCGAGGAGACCTGCGTGCCTCTTGGCCACCGCCGAGTCCTATAAACCCCAGACTGGTGCCTCAAGGGCTCGCCCTAGACCCTAGGAGGTCACCCCGGAGGCAGGTCAGGGCCCACTCACACCCTGTAGGCTTCTGTCTTCCGGTACAGGTTTCCCTCATCACTTCTCCTGTTTCCCACATTGTGGCAGATCTTAACAAGACAACAACCTGGCAGACGGCCATTCACGAAGGCCCCCAAGGGACTGTGTCTAGCCAGGGTGGCACCTGGGGGCAGGTTCAAGGAGGGACTCAGGATGCCAAGCCTCAGGCTCCTCACCTGTGGAAGCCGGATAATCCCAGCGGGGCTGACGCTTCCGGACGGAGGGGAGGAGGGAGCAACGTGTGGCACTGGCCAGGGCAGTGGGGCACAGGCAGTACTGCAGAAAGCACGCGGGTTCACACGCGCTCCGGAGCACAGATGACTCCGACACTGAGCGACGGGGCCCGGTGGGTCCCCTGGCCCGAAAGACAAGCACGGGGTGTGGCCCTCCCAGAATTCCGGGTTCTCATTGGGATGTTTTAGCCGCATTCAAACGCAGAAATCACCTGCAGGCACTGTTCTCGGAGAGGTTCAGAGTCTGCCAGTGACGTTAGGCTTGGAACTTCATACGCATTTAGCAGGAACAATACATTTTTCATTTTATTTTTATTTTTTCAAAAAATCATCTTTAAAAGATTTTATTTGTATATTTGACAGAAAGAGAGAGAGTCTGCCACGCACACGGGCAGCGGGAGCAGCAGGCTCCCATCTCAGTGGGATCGTGGGGCTTGAACCCAACACCCTGGGATCATGACCTGAGCGAGAGGCACACACTTAATGAGCCACCCAGGCGCCCCTGCATTTTTCATTTTAAAGCACAGTGTTTCCGGTCAATCAGCACCTATGAGTTTAGCAGTTTTGTGCCAATGATGATGCTTGAGTGAGTGAGTCAGGGGACCGGGCTGGGGAGTCCATCTGGCCCCGTTTAAAGGGCCTAGAGTGACAGACGAGGCCTGCAGACGGCAGAGGAAGGCAGTGAGAAGCCCGTACGCGGCTGTAAGTAAGGGGCGTGAACCGCTGAACACGGCGCAGGAAGGCGACCCCAGCTGTGGCAGGGTCTGTCTGGGTTTGAGGGAGAAGCACGACTGAGGCAGGGTGAGGTGACCGAGAGGGAAACAGGGGCGCAGAGGGGAGAGGATGACCTGCAGGGACCCCGCCTTCAGAGAACTGGGGTGCGGTAGGCTCGGCTCCCGGGGCAGGGGACAGCCGGGGCGACACAACTGCCGAGAGGTCGGCAGGCAGGGTTACTGGAGGTTTTTCTCGCCCTGGCGGTGGGGGTCAGAGCTGCCTGGCCGGCCTGGGGAGGAGTGAGTCCCGGAATGTTAGTGGGGACTGGGGCTTCTGGGGGTCCCTGGAGACGGTGGGGCTCCACTCCTATTCCTGGAGAACAGCCGACCTTCCGCGGCAACCCTTAAAGGAAGGGGCTGCCTGGCCAGGATGGGGCTGTGAGGGCCTGCCGGGAGCGGCCACAAGCGCCGGAGGGGTTGGGGGTGGGTGACTGTTCCAGTCCCTGGAGGGCGGCTCTGAGGAGGGGCGGGGGTGGGAAGGGTCCCTCCACAGCCCAGGTGTAGAGGCCAAAGCCCTCTCCGACCCGATGAGCCCGGACTTGAAACAGAGAATCCGGACGCGGGAGGAGAGGCCCCGGAGACAGGAGGAAGCGGGTGCCCATCTGCTTGGGGGCCCAAGCCCGTGCCGGGTCTTCTCACCCTCCTTCTCCGTCGCGGGGACAGCCGTCTCCTCCCTGGACTCCTTACTTGGCACAGGCTCCGCCGACAAAGCTGTTGGTTCAGAGCCCTCCGGGCCATCTGCCCAGCTTGGCCGCTCCGGGAGGGACCCCCGCTCCCTCCCGTCCGCTCCGTCTCTTTCCTTCCTTTCCTGTCTTCTTCCTCCTTTACTTTTCCTCATCCTCATTTTCCTTCAGAAAGTCATTTCCTGAGGTGAAATTTACATAACACCAAGTTCACCATTTCACAGCAGACCGTTCAGCTGCAGTTATCACACTCACAATATTGTACACCGCCATCTCTAGCTTGTTCCAAAATACTTTCCTCTTTTTAAAAAGAGAGAGAGCGCGCGAGAGCACCAACGGCAGAGCAGTGGGCGGAGGAAGAGGGAGAAGCCGACTCCCGACTGAGCAGGGAGCCCGACTCAGGACTTGATCTCAGAACCCTGGGATCATGACCAGAGCCTAACACAGAGTCTTAACGACGGAGGCACGCAGGCGTCCCATTCCAAAAGTACTTTCATCTCCTTGACCGGGGTCTCGCCAGTCCCCCCGCCCCCAGACCCATCAGTTGGCTTTCTGTTTCCAGATTTATCTATTCTAGATATTTCATATAAAAGGAATCATATAATATGTAACCTTTTGTGTCTATACTTATTGGGAAGAGCAGGTACATTCACAAGGTTCATAACTGAGAATTCAGTAGATAATAGTGAGAAGTTCTCTGCTCCACGGCCACCTAGTTTCCCTCCCCGAGGTAAAGAGCAACGTCAGGAGTTTTGTTTGTTATTCTTGTTTTTGTCTTTTTATCCTCTCAGATCTATTTTACGCATATACAAGTAAGTATAGGTCTGTCGACACATGTTCTGTCGCTCATATATCTGTCGTCTGCCTATCTGTTTGGATCGGATTTTTTTCCTCTCCTAGCAGTGTGTCTTGGAGATAGCTTCATCTCAATAAACAAAGAGCTTCCTCCTTCTCTTTCTAATGATTGCTTTGTAGTCTCCTGAATGGATGTACCATAATTTGTGTAACCATTCCTCCCAGCCAGTGGACTTTGGGGCTGTTTCCAATCTTTTGGTATCATAAACAATGTCACAGTGGGTCATCTTGTACATTGGGTAATGTATCTGTAGATAAATTAGGAGTCTGATATTCTGGGTTCAAAATTAGACACACTTTGGCAGGATCAGGTGGATTCCTGTCACATTATATAATAAATAACACTCATGGGTTGGGAAATATGCATTAGACATTGTGCTCTTCCGTGTTTTTAAAGCACTTTTGCAATATAATTTATATACCACAAAATTCATTCATTTAAAGCATACACTTCAATGTTTTTTAGTATTTTGACAGTAGTGCAACCACCATCACAATTGATTTTAGAACATTTCATCGCCCCAAAAGAAACCCTCTAGCCATTAGCCATCACTTCCATGCTTCTCTGCCCCCAACCTGTGGAAACCACTCATCTACTTTTTGCCTCTGGATTTGCCCCTTGTGGACATCTCATACAGATGAAATCATATGATTCGCTGTCTTTTACGTGTGGCTGCTTTCACTTAACATAGAGTTTTCAAGGCTCATCCATATTGTAGCATGTGTTATTACTCCATTCCTTTTTATTGCAGAAAATCCCTGTATTTTTTAAAAAAGATTTTATTTATTTATTTGACAGAGATCACAAGTAGGCAGAGAGGCAGGCAGAGAGAGGGGGAAGCAGCTCCCCGCTGAGCAGACAGCCTGATGCAGGGCTTGATCCCAGGACCCTTGGATCATGATCTGTGCCGAAGGCAGTGGTTTAACCCACTGAATCACCCAGGCGCCCCTTGAAAATCCCTGTATATTTATATGTTGAATTAAAAGCTGTAAATCAAGCCAAACATTTGTTAAATAAATTATATTTGATCTTCCCACTTTGACAAATAGGTGTAAAGTTACGGCTTTTATATGACTAAACACTGGCAAAATATCAAAGTTGATTAAATCTGGGTCTCCTTGGTGGCTCAGTTGGTTAAGCGTCTGCTTTCAGCTCAGGTCCTTCCTGGGGTGGAGTCCCTCATCAGGCTCCGTGCTCAGTGAGGACCTGCTTCTCCCTCTGCCTGCCAGTCCGCCTGCTTGCTCAGTCTCTCTCTGACAAATAAATAAAATATTTGAAAAAAAATAAAAAGGCTACATTTCTTAAAATAACTAAATTCAATTATTATTACAAAATTAGAATATATTATAGTAATATAAATTCAATTCCAAAATAAAAGTTACTTTTTATGTTTTCAAGAGCTATTTTTCTTTTTTAAAAGATTGTATTTGTTTGCGAGAGAGTGAGAGAATGAGTTGCAGGGGAGTGAGGGGGAGGAGTAGCAGAGGGAGTAGCAGTTTAACAGGGAGCGGATGTGGGGCTCCATCCCAGGACCCTGGGGTCACGACCTGAGCCCCCCAGGTGCCCTTCAAGAGCTATTTTTGTAAAGTATTCAAAATCATCTACAAAAGTTAAAGGGAAGAATTATAATCTATAAGGAACATGTGAATATTAAATTTCAAGTATTTGTAGTTAAAATTTTTACTTGACTTTTTGAAAATGTAGTAACATTTTGTTAAATACGACCATGAAAAGCTATTTTGGAGTCGTGTTCCGTGTCTTTGACAGGATCATGCTTCCTGTTTTCATGCCTAGACTTACACCTGGACACACGAGAGAGCGAGCCCAATGGTTTACTGATAAGAAATAACCCTTCGCCTCCATGAGAACTGTCGCATTTACCGCACTAATTTTGGGGGGTCCCTCTGGAATTTTATGTTAGAGAAGCAGGAAAATGGAGACTTGGTGTCGGGGAAATGGCACGTTGTCACCCAAGGGTCTACGGCAGTCCGGGTGTCCCAGTGGAGGGATGTGACCGGTGGGTTTGTCCTCTACCGCAGCACCTGCGCGGTGCCCATCCCACGACCCCTGAAGCGGCGCGTCCGCACTGGTGGTGGCACAAGGCACAACCCCCACACGTTCCCATGCCTTTTGTTTCAAGGACAGGGGCCAGGGGACCTGGAGACGCAGAGCCCTGAGGTCTAAACGGTGCTCCTTGGGAGAGGGGGTATCCTCGTGCGGGCGCCAGATCTCAAGGGACAGAAGAGCCCGTGCTCTTTCCCACACTCGTGGGTCTGTGTCCGGGGCAGGCCGGGAGGAGCGGCGCGCCCCGCAGGCTCTGACGTCCGGCTCTCAGCGGCGCCGAGGCCGGGAAGGCCATTCGGGTCCAAAGCTCTTCCGCAGTGATGAGGGCCGGCGCCCGACCGGCCCCGTCGGGGGAGTGTGAGACTCCGTCTCTGGGCTGCGAGTTCGAGTCCCACGCGGGGTGGAGGGATTACTTAGAAGTCAAGTGTGAGCACGAGCGAACGACCTCTGTCACTGTGAGGGTCAGGGAGAGGCCGTGGACGGGGAGCAGGCCGGGTGTCGCTCTGCGGACAGAGACAGGCCTCCCTCTCTGACGGGGGCTGCGGGGCCGTTTTCAGGGTCGCCCTCGGGGCTCCTCGGTGTGTCCCCACGCGCACAACGGCAGAGGCAGACCCGCGTTCCCGCCCCCACTGAACGGTACTTGTGGGCGCTGTTTCCCCGGTGCCCTTCTGGGCTGGCGGAGCAAGAGAGCGACCGCAGGGCGGGGACGGGCCTGACCGCCACGTCGGGGTGGACGCTGCGGAGGGGCCTGCGTGGAGGGGCCGAGCCGCAGCAGCTCGCGGACCGGCCGTGGCGTCGCCCCGCACGTCGCCCGGGAGCCTCCCGGGGTCCTCGCGCGGGTCCACCCGACGGATGCGAAGACCGAGGACCCGCAGGTCAGGGGCTAGTTCGGTGCCCAGAGCTGGCGGCCGAAGGTTCCACAGGGCCCCGCCCCAGGTCTCCCCGACCGCGCTGTGCACGAGCTTCCGCCCCGTCTCGGCGCCGCAGGACGCGGGCGCGACACGGGGGTCCTCGTCGCGGGAGGAGCAGCGTTTGTTCCGGAGACCCGAGCGGGACGGGGTCGCGGCCGTGGCGGACGCCCGCGGGCCCCGCGCAAACCCCTTCGGCTGGCGGACCGGCGGCTCCGTCCACCGGACCACGTTCCTCCTCCTTCCTCCCTCCGAGGGCTCGTGCAGGGCGGCGGCGGGGCGGGGGCGGGGGTCTCCGGTGGGAACTGGCCGCGTCCCCCGGGGCATGTGCGGTCGGAGCCGAGCCGGTCCGGACGTTCGCGGCGGACGCTGGGGGCCGCGGTCCGAGGGGCCGGCGCTGCCCTGGGGGTCGCGGGGGTCCCGGGTCTCCGGCGGGGCTCGGCGGCGCCGTCCGGTCCAGGCGGCCCCGCACGGCCCTGCTCTCCTCGCCGCAGCCCTGCCGGTCCGCGGGGTCCGCTCCGGAAGCTGCACTTGGGGTCACAGGAGCCTGGTCGAGGCCGCAGTTACGCGTGACTTTCCCCGCGGCCACCGGGGGGGACCCGGGGCGACCCGCGGAGAAGCCGCGCCGGCGCGACCCGGAGACTCCGGCGCCCGGAGGTGGCCGCGCGGCGGGGCGGGGGGCGGGGCGGACCTCAGCCCCCGCGCCCCGGCCGTCCCGCCTCCCACCCCCACAGCGGGCGGGCGGCAGCGGCGGGGCGCGTGCGCGGGCGGCCCCGGGGGCGGGTCGGGGCGGGGCGCGCGGGGCGGCGGCGGCGCACCCGGAAGAGCCGCGCTCCGCGGGCGCAACAGGCTCGGGGGCGGCGCGCGGGCAGCGGGCGCGATGGACAAGCTGAAGAAGGTGCTGAGCGGCCAGGACTGCGAGGACCGGGGCGGCCTGGCCGAGGTGAGCGCGCCCGCGGCGGGGCGTGTGGGGGCGGGGGCGGGGGCGGGCGGACCCCCGGGCTGTGCGGACCCCGGGGCTGTGCGTCCCCGCGCCGCGCGCAGCCCCAGGGCCCCCTCGACGGGCGGCGCCGGGGCAGGACCGCGGGAGGGTCCGCGCGGACGGGCCGGTCCCTGCGACGAGCCCGCGGCCGCCCCTGCGTCGAGGCTCGGGGTCGGGTCCCTGTCCCGCCCGCGGGCCCCTGTCGGCGTCGAGGCGCGTGTCCCCGACGTTCCGCGGGGCGCTCCGGTTCCCCAAGCCCGTCCGTCCGCGCGCCGGACTCCGGACCCCGGGATCCCCGGACGCCGCGCGTGCGGGCGGGTCAGGGTCGGGGTCAGGGTCGGGGTCAAGGTCGGGGTCAGGGTCAGGGTCAGGGTCTCGCTCCCGCCCGGGCTGCGGAGCCACAGCGCGCGTCTCCGGGTTCCTGCGCTTCCGTCGCGTTTGCGCCTGTTTTCCTCCCCGGGCCACACAGGACACTTCACCTTCCGGTGTGTGCCTCAGTTTCCCCGGCTGCGGGGCGACGCTGCGGCCCGCCTCGCTCTCCGATTTGCTGCCGCTGCTGCTTTCCCGCGCTTCGGCGGGTGCCGGGTTTTGTCTGCGTTTCCCTCCGGGACCCGCAGCCCCAGAGCGCGGTCCCCAGAACTTCACCCCGAAGACCCGCGCTCGACACTGGCGCTGGATTTTAATTTATGTATTTTTTTTAAGTTTTTTTTTTTTTTTAAAGATTTTATTTATTTCTTTGACAGGCAGAGATCACAAGCAGGCAAAGAGGCAGGCAGAGAGAGAGGGGGAAGCAGGCCGAAGCAGATGCCGATCCCAGGACCCTGGGATCATGACCTGAGCTGAAGGCAGAGGCCTAACCACTGAGCCACTCTGTGGGTTTTTAGTTGCGTTAGGGTTAGGGTTAGGCCTTTATTAGTGGGTGGGGGCTCAGGAGTAATTTCATGCATTTTTTGTTTCTGATTTCTGGCTTCTGTTAGGAACTGTCAGGTCAGTCCCCACATGGCCTACTAAATCCTGGGCAGTGGACAGTTGCCCATTCTCTGAAAGCATTATGCCCTGCGGACGGTCATCCTGCTGTGAGCAGCCACTGGGGCTCCAGAGCGAGACACTTGGTCATCCTGGAGACTCCAGTGCTACAGTGTTGACAGCAAGACGAGGCAGATACTTTGTATATAGAAAACAATCAGAAACAGACCCTTAAGAGTGAGTGATTAGTGCAGATTGAAGATGCGAAGACTGAGTTGGCTTTTACCCAAGGTGTTGCATGTCCTCATTGGACACAGGGAAGGGCTGGAAAGGGCTGTAAGCTCCGCCCCATCTTAAATCTGTTCAAGAAAGGCAAGGTGCCTCTCTCTCATTGTGAAGTCCCACTGTCCATCTCCTCTCCTGAGTGTGACATTCCTGTTTTCATACCTCATTGTATGTCATTTCCTGAGTCCCGGACTCCTGGGACACATCCTGCAGCTGGCTGAATTCATTTTGAGGATTGTTCTTGGCTTAATTTTTAATTTTTACTAATTCGAGCCTCCTTTAAAGTATGGGTATTGACTTGATCGTCTCACGTCTGCCCTGGCTTCGAAGCTGGCAGGGCTGGAGATTCTGTGCTGAAATTTCTGTTTTCCGTGGTGACTTGGACTTCGTGGCCTTATGGGTTCTTCAAATTAAATTATGGAAGTTGTCAGAGGTCACCATAAGTGAATGCTTTTCAAATTTTTATTCATTTAACGTAAACAATAAAAGCACGACTAGTTCTGTTTCTCTTACATATGAAACTAGGCATAAAAACCACTTGGCCGTGCCTAGTCACCAACAATAGCCTCATAATGAGGTTTTTAATTGATACCTCCCCTTCATAAATACGCCTTCAACCTTTGGTTTTAGTGGGCTTCTGTCCTAAAGTATAGGTTTCATTTTTTCCGTAGAGGAGTCCAGGGATAAGGAAGGAATGAGTGGTAGGAAGCAGCATTCATTTCTCACCTTCTTCTGGTTACCAGCCCTGTTTCCTCAAACAGTTCTTAGCTTTACCTCGTTTTGGCAAGAACCTTTCGTCTCTCCATGTCCCAGAGTCAAAGGGACCTTTGTTCCTAACTGCTAGTCAGATGGCTTGTGTGCAGATCACTGACAGTTCTATCCAGGTTCTATGTAAGCTACTCTAATTTCCAGAAGGTGCCCCAGCACAGCTTCCAGCAGCCATGAATTAAGAAATTGTGTTTTTTTTTTAATAGATTTTATTTATTTATTTGACAGAGATCACAAGTAGGCCGAGAAGCAGGTGGGGATGAGGCAGGCTCCCAGCTGAGCAGAGAGCCTGATGCCCGATGCCCGATGCGGTGCTCGATCCCAGGACCCTGAGACCATGACCTGAGCCGAAGGCAGAGGCTTAACCCACTGAGCCACCCAGGCGCCCCTAGAAAGGTGTTTTATATCGACTGAGTCTGTTTTTATAAATTGGCAAAAGGAAGGGCTGAGCTTTGGCTGAGCCCAGTTAGAAGGGGAGCAGCACTTTCTTCTTGCTGGGACTGTGCAGGTCAACCAAGTGCAGTTACACTCAGTGGGGAGACACGAGTGATGAAAAGTTGTCTGTATCCCCCCCCCCCAATTTGCCCCCTGGGGTGACATTTGCGTGGAAATTTCAGCTTGAGGGACTTGTAGAACCGACGTGTCACTTTCGCTTCGAAGGAAGAAAGCAGAGTTGCTTTCTCTTGCGCTTGAGTTCGATTTATAAGGGGACTGGGGCCTCACCGTCCTGCGCAGACCGTATTCAGGTCTCTGAATGCCAAGGCCAGCTCACGCTTGACATGTGATGTGACCTTACGGGTTATCCTCTTAAAAAAAAAAGGTTGAACGTCTGACGACGTCCCTGTGGACGCCAAGTCGTGCTCCAGCCACGAATGCCGTCCCGTTGTGCTGCGGCGCCCTTCTCCCCGCGTGCAGCTCACCTCTTTTTTTCTGCCTGGCCGAGCAGGTTCTCTGTGTCCTGCGTGAGTAGGAGGAGTGGCGTCTTCTGGTCTTATTTTCTTCCTGATGGGAGGTTGCCCGTGTGAGTCAGAAGGCCGAGCTGGTTGTGGCGCCACCGTCGCGGTCGGCCCGCTGAGTGTCTGTGACTCTGGGTGCGGGTTTTCCTCAGCAAGGAAGCCGGGGGCCCATCTGTCCGGCCCTGACAGACACCCTGTTCCCACTGGGTGTCCCCGTCCCCGATGGCACCTTTCTGCGCGGTGTCATGTGGTGTCCCATGTTTCCGCAGGTGCGGTGTCTGCTGGGGGACGGCAGTGTCAGGAGCCCCCCCTTAAATATGGGGGAACAGGGGTGCCTGGGGGCTCGGTCATTCAGTGTCCGCGTCTTGATTTCAGCTCAGCTCATGATCTCAGGGTCCTGAGATCGAGCCCTACATCAGGCCCCCGTGTCGGAGCCTGGTTAAGAGTGCCTCTCCCTCCCTCTCTCAATTCGTGTGCGTCTATGCGGTGGGAAGAAAACCCGTTTTGACAGTAGCCCTTCGTCCTGGGTCTCTTGTGGATGGAAGTCAGGCTGTTCTGTGGCAAGGGCTGGCCACCGCTGGGAGAGCCGCTGGTCCTTGTCTCCTGGCCTCTGGTTCGGCAGGAAGCATGGGGACAGGACCGAGAGCCCGCCCTGAGCTGGGGGCGTCCAGGCTGAAGGACTTGCCCGTCCCAGGGCTCTTGCAGCTGGCAACGTCGTCCTTCTTCATCGGGGGTGGAAGTGTTACCGGCAGCTTCCCCCGCTGCTGATGGCGGCTGCGCTGGCCACGCGCGGCGAGCCTGCTGCAGGCGCACTGGGCAGGAGGCCGGAGGCAGGTCTCAGTGGCAGGGGCCGTCCCTGGCATGGCGTGGCCAGGAAGGTCTCTGGCATAAGCTCTGGGCTGGCCTCTTTGACCTGGAGGAGCTGCGTGCAGGCTCCCCGGTTAGCAGAGCTGTTGTTGGCGACCGCGTTGTTGGCAACCGCGCACTCCCGGGAGGGATTAATTATGATAGCGGGGCCGGGCGGTCATGAATTACCTGGAATCCGTCTCACGCATGGGTGACTTGGCTGATGCCGGCACAAAGCACCTCAGATCCAGCTGAGGGCCCTGACGCGATGACAGCCTTCGTCCCCTGGGGTCTCAGAGATGCTGGGAGGAGTAGCTCCTGCTGAACTTTGGCTTGTCGATGCGGGAGGCCATGCCCGGTGGCCTGAGCACCGGCGTCACGTGGCTCCCCGTTCCCTGGGCCCCTGCCTGGGGCTGCTCACGCCTTTGCAGTTGTCCGTGTCCGGCCTGGGCTGTGGTCGGGGCTTGGGCTACTCTGCGGCCTGCTGCCTTGCTGTGCTGTGTGTGAAATGGTGGAGACTTGCCACCTCGGGGGTGTTCCCGTAGAGGCTGGGGAACCTCGTATCTGCTGCCGGAGAGGAGACTCGTGGATGGAGAAGGAGCCGGGCGCCATGACTCGGGAGGGCTCTCGTAGCAGCGAGGGAGTCGGAGCCTCTGTTTGTGCTTCTGTGGGACACACTCACACAGTCTCATTACGTGCTTTCCTAGTTCTTGCTGCTTAAACACGCATATCCATGTGTGATCTGTCGTTTGAAAATTCTAGGTCGTTGAGGCGTCGTCACTGAGCTGGGGCACCAGAATAAAGGGCTTCATTGCCTGTTTTGCTGCAGGAATTGTCTGCTCACTGTTGGTAAGATGTCCCTCCCCTCCCCTGGCCTTCCCTTCTGCCCCTCATGAGGTGCACGGATGAGAGCGGGAGGAGAGGGCGCACTGACGAGGGAGGGGAGGGGCCTGGGGGTCCCTGTGCACTCCTGGCTGTGGCCTGGCAGGGGGGTCCTCCCCGCGCAAACGCCCTGTGCTTGATCTTCCAGGGGACTTTCCTGCTCTGGGTGCCCAGGAAGGGCCTGTACCTCTTCGCAGTGTTTTATACCTTTGGTAACATCGCATCGATTGGGAGGTAACGGCTTTTTGTTTTTTGTTTTTTAATTTAACCTTAGCCAGTCACTAGATGGGAAAATAGGTGTGGGTTGTACTTCAGGGACGTGAGGAGGATGCTTTAATAGTTTTAAGGATTTGGTTTCACACCAAAGGTTGTTAAAATACATTGTATCCAAAAAAATCCACAAAATATACATCACATTTATTTTCTGTCACTTCAAAATATTTTAGTATCTTTTTTTTTCTTAAAGATTTCATTTTTTTGAAAGAGCAAAAGAGAGGGAGAGATAGAGCATGCGGGGAGAGGGGCAGAGGGAGAAGCAGAGGCAGTCTTCTCACTGAGCAGGGAGCCTGGCGCAGAGGGGCTCGATGCCAGGACCCTGAGATCACGACCTGAGCTGAAGGCAGATGCTTAACTGACTGAGCTCCCCAGGCGCCCCTATCTTAGTTTATTTGTGAAATCTCCTGGGATGAAGTTACTGTTGTGGCTTTACACGAGGGAACCGTGGCACGCAGTGGTTGAATGGTATCTTCAGGCTTGACAACACAGTCCTGTCTGCATTCTGGCCTACTGCTGCCAGAGGCTGAGTGGGGACTTTAGAAGGGCTCACGGGGCCAGAGGCTCCTGGGGAGGGGTGTTCTTGCTCTGCCAGTGGAGGACCATCTCAGACCTGGCCCTAGGCTCAGGAGCACGGGGGAGCTAAGGGAGTGCCGCCAGCGGGGGGCGGCCCGATTTGCTGCAGGTGCACACACAGCCCAGGTCCAGTCCAGCTCATGCTTCAGCCCCGCCGTGTGCCGACAGCAGGTCCTGCCGGCCTGACTTCTGCCTTAGGGCCCCCTGGAACCTGAGCCCCGTGACTCCCTGTCCCTCCCCCTTCCCTTGTGTCTCAGTCAATGGCCTCAGAGTCCTGGGTGTCCAAGCCCCGGCCCCTGTGATTTGTCACCCTGACTTGGTGCCGACCCCTTCCTTTTTGTCTCCACGGTTACTGTTTCTGGGAGGGACTCACGTGCTTCATGACTGAGCCTTGACCCGCACCTGGGCGGGGCTCTGAGCCCTCACAGACTGTGTGGTTTGGTTCCTGCCCCTGGAGCTCACGGGTGGGCCGGGCAGATGTGAACCGGTGACGGAGTAGGGCAGGGAGGAGGAGGGGCCTGGGCGGGGCGGCGGCTGCCATCTGAACCCGGAGCTTGGGGAGGGCTCAGGCGCCACCTGAGCCGCCCTTGGGTCTGGCGCATCTCACTTCCGGTCTGAACCACTGCAGGAGTCCGGGCGGCTTCTCTGTCTTCCCTCATGTCCCTCTAGGCCACTTTCTGCGGCGTCCCCAGCACAGTCTGTTTGGCCCTGCCTCATGCGAGCCTAGGGGAGAGGCGCTTAGCGAGCTGGCTTGACCCAGGTCCACTCCACAGCCTCTTGCATTTCCCCAAACATCCTTGTGGTGGTTCTGGGGCTAACGTCTTTGTCTAGAATGCTGCCTGCGCTGCATCTCCCTCTGTGTGCCCTGCCCCCCGCCCCCATTTTAGGGAAATTCTTGCTCATTTGTCAGGACTTGGGTCAGAAGTCACCACTCCTGTGAGACTTCTCGTCCCCTCTCCCCGCCCAGAATCAGTGACCTCTTCTTTCCTAGGGTACTCTGTGTCCCAAATATGTTTACGGGACAGCACAGGTAGCATTTTATTACACTGACTGGTTACAAGTGTCTAAGCCACTTGACGGGCTGGACCTCTGCCCTGCCTGTCCCTGTCATCCCCAAACCCAGCTCTGTTTTTGGCTGGAAACACTAACCGAACGATTGAGTGCATGGCTCCGGCTGCCTTCCAAGAACTTGATTTATGAATGCTTCTGATAGTGATGTTTCCTCTCGCCTCTACAGCCCTCTTGAATACGAACTTTTGGAGGGTTTTGCTTTGGGCAGACGATGCGGGTTTCATGTCGAGGCTGCAAAAAGAGCATAAACACAAGAGTGTGCTGGTCAGTCCAGAAGAACAATTTAGCAGACCCTACTAGGACCGGGTCTTCATAGCCCTGCCTGTGGAAGTAACACGGGGAACATGGCTTTACCTATAATGTGTTATTATTTATTTATTTATTTATTTGACAGGGAGACAGAGGGAGAGGGAGAGCGCACAAGCAGGGGGAGCAGCTGAGGGATCGGGGGAAGCAGGTTCCCTGATGAGCCGGCAGCCTGACGTGGGGCTCGATCCCAGGACCCAGAGATCAGGGCCTGAGCCGAAGGCAGATGCTTAACGGCTGAGCCCCCCGGCGTCCTCTGATGTGCTACAGTTTCGTGTTTGTGCTGTATTTAATGTTTCAGGCCAGCCGTGGCTGTTGCGTCTCGTCTCGTTCAGTGCTGCCTGGGAGTGCGGCTGTGAATTCAGGTTGAAACTTAACAGGACTTTAAAGAGAAGTCGGCTTATTGTTAAAATTTCTGCTTTTAGCAAACACCCAGTAGCTAATGTTTAAACACTTGCCGTTCCAGGCTCCTGCCCATGTGATGCCACATGGGGCCTTTCTGTAGGAATCTGGAGACATGACAGACCTCGCCCTGGGGTTTGGGGTTCGGGTCTGTGTGGGTTAGTGTCGCCTGCAGCCCCCTCTCCAGTTCCAGTCCACACCGAAAGTGGACGACGGATGTCTTTCAGGGCCTTGGATCCCGTGGCTGTGGGTTTGAGTGCGGGCTAAGTTCTTAGCTGTGTGGCTGTGGATAAGGACACCTTCCTGAGCTTCCTTGTCCCATCCATGAGACAAACAAGCGTAACGACCCCTACCCCACCGGCTTGCGGAGGCAGGAGTGTCCTGTCTGTCTGTAGCAAACACTGACCGACTCACAGAGGGTATGACCAGTAGAAATATTCCGGGAGAATGAAAGAACAGGAGGTGCCCTCGTTTTTAATACCAGCAACCTAACCCCGTCAGGTGTGGTTTCTCTCTCTCTTTTTTTTTTTTTTTTTTTTTAAGATTTTATTTATTTATTTGACAGACAGAGATCACAAGTAGGCAGAGAGGCAGGCAGAGAGAGAGAGAGGAGGAAGCAGGCTCCCCGTTGAGCAGAGAGCCCGATGTGGGACTCGATCCCAGGACCCTGAGATCATGACCTGAGCCGAAGGCAGCGGCTTAACCCACTGAGCCACCCAGGCGCCCTGTGGTTTCTCTTTTAAAATGATCCGAGTCTCTGGGGTTGGTTTCCACGGGTGGGAGTTGAAGAGGCAGGGGCGTACCTGTCGGAGGCCTGGGGGCTCCCGGTGTGGTTCTGGAGCCAAGCCCCGTGCACTCACACCCGAGGAGCGGGCAGCCCCGGCCCTGGCTAGCAGACCCTTCGGGCTTCCGTTTCTTCGCCTGCACAGGAAGCAGGACGATTCCTGTCATCCGCCCCGCAGACCATCGAAGGGTTGGGTCGGGACAGTACGCAAAACGCCGGAAAGGCTGGCAGTTGGCGGGTGGCAGGCGCTTCCCCGCTGTCCCCGGCCGTTACCGCTGTGATCCCCGTGGCTGCTCCCGGCCGGGTGGAGGGGAGGCGGCGGCCTGGGCCTGGGCCGGGCCGGGCCTGGGCCGGGCCGGGTCCGGGCTGCTCTGAACGGCCTCTGTGTGTTTGCCTCTCAGCACCGTCTTCCTCATGGGCCCGATGAAGCAGCTGAAGAGGATGTTTGAGCCGACACGCTTGATCGCGACGATCATGGTGCTGGTAAGGCCTGCCTGGGAGCCGCGCCTGTGACATGGGACTTGGGTTTTCGTCTTCCTCCTCCCTTCTTTCTGCTTTCGTCTTGACTCACTGCCCAATGGCTGTGAGCTCCGGGTGGGAGGGAGAGTCCTGCTCCGGCCGTGACGCCCGCCGTGTGCTGCACCTGCAGTGGGCCGCTGGGAGCAGTTGCACTGTTGGGGACACGGGTCGTCCTGGTGACAGGGAAAGTGGCGCCCGGCAGAGTCCGGGGCAGTGACCCCGAACACAGGCTTCGCTTGCTGGAGCGGGCGTCTGGGCTCCTAGAGCGGGCGCGCTCTTTCCTTGGCACCTGACCGCCGCCGCTTGCCTCTGGGGCTGCCACCCTCGGGGCCCCTCCGCTCTGCTCCCTGCTCCGACGGCACTACCTGCAGCCCGTCCCCCTGTCCTGTCGCTCCTGTCCCTCGCCCCTGCCCCTTCCTCCTCCGGGCTGCCACCTTCTGCGTGACCCTTAGCATCGTTCTAGACCACATTCGCTGGCCTTCTGTCAAAGTCGCCTTTCCTGCGACATTTGGGCCTCGGTCAGTGCACTTGGTTAGTTTCATCTCCGTCCCCGTTGCTTGTCGGGACGGGTGCGTTCCGTGAGGCCGCGTCCACGTTAGCTGTGCTCGCGAGTCCTTGTGCAGCATCGGCCCAGTGCTGGCCGCGGAGAGAGTACTTGGGGCGTGATTACTGAGCAGTTAAGCCGTAGAGAGACAGAGAGGATGGACATGACTGGCCGCCCGAGGCCACTGCTCTTGGCCAGCCTGGATGTAGGTGGTCCGGGCGGGTCTTACAGGAAGAACTTTCTGAGGAAGGAGTCAGAGTGTTAGGTGACATGGAAACCAGTAACCGGCTGCCCGGAATCTCATGTTACCCTCCGTCCTGCTCCAGACAGGGGTTTTCGGAGGGGCTCAAATACAGGACTGTGAGTTCAGCTGTTAGTGAGTTTGAATGAAAATGGGGAGGGTGAGGGAGGGACCAGAGATGTGGTTTTATTTTCTGGGCAGACAGTTTGGGGAAATTGGAAAGTCAAAGAGGATCCATTTCTTTTTACATCTGTTTGTGTGGGCTGGTTTCACTTGCCTGGGATTTTAACTCTTCTGCCCAACGCGGGTGCTCCCGTGGTCCGGCGCTTTGAGAGGAAGGATGCCTTTGGTTGCTGCGTCAGCAGAGTCTGGTGGTGTGGGGGTGAGTGTGGGAAGTTTGCCAAGCATGGTGAGGCCTTCGCAGTATCCCCCCATGTTGTCACTGTATTAATTAATGTTTTCCTCTCTTCTAGTTGTGTTTTGCCCTTACCCTGTGTTCTGCCTTTTGGGTAAGCGTGTATTTTGAGTTCCTTGACCCTTTTGGCGTAGGCCTCTTGTCACACACCGTGCGTAACCGTCTGCTTTCCTTTCAGTGGCATAACAAGGGACTCGCGCTCATCTTCTGCATTTTGCAGTCCTTGGCCCTGACGTGGTAAGTGATGTCTCCTCGCACGTCGCCGTCTGAACGGTGCGGCCGAGGCAGGTAAAAGCGCGTGTGGTGTGAGTGGGAGGACGGAAGAACATAGGAGCTTCTCAGTTAAGAATTCTCAAGGATGCGAGTGCATCAGACGGCAGAGCAGAAGTCTGTGCCCTCAGCCGCGTGCCGGTAGCCGGCGTCCGCGGTCTCGGGGGCTGGGGGCTGGCTGCCTGCTGCACTGTCTTCTGCGGGGCTCCGGCTCGATGGTGAGATGTTCTCAGTGTGACTCAGTCACTTCCGTCTGGTAGGACGAGGATGGTGGCGTATGTCAGGGGCTGGTAGAGAGCGGCTGTGAGTCAGACGGACGTCGAAGAAAGGCGAGCCGTAGGAAGGGGGAGCTGCGTTTGGGGCGGGACGGATGACTTCGCTGAAGCACAGAGGGAGTTGTCAGCCGGAGCTGAGGGATGGCGGCTGATGAAACGGAAACCCGCGTGGCTGTGGGCGGCAGGCCTGGCAGGTGCGCGGCAGGCTGTTGGCAAAACCGGGGATGGTGGCTCAAGAGCCACGCACGGTGAAGGCGGCACCGGAGACCTTGGTCCTTCCAGACGGGCCCAGCGTCCGGCAGGGAGCTGTGCTGACGGAGGAACCGATGGCTTCAGAGAGGTCGCTCCGGTCCTTCCAGAGTTTAGGAACGTGTGAGGCCGGCCTGAACGGTTTCCACAGAGACGTGCTGGTCCGCTTCAGGGAAAAATGCTTTCCCTGGTGCCGAGGAGAGAGGGCTGCAGGTCTCAAAGCCACCAGGGATCGGCTGTGGTCCCACGTGGCAGGGTGGGGCTTGAGGCTGTTGCCGAGCACCTCGTCGCTTTGGTCATTTGGGACTTGTGACAAAATACGCTTCCCAAATGCTTTTTGGGATTCACTGTGTTCACAAGGGAGTGACTCTCTCCATGGGGAACGGAAGGAGAATGATGGCCTGATTTTAGTGAGACGCAGGTGTCCGCAGTAGGTACCGGAGGGCCTGGTTTGTGGCTTATGTTCATGTGCTGTTTCTTTCCGGGGCACGGGGTTGGTACCCACATGTATGTGCCTTTTTTCGCCTATAGACAACCTGGAGCCACTCTCCAGAGGTTCACCGTTTGTACAGGCTCACACAGACGGCAGTAACGCGCCAGCACAACCGTGTTGTGTTTTCCTCAGGGCTGGTTGTGAGCGTTGGGGTCTCCCGCCTGCCTGGGCCTCCGCTGGGTGAAGGGCCTGAGGCAGCTAGGATCCCCGAGAGCTCTGGGCCCGGGTTCCTGAAGAATCCTCACTTCCTTACGTTGTTATCCGTAGTGTAGTTGGTGCTGGTTTTTTTTCTTTTTGTTCTGTTTTCTCTTCTTTTAAAATTGACAGGAGCAGAGCAGGAGACCCTCCTGGTCAGGTGGCAGTTTGTTCTGTTGAGGGTTTGTGAAATCCTAGAGGGGAGCTGCGCCGGGTGTTAGCCGGCGTTGTTTCAGGCTAGGGCTCTGCGCCGTCCCGCTGTGTGGGACCTGCTGACCCCGTGAGGCCGAGGTGACGGGGTCGGCTCCATGTGGGCCTGTCACCCTTCTCTGGCCACCGACGACCCCCCACCTGTCCCTGGAGCACGGCGTGTGTTCATGTGTGCATGCACGTGTGCACAGGTGTGCGTGTACGCCCCATGCTGAGGACGGAGAGGGTCTGGGCCCTTAGGGACAGGCGTCCTCACAGCTGAGGCCTGTTCCTTCCAGAGAGTCCCTGCATTAATTTTGTCTCTTGTTTCTTTTCTTCGCAGGTACAGCCTTTCCTACATACCCTATGCCAGGTAAGACTGCGCTTAGGGCTGTGCCTTCCGTCACTCGGGGCAGAGAGCCCTTTGTTTCGGGTGCTTTCAGAGAACGCGCGTTTTATCTTTACTAAAATTCTTTCAGGCAAATAGGTAAAATGTATCCATTTTATAGATTCGTAAGCTGAGGGTCCTGTCCACCTCCTCCCCTGCGGTGCAGGGTGACGGGCTTTGGCCCGGGACCCCAGTTCTGGTGACAGAACGTTCTCCTGAGACAACGTAGGGCCCGTGTGCACGTAATCCCTCTTGGAGTGCGTAGCTTTGTGGAGGAAAGGTGAAGATCGTTTTAGCATCTCTGAGGGAGACGTGGAGGGAGCCAGGCTCACGCTTGTTTTCTTGTAGTACCCACGGATGAGAATGTTCCCGATGCGTTTATGAAGGGAAAGTCAGCAGGGCCAGGAGGACTCGGAGGACCAGGGTTTGCTAGTTAGCAGTGTGGCTTTGGGCGGCTCACTAGACCCCTGTGGCCCGAGAGGACGCGTGTAAGCAGCGTGGGCCGGGCCCGGCCCTCCCCAGAGGCACGCCTCCTTCGTTCGGCACTTGCATCGAGGAGCCTCTCAAAACTGTGATGATCTTTGTCGTGTGATCTTTGCCTGACCCTGCTGTCATGTGGCAGCTTAATTTCCGTACGTGTCTGTCAGTACCTGTTCGTTAGAAGGAGGCTTGTCTTGAGCTGTATTGAGAAGACAAGAGACCGCACGGGAGCTGGGAGGCGGACAAGCAGGCTTGTGTCCGAGTTCCGACTCTGCTGCTGACTGGTTCGAAGCTGCTGGGCAGTGCCCGATGGGAAGTTCACAGGCCCCTCACCATAAAGGCAGCCCTGTGGCTTGGGCGTACGTTCCAGGGGGTAACAGTTAGGAAATCCTCTGCTGACCCAGCAAGTCTGGGGCGCTGGGGGCTAGTCTGAGAAGCGTATGGGTAGAACTGTCTTGGGCAGCTGGGTTTTTATGTGGAAGGAGCCAGAACCGCTCATCCCTGAGCATCCCGTGATCTTATCAGTTTGCCCACAGAATATATCATCATGCCAGGACCAGGTCTGTCATTTTCAGGGTCCTGTGCAGGACGTAACTGTGGGCTCCTGGTTAAACAATGATCGAGAGTTTCAAGATGGCAGCCACAGAGCGTAAACCAGAGGTGAAACCTTCCAAGTACGGGGCACAGGGAGACTGCTGTGCCTCTGACCATGAAGCTGGGCCTGCTCAGTGCCCTTCAGGCCTGTGCACTTGACCTGGACGGGCATTTATAGAGCTCACACCTTTCTCCATGTTCCACGGGCAGAGTGGTTACACGGCAGAAAAGGGTTCTGTGGTCACATATGTTTGGGAAGGGGTGAGGCAAAATTAGGTGGGTTCCTTGTTCGGCAACTTTCCAGGTCCTCTGATATGCGTGGTGGTCGCTGCCGTGCGGGATCTTACTTGACTGCGCGTCTCTTTCTTGTGCAGCACCTCTGCTGGGACTACAGTGTAGAGCGTGTCTCCAGCGCTGCGCTGGAATTACCTTACCGTTAAAGCACGGTGCCTGCTCACGCAGATGCACTCGCTTACCTCCCCCTCCCTCCGTGACTGTCCCGGGACCCTTGACACCGTGTGGCTGAGAGCAGAGGACAGGGCGGGGCGGGAAGCCGCACAGCCACGCGTGGGCCCGAGTCGGCCGCGCTTCCTTGAGCGGGACGGTGATGGATTGGGGACCCACTCTGTCCTTTCCATGTATGTGCGTTCTAGGGAGTAAGCCCTGGGACAGGCCTAACCCAGCAGGTTGGTAAGTACCCGGTCACTGCAGACAGTGCCCTGTACGCGGGAACTCCGGCAGGCTGTCTCTTAGCAGCTTCCTGTTGTTTGCTTAGGACGAGGAATGAGGAAAGGCCTGAGTAACGACCTGGGTCTGATGTTCTCAGTGCATCTGCTAATTCTGGTTAACTTCTAAGTGCACAGTTCTTCCTTCTTGGTTTCCGATAGCCTCTGCTTTCTTCCAGTCCTTTCCCTTGGCTCGTGTCAGTAGCTGTCCATTGTTTGATACTATTAATTCCTGCAGATGTGGGATTTGGAACTCAGCAAGATGGGTCACTTGCCCATGGCAGTACTGCTCATGTTGAACCTGCGGTTGGATGCCAGGGAGCTTGACCCCACAGTCAGGGTGCCCTCTCCCCTGTAGAGTGCTCCTCTCGGTACCCAGGAATTACGAGGGTCTTGACCACTTACAGGGGCCTGGGGGGTGATGGTCTCTCACTGATGTTCATGTGTTTTCCTCCTAGGGATGCTGTGAAGAAGTGTTTTGCGGTCTGTCTGGCATAGCACACGGCCCGCTGTGCCAGGCCCTGGGAGGCGCCATGGACGGGAGCTGGTGGACAGTTTTGTAAACACCTCCTGAACCTCTGTCTTACAGACACGTGCCTTTTCTCCTGCATCAGTGTGTTGCTTGTGATCTGAATGTTTGAAGGTTGCTTTTGGAGATAGTGTTGTCTTCCAGACCCAAACGTCTGGAGCCTGGTGTGGGAGGTGGGGTCTGTAGCTTGTGGGGTGGACTTCCTTCTGCACCTGTTGCCTTGTTAGAAGCTGTTTCACCGAAATCTCCTAATAAAAGCCTCGTGAAGCAGCTGCAGGTCAGCTCCGGAGCCAGGGCTCTCCAGGGGACGGCGGGCAGCCCCGTCGGAGCTGGCAGGGGTGCGGCTGGAAGGCACAGAGCTTTGAGGTCGACGGGGACTTTGCGGACTTGCCCTCAGTATGCAGACCCTCCTCGCCTCACCCAGCGTGCACGCGCTTCTGCTCTGGGGTCTGCCCCGCGACAGCTGCACACAAGCCCGTGGAGAGTCTGGCCACAGAGTAACGTGGAGAGAAGCGCTTTGGGGGGATGTGAGTTGGTTTTAAATCTGAATTTTGGCTTGGTTCTGATTGCACACCTGACGATGGAGCGTGTCTTCTGACATCCAGTGCACACTCTGCTCTTGGGGTTTTCTTCCCCACCCCCACGCCACATAGCTTTTCTCCTGACCAGGAACTAGACTGGGGACAAAGCGCAGACGGAACAGACACTATTGGCTTCTGCACAAGGGCTGACGGGAGGTGAGAGACCGCGCTGCTTTCTGCTCTGGTTTTCTTCTCATGATTTACATGTGCTGCTTTTAAACTGATTCTGTTTTCCGTCTCCCCTGGAATGGGGCCAGGAAAGAGGGGCTGGAAAGGCAAAGCCCCCCCCACCCCCCCGACCATGGGGCCCGCGGGAAGGACGTGTGCCTACCCGTGACCGTTCACCAGGGCCTGTTTTTGCGCTGGAGTAGTCGGGGCCGTAGACCCTGGGGCAGGATGCCATGGATGGCCGGGGCTCGCCTCGCAGCCCCCCTGCACCGCACACACCTGCTTTGTGCCCAGAACCCTGTCCAGTCCTCATGAGAGCCAGTGACGGTTATCTCACTGGCAGTCGAGGAAATTGGGTCTGGGAGGTTAGCGGGTTCCCCCAAAGCCATGGCTGGTGGCAGACCTGGGCCCAGAGCCTGGGCACTCCAGCTTCAGTCCCCCGTGTTTCCCGGGATGGCTCTGGAGGCGCCCCCTCTAACGGTTCTGCCTGTTGCCATCAGCCAAGCCTGTGCCTTTCCTGCCCATGGTCTACGTCACTGCCCTGTCTCCTGTCGGGTTTCCCCTTTGGGAAGCTCTTCTGGGTTCCGGAGGCTCTCCACGGTTCGTTAGTGTGCCTTCCAGCAGCTTCTCACTGCCTGACCAGCATGAGTGCCCTGGCCTGATTGCCAGAGCTCCTGGCAGTGCGGGGCCACTGCAGCAAGCCCTCTCCGGGGATGCCTTTCTGTTCTTTACCCAGGTCTAGCTGGTCCCCTAAGGGTCTTGCTCTGGCCAGACTTTTCCTCTGAGCTGGGGAGCTGTAAGCAGGTCTGACAGGACCAGAGTGAGGAGGCGGTCTCGCCAGGTCCTCTTGGGGCGGTGGAGGGCGCCCTGGCTTATCCTGAGGCTCCTAACCTGCCTTCAGCCAGGAGGGGAAATACGTGCTGCTGTCTGGCTTTTGTGGCGTTCTCTCACCCCGGAGGTGCCCTAGGAGCTAATTCACATCTTGGAAGTGCTCTAGGAAGTGGCCCGAAGGAGGTCAGGAGTGTCCTTCATTCCCTCCCTTGAGAGCAGATGTGTGAGGCCAGCCTGTGTCTGCGAGCTCCGGTTGGCCTGGAGTAACTGGAAGGCTGATCCCTCTGGCCCTTTGCAGTGTTTGGACTTGAATTTGTGGGACATTAGGTCAAAGTGCCTTTTGAGACTCTAGCGGGGCTGTGTGGCACAGTGGTAGTGGCCGTGGGCTCTGACGGCACCCGGGTCTGGGTGTGTGTTGTGGTCCCGTCACAGACTGGCGTCTGGTTGGACAGGTTACTTGGGCTCTGGCTTGCCCGTTAAAAAACCCCAGAGAAAACAGTTCCTGCTGCATTATTGTATGCCCGCTGTGCCAGGCGCTGAGCCCAGTGTGCGTAGATGACATCCCATTAACAGGAAGGCATTACTGCCTCGTCCCCGAAGCAGCCGATGAGTTTTGAAGGTGACAAGTGAATGTCTCTGACCGTTAACTTACTAGAAGCTCTGCATCCAGCTGTCCGTGTGCAGCACACCAGACTGCCGTGCGGGGTCTCCTTTGCCATCAGCAGTGACTCGCCAGCTGCTGGTCCTGGTCACTCCAGGTCCCTCCAGATCCCACCGGTAGAGGGCGGTGGTTCTCGCGTTAAAGCACCTGCTGGGCTCCGGGCGTTTAGGCTCTCCCAGACTCCATTCATTTCCCCTCTGCCACCTCGACCTTTGGTTCCCCTCCTTGTTTTAGCCCGCTGCAGGGTGGGAGGAAGAAATCCCCGGGAAGTCTCTGAAAGCTGTTACCAGGCGCCCTCGTGGGCAACTGGGGGTCAGGGTTCAGACCCTGCAGCTGGCTTGCTGCTGGTGGTTTTTGTTTCCTGCAAACTCCCCTCACCACGGCTGGGGGAAGGAGAGGCTGTTGCATCTCTGGAATGAAAGGAATCAACTCCTGCCCTTGTGCCCACCGGGGGTGAGGCGGTGCCTCCATGCCCGTGAGCCGCGCCCCCCACCTTCTTCCTTCTGTGCGGCTGTGCTGGGCACTGCGCTGCTCCCCAGGCCCAGACAGCCAGCTCCGGCCCTCAGAGCCTGCTGTGTGACTCCCCGCCGCCCAGCTCCCTACGGGGTTCCCCTTCTGCCCACTGGGCTCATGGGCAGCTCTGGCTCCCAGATCCTGTGTGCAGCTGTGCCACTGGCCGCTGCTGCCCAGGCCTAGCTGCGGGTCCCTTGGGAAGGGGTGGGGGACACCATCCTGCATGCAGCATTTCCACTGAGTTGATGATCTCGGTGTTCCCTCATTCTAGTATGGGGACCTTGGGGGGGCTGTCCCCCGCCTGCCACCTCCGTCGCACCCTGATTGGTGTGGTCAGGGAGAGGAGAGAAAGTCATGAGGTGCATCTCAGTAGATGGCTTTTGGAACCTGCATTGGAAAAGAGGATTAAGAAGTGGGGCATACCTTGAAAGAAGGGGGTCGGGGATATGGGTGTGGGCGCTTCTGCTTTTGACAGCTCCAGCAGCGACGAGTGTGGCCTTGTGGCCCTCGGGGGTGAGTCAGGAAACTCAGCCTGTGTCTGTGCATCCTTGTCTGTGGGGCAGCCCATGCTGGCCACCTGCCCGCTCCTCCCTCAGACATCTGGCCACACTCAGCTGCAGGGTCACAGACGTGTGAAAAATTCACAACCCATCCTTGACCCTCCTTTTCAGCAAATAAATGAAAAAATCAATGTTTGCTCAATTTTTGGCGTAGTTTTTTCTATCTTAAAATTTAAGATTTTGGGGGATGTTCTGAGGGTTGCTGTAGGTTTTTTGCAGATAGCAGTTTTTAAAAAGCCAGTAGAATTACAACCAAAGTTAAATGCAGGTTTACATCCAAAACTCTCGGTAAGATACTAACAAAAGAATTTTGATTCAGAATTTTTGATTTTTTGGGAAATTCTTATTTAAAAAGTTAGTTGGGAGGTTAAATCATGGGACTTTAAAGTAGCTCGTAGTTCACAGTTTATGCATTTTGTGAAGTTATGAGGTCTTGAGTGTTTCCATCCAGTGAAGAGACAGAACTGTCGTGCGGTGTGTTTGGTCCACCAGGACAGGCTGCTTACCTCCTCTTTGGGCTGTTTCAGTTCTGCCCCAAAGGCACAGGCGCCTGTGGTACACCTAAGCCCTGTGGTCGGTGGCTTGGGTTTCTGTAGCGCAGGAGGCCCTGAAGCCTGGGCAGAGAGCGGCGGCAGTGCAGCCCGGCCCGTGCCCATCTACACTGACCACGGGAGACTCCTTCTTCCTGGCAGGAGCCCGCAGGCTGGTAATAGGCTTAGAAATGCACAGAACTTTGTCTCTGGACGGGACAGGCTGAGAACAGGGAAGACTGAGCTCCTTAGGCAGTGCGTGTCCTCTCGGGGACAAGACGTGCTGTGTGAGACGAGAAGTCCTCCCACGGCGTCGTCATCCACAGGCGATGCTCAGGTCCGTGTGGGCAATAAGGTAGTGTCACTGCACATAGACAGTGCGGAGAACCCTGTACGCCACAGACAAACTTTCCCTGATAACCACGGGGCTGGCTGGACTCAAGTCCTCGCGGGGCCCCTTTAGACCAAATGGAGGCCGGAGTCCGGGCAAAGCTCTCCGGCCCTCGTTGTGCAGCTGCTGAGCCTGATCGCAAGTACCTGCAGGTGTTGCGTTCATGGGGGGTGCGGGGAAGCGCAGTCTGCGTCCAGCTT
Source organism: Mustela putorius furo (assembly GCF_011764305.1). Taxonomy (NCBI): domain Eukaryota; kingdom Metazoa; phylum Chordata; class Mammalia; order Carnivora; family Mustelidae; genus Mustela; species Mustela putorius. The sequence continues at coordinate 1,246,271 of NW_025421748.1, read as the reverse complement.
TGCGGCCTTCCTGCTCTGAAGTGTATGTCTTGCCTTTTTCAGTACTTTCGCTTGACGTAGCCGCTGTGAACAAGGAAGGAAAGATTTTACATCCTCTCAGCTCTGTTCCTTTGCCACTTTTGTAAATTCTCGTTGGGGGTAAAGATGTTCAAAATCCTGTGGGGAATGTACATGCCTTCAGAACATTGTGCTTGTTCTAATATGAGGAGCTTTTAAGACGCTTTGTTAAAACATGAATCCATTTTTGTAATCGTATAGTAATACTTAACTAATTTTGAATTCTGGTTATTGCATAACTGAATCTTTTATATCCAAAAACATATTCTTATGTACTACTTTTCCTACCTTGAGATTCTGTTTTGTACAACAAATGTTTTCTTTTCACTGATGTATTTCAAAGAGAAGGAACTTTGCTCATATTAGAGCTGATTTTTTTCCCCACCAGGACATCATAAAACTTAATTTTTCTTGTTTTGCTTTTTGTTTCCTTTTCTAATAAATGATAGGATTATGATCTTTAATAAATCTGGTATCGTGTCTTGTTTATGTCTGTTTCCCCAGGAGTCACTAAACCAAATGAAGATTGTCTGGCTACAAGAAAAGAACACGTCCTTGTATGCGTAGCATGTAGCATTGCAAGCACTTGAGGTGGTTTTTGAGCTAAATTGTTACGTAATCCTCTCTTTCCAAGGGCATGGGAGTAATAGAATCTAAGTCTTAAAGATTTTTGAAGGTAAGAAGTGGAAGATGTTTTTATTTTGGAGAATTCCTGCACACCTGCCTCACCTGCCTGGCTTACACTGCATAAACTGGGTTGTCAGTTAGTGTGAAGTTCGTACTATTTCCATATTCTTTTAATGTCCCAAAATTCAGAGTTATGACCACTCTTTCTCTGATGATGCTGGTACTTTGCTTTATCTCAGTCAGTCTGGTTTGGAGTTTATGGTTTCATGATCATTTCAGAGACAAACTGGCTGAAAAGATTTGAATGGTCCTTTAACACAAATATGTGAACAGCCAACAAGCGTGTGAAATATATACTATGTTATTTTATGTAATATATTAATATGTGATATTAGTATATATAAGTTGATATTCCTAACTTAGAAGTTAAGAAAACAGGTAAAGCCCACCTCTAAAGGTGCATTCTCAGGTGGTAAAATTACAATGAAAAGTAGGACATTATTTGTGTAAAGTTCAGATCGTGATGACTTTTTGAGGTATGGAGAGGTTAGTGATTGGGAAGGGATGCAGTGTGGAGGGGGATTCTG